>NC_133905.1:11907877-12643608 GCF_964199755.1 Larus michahellis | reverse complement strand
TGCTGATAGTGCAGCGTGTGCTGTGCCAGCCTCCTCTCTCATCCCCCATCCTCCTGTAACCGGTGCTTATGTTCTGGCAGCCCTCAGGAGGATTGAATTCCTGCATGAGGTGCACTGAAAAAATAGCTGTGAGTAAGGTATGTGGATTTAGCTTTATACAGGGATTCAGAAGGCCATGATTTGCTTTTGCCTTAGTCAAAAACTTTAAAGAAAGTGAAGCCATGTTGTTAAACCAGTCTGTAAAATGAAAGGTGCCAATATTGTCTCTGCCAAATCCAAACATTTTTCTACAGAAAAAGAAAATCCTGAGAGACTTAAAAATATAAATTATTTTTCCTGCAGGACTACTTTACAGATTGCTTTCTGAAAGAGGTCTTGGGCATTTCTGACACTGAAACAATCATACAAGACTTAGACAGAATTACTGGTTGAAATAAGAGGGGCTTTGCTTTTCTCCCCTTTAAACTGCTTGGAGCAAAGCTACCTTTTTAATAATATTCTTGAGTAGATATCATCTTGCTGCTGGGTCCGTGCTTTACCAGTGTCAGTCTGGCCCATACCACTGCTGTGGTATAAGCCATGTAAATAAGTGTGACTCCCAAAACAGTGAGGGAGAAGGAAGCAGGGAGCTGTTTCCCTACAGGAGGATTAGGGGTAGTGTTTTGTGGCATTGCTCGATGCTGCGCTTGCACTTCCAGCTCTTCCGTTTTGGCAGCAAATGCGTGCGGCAGCGATGCTGCATGGGGCAGGAGGGTGAAGTTCAGAGCATCCTGCATTAGCTGGAAAGTGGAGCATTTCCTCCAGACTCTGCCTCTCTTTTGGGCATCTGGAAATACCTGAAGTTGAAAATGTGGCTTTAGTCTTAAAATGGCTTGAAGGATGTAAGTCCACTCTCTGCAATGCCTACTGCTAAGTCTGTATTATCTTTGAGGAATTACTTGTAAGGGCGATTAGCCACTACCACATCTGAATTGGCAAAATTTGACATTATAAATGTCAGAAAAATGACTTCTTGTTGCAGAAGGTGTGTATGGACTTATGAATCTCTCATATGTAACTCTGGGTTTCTGATTACTGTTCAGTACAGTTGTGATTCAAATGAGATATATTATTTGCTAGTTAAAAGATAGACTAAGCCAAATCATTTTTTAAAAGTGATGTAATGGAGGATACTGTGGTGGGGGAAAAAAGAGGTAAAATCCAACCATTAAAAGTTATTAGCTACCTAAATGTTTTGCAAAGTGTAGTCTCACTGGTTTTGATTTCCTACATTGCAATACTTAAATGTATGAATAATTTTCATGCAATAAATCACTTGCACTGGTGACTGGCATCATGCATATTATTCATAGTAGAATGAATCAATTTCATTATGTTCAGAGTTATGTTAAACGAGTATTGAAGCTAAAAAAAAAGCCTAGTTTTTAGTCTGTTAAAAATTATTTCTTCCTCAAAGGTTTTTCAGTTGATATAAGGTAAGAAAGATAGGGACTAATAACTGTATCTTGCTATAGTTTTGTGTTACATTTATACGATTTAATAGTTATCCTTTGAATCGTAATAAATATCTGAGATACATCTAGTACAAGAGCAGAAGGCTAAAACATCCCAATACTTCATTCATAGATAACACACAGTAAAATGTTCTTTTGAAAAACAACAATCATTTTACCCTTATTGAAGTTGAATCTTTTTAAATTGCAAAGCATGCAAATCTTCTGGATTGATGTGTTGAATTCAAATACGGTCTTTTTTAAGTAGGAAAAAAAACCTTTGAGGTAACACATAAGGTAACATTCAGACCAAGGAGGGTCGCTGACTCTTAAGTAGCAGAGGGTTCTCCTGGTCTCCCAGGCACTGCTGGTGTTTTATAACATGAGCAGTAATGTGGAGAAAGCTGTAAACATCACCGGTTGGAGTCCTGCAAATAAATACTTGGAGCATGAGCTGCAACATCTGTAGAGCTATTGGTGTGACACCCTCAAAGCTCCTCTCAGATCACTTTGGCCTTGGCAGTGGTTTGTGTGGAGAAGTACATAACCTCCTTCTACAAGGATGAAAGATTTCTCACCCATCTGTTGAAGGACTTTTTTATCCTTTAATCTTTCTTACATTTTTATTTCATGTCATCTCAGTTCTTTTGGGTCATATTTAAAAGCAACTTAGATGAAAGCAGGTTTTGTTTTTACTGCCTATGAAGAAGGTAACCTTAAGGATTCAGGATGAATGGGAAGGTTTCTTATGTTAAACCATATTAACACCAGGTCTACCAAATGACTTGCTGGAAAAAAAATCTAATAATAGATGTGTGTTTATATGCAAATGTTACTGCAGAAAGAGACACAGTATGAAAGGGATGATGTTCACTGCAAATTCGTCGATTCACATCTCTCAAAGTTCAATATTTTCAATAGTCAAGTTGGCGTTGACTGTCATTGAGTTTGCTAATAGAGAAATGTTTGTCATTCAGCTAATTACTCTACTGGTAAAATACTTAGTTTCCAAAGACCATTGCAGTAACAAGGAAAATGTTGCTTGTATTTTAAAGTGCAAATTATTATGGCCTTGTAAGACTCTTCTCTTTCCGTGTGCATCCTGTTAGCCCCTCTTTGCATGTTTTTCAGTTCATCTCCCTTCAATTAGGATATGTCCTAAATGTCAGTTTAGTAGCCATGGGGAGTTGGCAGAATGGAGAACCATCAAGAAGTCAAGCAATACGCTGTTTTTCACATTGCGAAATGCCAGATGATTTGATGGAGCAGGGTTGCTTGGAAGCCTGGAGTACCCATAATTGATATATATCCCTGACTTAACATGGTTATATTGCAGTCATTGAGAATGTTGTTTGGAGTTAGTCAGCACTTGCAGAGACAAGAGTTTGGGCCAGGCATAACTTGCTGAACAGCCTGAATTGAGCATTTCCAGTTGCCTAACCCATCTCATCAGCTCTGCAGGTCTCCATCCTGACATACATTTCTACTGTTTGGAGGCTGGGCATGCGTTTGATGCTGACGTTATCTGTTTGCTTCAATTGCTTGAATGTTATTGGTAGACCTTTGGAACGGTGTGCTTCTAAAATCCGCTTGGGAATCCTGTAGGTGAGTTTATTTCAAGATGGATTTTAGTAAGAGCACACTGTGAATGTAAAACAAGTTGTTAAACAGTTCTGAGAGTGTTACTTTTAACCTATCGCTAACATAGATCCACAGATATTCTGGCTCTGTAGAAAGCAATATTTTTGTGCTCTGCTTATAAGCAAAAAGACAGTTCTTTCAAGACTTGTCTGCAGTTCAATGTTATGAAATAACATCACAGCTACAGAAATGGAGATGCTGCTGATCTTGGCTTATAAACCTTGACACACTCTGTCCTTACAGATAATGTATTTCAAACTAGTTCCCTTAGTGCAGTGTCCTATATTGAATTGCTTTTTGTTTATCCTATGTGAATCTTCACAGTTCATCAAAGTGGGGATGTAAGCGTATCTAATGAAAAAAAAAAAAAATAAAAGGCCCTTGGGTTTTTGTTTATTGATGTATGCTGATATCTGTATGACTAATGATCCTGCGGTCTGTTTGCCCATTTACCGGAGGGAGCAAAAAGATGATTATTTGGCATTAAATATACATATATGGAGTTTCAAAACATCTACCTTGTTAGGAAAGGAACTTCAAAACACATACTTTACTGTTACTATGTTTAAATTACTCCAAAGAACAACTTCAAAGATAAAAATGAATAAAATATGCAAACCAACACGAACAGTTAAAGAGCAAAACTTAGCTGTGATCTGTGGTGAAGTCATGAATTGATTTCAGCTGTGTTACAACTTCTCCTGACTCTTATATCGACTTCCACCCCTCCCAAGTGACACAGCTGATTCCAGATCCTCTTTTGGGGAACTGGACAGCAGTTCCTTCATTTCCAGAACATGGGAGGATCAGTGAGCTGCAGACTGCGATGTGCTGCTATTGCAGTGACTGGTCAATATGATGAACATCTCAGATAATTAAGGTGAACACCTATCACATAAGTGTGTAAACTGCTTCTCTGCAGTTTGCATGGCAGCTGGCTTTTGTTACCCCTCTTGCTAATTTTGGCTTCACTTTCCTGCTGCCGTTCATTGCACTGCTGGGCTGGAGAGCAGGAGGATGTGCTGTGGGGAGGGCTGCCCCCAGCCCCCCAGCCAGCACAAGTCTGCGCCTTTGCTCACCTAGCCGTTCACAGCAGCACCGGGGTGAGCACAGGCATTAGTTTCTTCTGCTTTCTCCTAATTTTCTGCTGTTTTCAGCTGGTTTATACTGCTAAAAACAACTGCTCTGTTCTTCCTGGAAAAGGTATCTTATTAAAGTTTCTCCTGAGAATTAAGAGCAAAAACAGCTCTTGAAGGATGTTTGAAGGGGGAAGAAAGCTGTGAATAAAGAGAAAGTTCAAAGAAATGAAACAAGGAGAACTGTGTGTGTAAATGCATGAAACTGTTGTTCTTCAGGAGATGAAAGGGCACATTTCAAACAGCGTGTCCAGGGTGAGGCCTGTAGAATCCACTTGGACTAACTTTCTCTGCTAAGCTTCTAACTTGTTGCCACCACAATCAGTGTCTCCTAACACGACCTTGACTGCACTTTATCTAAATAGGGCAAAACAAAAAATTTCCCTTAAACTCACTTTTTCATCCAGCCATTACAAGTCTTGGCTAAAAAAAAAAAAGGGAAAAAAAGAATCTATTGGAACATACGGAAACTATTTGGATATTGAGTCTTGGTTCCTATTCTGTCCCTTTACACTGAAATTGCCAATAGGGAGGTTTTTGTTCTAATTTCTTATTTAATAGTCCATTTGAGTTTAAAACTAGATCATTTTATATGTATTTCTTTGTGTCAATTCAGGTGTTTTTACTTTTCAATTTTGTTTTTTTTCTTTTAACTCTAATACAGAAAAAACTCCGTTAAACCCTCAGGCTCAGCAATGTCATGTATCAGATCCATAGCTTTTCTCTTTATTAGTATTAAGTTTAGGGGACTTACGAAATTGGAAGGCATGATTCTTCATTTTCCAAAGAGCATGAAAACAAACCTCCCATGTCCTTACTGATTTATTCTTGCTATTAAATCATGCCACAAGGAAAGTAGAAAAGCTTGGCTCTATACACCTGGAATAACATTTTATGAGATGGTGGGTGAGTGGCTTGCTTGGATCTCAGTCAGGCTCCTGTTTTTTACCCCACATCTTCTGGCCCATATTGATTTGGAGGGGCAGAAAGAGGATCCTACTGAAAACAGAGCGTGTTATGGGTCTACTTTTTAATACCATTGCACTTGCCCTGGATCCCAAATATCAGGATCCAGTAAGATCAACGAGACAAGTGATCAATACTCCTTTTCATTCTGGCATCCACTATAATTGGAGGCAGGCTTCAGTTTTTGTCAAATCCTTACCAAGCCGCTGCTCCATAAAGCCAGTACCTTTCTCATCTACCGGGTTTACAGATGCAGTAATACATATGTTTTCCCATCAGTCTGGAATATGTTTGTGGTTTTGTTTGGGTGGTTTTGTTTTTTTTTTTTTTTTTTGGAGTGCTGCTGTAGCATCTGACCACAGTAATGAATGTAGTCCCAACCTGTGCTACCTTGCATTTATATGTGCAGTCTGTCTGTTTTAAAAGCTCAGTTTCCCCACCCAATATCCATGGGTGCACCTGTTATCTTCCTCTTGGTATGCGCTGATGTAGTGAGATGCTGTTTCCTTGTGGCTAAATGTCTTTTGAAGGCATGAGAGTGCCTTTTCTTTTTCTTCATTATTTCTTGAAAACAAGGGGCGTACCCAACATCAACATATTGTTGATTTAATGTAGATGAAGAAATAACTCATGTTTCTCGTGAATTCTTGTATTGAAACTAATCCTGTGTAGGAGTATATTTGCAGTCATGAATGTGTAATTCTTAGCATAGGCTTCTTGGACGCTGGCAGAATGCCAGCAATACCCTGTGCAAAAAAAACCAGATATAGCTCTTAAGAACTTGCAATAATTTTGATTTAGTCTTCGGTGAGGAGTTTCTGTATGGGTGAGAATCCACTTGTAGGGGGAAAAAAAAAAATAAAAATACTTATCATCACTTACTACTATGGCACTGCTCTTGTTAAAATCCAGTTTTTGCTACAAGTTATAGCATTCAGACAGAGCCAGTCTGTATCTTAATGCATAATGGGTTTGCATATTAATAGTAATATCCTTTTTGTACGTTATACATGTATAGTTGTAATGTTAAAATGAATCTATGCCAATAATGACTGTCAGAATTGTTTAGCTTGGATTGCTTGTAGATTGCTAACAAGATTCATTATACTGATAGAAAATTTTGTTTGCTTATTGAATTAGTTAGAAAATGAGGAACCAATTTTAGAGTTCGGCTGTTCTATGAGTTTTTTGATGTCGTGGGTGCTTCATACAGATCTGTTACCAGAAAGCAGAACTGCTGCTGTAAACCTGAAAAGGCACACACTGGATATCCCTTTGCATTAAGCACAACTTACTATCAAGCCTAACTACTCCTCTGTTATGGTGGATAAAGGATACAGCAAAGAACCTGGTATTTGAGCTCCGGGAGGCAAGAAATTTGCCTTGCTGCTGGTGTATTTTGCTTATGAACTGATAGACGGTGGTGGCTTACTGGAGACCAGTTTCACTTCTTCCTGTGAACCAGTGTAAATCTTGCCTCTGCCTCTCTGCCTTCCTGCTGCTGCTCTTGCTTTTGATACAGCTATAGTAGTCTTGCACACTTGTGCTTAGCATTGTGAGCTTTTCTGTTTTCAGCCTACCAATGGAGCACACCCATTTCAAGAGGATTTTTAGGGCTTGTTTTCGTTTTTCATCAGTATTGTCATAAGGTGGTGAACAGCAATAGAGGATAATCTAATCCATTCACTTGGAACTGAGGGAATAAATATAGTCATCTTTATCTGGATCCCCTGTTTTTTCTTGTTAGTTATATATAAACCCAGGGTGGTCCAAGTCAATGAAAAGACTGTCAATGACTTAATGGAGTTTCTCCAAGTTCAGTGGATTTACAGACCCTGCATTTTGATGGCAGGCATACTCTGTCAGTTACAACATTTAATTCCTTAAGTATAGAAAGTGCAGTGATACTGAAACTCTTTTTGAAAAGAGACCTTAAATACCTCTGAAGGGTGTCATCTGTTTATAGTTCATCTTCCAAGCTGAAGAAAACCTTCTCTTGAAAAGCAGCTACTTTGTGCTGCAGACGCTGTGACACTGTCAACCCTTAAAGCTGAATCCTCACCTCCAAACAATTAATGCTTCATTTAAACAAGACAACTCCTGTCTTTATCTTCATTAATTAAACTTATCACAGACTTTATGACATTTGAATGGAGAAATTTTGGGTAGTGGCAATTCTAATTTTTACATAAATTGCTGGGAAAAAATTTTAAAGTGTTTTATCCTACAATAAAATTTTGTTATTGCGAATATTACTGAGTATGAAGGCTGTACATCTGTATTTACACAGTTCTTCTGCCTAGTGCAGTTTAAAATGCATTACCATATAGCAAGTAATTCCAGTGTTTTGGGTGTTTTTGTAAAAGGTTATGGAGCTTGGGTGCATTGAATAGTAACTCCTAACAGAATACTTATTCAAATCTACAGCCTAAATATTTATTTAATAAGAATGGTGATAACTCCCACTGTCTTAGGACTTCTATTTGCTGATTTGCTTGGGAGACAGATCATTGCCTTGTATTTAGTATATGACTACTTATTTGTTGTATGACTTCCGTCTCCTGTCTTGGACACCTTGGAGAAAGTAGCTGTTCCTTAGCACGTAGCACGCCTGCTGCGTGATGAGGGTAGGACTGGAGTCTTTCCACAGCTGCTTTTTGGGTTAGTATGGTCCAACATTAGCAACTCTTGAGTTTCAGAAGCAGCGAGGTCTTGGAAGTTGTTGCAAGACAGCTGGCTTCCACCCCAACACCAGGCTGCTCCCCCCTCCTATCCCAAGGTGGTGTGGGGAACACTAGGAGCTGCCCTGAGGAGAGGCTGGCATCCGCTCGCAGTGAGCTGGGGTCCCTCTTTCTTCTCTCTCAAAGCATCAGCTTATCTCCTCTTCCCTGTCCCCCAGCAGCAGCTATTAAAGTCATTCTTCTTTACTTGCCAGGCTGTCCCTACTGAAGAGATAAAAGCTCAGAGTTTGGCTGTTTTGCTTTTCTTCTGCTGGTTTGTGTAATAAAATGAAGATAAAGCTTTCACTTGTTACCTGAATAGCCATCCTATTGTTTCTTCTGCCTTTTGATAGCAAACTGGACGGAAGCATCCCAGGCTTTCTGTTCAGCTGTCTTCATTGATTAAACCACTTTTTGAAGTATCTATCGTTGGCTATTGCTGAAGAATAAATGATGACCAAGATGGATAAGTAATCTCACCTACTGTGATAATTCCCAGGGTTTTGGGTACTATCTTTTATCTGCTATTTCTTACCTACAAAAGAGATTAGTGGTGCTCATTGCTTTATCAACTCATTGCTTTATGAAGGCTGGAGATCTGCATGTGAGTCATGCTATGGAAATACCAAGGCGGACGAGGGGAAACCCTTTTCTGTGCAAGCAGAAAGGTAAAAGACATTGAGGAGGGAATACAAGGGAAAAAGACTTCGGGAGGTTTTCTGTGCAGAGCATAAGCTGTATCAGCCCTTCACTTGGGCAGCTCAGGACATTGCGGGGTGTGTGAAAAAACATATTAAAGCATTTGCAAATGACAGTTGACAAACAGGGAAGGTCCATTGCGGTTGAAATCTAAAGCTGTATAATTTGGCAGATGTTCAGGAAAAACAACAGAACTGAAAATAAATACTTTATTTTGTATTTTACAAAGCCTTCCAGAAGAAACTGTTCTGATTTTGTTGTTGTTCTTAATGATTATGTTCAAAATTAATGCTTTAGATTTTTAATTTTTGGTAATATTTAATGTGCTGCTGCTAGCCTCTTGGACAAAAGCTTGATTTTTGCCATAATTAACCTTTCAGTTTCTTGTTTAATAACAAATGAGGTAATACTAGCCTTTAACTTTTCCAATACAGGATGTACATATCAGTGTTGAGATTTCAAAGATCACTATTTATCAGGGATCAGAACACAATTTTCACACTTGGTTTTCAGTAAAAAAAAATAACACAAGGTTGGAAAGCAAAAGCTTAACCTCAACCATATTGCTATACATGTTTGAAAACCTAAGCAAATAAAAGCTCATTTGTATTCTTGTCTGATTAGCACAATCAGAACTTATTGATGCTAAAATGAACCAAATTTCCATAACTCTAAACAGAATATTAAAATATAGCTGTTTAATGCTGCATGATGTTTTTTCCTTCTTGGATGGAACAAATGGTTATGACTTTCTTGCCAACTTTTTAGGAGTCTTGTAACAAAGTCACAGCATTTCAAACACAGGCCTCTTAGCAGAAAAGTAGACCTTTTTTCTAGAAATGTGCTGCTGGCTTTCTTGGAAGACAAAGATGAGGCGTAGGAGAGTGTGTTTGTGCTTGGTTGACATTTACTCTTGCATAGTCAAGGGTCAGATATTCAGGGACTGCAAACTCAGTGGAAAAACATTTGAATGTAGAAACCAGTTTATTTGAACCGGCCACTCGAAGTATTTGTAGTGTTTTAATACAAAAGAGGAGGAGAGAAAACCTTAGTGAAGAAGGGGAGTAACTGTACGCAATGATACACAGTAGGGAACTCTGTTTACTGAAGCCAACTGGATGTTTCCCTGTGGTGTAAAATGAGAAACCTGCAACAGCCTAATGCAAAGGGCACGGGGCTGTGGGTTTTGAGGAGACCTGGGTTTAAACTGTGATGGCTCTTACCTTGTGCAGGTGAGTCAGAAGTTTCCATTCAAATTGCCAAGAAAAAGCATAATGACCCTTGCAAGGGTCTGCGAAAATTCACAAATGGGAGACTTTCTGTATTGTTCTAAATACACACTGGCGTTTGTTCCATCTCGTGTCACTTTGTTAAAACAAGTGTGAGGAATTGGTGGGTTAGCATAATTTTTGTTTAGTAGAGGCAATAGAGTATGTCAGGAGATTATTTTAAATAAGCAGAAAACTTCACAACTGCTGTGCCACTCCTCCACCATTGCAGACGGGAGAGGCTGGAAGTGCCACCTTGTCCCCAGTGCACTGCGACTCGCGCCTTGCACAGGAGGTTCGTACATTGCAGAATAACTCAGTGCATCTTCGGGTGCTTTGCAGCAAGAGGCAAAGGACTGCAAAGAGAAATGGAGCATTCATTTGCCTTTGGCTGTTGTTGTGCGATGAGAACTTCAAAATGTTTTAAACCTGAATGAAAAACAGCTTAATTTGCATAGTCAAGGATAATTAGTGTATATTTTATCCTGGTTCCTCATACAACTAATTATAACTCTGAAAGCAATATAGAAAAAATCCCCAAATAGTTCAATGTCAGATGCAGTTAAGGATTCTCCCATACTTCAGAGGTGGCAGATAAAGGTATTGCTGTTGGTAAACAGCTGAATGGCAAATTTTATGATATTGAAGATAACAGGTGGATTGTGACACTAACAGCCTTCGTACCACATACAGGATTTGATTCACACTGGTGTGAATGTACACTAACAAATCTTGCCATGGCACCTTCAAGGAGCTTCAGGTCTGCTCCTTGGTCATTTTTTGGGAGGCTTTTGCATAGCTTGGAAGAGCTAAAGCGTAAAGAAGAACCAATCTTTAAAAGCTCTTGCCATGTGTTCAAGAAATTCTTTAAGTAGTTCATTCCAGGTTACTTTCTGGTTTTCATGTTGCCAGAGATCATCCATGGGTAGAGATGTTATGAATTAGGTCTTTTAAGGTTTCATCACATTTCTCATTTTTAAGGTTCCCTGTGTAGGGATATCATGCGGCATGTTATTTAATGAGTCAGCTATGGGGATATGTGACGGAAGGAAATGCATTTTGCCTACATTTTTCAGAATGTGAAGGAACACTGATCCTGTATCAACTGCTCAAAAATGGGTTGGATTCATTCCTTCCTGTGATGTTTTGTGCCACCTGGGAAACGATTTTAGCAAGCTCTGATAAGAGCCAGTGTTTTTTGAGATAAACTACTGACATTAATGGTGCCTTGACTTTTTTTTTTGGGGGGGGGAGCAGTGTGACTTCTGCCTTCAAAATTTATAAGGACTGCCTTTGATTGCAGCTGTGGAAAAAAATAAATCTGATTTTACTTACTAGCCTATGCAAAACTTTATTGCAAACCATAGACTGTAGTTTAAAGAACGAAAATTACATGGCTGAACTTTTTTTTTTTTAATTTTTTTTGGATCTTAACTTGAACTATTCTATTCTGTAAATAGTATCTGAAGGGAAAATGAAATTACATAAAAGCATAGAGTAAATGAGGGAGAAAAAGCAGTTGTTGCAGAACATAACCTTATTGGTTGGGGTGACAGTTTCAATTCCATTTGAGTTCTCTCCAGTTCTCATCCTTTTTATGTTGGATTAAGTAACGGTTTTTGTCTTATTCCTATAGCAACCTTATCTTTTTTTAATGCAAATCTGTTTGTCTCTTACTATCTTTCAAAGCTATCTTTCAAAGCTTGCACATGAATAGCTTATGAAGGAGAGGAGTATGGTAAGGAGAGAGAGCACAGACTTCCTGAGGCACAGGAAATAAGGGAAAGAATATTTTGGATATATTAAAAAAAAATCCAAATTTTTTTTTCTTACACAAAGCTATTTATTGCATTGTTTTTCAGTGTGTTTTTTTCCATGAGGACTAAAGTTTTCACACTGTTTTAGTAGGTTGTCTGGGCAAAACTTTTCGAAAAAGTTGGAAAGCCAACCTACACGCCCATCCAAAAATACGGACTTAATGAGCTGCAACATTATGGCTATAACTGAAGAAAAGCCTTAAGATAAGTCTTGGCGTGATTTTACTCCTCATGTAACTTGGAATCTCTTAAGAGGAAGTTGGGTGCAAGCAGAGGTTTAGCTGGGGGCTGTGTTGACCCCCGTCTTTGTGTCCAGCCCTTCTGCGTGTTGGTGGCTCACAGCTCCGCAGCTGGGAACATCCCGACTGGGGGAGGGTCTCTGAATCCTCCGTATCACAGGGGTGAGGCCCTAGGTCAGAGTGTAAAACCAGTTTGTACAAAAGGGTTCCCATCCTCTCTTAGGTGCATCTGCTGGCCGTTTTAAGGCATTAGATGAGGTTGAAAAAAGCAGCTGTTGCTTCGTCTCTGTACATCTTTTTCTCATATTAAATATTTCACTTGATTGGACTTGCTTAATATAATAAGCGTCTGAACTGAAGTGCAATGGAAGACGGTTATGTAAATTGATCTGAATCCAAATTTTTCTTCCATAGCTGTAACGGGGATGATTGAACTGTCTGCTCCCTCAGTCCTGATGACTGCGTCTTCCTGAGAACCAGAGATGTAACCCAGTGGCGGCAGTGTTAGTGCTGACACTAAGAAATAAGGATGTTCTCGAACCAAGTTTTGACTGCGCCTTGTTGTTCACCTGCTTTTGGTTATCCACCACCTTTTGTTAGTTACTGTCAGAGTCCTGCTGGGAGCAGCTTTGCTACCCAGCTTTGTGGGTGCATTCAAAGCGTATTTACGGTCAGTGGGTGAGGAATGGGCTGTTTGTTTATTAGCCTATTCACGCTTCATCCTCATAATACACACTTTCATTTCTCTAATAGCTATCTACATTTTAGCAATAATTATTTTTCACTTAAACATTAGTTTTGCTAACTTAGATGGTCTTTGGACAGCAATAATTTGCTGAAATTATTTAGCACATGACAGTCTAGCTCTTACATTATGAGTTTGGGGCTTTTTTCAGTGGTTTGGTGGTGGGGTTTGGGGGGAAGTTTTTTTAGGTGGGGGGGGTTGTTTGTGGGCTTTTTCAAGGCTTTTAAAACCTAAAAGTTTTATAAAGATTAAATCTTAAAAAAATTGAACCAATTTGATCCATTTTTAGATACTTAGACTTTATGCCAAAATTCTGAGACTTTTTAACAGGAGCCTTTTGAAGTGCTAGCTTCACTTCTGTAGGTGTAAGAATTTTCATAAATAACTAATAATTTTGGCATTTCCTGTACCTCCCCTGCCCAGTGAAGCTCGAAACAAAAAATGTTTTTGTTTTAATTCTTGCAGATTTTTTTTTTTTTGAGAAGAGTGCTGACTTTCCTTGCACTTAAGGACTGTTCCTAAACCTCTAGTATATGGCTTATTTGGGAAAACAGCTTATATTCACTGAAAAATCAAAGCAAATCGTTGCCAGGGAAAGAATTTCGGCCCTTGTTTTGTTTGTCAGAGTTACCCTAATGGGGTCTTGTTAGCCCATTTAGCGTACTACAGATAATAGTAAGATAACACTTAAAAGCATCCACATTACATTAATACCACATTAATGACCTGATCTAAATCCCGTTGAAGTTAATAGGAGTGTTCAGTAGGAATTTTATCCTTTGATCTTTCAACTGTAGTTTTACAACTTACAAAATCAAACATAAAACTTTTCAGTCAACATAAACACATCTGTGTTATCTGTGTTGTACTTCACCCTTCATGGCTAATAAAACTATTGGATTTGGAGCCTCCTGAAACTGAATCAAGTGCATAAATAATAATTCTGAATGCATTTTACAGCAACAAGTTCCGAAATAGGAAAAAATGATGTTGCTAAAAGGTGTATAACAGGCGCAGTTGTCTTGTGATGAACCAAATTTTACTAACACTCAATGAATATGTAAATATATAGTAAGTTTTAACTGTAAGTCACCCATGGCTGCAACACAGTAAACGTCAGGGTTAGGCAGGATTGAGAATAGCTGTTGAAATGTCTTCACTGTGTATCTTCTTACTTTTTCAGGGCTCCAGTTTGCTGCCAACCTGCCTCCTTTGCTTCCTGATGTTTATTGTCAGTACGGCTATTTGCTAAGCAAAGGAGGTATCTTAATACTAAAGCGATGGAACTTGCAGAATACTCCTATTACACTGCATTGCTTCTGTCTTTATTTTTGTGTCGATAATGTATTTACTGAAGTGTTTCTAGTAGAATATGATAGTGAGCGGTGACAGAGAGCACAGGCTGTGAATTGTGTGGAGTCTCATTTAATAACGAAGGAAATTCTCCCTACTTACGAGAAGAGATGCAGTACCTGTTTTGTTTTTTTTATTTTCCTGTTATTACCTCTCTCAGCCCTGTGCAGTGAGAGATCTTCTTTCTTTTTTATGAAACTGTACTTTTTCAGCCTGTGGCTTTTTATTAAATTGTAGTTAACGATATACTTTTTAGGATTACATCACCCTACGTGGAGCAATTTGGCTTAGGCTGGAGATCAATCTGCACATAGAGCATCTGTCACTTATCGATTCTGCTTAGATACCAACAGAAAGGTGGAAGGTCCCACTGTGTTTGGGGTTTTTCTTCTTATGTTCAAGTCTCCATCTATTAAACTTTCTTCTTTAGCACTGGAATTGTATTTGTTTTTATAAACGGAGTGGCAGAAGAACAGGTAGGCATTTCTGGGCAGTAGTTTTTCTCCCCTCCCACAGCCTCTGCTGTTGAATGGTCTGATGCTGAATTTATTAATCTATGCAGTTGCTTGCTCAGGTGTAATCCCTTGTTCAGCCACACTTATTCACCCACTGAAGGATGTGCACATTGGTACATCACAGCATATTAAAGGTTTACTGCTGCCTGCCACAGCTGTCATCTCTTTGACCCTTCAGTAAACTAACAGTCTTCCACATAATTTTGCATTCATTCAAGTGTAATGCCATTACTGCGGAGGCAGACAGAATGCAATTCTCTAAAGATCTTGTTTCCTTCCCTTCTCTTCCAAGGAGGTTAATGTTCTCAAATGATCCCTGCATTTTCTTTTTTCACTCTCGTGCTGCAAGAAGAGCAAAGAAGAAAGTGCTCTGGTGGATAATCTGTTTGGACTAGCTTTTGGAGGATGGAGCAGACTGGAAAGATGAACTCCCCAGTTAGCTGGAAGGCCTTTTTACCACTTGAATTTCAAATGCCTTCATTTATTTCCTTGGCACTTCTATTTTTGTAGCTTTTTACTAAAAGCTTATACAGATTATTTTTTTTCTGATACCACTCACTGTAGAAATGAGCAAGTCAAAACCTCTTTACCCAAAACCAGCTAAACCACGTTTAAATGTTGATGACGTATGGGAATAACTAAAGATCTAGGTTTAATCATGTTTTGTCCATAGACATTTGCCGTATACGAGTGGTACCATTTCAGAAAACAACCAACCTCCCTCCCTCAACTTCATATTAATGTTTGCGTTACATTAGCACCTTGCAGACAGCGTAGATAGCCTTGTGATCTTGCAGAGCTGATGCAGAGAAGGAAAGCTTGGAGAGGATGGGCTGAAACTGGTGTCTGGGGACATCTATGCAAAACCCCGGCATGTAAGGCGGCAGCCGACATGTCATGGAGTGCAGTTTTTCTTTATGAACTTGTCATCATTGTAATGTCTAATGACTTGTATTTTCCTAGTGCTTTTATATTGATTACTTCTACTATATGTAATAGTATTTTACCCAGTAGTGAAGTTAAACAATCAAATGAGTTGGTGATTTATTGGGTTTCTTGGTTTAGAGACTGGTTCTATGCTGCTACAGGTTCTCATCTGCTCTCTGAACTCTGTTCGCTATTTGCCAGTAAGCCTCATCACTCCCCGAGTACCAAGATGTATGATACAATGCTTTTGATTATTAACAATCTGATATTAATAATTGTCTTGCATTTCCTTATCAGTTGTTCACAATCCTTTGCATTCAGCTATTTTTGAACCTCTGATTTCTTAATATGTATCTCTTTCTGGTTTTATTTCATATTCTTTTCAGAAGAATTTTTTTGAATGTTCAGTTTCTTTGGTTAACAAAATCTAGCATTTTTCTTCTTACTATTTCATCACTTCAGCTCTTAACATATGCTACTCTTATTTACCCTTTCATCTTTGTGTATAACTCTTTTGTTCGCTTCCATTCAAAAGTAACTGTAGCTTCTCTTTAAGCCAGTTCTTGTCTTATCCATCCTGTATTTTTCTTTCTCCCAGCTTTTCACATGGGGATTCAGTGGAATTACTATCTTCTTTCTTTTAGAAGCCTTTTTGCCTCACAATAAATCCTTCTTTACTGAACACATTGTCTAGAGAATCTGATCTTTGTGTCTAAACTGTGGGACCTAAACATACTTCCAGACTCCAGTATTTACTGACTCCATGGCAAAAATAAAACCGGTTTCTCGCATCGCAATGTCGGTGAGAAGATGATGTTTGTCCAGAGGCTGGAAAAGGGCTGCTATTGCAACTGTTTTCAGATGAAAGCAAGACACTTAGGCACCCTGTGGTACTTGTCTGCCACACACCTATTGATTTCTCACTATATAAGGTGTCCCAGTAGATGAAGTTAGGGTGAGTTCTTATCACAAATCACTGCTTTGTGTAATGAATTTAATTTATTCCATGTCATGCTTGCAAGGCTCTCCTGTTCTTCCTCCAGACGACACGGTATCAGATACCAATTCATTCTGAGTGAGACCAAATGCAATTTTATCATCTATTTACCCCTCTGTTTAATTGCGTAATGATTATTGTTCCTGCTTTTATAAACCAAAACATGGGATTTGTTATCTGCATGGGGATTATACTGCTTGTTTTTTAAATGTCTGTTATATCTGGGTCAGAGCAATGATTAATATTGGAAGAGAGGTTTTGTAACCAGGCTGAAGCTCTGGCACATGTACTGAGAAGGCCATTCTGATTTTCTAGAGGATATGAGGGGCGGCAGTAGATGTGTGACAGAGCAAATGAAATTTGGCTTAATTGCAGTGGGTAGACTTTGTCTGTAGTTGTGGTCAGGCTGATTAGCGTGTGTTTGTGTAGCTGGTAGGTACAGAGCAGTTCTTTGGTAGAATAAAAGGTAGCGCTTACAGTACTTCAGACTTGAGAAAATAAGCTATGCCATAGGTTATTCATGTCTTTCTAAGATGAAGGATCAGAAGGAACTGTTAGATGATCTATCTCCTGGATATTGCAATACAGTTTTACTCGATAACCTTGGTATTAAACCTATATCCAGTATATAGTAACTTATTGCTGCTTCTGAACTGTCCACAGTTTCAATTCTAACTTTAATTTATCTGGCTTCAGCTTTTGGGTTTCTCCTACCTAAGAAAATGATACCAGGAGAAACTCCTGTGCAAATGCGATAGGAAAGCGAGAAGGCAGCATGCTGCTGAGAGCTGCTGCAAAGCCAGCGCCAGCCTTGCGGGTGGCGGCAGTGGTTACTTCTCCCGTGTGCCTTCATTCTGCTCTAAATGATTTCTTTTATTGACTGCTGTGAGCCTTTAGATAGGAAGGTACACGTATAAGGAAGTTGCTTACAGTGCAAACGTATTTCAGCCTAGATAAGTAGAACTGCTGTAGTGAGTCTGGCTGTGTGTGTTGGAGCAACTGGAGGGATCTCAGCTCATCAGGTTTCCTTAAATGAGACACCAGGAGCTTGAAGCCCGTGCTCAGCGAGAGCTGCCGTGCACTCAATGCCTGCTGCAGCTCATCATAGTTGCAAAATAATTTGACACATTCCACATTCAGACTCTTGAAAACTAATTAAATATACTCAGCAGCACTTGAGGATAGGAGAGGTTTCCAGATAAGACAAGAAACTGGCTGCTCTAATAGCAGGAAACTCTGACATGAATTATCAGCTCCCCATACTGAGCAGGTCCAAAATGAGACCCGATGGCCTTGAGATGGCCTTTAGGCTGTTTTGGTTGAATTGACTCTTTGTCTTTGTCTTTGCTGTTTAAGAAATGGCTCCATCAAATTCTGATTCCCAGGTTTCCTGCAGCATCTCCTCCCTGTACCTTAGGTGTAGGCAAGAAAATACCTTTCTAGTTCTTCCCCTACACGTGGAGACTTACTAATATGCCCAGACTCTTGATTGCTCCCCATGCTTGCTGTTTGTTGCTATTTCTCTGTAACACTCACCTAACGGAGCCTGGCATTGCTGTTGAGATGAGACGGTCTGTCTTGAGTTCAGACCCTGGCAGCGAAAACTGTGAATTCCCTCTGGATTAAAAGAAAAGGGAGGAGATAGAAGAATTTGATTGATTGTAATGAATATCATGATCATAATGAAGGAGTGAGGGTTTGGCAGAATGAGGTTTATGAGACTGCAGATACAGGTATTTTAAGAAAAGTTGAGGAACGTGCTGCTCCCAAGTGTTGATAAAGGTTGAGGAGGCTGTAACTGGTGGGGAAGCAAGGACTGAAGGGGAAGCTGTTGAGGAGAAGGGAGGACAAGCAGAAAGGTGTGCGAGAAACGACAGAAACACGTAGGAACTGCATCTCAAGCCAAAGCATCCTAGACCCCATGGGAGACCATGCCATTGGGACTGGGGCTCTCTGTAGCTGGGGGTTTTGGTGTGGATGGCTGCTTCATGAGGAGCTGTGTTCATAACCTTCCTGGTGGCTTCAGTGGCTTCCTGGTGTCCCTCAGTGCTTTCACCAGCTGCAGTGTGCCCCAAGTCAACAGGGCCCAACACATGCTCCCGTCCCAAACCTTGGTGCCAAAATCTTACTTTTTTGGGTTTTTTTCTTGGCCAATATTTGTGATCTTAGGCAACCGTAATTCTGGCATTTTCTAACTGCAAATAGAGCTTGCAAGCTCAGTATGTTCTTTTAACTTTATTAGGGACTACAGAGTAATATGTTTGCACGAGAATACTGAATTAGATTAAGCAATGGCTTTTTTTAGACTTTGACTAAATAATTTTTTTAAGAACTTGTGCACAGGTTGGAGATACAGCTTCATGGGAAACTTGTCATCATTTGACCTTCATCTTCAGTATTCAAGAAATTATTCTACCATTTAGACCGCACAATGTCCAGTCTCCTAGAGATTAAGATAGATCTTTTTGGTTTTGTGTTTTTATGTGAACCTGGCAATTTTTTATTATTTTAAACATCTCTACTGTCAGCATCAAAATGATGTGGTTTTTTACTTTTCTTTTTTCTGCCTTATCTGCAGTAAAAAAATACTAGTTTTGCTCGTCAGCTGCAAATGACATCATGGCAAGGGCGTCCCTGTTCCCCAAACTCTGTAAGAAAGTAACTGCAGACCATCTACTTTAGTCACTTCTAGCAACTGTAAAGGAAGCGAACAAAATATATTCTGGTTTGCTTTGATGTGCTCCTGAACGTCCATTAAGGTACGACTTCAGTGTTGCTGTATGGTGGCTGGATAGAAATAGATAATTTTTCTTATCTATCCTGTCCTCCTGAGCCTGTTAATGTAGTCTCACCCCAGCTAGTAACCTAAGAGATTTATAGTCATAAATGTTTGCAGCAATTTTCCAGAATCTGTTTTATGTTGTGGCAACATCTTTCCACTCAGCTAGATACTGCTGCAGTTGTAGAGGAGCACCCAAGGAAGAGTATATTATATCCCTGTTTCAGAAATGTTAGATTTGGACATCACAGAGGCAATTAATGTCAGTACCATATGCCATATGCAGAATAGTAAGTCTGAGTTATATTATTTGTCAGATGTGAAAATTCACTTACCTCTTTCTTAAAATTGTTATGTGAATAGTTAATACGGTAAAATAACTGTTCTTCCTCTACGCGAACCAGGGAAATGTGCTACCATGAAAATGTATTACTTTTATTTCTACCTCTGCATTTTTCATCTACTGGTAACTCTGATAATGAAATTAAAAGTTCTAATTTCCTCTGAATTCCTCTGTAAATAACGTTCTTGATACAATACTAATTTCTGTGCTTGTACTCTGTCCACTGTATGGCTTGCTTCAAGTAGGTTACTGATATCACTTACATGGAAATAGTCATCCTCTTTAAGTTCCCTTGTACTTGTTTTATTAAACTGAAGAGTTAAGGCATAATGTACTTGACAAACCCATCTGGTTTTAGGTTGAGAAACAGTATACTGGAGAATTATGAAAATAAAAAAATAATTAAAAAAAAAAAAACAACCAACCAAACAAAAAAAACCTGTTACCGTTAGCTCTTCAGACTCCCCAACATGTCAAGTTAAAAATACCAAGCAGCAGGTGGAGCTAGAGATAAAACCCAGCCGATTCTGGAAAAGAAAATGGCACAGGTGATTTTCGCAGGATAGGTGATGGGTTAAGGTTTACTCTCTTCTTGGTGGCAAGTTACTCCGGTATTGTAGCTCATGGATGGGGAGATGGCTTGTTTCATTGCATGTGCCTGCTGGCCGCAAAGCTGGTGGTAAACAGACAGAGAGAAACAGATAAAGCTACTTCAGAGTTTTAATGAGGGCAAGAAACGCAGTCTCATGGTTGCAGAGCTTTGGAGAGCCTGATCCTCAAAGAGGTGGTCATCCATCGGCTGTGAGAGCTGGAGGCTCGCTCTGGAGATCTGGAGCAGCTCTGTAAAGATGGTACCGTTTCCTCCAGGGGCTGTGTTTTTAATTAGCTGTGTTGGAGTTAACAGCATTCCTTATTATGTTTGCAGCTCTATATGAACTTGTGCATTTCGTATTGTTTTGCTTAACCCAGGTAGGACACATATTTTGGTGAGAATTATAAATATTTTGAAGGTCTGTGAATATTGGATTTTTATGCTGGCTAAGAAGTTAGTGTATTTTTACATGTGAAGCAGCAGCTGTGGTAAGACATCTGTTGATAGGACACTTACTCATCTGCTGTATCTGTTATTTGTCATCATTACATCTGTTATAGTCCACATGGCCCTAATCAAAGCAGTGGGGCTTTTTGCCAGGTGCTCCATAGCAAGTGAGATGGGAAGGAGGACAGATTTTGGTTACCCGTATCCTAGTGATACTTTCTGGTGACAACCCAGCTATATTTTGTAATATTTGTGGGAGGATCAGTCCATTTGTCTAAGGAAGGTGGCTGTCTTTGGAAAGATAAAGGAGTGAAGTCAGTGTCAGGGGAAAAAAAAACAAACATTGTCATCAGGATGTTTTCAGTGCTTCAAAAATGAACTGTTGGAGGATGCTTTTTTTTTTTTTTATTGAGGAAAGTCATCTTGGAAACACGGCTACTTAGTTAATAAATAAACAAACCTTCAGGTAACTAGACCTAGATCTGGCAAAGCATTTGTCCTTCTGTTTATCGGAACGTCAGTAGCCTGATGTTCTTCACCACTAAACCCACTTTGTGGTGACAAGCTGTTAGTGATGGAGGTGCTTTATTGACTGTCAAGATATTCTTAGGGTTTGGTTTAGGAAAGCTTGAGGGGGTCAAATCTGTGTTGCATCTGAGAACTTGACTGTAGGATAATTTCCTTGAGCAAACATCCTTCCCTCCTGGGATATTTCTTAAATTACTTGAATTGCTTTGTTCAGTGCTGTGTTTGCCTTGAGTTCAGTGATAATTCCCAGATAATAGGAATTTATGGAAGGAGTGTTTCTTGAAATATTTGTTGGAGAATGTCTTTCCTTCAAAACATTAATTTCACTTACAACGCTGTTTTTCCAGTTCTATCTGTGCCTTTTTGCCAATGCAAAGCATGTATAAAAAAAACCCACTGATATCCCTGCTCATTAGATGTTGACTCAACTTTTATGCTATTAATATTCCTCTACTGCTTTTTGATTCTGCTGCCTCTGGTTTCTTCCCTCTGTTCCACACAGCCCACAGAAGCATCTCATCTCTCTCTGTCCCTCCTTCTCCCTCATTACTGCAGACTCTTCTACCTCTTTCCATATTCACTGTACTCGATACATCCCTGCCAATTTCTTTTTTAGCTTTTCCTATTTGTGTCTATAGAACACAGAATTTGGTGTATGCCTCTTAAATTATTCTTGTTTAATTGATGTAAGAGTGTTTAATTCTTTCCTGTGTCACTTTTTGCAGCACCCCAAGTGATCTAAGGGTTTGAGAGTTTGGTAAATATGTTTGGGGTTTTTCATGCTGTTGTTTGGTGGTGTTCACTGCAACTGGCCCCAGCAGCCCCTGCACAACTCACTTGGTAGGTTTTATGTTTCATGCAATGGAAACAACCTGCAGGGTCTTTACCCTCATGTGCTTGCTCTACAAAGAAGTTTGCTGTGTTTTATTAGCAATATTTCTATGGATGCGTGATACAGACTCGGATGGCCTTTGCTGAGTGAGGATAATGTAACAAGAGCAGAGATGGGGGCAATATTTCAAACTAAGAACTTATAGAGTTGTCTAAGTAGTGCTTTGGGTTATGAATAAAAATTTCCTTGAAGGTGGGAGGTCCTTTCTGCTTGCCCTGTCCTGGAGCCTTCAGGGCATGAAATGGCCAGGGTAGTGGTGGTTTTATGTGATGGGGCTGTTACCTGCCAGGCATCAGGGCCAGGTCTCAGCCTGGAGGAGCAACGCCGCTGTCCTGGGCTGCAGGAGAACGTCACCAGCACCGCAGCTGCTCCCCTCCTAGCAAAACGGGGATTTAAAAATACTCTATAGCATGTGTGTGTAACCTGCTGTACTGTTACCAGATAAATGTCGTACTATAAACTGGAAGTTCAGGAGTGTGTCACAGCATTAACAGCTTTTGTAGAGGTTGCCGTGAAATTATATGATTTCCCTGTAACACCAGCCTGACAAAAATGAAGCTGTTGGAGATGGTTCCCTAGCAGCCTGTGAATCTGTTCTGGAATGACAAATCACCCCGATTCTTTGCGTGCTTTGAGTAATGTTCACTTTTGCACTGTTAACATTTTTCTCCTCTCTCCTTTCTACCTCCAACAATAATTGATGATTATGGAGATAATTTTGGGCCTCCCAGGCTTGATCTGAAACCCAGAGAAGGCAGGAGAAAGTCACACTTGCTCCATGTGCAGCTTTTCCCAAGCGCTCTGTGTCTGCAGGCAGCACGCACAGGTTTACAGACCGTGTATGCCAGCTATTCTGTTGAGCAGATACAAGAAGCTTAAAATTATGCCAAATATATACTCAGTGTCTGATACCTGCCTATAGTGTAAAAATACAAGGTTACGGAAGTGCCTCGGTATAGCCAAGTTTGGGGTATTGAGTGGTGGGGAAGAAGGTTTGCTTATGCACATAAGTGATTTAGGTGGTGGTAGTGAAGTTTGTTCTTCTTAAAGAAACAAATTTGTCTTACTCTGTTTTCTCCAGCAGTTGTCATTACCAACATAGCTATTACAACACGCTGAGGCTGTTATTTTTTTCTTAAGAGCCAAAAGACTGGTATTTCATATTTTTTTTTTTTTTAATAATGTGACTTTTACCAGGGCGAGCTGCTTGTGAATTAGTACTTCATTATGTGCTGACAGCGAACAAAGTCCCCACTTCAGAATTACCTATTCAAGAAAACAGTTAAGATTTGGTTGTCTGACTCATTTAGGTACTCGAACATCCTACCAGTACAGAATTACACATAAAGAATGTTTAACAAGTTCTGCTGCTTTGAATAATAATGAGCCTAATGAAGTAATGGAATAAATATTTTTGTGGCTCTTAAGGGACAATTATGTTTGTAGAGCATGAACCCTTGTTCTGCAGTTATCAAAACATGGTAGAATTGCTAATAAACATGTGTTGACAATAAATATCAATTGATGTAAGCGTAATAAGATGTTCGGGTGTCATGGGACTTGGACTTGGAAGCCTACTGCATCCTGATCCTCTCCAGGGAGTGAATGTATCCTGTGCACTACTTTATACCACCTTCTAATTTTTATTTTTTAATTTCCAGCAGCCTCTACGAATCTTATGCAGATCCTGTGTACAGACACATGTGACTAGGGGTGAAACATCCCACAGGTTTCTTGGCATAATGTGATACAACTCAGTGCTGCCACAAGCTACGAGTTGTGTGTCTGGAGCAGCTTTGTCATCAAAAATTCTCTGGATCTTTCATAACATGGTGTCCTATGTCCTTTTAAACCATAGGTGTAATATTTAATCCGATATTGCATGATCTGTTTGCTTACCTTCCTTGATTACGCAAGATAACAGAAACAAGAAACACTTTATAGAATTGTAGAATTGCCTAGGTTGGAAGGGACCTTTCAGATCATCTAGACCAACTATCAACCTAACACTGACAAAAACCATCACTAAACCAATTAAAAATAATTTTGGACAGTACTTGCAGTGAACCACAATGAATGTGGCCAACAGACGTACCTTCTGCAGATGAAGATCAATTTTTTTTTTTTTAATTCTTTTTCACGTGTTGACATCAGGTGAGAACAAGATCTGTTTTACCTTCTACAGGCGCTTCAGGTAGCGTATTCTCTCCCCCCTGTGAATGTACCAGTCCATGTCTTTTAATAACCGGGTATCACATGAACTTTTATATGCTTCTGTTCCAAATGCATAATAATGTTCTTCCAGAGCAGAGGCCGGGGAAATTATTTTCTTGTTACTTTTACTCCGTGTTTTGAAATCTTTCATTGCAACATGCTTGAGACTTAAAACTTAGATTATTAAATGGAAGGAGAGAACCCAATGGAATATGCAGTTTTCATATCCTTGCTGTTTGTATGTGCAAGAACACGTTTCGTTGTTCTCCTTTTCAGGCAGAATAAAAGACTTTTCAATAAAGCTGAATTACATTTTCTTGCTCCATTTTATTGCAGTGGCATGTGTATTTCAGTTGATGTAACTTTATGTACTTGGTGCTAAAGCAATGAGGCCAATATATGTATTAGCATGGGAAGGGAGAAGAAAATGCTGTTTCAGGAGTCAGAAAGGTCTCAGTTGCTAATTTTAAACTTTCTTCTATATAGGAAACTATAAATAGGCAATAAAAACATTTACTCTGTAAGTTACGCAGTTCTAGATTGGTTTTAAGTTGAATTTTTTTCTTCCTTGTGTAGCCAGGCTTTTGTAATGCTTTTACCAAAATATTTTCAGCGTTACGATTAGAGACTTTGCCTGCTAGAGTTGAGTAATAAAGTTGCTCCTTTCCTACTGGAATGGTAGCATTTCAGATGAAAGGAAATAAAAGTGGGGCATAATGAATCATAATAAAGGCGAGTAAGAAGTAAAAAGCCATAGACAAGAGAAACTTTATTTTGGTGACCAATTTGAGAAAGTAGATAAACTTTTAAAAAAATCTGATGATAAATAAGACAATCCATAGATCAACAGACAGAACACAGAAATACTTTATATCTGTTTCTGCCCTTTTCTTTCAAACAAAACAATGGGATATTGTCATCCCATGGGGCACTGAACAGTGCCTCCTGCTCTGAGTCATCGCTTCTCAAAACCATCTTCTGTCCTGTTCTTATCTTCATTCTTCATTTCCAGTTATATTTCATCTATTAAGACATTTCAGCAGGATAAGAGCCTCTGATTTCAGAGATACAAATCGATCTGTAAAAGTAAACATTTTTTTCCATTATTTGCCCACCTTTTACAGTATTTTATTTACCCTGTCAGTTTTCTGAGAACTTAATGTTCCTTCCCAATGATTTCTTGTAATAGCAAGTTCTCCTGGAAGATACAGCACTACTCCCTAGTGTTATTGCTGTTAGGATACTGGCTTTAGCAAAACAAAACCAACCAAACAAAAAAAAAACAAAACCCACCCCAAACCAATCTGCCCTGATATTCCACCAAACGGGACTGGCTTTGAGCTTCACCACTCTGAATATGCTACACAGGTGGCTGATAATCCGACCAGAACCTCGTATATAAGCAGCGAGTACTTTCCAAGGTCAGACGTTTGGACTTCATTCCATAGTGTTAATAAAGAACTATTACTATTTTTCATAGTGATTTTTAATTATTTTCAAAGTGGTGCCAGACAATGTGTAAAGAGAATATACATGTATATAAATGAATTAGGTGATGGTATTTCTGCAGCTGTGTGATTAGCCTGGCACTTAAACTGCTCTAGAAGGTAGGATGGAGAGCTTCCTGCTAATTAGTGAAAAATTATTCTTTCGTGTGGCTCATATTCTTCATTTTCTGGTGGATTCTGCATTGCTTCTCGTTACCAAAAAAACTATTCCCCTGTGACAGCGGTCTTCATCTGCAATCAGTGATTAATAACTTCTGCGGTACAACGTTGCAACAGCTCAAACTGCAGAGCTGCCATGGGTCCCTGCTGGGTACCTGCGGGTAAGGGGGACGAGCCTTTCCCAATGCCTCCGTGTCCCCCAGGTCACCTCCCTTCCCTGGGTCCTTCCAGCCTAATCCCATCCTGCTCGTGCGCTGTGTCGGGCAGCCCAAAGGCAACGGAGTTTCCGAATGTCTGTGTTTGCAGTAAATGAATATACGTGCTTTGAAAGCAGTGATAAAGCAGTTCATCTTAATTACAGAAATTATAGGTATCGCATAAAATTTATGTCTCGTGGTGGTTGTGATGAAAGAGGGCAAAACTTGGTCTAAAATAATTTTAAATTTAAAACAGATATTTTTTTTTCTGTAAATTTAAAAATCTAAATTACAGAGCTGTTTTCATTCTAGTGTAGAATAGTGTGTCTCCTCTTTTGTGAAGGACCAGCGGAAAGATCCAGACTTACTGTGTGAGTGAAGACATAGACCCTGACGTATATCTGCATGGAAATTCAGCTGGAAAGCCGAAAATAGTCCTTTTAAGAAACCCTTCTATGAGATTTATGTGCAGTAGCAAAGAATAATAGAACAGTATCTTATTGTCACAATAAATGTATTTTTTTAAATGAAGCACTGAAATTCTAATCACTCTTGCTCAGTGTTCTGACTGTAACAGCTGTTGCTCTTCAATATTAAAAAATATTATATTTTGGGAAATCGCTACTGTTGGTCAACTTACGACTCCTATTATGCTTGGTTATGAAGACAGACTTATTTTAAAGACTGTGTTAGTATCCTTTTTAAGGTTATAAGCAATTTTTTTTTTAATTGTCTTTGGTTTTATTATGGAAAAATGTATGGTTTATTCATGGAAGAACCTTTCTTAGTGTAGAATGTCAATCTTAGTTTGTATTGAATATTATATCTAGCTTAATTCAAGGATATAATGAGGCTACACTTTTTTTGGATCTTTAGTCACCAGTTAGAGGGAAAGTTAATATAAATTTCTGATAAAGTACTGCTGCTCTGCAATTTTGCATTTATGTATACTCTGTAGCAGTTGTTTCCCCTCTTAAGGAGCTTTAAAAGCTCAGAGAGGACCTGAAGCCCGGTAGAGCAAAGCACTGGGTCCATACCCCGAGGTGCAAAGTGGTTGCCCTCCCCAGAGCTCAGCAATGTTACCAGGGATTCTACTGCAGGGAGATGGTCGAGGGGTTTCTTTTCTATTTGAAAAGATGCATATCTGTTTTCAGATTAGCTGTGTTATTAGCATTATTTTATGGTTGGTTAGAAGAGCTCAGTAGAATCTTGATGCTGTTTTCACCAGAGCCTCCATTTGGGAAGAAACAGTGGATTAAAGACCTATTTTTAAGTTATGCTTATGACTCCTTTTTGGTTATCAAAATTAGAGTAGCTCAAGCCTAGCATAAGAACAAAATTAGCCATAGGATCTGTTTAATTATATTCCTGTAAATTAGTTCACTTCAGTCCTAAATCTGTCATCCTCCCTCCTGTTGAACAGCCCCATTCCTTTTGCAACTGATTCACTGCAGTCCCCAAATTTAGTTGCCTACTAAGAGGTTTGATATCAGGGTTGGAGAACTTGGAACTCCTGTGTATGTAGTCTTTTCCATTTCCTAATATCCAGCTCACCTTTCTTTCAAAAACAGATCTTGAAAACTCCAGGACGAAGATGAGAAGCGCAGTGTCGGTTCGCGAGGGACAGGGAGTCGTGCTGCTCTGTGGACCAGCCCCCCGGGCGGGAGGTAAGGGATGGTCCGGGCTTCGTGCTTCCACCAGGGCTTATTGACTGTAGGGTGGAATATCTCCCTGGGAAGGCAGAGGAGAGATCCTTCACAGAGAGCAAGAATGAAGCCTGGTTTCTGAAGTAAATATAGAGAGGAAGAAAACACAACCAGAAGAGGGGGAGGGAAGTACTTAGGAGGATTTACTTTTATCTTGAAATCCCTTTCTAGCTCCTAGTAATTTCTGTGCAGTTAACATGTCTGATTTTTATGATATTTCCAGTAATTAATTGAGTATCTTCTGGAGTTAAATTCTGCCCAATTTCACAATTGCTGAGCCTCGATGAATCTGGTTTTCTCAATGACTAGACAATTGCAAAGAATAGATTCATTATGCTGGTATCTGCCTGTTTTCTTGCAATCAAGACATTTGATAGTGTAATGTAATGATGCTGGCATAATTTAAAACACCGCTGTCTCGAGGCAGGAGAGAAAACTGGATGTATGGATTCTTGGTGGACCAAAAGTTGCAAGTATGTTTTATCATTCATTCTGCATCTTCAGTCTTTAACTAATTGGTATTGAGCTTCAAGTAATATTGGAAAGTAACTGGTTTTATTTGTTTTTAATTGATATGGAGTCTCATTATTGAAGGGCTGTGATGTTAAGCATTAGGTTTGATTGCAAAGACAAGGTAATATAAGCTAAACATTGAATACAATAATATGGGTATCCTGGCCTCTTAAATTTGGCAGAGTCCAAGCAGACACAGCCATAAAGTGGCAATTTTACAACTGTGTGAGCTTGTAGAATTTTTCTGTCTAAACTGATACATACTCTTAAATCATCTTTATAGCCTTACAACAGCTTTGTCTTTTCAGCTGCTGAGAAAATGGGTCATTCTCCTAGCTATCTATAAGAATTAGAATGATTACATTTTGCTTCTGTATGCAGTCCAAAATCTGAATTACTCTAGCCTTCTTATACTCGCATCCTGTGCATGGGGATACGGACAGAGGTGGTCGCCTCTGCACCGCATCTTGGAATGTTTGTTTGCGGTGTTAAACAGGAGGTGATACAAAACATGCTCATATTGCTAAGAACGGTGGGTCAAATCAACATGTGGAAGAGATGAGAATTTCTTTTGCAGTCATCAGATGGGTTATGATTGACACCCCCCCACGCTATTTGTGTGATTCATGCAAAAAAGAGAGAGCTGAGGGCTCCCTAAATGATCAAATGAAATTGTGAATTGGTACCAGAATTATTTTAAATCCTTGGATTTGTCTGAGACTTGGAGGGTTAACCATTAAAGTTTTCAGGAGTCATAGAGCAAGGTGGAAAAAGTCCTTCCTCTTTTTTCTACACTAAAATAAACCTATATCACAGTGACATCAAGCATACAGTGCCTCTAGATCTGGCACGGTAGGATGCAGGTCAGTAAGTCTTAGATAAAATATCCATCCATTAAGCAGAAGTAGTTTGTTAGGAATAGCAGGGATGGTTTCGGAACAGCTGACCTGGCCTGAGGGCGCTGAGGGCTGTTCAGCCATTTCCAGATTGGTGATCTGATTTATTACTCTTTTTTTTTTTTTTTTTTTTATTCTGTATTTGCTGCACTGAGCTATCAAATAATTTCAGACAACACTAATTCTAAAAATCTTCTCAAATACCATGTTTCCTCTTCCCCCTTAGCCCCCGAAATATTGTTCTTTTGTGTTCTGCCATGTCGTGCAGTTTCTAAGTTCTTGCTAGCTTGATGGGGATTTGTGCTTATTTCTTATGTTCTCTGTAAGTAGCCTTCAAGAAGAGACTTGATTAAACTGTGATTATTCCTCCATATACAGCATTCCAGTTATAATAGAAACCAATGTTCATTCCGAAAGAAATAACCAGGTCATAGTATGGAAAAAGGAAATTGCTCCCCTTCTACGATTTGGCTTTTTACTTTGCTTATCTTAACCACAGATATTTACATAAGTAATATCCATATCTCCTTTCAATGGGGAGCAAATTGTTCCTGCAGTTAACTGTACTTTTGTCCTTTTGAAGTCTGCAGTTCCAGTTCCGTCAGGGTATGGACGTCTACCATTTAAACCAACAATGAAACTCCAATTAATTTCATACACATCGGCTCGTAGGCTGAGCTGGTATTTTAGCTTTGTTTCTGTGATGGCTGTTGGCGTACAGGGGGAGGAAGACAGTGCTCAAGATTAGTTTTATATTTCTGTCATTAAACACAAGCTGTATCACAAACCACTCCAGTATTTTCTTTAGAGTTAGTGCATTTTCCGTTTTTGGCATTCCCTTTTTTAGCAGTCTTGATTGAGATTTACTGAATGGGAGATTCAATAAATGACTGTGTGTGTAAAGACTTTCCCCCAAATATTTTACTAATTGATGTTAGATAATATAAGTTGTATTATAATTGAGCAGTGATTTTTGGGTAATTAAGATGGTCATCTGTCATCATTCTGCATGACCATACTTCTGTATATAACTTTAATTCTGTTGCAGGGAATCTGTTAAAGTACCCTGCTTTTTTCCACAGATCAGTAAATCCTCTCCCCCACATAATCAAAAGGTAAAATGACATCTAAAATTGATTTATGTAGATCTCCTGCTATCTTTTTCAGTTGTTATAACCATTACATTCTACTGAACTCCACAGCTATTTTGACTTTTCACTGTGTTACTGTTGTGTCTTTGGTCGTTTTAAAGGACTGTCGATATAACAAACATCTCAACATACAAAACTTAATATTGGACACACTTAACGTGCAGCTGGTTAAAAAACATTCATGCGATGCTAATTTTTTCCATTCTGCCAAGAATGGAAAAAACTAGACATATGGAGATCTAAAAATGATTTTTATCTACTATTGATTTTGTTCCAAAATCGGTATCTAAGGAGCGACAAAGCCCCAAGTAAAGCAAATCCACAAGTTCCTTTAGGGCTTTACCTACTGTTACTGCTGTGTGTGTATCTTGATTATGATGTAGCTTGTGTTTAGCTAATATTTCTATTTGATAGATATTGTGATTTATATTTGTTTAGTACAGCCAGTTTTACTAATCTGACATTGATTTTTAGATTTCAGAAACGGTCCTAGTTTATGAGGTATATCCTGCTCTTTGGGAGAGGAGAGAGCGATGAGGCATAGTCCTTTTATGTTGTCTGGGGTGGTTTCAGGGCTGCTTTGTACAGTGAGAAAAAGATTATTTTTTTTAATGGTAGAGGTAAAGATTTGCTTGATGGTTACTCAGACTTTTCAGGGAACCTGGGCTTGCCTGGAAGAACTAGACATTACTTTTGTTGGTGGATATACTCCATTATCTTGTTAGTATGTGGAATATGACCATAACCCATGAGAACGTAAGTAAATGGCAAGAATGTTGTGGAGCCGACAAGCTGTCACTTGGAAATTGCAAGGAAATTCTGCTTGTCTTATATTCATGATTATCCTCATGTGATATGTGTTCCTATTTCATGCAATATGGCAAGGATATTTCTACATAAATAAAGTAGCAAGAGTACGTTCTCCATGTTATTATCATGCCATGATAAATCTAGATTTAATCGATAAATGAGACCATATTTGTAGGTTACGGATCAATCTAGTTTATATTGTATTATTTTAAAGTTGTGATATGCTGGTTTGAAATGATATTAGATCATGGAAAAATAGATCCCAGTTTTATTGCTTGCTGCTTGGTACGACAAACTGTTCAGTGAATAATGTCATGTCGGTGGCAAATTAATGTTTAGACTTGCAATTTTTTGCTCATGTCTCTTGTATTGCCATTTGGAGACCTGCAAGTTCCAGCAAGACTGTGCTTCATGGATAGCATGGCATGGAAAGCATCTTACATGCCAGAAATATTTTGATGCTTTGATTATTTATTTTCTGCGACTCTTGAATATCAACATGTTATTTTTCAGAGAACTGTAAGTTGAATTCATTTTACTCATTTGGCTCTGGAACATTTCATACCCTTAAAACAAAGCAGTACCAAAGTCTGATAGAACTCCAGAATATGGCAGGGTTTTTTTCTACTGCCCATCCCTGTGTTTGCAGGAGGTGGAAACCATCCTGCTTTTGCACCTCTACTTTTTGCTGTTGCAGATTGAGGATGAAGCTCATCTGGACGTGAGCAGTAAATCACACTTCCAGTAGGCACATTATGTGGGTTTTGCACAAAAATGCATTCTAAGGAGAACAGAATGTTGAATATTATAAAAGCACTGGCCTTAAAAATGGTTCCATAGTGTTCTCGAGCTGTTCTCAATCTGCCAAGGAGAAATGGTATTTTTATTTAAAAATATATTTTGCGATAGTCCTGCTGGTGTCATCATCATCATCTGCACAAATTTCAGCTGACAGTTTGAAGTCAAATGATACCCGAGACCCTTGTATTTGTCCATATGAGAGACAATCATAGACATCCACAGCTGGATTTTACAGTGATTTCTGCCTGTCAGAGCATTATTTTCACCACCAGTAACAAACTAGTGCTAGAGAGACGCTCTCTGTCTTGCACTTTATCAAATGCAGTCTTTCTAAAGCACTTTTTATTTTGATAAAGCTGTGTTCCAGGCTGAAGTAAACCACATTAAAATTAGTATATCCTTATTTATATATTTTTGCAACATCTGCAGCTACTTTACAGGACATGTTTTTAAGCTAGCGTCGAGGTTATAACTGACCTAAAAAACTTTTAGCAAATGATTCATGATTCCAGTTTGAGAAAGGGCAAACTGGACAAGCACGGCATCACTACGGGTTCTTACAGAACTCTTTAGTTCCATGTTTCATTATGCACATCAATGGCACTGAACATATATATATATGTGTGTGTGTGTATATATATATTAGTACTTCTGTTTTATTTCTTAGTTATATGGTCTTCTATGCCTTTTGTAAGTCTTAGTTTAAGAGATGTATCTAGCTCATGAAGGTTAGATAGCTTCATAGCCAGGTAGTCAGTAGAGCCTGGAAACATCTATAATCAGTAATACTGGCGCTCATAAATTTTGCACTGCATCTTGAATATCCATTGCAAAATTATTACGGGAATATTGCAGCTTTTTATCATTTTGTTTTTGAGGAAAGGTTCTAGCTTTCAATCATTCATATAGAAGTATTTATATTTTTTAAAAATAGCATTCTCAAGTATACAAATCAGAAAAAAAAACCAGTATTTTTAAATCTCAGTGTTTTAAAGCTAGGTTATTCTTTTCGTTAGTGGGGTGAGAGAGCATGTCAGAACCCATAGTCCGTGCAGTGAGGGGGAGCATCATCTGTAGCCCAAGGAGGAGTTTTGCATAAGATTGGTTCAGCTCCTGCTGGCTGCAGTACAATTGGTTTCCACTAGAGATTCGTTAAGATTTTAGTACATATGGTAGTAGCGTGTATAATGTGGGCTGTTGTGGGAGAGAGCAAAGAGTAGAGCAGACTTTGGTGGGGCTAATACTGCAGAAGTTTCATTAGCAAAATGTATGTGGGCACTCCAGGAGACCTTGAAGGACTATGGGATGTGCACTTTATTGCTGATACCTGCTCTCGTTAGCCCTGAACTGGGATAAACTGGAAGAGGCAGCAGTATGGGACAAGAGCATTTTAATGGGAGAATGAATATGCTTCTTGGTGGTGGGGTGTTTGTTGGAAGAAGCGGGGATGGAAAGAAAGAGGGAGAGGTGAATTAGGAAAAACCAAGTTACAAGAAAAAAGTTCAGGTCAAGCCCTTTCTCTTAGTCCTGGGTATCTCGGGTATCCCTGGGAAAAGGAGAAAATTGGAGAAAATAACTGGGTTTGGCCATCTACCAAGATTATTTTTATCCCTAAATTGTTACTGTGGGGTTTTTCTCCTCTAGCTCTTTATTATCTTCTCTACTAAAATACTTGAGTTTTTCGTTGGAAATAAGATAATTGATTAGGGAGAGACAGGAGGGAGATGGCTGCAGTCCCAGCACACAGTCATAGCTGATCATTACGCTATTTAACAAGAGTACTGAAATTAATTTTTGTTTTTCACAGAGGCTTACCAAATACCTTCTCCTAAATGAGCGCAAGGCTACTAAATGAAGTTTGTCAGTAATTACTACTTCAACCTATAAACATTAGTATGTTCCTTTGAAAATTTACTCTTGGGTATTTCCTTTAGTTTCCCGTAGTTTATCTCCCTAATATTTAACATTCAGAAGAAATCAGATGTATTTTAGTTGAGCAATAAGCTAAACTATCATCTTTTTATCCTCAAAATTATTATAGGCAGGAAGCAATTTAAAATACTTTCAACTATTGAAAAAGCACAACAGAGTTGTTAGAAATGCTCTGAGCAATTAAATGTAAAGTTCTAGGGAGGTGATTAAAAGAACAATTTGTCATTTGAAATGGATATGGCTAATGGGTATGTATTTAAATATTGCTTCCTAAAGCAGTTTCTTACTTTTCTGCATACTTCCAGGGCACGAACAACTTGATGGGAGCCAGTGCAGTTTGAATGACACAGCTAGTCTGAAACAATTAGTTCAGAAATGTGATAAAGAGAAACTAATCCATCATCCTGCCCAGCTACAGGGGGAGCGGAATTGGGTTTTTATTCAGCAGTGGAACCCAAATGTAGAAAAGCGTTTTGTTAGACTCTCCCATTAGCATCTGGATTTCCTTCTCAGCACCAAGGAACATTTAACCTGCCAGTTCAGGAGCACTTTTATATTACAAGGTCACATTTGGTTTGAAACTTAACACTAGCTAATGGTCAAACCCCAGTGTGACGGGAGGGGAAGACAGACAGACAGACGGCAAGGCCATGCTGCCCAGCTGCTTCTCCAGTGGAGTGCCGCTCAGAAATGTACTTAACATGAGTTCTTTCTGGTGTTAATAAAGAATTAACACTGCCAGTCTTGAACATCTGTGTTTCCCAAGGATGAGCTTAGAAATGTTTAGGTTTTAATTACAATGGCGTGCTTTGCCTTTGACGCTGCTTTGAAAGACTTAGAAAAATTCTACAAATCGTCAAGTATGGAGAAAGACAGACCTTCAGTGGGATTTGTCACCTGTGGCAGCCGTGCCAAGGTAACTTGGCCAGTCCACGGTTGTGCTGTAGGTGGGAGGGCAGCAGAGAAAAATATAATTCATGCTGCAACTATATTTAAGGAATTGCACTTTATTTTTTTTACATCCCAGTAGCTCATTTCAAAACCCGAAAACAGGTGGACTCTGACCATATTCTGTTTAAAAAAGAAAATTAGGTGTCAGCCTGAAGTAGGAACCTTGCAATTTCAGCTGAAACATTTCAATATTCTCATTAAATGTGTAGATTGAAATTGTAAGATATTACATAGGTCTCTAGCACGGCTCTCATTGTTTTGGGTTATTCCATACACAGAAGTTGCATGCCTAATTACCTGCACCGCATGCTGAAAATTGATCTTTTATATTTTATCTACGAAATAATTCACCTTTTATGCCAAAAAGATTAATGGTATACATTAGTTTCAAATCACGGTGTTTTCATTATATTCTGGAATAAAATGAGTTTCTTGGGATATGTTCTTCACTTTTGTAGCTGGACTCAGATTCCCGTCATGGAATTTACATTTTGTATAGGCAAAACAATCTTCACCCAAAAGAAGGGAGTTATTCTAAAGAGTTTGGAGGGGATTTACAACCGTTTCTAAATCTCCAGACTTTTTTCCCCACGTTGGGAAAATGTTACAACTACTTTAACCAGATACTCATTGTCTCTCCTTACTCCTGGTGGCCACAATTCAAGCCCTGTTATAGAGGTTGGGTTTGTAATTGTCATTATTTTTACATAGAAAACATTAACAAAAAGTACACTACCAACCTACAGTCTATAGATAGACTGTACTCTGAAGTGTGATTGCAGCTTCTGTAAACAGCTAAAGAATTTTGCATTATTAGCGGTACAACTACTTGTATGCAAACAATTCATAATGCCCCTTGGTAATACACAGTCTGAGTTTTGTTTTGTTTTTCCCAGATGAAGACACTTAAGACAGTTTTTCAGTTTCTGGGCATTTAATGTGCTCAAGAATATACCCTAAAACTCTGAAATGATGTACAGTTTATTTCAAATAAAATTATAAGGAGTTTTTTCATTGTCAAAACGATATCATTTTTGACAGTGGTACCTAAAGACATTATAATATCCAATTTACATAGAGTTGGGGAATCCCATATTGGAATACATAAAAACCTTGTCTTACGCCTACCGTGCATAAGATTTTTATTTGTAAAACAACCTTTAATGTTTGCCAAAAAAAAAATGGAAAAGATACGCTTTATTTTATGGCAGAGATAAAGCATTACCTCTTTATTTTGGCTAAATTCCAGGCACCAGGATCAGCCTTGCTGCTGATTTGCCCAAGGAAGGAGGGACTACTTGAGGTGGTGAAGTAAGTGGCATAAAGTAGTTAATGAGAAGTTTGAAGGTAGTGTATGTAAGAGAAAATGCATTAGCACCCCCAAGTACAGTGACCTAAACCCAGAGCAGCGCGATCCTCTAGGGATTAGGCTGCAGTGAACTAAGGACAGTTTATGTCTAGGTTAAGAGCTTCCTCTGGGAGTTTAATCCACTTTAACTCATGCAGATTAATTTCCTACTTGTAAATAATTTGTTAGCGCTCTCCCAGGTGTTCCCATGCAGACGGCGGTACAGAGCAGTCCTCAAAACTGTTGACAAAGGGACATTTCTGCATGTGACTGTCCCCGGTGGCATCGGGGCTGTGCCCCGGGAGCCTTCTCCTTCCCGAGTGATGCTTATCCACCAAGTGAGAGGCTTTTCTCCACTTTCTGTCATTTCTTCACAGTTGGAGCTGAAACTGGGCCAAATGATGAGCTAATTGGTTTCTTTCTTAATTACGGAACCTGTCGTTATCCTCTCAAAATCAGTGTTACTTTCCCATTACTTTTAACTCTAAGGTAGATAATTCAAAATAGCTGGTTGCTACAAATTTCCATGTCTCTAATTACAGTTTCTGTCATTGCTAAATTTAGTCTGACTACTTTCTTGCACACAGTTTTTTTGAAAGCCATATACCATCCTGCAGGTTAGGCAGAGTGCTAGTGGAAGAGGGAAATACCAGGATATTTCAGCTTCCCATTGTATCTCTATTACAGAATATTGTAAAGTCTGAATTGGAGAACTGTATGAAATGCTACAGATTTTTGGGTATCAATGATTGACATGAAAATTCTTTTTAAAAAAACAAAACAAAAAACCAAACAAGAAACAGCATAAAATCTCTAACTACTGTTTAGTCAGCTTGATCCACTCAAAATCAAGTATTTTTCTTTCTTTTCAGGATTATCTATGGAAACATCCGCTTCACTAATAGAAATCCAGTCAGTTCTGAACTTATGTGTTTAAATCTGTTTCAGACCAATATTGTTCACATCATTTACTTTTGGCTGTTTTAGAAATCTCAGTTATAGGGCTAGTGGATATATATTGAGCAGATGCATGGGAGAGGTGATGGGAGAGGAGAATTGAACAAAAAGAACAAGAGATGGTGGGGAATGATGAGCAGAGATGATGAGCAGAAACCTTCACAATCTGTGCGTTTAGTGTGTAAAATAAACTTTATGAATTATCCTTCTCCTTTCGGCCATAGGTCTATATGCCCTTTTTTATTATTATTTTTTTCCAAACTTTTGCTTTGCTGGCTTCCTGAAATAATTTATAATATTGGATTCCCACAACTACTGTTACGTGTTTACAAGAAATAAAATTGCCCTGGTTTCATTCCATGGCCTTTCACTGATGTGTTGCAGCCTTTCTTAGCGGAAATGTGTAATGTAATTAAAAGTAATCTTTTCAAAAGCATGTACGTGAGTTTAAGGTCTAACTTTGAACCTAATTAAAAACTACTAAATATGTGGGGCTTATTCCTTTATCTTCCTTGAGCAATATTAAACTTTTGTTCCCTAGGAAAGGAAGGTATGGTTTTCAAGGAAATGACTGTGGCACATAGTCAACGATACTGATTAAATTGTTGAATTTTGTAAAAATCTAAGTTTAAAAATGACAGGCAATTTTGTGAGCTATTTTTAATAGAACAATTAGATGCCCAGAGCACCTAGAACAGTATGAGCATGCTGAGCATGTTGTGGCTTGTAGACTGCATAGTAAATAATAATCAAATAATGCAAAATAAAGAGGAGAAGCCAACCAAGATGTAGTAAACAAATAAAAATTGAGTAATAACTGTAATTTCCAATACCTTATCCATGCACAGTTGCCAAATAAGGAAAAAATGTATTGGAAAGCAAAGGCTTAGATCTCTGAGGAAGCCCAGGAGAGACATATTACTTCCATTTATAACAGAAAATCAACTGAAAACTTGTAATTGACAGAAAGGGAGTGAGTTTGTGTCCCTTGAGGTGCCCTAGGATCAGCAACACGCAAATGGTGTAAACATAATAAATCACAGAACAAGTTGTTTAATATGAATTTTTTTGGAAAATAAGAATACGATTTTGTAAAGTACAATAAATATAAAATGAGGTATTGGCTGTGGGGCACTGGTAAGGAAACACCCTGCTCCTTTTTTAAGAGAGTCGATGAAAATATACATTGAATGGGAAATTAGGTTTCTAGGAGTGCTTTTTCGTAGGCTGTTGAAGGATCCAATTAAACTGGAATACACTTTTTGTGGCTTTCATAATCATAATGACTGATTTCAATGAGTTTACTCTTGACTTAACCCAATATAATAAGAATGAAATCAAGCTGCTTATTTTCCTGTTGTGTATCCAGAACTGTCCGTCCCCTTTGAATGTTTTGAATAATGCCTTTTTTCTTTTTCTTTTCTTTTTTTTTTAAAGAATAAAATAATATTTTGAGCTGAGGAAAACAAGTAGCTTGATAAGTACCAGAACCAATAAAGCCTGGCTTCCTACACTTTGTGTCTTGTGGATTTCTGAGTTTGACGCAGAGCTGAAAATGTAGTTGTTTGGGGGTTTTTTTCTTACAGTTCCTGATTGATACCTAGTGTGGCCTACAGCCTTTCCCTCAGCCTTGGGGTCGCTCTCTTCATCCAGCTCCTGTGTAGAAATGGAATTATGCTTTACTTAGCAAGATCACATAATCTTTGCTGTTAAAGAGGTTGTAGTCCCCTTCAGACTCTTCAGGTGTACTCTTTCTTTTTTTTTTCTTTTCTAAAATTATTTTTTATTTTATTTTTTCTATTTGAAGTGGCTACTAGATATTGAGTAGTGCCAGACCAGAGCCAGAACAGTGCATAGATGCCACCTCCTTGCTGTGTGATGCTTTCTCAACAAGCCCTCTCAATTCAACAGCAAGCCCTTGACACCTACGTCTTGGTACTTGTGTTGGAAGATGGAAGAATAGCTGTACAGAACGTTTTTTTTCTTGACTGTATGAATATTCTTTGGGTTGTGTACAAGGCTCTTGTGGCGCATCTCGAAAGTCTTGCTGAAGTCAAGGCAGATCACAGTTCACTAACTACCCTGTCTTGTCTTGGCAAATCCTTGTTGGCCTTCCTTATCATAAATTAATGACGCCTCTCACATTATGTAAGAAGGAACTTTTAGAGATAACCATTGTGTCACCTGAGGAGACATGCTGTGGGTCCAGAAGGGTAGATAGCTGTTTTCAACAATAAATATTTCCAAGTACGACAAAAGTTTAACTCTTGAGAAAAGTCCTGAGACCGTTAATTGTTCATACACACCGCTCCTGCAAAGTTATGTTAATGGCAGGATTTTAAATATTGATAGAAGAAAATTAAATGCAATTATGATAAGCCATTTCATTTGATGCCCTTTTTGCATTAGCCAGTCCATAAATATTTTAATAATTTCATTTATTGAATGTTTTCTCATCTGCACAATCTTATCTTGTGTTAAATTGTCCTGTTGGCTTAGCGCTTTCCTGGGTGCATATTTGTACTCAATGATGAGGGTTATGAAAATGCCTACTCTCCGTTCCATGACTGCATCCAAATTTACGCACTTTCATATTAAACCTGTGCAAAAAGGGATGATCTCCATTTTGTAGGGGCAGTGCAAATGCTACAAGATATTTTAGCATGAAGGCAGGTCAATCAAGCTGTAATTGTCTCTAATTAGCACTTGCAGAAGCAGTAATCTTTTTATAAACTTTCAGCTGAGCGGCACTTGGGTGAAAAATTATTTCTTGCCTGGAAAACCATTAAAAATTAATTTCCTTTGATTCTGTAGGATACAAATGAGACAAGCACATGCCCTTGCACAGGAAGGGGTTTTTGCCAATTAAAATTGGACACATGGAGCTCAGAGTGGCGTTCAGAAAAAACAAATCATGCTGCAGTTTTTGCCAAATCTCTTAGTTTATCTTTTGAAGTGTGTTTTTCCTTTTGAGTTACCATAATGAATGGTAGTGAGGGCTACTTTGCCATTTCACATAGAGATTTCTTTATGGCATTTTAATGGATTTTTCTATGAAAAAACCTGGGTTTGCTATGTGTTGAGCTCTAATAGGAATTTATGCTTCTTTTAACATTCCTTTCACTTCCATACACCTGTGCTGTTTCTGTCTGCTAAGTACCTGAGTTGTAAAGTAGCTACTAAATGAATAATGTTTCCGTTTTAGCAAAGTTTGGTCTCATTTTTACTGTCTCCTCTCCTTCCCATTAAGTGCCGCACAAGGCACTTTGAATTCCTTTCACCTTTTTCTTCTGCTGGAGAAGATATGGCTTTGGTGGAAAAATGGTTAGTTTTGCCCTTTTTTGGTTTTGCTTGTTTCTGGTACCTTTTTAAATTTATTTCTCTCCATCATTGGCTCTCAGTTGTTACATAATATAGTAATTGTATATAATACAGTATTGAAAATACAATACAATAATAACATAAACTTCTATTTGAAGAAAAAAAAAAAGCAGAAAGCCCTACCAAACACCTTTATTTCTTCTTTATTCCCAACTAGAATTGTCGTTTGCTTGGATCTTCAATGAATATCCATCATTTGTACAAGAGGACAGTCGGCGATTTGTGTCTCAAGAGACCGGTCACCTCTACATAGCCAAAGTGGAGCCATCGGATGTAGGGAATTACACTTGCGTTGTAACCAGCACTGTGACCAACAGCCAAGTTCTTGGGTCACCGACTCCTCTAGTGCTGCGCACAGATGGTATGGCTTCCCTTCTGCACCGTGAATAAATAACACATCTAGTCGTCAGTGAATGTTTTTGTCTCTTAACAATGTAACATTTTATGCATTCTCAGAATATTGATTGCTTTATAAGAAGATAAACTATTTTGTGCTGCACGCTCCTCTTCCTCTCCTGAGTCTGACAGTGATTGCACTGGCAGGTCCCTGTGCTTCTCTTTGTATGTGGAGCACGAAATAAATAAACTTGGTTTTGAATTTGATGTGATGTAATGCGAGAGAGAGAAAAAAAAAAGGCTTTAAAAATTAAAAATTTCCTTTTTCAATTGTCTTATGTAGGTGTGATGGGAGAATATGAACCCAAAATAGAAGTTCAGTTTCCTGAGACACTTCCTGCAGCTAAAGGCTCAACTGTGAAGCTGGAATGCTTTGCACTAGGAAAGTAAGTTTTTGACTTCACCCATGCCTGTAGGTTGAAGCACATTAGGGTTCATCTGCATAACAGATGGGGAGTTCTGACAGTCGTTTTGGTAGTGTTTTCTACAGACCCTATTTTGGTCATCGCAATTATTGCCTTGGAATATGAGGGCAAAGAGTTTTGGAGTAATTTTTGATTTTGTTTAGAATTAAAATGTATATTTTGGCAACACAGGAATCTACATTTAATTTCAAATTATCTTGAATAAGATCAGTGCAGTTTTGCATATATACTTTGACCTAGCTCTGCTTTGTCTGTGTAGAAGAAAATGTTGAAGTCAGCGAGAATTTTGTCTGAATTTTACTGTTAAATGTACTTGATGCTTTAATAATGCTGTTCTTTCTTTATAGCTGAAATAAAGATTAAAATGCATTCCCCTTCTGAATGATATTTCACACACAATTGATATCTTTTCTCTTTCACAAATGATCTGAGAAAGCATTTATGTTTCTGTAAATGTATTTACTTACCACTTTGCGGTTTATTTGCAGACAGCTTTGTCAGGTGTTCATGATTTTAAGTATGTGATTGATAACTTAATCACATGTTATTGCTCTGGTTCCCCGGCTAGGTGAGTGAAAGTTTTAAAATCCAAGAATGAATGGCTGTTCTAGGATGAGAATTTCAAAAGACTTGCCTTGATTTTCCTTCCATGGCAGTCACTGGTAAATCTCACCCCGTCTTCAGGGGAGGTCAGTGCTGATTTACAAGAAATTTTACACTCATTGGACATTCACATAGATATTAATGAAAAATTTGGTACCACAAATAATAGCGTATGAAACAGAACGGTACATGCAAATCAGTTGCCATAGTGTCTGACCATCTGTCATCTACAGTATGAATACCACTTTTAACACAAGCTTTTAGTCACTTCTGAGTATTATTATGTATTAGTTTAAGTATCTAATTTTGACAATCAAGTACTTTAAGCAAAGCTGTTTAAAATCACATTATTTTCTTTTTAGCCCCGTGCCTCAGATTAACTGGAGAAGAACCGATGGTCTGCCATTTCCAAGTAAAATAAAGCTGAGGAAATCCAATGGCATGATTGAAATACCTAATTTCCAGCAGGAGGACGCAGGGCTGTACGAATGTATCACTGAAAACTCAAGAGGAAAAAACATTGCAAGAGGACGTCTCACTTACTATGGTAGGAACCTTCCTTTCTCCTTCTCTCCCAACTTTCTTACACGTTAAATATAAACCACTCTAAGGTATTTTGGGGATTACAGCTTCTGCAATACCATCAAGCATTTGTGCGTAAAAATCCGTGGCATCTTAACTACTCGTGGAGAATGAGAACTTCTGCACCAGGTTTTTTGCGTAACAGTTGTAATAAATGTCCAGGCTCAAAAGGGTTGCTAAGAGTAGTGTAGAAAGTGCTTGTACTTATTTTTCTATGATGGAAGGCCTTTTTTTTAAAAATTTCTTATTGGTCCATTGGTGAAACCTTAGATTTTCAGTCAATTGGATTTATTTGGGGGATCATTTAGGCCTCACATTTACAGGAAATGCAAATTTTATCTTGCTTTAGGAGATTACTGATGGATATTGTCAATCCTTTGCTTTTAAAACAGCCAATTTTATTTTAAAATGAGTAAATAAATGAAAGAATATAATCCAGTATAGGAAATGACATAATATGAAATTTAATAGCTGGAAACAGACAGAGTCTCTTGTGCATTTAAAGCGATAGAGTGAAATGAATATCGGTAAAGCACATTGGTGGTGTTTCAAAGCTAGAGTGATTTGCAACAAAGTGGTAATTGACAATTTTTGTTAAAGCCAGATCTCAGCAAATATAATTTTCTTTAGGAAAATGGCAATTTAAAGAGTGTTTCAGACTGGTTTGGAATGTAGGAACATTTAAGCAAAGATTTTTTTTAAAGTTGTATAAAAAAGCATAAAGCACAGCTACTCTGCGACTTCGAGTAAAGGTTCTTTCTGTTTGCTGCTTCTGTATGGGAAGCGGCTGTTGACTGGAACACACCGAGTGCTGCAATGTACATTTCAGTCAATGAAGATTTTAATTTGAGGCACAACAGACTTTATAAGGAGGAAGGAAGAGACTTATCCCCCCGCCACCAACTTACAAATTAATAGTTACACTGAATCAATGCCCCATCACTGGAAATGTTCAAGGTTAGGTTGGACGGGGGATTTTGAGCAACCTGAATTTTCCATATACTAGTTGTAATGAAGACATTTTGAGAAATCCTATGAATAACATGGAGCACAATATCTGAGATGCTTCATCTGCCAGTGCCACCTGTCATTGCAAACTTGGCACCATGCATTTGATTTTTATAAAGTGACTTTTATTTGCTACTTGAAAGTTTCAGACAAGTTGTGGTTTTTACATCGGTTTGGCTCAGTGTTCCTACTCCAGTTTTAAATCAGGGCAGTTGTAAGATGTATCAATGTAAACTACGTACAAAATAGAGTGGATTTGTTCATTAGTCCTTGTAACGTAATTGCGATAGTGGCAATCTTGAGATATTTGACCTGCTTCCCAAGTTATGTTTTGCTCATTAAAGGACAAAGAGCTGAAATAAAGGATGTTGCTAATCAATAAAAGCAAGCGAGTTGCAGTTTTGTCACAAGTAAATCAGTGTGAACGTTTTCATTACAAATCCAGAAGGGGATTTGAACCCTCAAATAGAGTTCATATTCCAGTATAAATGTCCGCCCGTATTAGATTCATCCCTAATACGGATGTTTAGCCTAAAAAGAATAATGAGACCTGTAATGGCATTAATGGCACTCCAACTGTTTCGTTTCATTTGTTCTGCTTAATGAAACCCATTCTGCAGAATTAAGTAGATTTAAGTAATCTTTCTTATTTTGTTACTTGCTTTGTTGTTGCGGATAGAATGCCAAGAAGTCTGTATTCAGGATAGGATTATTTTAACACATGTTGATAATTTGGAGGATTTTTATTCTGTTTGTAGATTAATAATATTCTATAACTGAAGATAATGTCTTCTGATGGCTTGCCACTGTGCCTGATATCAAAGCTCAGAAATCTGTCTGGTAAAGAATCTAACCATATGCCGCTCAGTCTCCCAATAAAAAAAATCAATATTTAAGGAAGTTGTTCTAAAAGCAGATGAGGATTTGGGGGAAACTAACGCAATATACTGAAGACTTCGAGTAAAAAATATCTGTCTGCCAGAAAGTACCAATGCTGGCGAAGATGACACAAATCTGTGTGGTAATGTTAGTGGATGCTGGCTGCTGTTAAAACGCTTTATTGGTAGAAGTGTAAGATGTGTCTGCTACTCGTATATAGAAAAATATAAGTATTGCAAGCAGACAAGTGCCTTTTTATTTCAACAGTTACATTTATTTTCCTCTTAGCAGAACAAAGCAGGTTTCTGGGTTATCTAAAAAAGAGTATGAGAAGAATTGGGGTTAACGTTTTCAAAGTTGTCATAGTCAAATGATGTGAAAAATAAATCTTTGGGGGGGGGGAAGACAAAATTTTTCCACAGGACTGAAAAATAGAAGGTATTCCTTTCTTTGCAGATTTAAAAAATGTTTGGTAAGTGAAACATAAAGCTAGTCCTAAGCAAAAGCTTGAAACATTTCATTGCTCTGCTATGAAGCAAAACACTCCTTTCTCCTAATTTGTTTTATGAGCTCAAACTGTAAAATTCGAAATCTGAAAACTGGGTTTTTCAGTGCATAAATTGTTTGACTAAAAAAAAATCACTTATCTTTTCTATGCTATCCTGCCTCTTCTTCCAATAATGGAGAGACTCAATACAACACACAATAACGTGTCTTGAAACCACAAAGCACTCGAACGTCAGCTCAACTTTAATCATGCCCATAGTCATTTTCTCAAGAATGCTTACAAATATGTTTGGTTTAGAAATTTGGTGCACATCTGTACCTTTCTTCATGAAAAATAAAATGGGTCTGCTTTTTTAATTTATTGTGGGTTTTAAATATAACTCTCAACCCATAGTTGAGGTCGATAATTAAAATAGATACTCTAAAACAGATATTCTGGGTTCTTTCATAACATTACTAACAGACTATTAAACTTCCTTTTTTCTCATGAAGGATTTTATCAAGGAAAGCTCATCATCAAATGTTCAGTTTATTGTCATTTGTACAGTTCCAACATTTGATTAATGCTGGTTTTCTCCTCAGGGGAGTTCAGAATGTGCTAAAAATAGGACAAGATTATCTAACTTTGAATATATAAATAACTTGCTTTCATTTTATTAGTATATTCATTTGTCATCACTATTAGCCCTTTCCATAAAGAGGTAATAGAAGACGACAGACATTTCATGGCATGGAAAAATAAGAAGAAATGAAACAATTACATTTTGTATTTTAGGGTGTAATGTAACATGGTAGAGATATGTAAAGCAATTAATTTGAAGTATAATTGAAGAAAATATATTCTTAATTAGCACATGCTGATTTAACAGAACTCATGTTAGACAGTACCAAGGTACAATGTTTAACAGGGAGCAAAAATTCTGCTGCTGTTCTCCTTTTGCTCTGCAGTGATGGTCTGTGATAGCAAAGGCGAATCCCCCAGTAATACATAGACTATACATAATTTTTTCATATATCAAAAAATAGTTGTATATTTTGCTAATTACTTTGGTAAAAATGTACCACGAAAATTATCCTGAAACTACATTATTCGTGTATGTGGAAGAGCCTCACTGTTAAACCTTTTGTCTGATAGCCTGATTCTCTCTTGTTCATTGAGATGTCTTCAAACCTTAACTGCAAAACTATAAATGACTAAATAATATCAAGGAGTTGCTGAGTTTGGTCAACCTAGCGTCTAATTGTCAATGCTATTTAATAGTTTAATTGCCTTACTTACAGAGACAAATCGTTCATCATTTTTACATATTAAAACTTTCCCTGATGATGGAGCAGTTACCTGTTCCTTGAGAGCATTTTTATTTTTGAATGAATGTCAAATAATGGACATCTTCAGGGATGTGTTCAATGCTTCTCTAGGCCCACTTGTTTTATCAGGAAAAAGTTATTCATGCTTGAAGTCACTTGCAGTTTTGAGATAAAATAAGGTTCATCACTGCTGTGGGCTTCAGTATGAATGTCATACCTTGACTTTCAGATATATTACCTAGAAAAATGAAGGTTACATTTTCTGGTTAGTTTTTTTCCCGGTATGCTTCAGAGCTGCTTTCTCTTGAACTAGGGAAAGTTCCTTTTGCCTCTGATTTATTGCCCAACTGCTGAGCTAGCCAAAGGTATTTTCAAAGGAGATTTCCAGCCCAGCTTTCATACTGTAAATTTCAAAGTAACGATATGTGTATAAGCAGACTGCATCTCATGTGCGAGCCCCAATTAGGGACTGTTCTGGAAGAGCTTCCCATAGTCTTCTCTCTCCAAACAGAGGCATGGCAGACCTCTGTACTCCCTGGGAGAGCGCAGTGTCTAGACAAAAGCCATCAGCCTGAAACTCTGCCTTTCCTTCATGCTATTCTGATGGCTTACAGAAATAAAAGGAGATTTTCATTGGGGTCTCCTATTCTGAAGGAAATAATATATAAAAATAGGTGTTGACATGCATCATGTGTGATACCCCACAAACTATTTACAAATTAGATCTCAGCACAGCTTCTGAAAAGTGTCAGCTTCTTCAGCCATTGCTTCCAGGAGTTTGGTTGCAGTCACTCATTGCAGCTGGTCTTCATTCATATCAATCCCCAGAACAGTCATCGCAAAGGGTTTCTTAAAGGTCTAAAAAAAATGGTTCTTCCTTTCCTTATGGCTTACAGGGGTGCCCTAGAGTGTAATGAAGCAACAGTTGTTTTCTTCAGGAAGACTTGCCTGGCCTAATTAGCTGGAAGAAAAGGGTGATCATAGCCACCAAAAAAAAAGATGACTGAGTCTTCTCACTGGGATAAATTTTATGAAGTTACACACTTGTATCACTTCTTGCCTGTGGGACCACGAGTATTGCAAGGAATATTTTAGGCAAAAGCAACTGAAGCAAAATACAGGCTGTTGCCTTTCCGAGTGACTGACCATGAGGCTGACGGCTAACCTTCTTTAGAAAATCAGTTACTTACAAGTCTTTCGTCCTAAGGGAACTTCATATGAATCTTTCATGAAGATTGCACAGCAAGTTCCTAAGAATTCTTAATACTATCACACAATGCAGATTCCTGTCACAGTCACAAACCCTGCACTACAAACTCCGTTAAAATTAACTTCCAACCTCTCAACTTACAGCTCATTGTCTTTTTTTCATCTCAATGAAAATAGGTTGCCTGCTTGCCTATTCCTTGCTTAAGGAGGAAGGAGTTGTGTCTCCCCAGGAAGATCTAAGTTATACACCAAGCCAATGCAGTAGCTCCATGAGAGAATGAGGCTTTGTTACCAAGTCATTAGTGTTCCTTCAGGAGCACAGATGTGGTAGTGGTGGTGGAACCAGACGTTCTAAGCAGGTAACATTTGCCTAACAGTGACCAGACCTCACGAGGAATAAAGCTGTATATTCAGAATCATTTGGGTACGGTCAGGCACAGCTCAGTAAAAATGGCGGTCTTGGGCTTGGTAAGTCCACGCTTATGTTTCGAGAGGGTGTGTAGGTCTACTGATATACGACCTTCTGTCTGTGCTTTTCTCAGCTGCTGCAACGTGGACCATCTTTACCTTGGCCAAAATTCAGAGTGTTCAGTGGAATATTCCCAGCCGGAATTGCCCTTGTTTAGCTGCCTTTTCAATTTTGAACTGGTTAGTTCAATTGCTCTTTTTCAAAGAGTTTCTAATACTTTTACAGCCGACTTTAAGGACTTTGAGATGTAGCAGATTGAAAAGGGTATTTTTCTTTCTGCTGAATTCCTTCATCAGTAATTTGAAGAGAAAAAGATCCTTCCTCAATAAAATCACTAAAGTCTACATCAAAACTCTCTTGCGAATGAACAAGCACTACAAATTTCTCACATTGTGGCTTAGGAAGTTCTGTTCTGTTCATTTTTGGTTTGAGTGGATGTCTTGCTCCCATGCTTTCCAAATAGACTCAGTTTATCATAGCTACCGTGGGGATTTGGGAAACCCTCCTATGGAGACTCTCTGACATGAAGACTCCCAAGGTGAAGATTTGTGATATAGACAATGTTTTTCTTATTAACGGAACTGAATCCAAGATCTTGAGCTTGAAAATAGACTATATTTAACCTACTTTCAAATGGAGATAGGCAGCAGATGTGAAACGTTGCACGTGTATGGATCCATAAATAATTCAAGCACTGTTGCTTGTTGCATAAATTTTTAGGTATGTGAAGTGCAGGAAGCACACCGACATGGAGCCCTGAGCTTTCATCCCCTTGACACATGTGGGGCAAATACGCCAAATGACAATGTGAGATAAAGCAATGGCTTTTTCTTGAACTCCGGTGTTGCAACATTAACTTTCAAGATTTAACCAAGTAAGGTAGTACATTTCCCTGACATGAAGATCAGGTTATCCTGTCTTCTAGAGCTGACCTTGATGAAGAAAGTGTAAAAAATATATCATCCCTAAATCAGTGAAAGGCATTGATCCTCATGGGACATAAGGGATGTGCAAAACAAAAGAAATAACAGAAGGTTTCACTATCAGGAAATACTGGTTGAATTCCAAAACCTCCTAAGTTAATATCTCAATGAATACATTGTAGAAAGTTCTTCTGTGAGAAGTTAATCCTAAGTATGTGTATATAAATCATAAATAGTATTAATCCTTGTTATCATAAAGGGATGGTGCAGTACGTGATCATGTTGAGATCTTATTGCTGTGTTGCAGAATATAGGACGGAGAGAAAATTTCTATGCTAGAAAAGAATAAATCTTTTTTAATGAAATGAATACCAAACCTCATCCCAGCGTTGGTCTGCTGGTCTTGTGCCTATGGCGATGGAACAGGTTCAGCTCTCAGCTCTGCTGCAGACTTCCCTTGTGGCCATCGGCGAGTCATTAATTTCCCTGGTCTGAATTAATTGGTACTGTAACTCCATTGTAATAGGAAGTTCAACAGGAATTAATCTGACCTCCTGTGCTTCCAAAACTCATCTATTAAATAGTAATATTTTGCTGTATCACCAGGGCCTTTTGTTTTCCTAGTTGTTTTGATAAGGTGTGTTATGAGAGTTTCCTAAATTACCAGTTTAGGAAAATCTTTAAGGTAATCAAATTGACTCTGGAAAATTCTTTTGCCCTTAGCTATATATTTGCAACCAAGTTTCATCCTGCTTTTTATCAGTTTTCTCCATATGCAATGTCCAGAATTTACCTTTTCTTGGAAAAATAGCATATATTGAGATTAGAAACTTTCTATTAAATTGAATACATTCAAAGAAATGTCTTTCTTTAGTGCAAAATAGCACTAAAGGAATAAACTGTTGTCTTTCATGCAGCGATGTTTATTCGCCAAGTGAGCTTTTTTTTTTTACTCTATGAAAGCTGTAAGACATGTTTTAAACTCTTATCTTTACAGTTTTAATTGTATACTAGGTAATTTAATTGTATACTAGGTAATTTCGAAGGATATAAGGTATTAATAAATCAAAAAATTTCCAAAAATTAGTGATTTTTATGGTCTTTCTTAAGGCCATATTCTGGTTTGCATCACCAAAATGCTGTGCTAATACTAATGCTTTCAAAAACAGTCTCATCCATGTATTCATCCAGTTAAGAACTGACTAGCATTAGAAAACAATTCAAATGGTATTTAGAACAAAGGCTGACATACCATTACTGGGTTTTTAGGACTTAAAGGATTCTCTTCAGTATTAATTTGATGATTTCGCTACGTCAGTTATTTAATTCCAGTATCACCACTGATTTCTTTATCTTACATTTACCTCAATTTCAAAGTTGTGTTGTTTAATCATCAGTGATTTTAATATTGGTTTCACTAGTTCAGCTTTAGTGATCTGTAATCTCAATTTTCTTTTGGTTTACTGCTTGTAGTAAAAAGGTATAAAAGGAAGAGTGAATAATTTCTTTCATTAGGTGACTTGAAGCAGAACCAGTGAGAATCCCTGGTGGTACAAACCAGTCCATGCAGGAAACTGATGAGTGCCGCGGAAAATAACCCTTTGATTTTCATATGGAACAATAACTTATTAGAGTCTTTGTTGTTGATCTGTATTTCATCTGTAGCGAAACCTCACTGGGTCCAGACGATAAAAGATATTGAAGTTGCTGTAGAGGACACCTTATACTGGGATTGCAGAGCAAGTGGGAAGCCCAAACCGTCATATAGGTGGCTGAAGAATGGAGACCAACTGTCAATAGAGGTAACATTCCGTTTTGAAAACATGATGCTATGTAAAATTCACAATACTTCATGTAAGTGTGAGAATTCGCAAAAGTCCATGTAATTAGTCAAGAGAAATATTTGATACTTGTTTCCTTATGTTTGTCAAGAGTCTCCAGATGGAAACTTCAAAAGCTGCAATACCAGAAACACAAAGACAAATTAAGTTGTACAAAAACATTCCAGCTAAAAGGAGATTTAAAAGCAATGATAGAAAATTGCTTTTCTATAGAAAATCAGTATGTCAGAAAAGGCTGGAGAAGGAAGTTTAATTAAAATTATACTTTAAGAACCATAAATGAGGGATAGAGAACTTAAATTATTTTGTAATACTTGCTATGGGCATTTCATTAAAGGTAATGAGAAAATATATTTAAGATTCTTGACAAAAAGATGAAAATCCTAAAATTTCATAGGTCACCATTACTTGATGCAAAGTATGAAATATAAACAGTAATTTAACGTAGGTATTTGCTTTAATACAAGTTTTTACAAGCAAATTAATGGAAAGTAATGATTCAGTGACAAGGAAAATACTTTGTACTTAGAAGATGAGATATGTGGTCTCCCAGGTCAGAAACACGGAGAAACATGTGATACCCATATTGATTTTAATTCTCACTGCTTCATTGGGAAAACCGCCTGGTTCAGGTAATTAGGAATATAAACTATGGGCACAATCCCATTGCAGGAAGGTATTTTGCCCTTGGCCAATGCATTGTGCACAACGTTGGCACTCACAGTTGAAGGAGAGCGACTGCTCAAGTGAATTCAGTGGATGGCTATGAAAAATGATCTAAGCACTGAAAAACATTTCTTACCATTCAGAGTGCTGTAGTTACACGCTCACTAAAAGGACTGGCAGTGTTTTGTGGACAGGTTAAGTGAGGGAGTACAAAAACTCTCATCTCAGTGATTTAAGGGCATTGTTACCATATCACGCAATATAACTAAGGTAATGTACTTTTTTACCTCAGTAAGTACAAAAATACCTTCTCTCATTCAGTCTTCCAATTTCTCCACTTTTGAGCATCGGTGTCCTGTCTTTTGGCGTGGTGTAAGGGCATAAGTGTGAATTACTCTGGAAATATTTAAGCTGTAAACTATAAAACTGACTCTTCGAAAGCCAGCGCTGAGGAGATATCGGAATGGGACTTCTGTGTGTATTGTGATCAGTTGTCTGCAGCTGCTGTACTGCAATAATCCTTCTTCATGGTGGGTCTCCACCACAAAAATCTCTTGCTGGGGTTGTTCTGCTTAGCTCCCCTTCTCCATAAACAAATGGTTTGTAAGGAGAGCAGCTTGGGATGGTAGAGAGAGGATCAGGACATGGAGGCTCAAGCTTGTTCCTCTTTGGGACTGCTTTTGTCCTTTCTCTAACTGCCTGAGCACCTTGCAATAAACCAGGAGGGGACCTGTCAAGGAAGGAGCTGAGCCGAGCCATCCTGGCGGCCCATAGATAGCCAGAGTCACCCTGCAGTGGGGCCACTCACTGGAAGTACATGCCCTTGAGAAAAGGCTGAGAGTGAGTGCCATTGCCTTAGGCCTGGTGAGCCACCTCCAGATAAATAATTAAAAATACCAGAAAATGTTTTTGAGTGTATAGTTTGTTCTTTTATTCGTTATTGTTTGTCTGGTTTTCCCAAAAAGAGAAGCTCCTTTGGTTTTTGTCTTTCTCACTGGTTTGTTTTTTCACCAGTTCCTGCCACTCCATCCTTCCAGTTAGTCACTTCTTATCGTAATTCATATAACTTTCCAAGAATAAGCAAGGTGAGAAGATCCCTATACTTCAGTAGCTTTGTCGTCTCTAAGGCACTTAAATATGTATCTTCTGTTTAATGACTGTTGGAATTTTTTCTGCATGGTATTGCAGAGAGCTCATTAGCAAATGGCATGTGTGAAATCTCTAAATAGTACAAAATGCCAGTGCCATCTGTATAGTTTGGATACTCCGGTCTGTCACGAAGAGCCAAGGAGGATTTTGTCCATATTTCTGGGGAAATACGAGGGTATTTGAGATTGCAAAGCCTCTGTGAAACTGAGCAAGTTTGAAGAATCAATTTCATACACCGTGTTGCCAAGGCTCCATATTTGATCACCATTACCATACCGTGATGTGGTCATGTCACTTATTTTAGAATTGTTCTCATGATTATGCTGTTACATTTACCCCAATTATTCTATTTATGCTCTCTTATTTATATGTCTTACTTATTTTAAATTTTTCACAGGCAATATATCATCAATAAAGATATTTTTCTTAATATTCAGGGAAGGATCCAAATTGAAAATGGTGCACTTACAATATCAAATCTAAATCTGACAGATTCTGGCAGATACCAGTGCATAGCTGAAAATAAACATGGTGTCATCTATTCGAGTGCGGAGCTCAGGGTCGTAGGTAAGATTTTCCTTTTGCACTAAAACACAAACCTCATTCTCCCTCCCCGCGCCCCCTCCACCTGCCTCGTATTCCACCTCGTCGCGATCTCAAATTTAACTTGCTTGGATGCTGTCACTGAAATAAACATTGTTGTCGACCTACTATCTTTATCTGCAGTGCCAAGGAATTGACTCATCTGCTTCCAGAGGATTTGCAGCCCAATCACTCATTGCTTTAAAACAGAACACGCTAAATTATTAATTAGGGCAAGAGCAGAGATGGGGGCTAGGACACGGGGCCGAAGATGAAAACGGCTCCCATGGTCTGGAGGCAGCACTGGCTCAGCACATCAGGAGCTGCCCCGACCTTCGGCTCCCAGGGGAGCCCTGTCATTTAAACGCAATAGGCTGCTCCTGCGTGCAGCCTTTCTCCATCGAGGGGACAAGGGATTGGCATTCCAGCGGTGTGTGCTTGAGTCTGAAATAGCGACAACTGTTTGCTTGAGGGAAACCTGAACGTGTGGCTGCCTTAACACACTCATACGCTTGTGCGATTTCTACCTCCAGTGTGCACCGATTTCAAAACTAAGCCTGTAAGAGCAGCGTGTTTTGGGGATGAGTTACTCCTTTTCTGTTGTTAAGACTGCAGTCAATCAGCAGGCTGCTCCCTCAGCCTTGGTCTCCTAAAATACTGAATTCCCTTTTAAAGTTCATTGTGCCTTTTTTTAACTGTTAGTTAATGCAAACTGTAGCCATTCAGAATGAGCTGTGCTGTAATTTTGTGTCATCTAACATATCCGATCTGACGTGCATTCTAACACGAAACTAGAAGCCAACCAGCTCCTTGAGTTTTAATGAGACTGCTGGTGTTGTTGGCCCTCCCTGGACTTAGACAAGTCATGTACGCTCACATTCAGCAAGGTGTAAAGTTAGGCATGTGCTTAACGCTCGTTGGGTTCCATGAGCTTCAGCTCAGGTGAAGCCCATGTGATCTTCTGGCCATGCTTCCTTAGGTGACCTACTCTGCATAGCTGAGACCTTTACTTTTGTACCAGTTTAAGGAGGAGAAACACATAATTGTCCAATAAAAGATCCGTTTGAACTAATTCATGTTTTTAATTACATTTGGAATCCGAGAAGTGTCATGTAAGTGCTAAATAGTAGTATCAGTAATATAAATAAAGGTGCTTTATTTAACTGTTCCTATCCCTTCTGTTTTAGCTTCTGCTCCAGATTTTTACAAGAATCCGATGAAGAAACTGATCCAGGTTCAAATAGGCAGCACAGTTGATTTTGAATGCAAACCCAAAGCTTCCCCTAAGGCCAAATGCTCCTGGAAGAAGGGAGGTGAGCAGCTACACGAAAATGAAAGGTATCAAGTTACATTGGTTTATTTGTTTTAATCTTACAAAAAGCTTGTTGATGTCTTTTTATGCAATAGTGTCATGGAATCATAGAACGGTTCCACAATCTATGTAGATCCACGTAGTTGTAAACTCTCTCAGAAGTCTGGCGAGCTGGGGGAATTGTTTGGTTCAATTATTGTATCCGAGCACTGAGAGTACATGCATATTGCTTTCTTTAAGGTCAAGGGACAGATTTTATTTTCAGTTTGATGTTGAATTTGGCCTGATTTAGAGAGAACCAGGTACTGATAGAAAACTGGAAAGGCAAGGCCTATTAAACAATGTTAAAAGCTTTCAACAAAATACTCTGAAAATGGTAGCAAGGAGGCAGATGAGGCATATTACAGCCATGGCGATAACGTGGCTGAGAGAGGAAAAAAAATAATTTAATAATTGGAAGGTCCAGAATAGTAGATGAAAACAGGAAAAGAAAATGAAAATACACTTTCAGCTTCTTTTCAAGCAACCATAAACTTTATCTACCAATGGTAATGTATGTCGCCATTGCTTTAGTGTTTACATGGTAATGAATGTGTTTTGGTGTTAGTAATTCTCAGTGGAGAGTCTGTGATTCACCTATGTCCTCGGCTATCGACTTCCAACAACATGTAAACATTTTTTTCCAGCAATAAGCATTAAAAGTCTATTGAATTAGTCATAAACTAAAATTGCAAAAGTCTACTGATAAAATTGTGTAAAGAGACTACACAGAAGCGTACAGCTCTGCACTCTGGAGTCGCCCCTTGCTTTGCAGCTCTCCAGCGTTAGAGATTATTGCCTTTTCAAGCTTTCTGTTTTACCTTTCAATATTTGCATGGACCGGGAGTTTCAGGGTGTGAACTGGGACAGGAAAAAAAAAACCTTTGGATGAAAGGTGTAATTAAGATAAATATCTGATTTAGCATGAAGCTAGGCAGTTTGATACTTAGGACATTCCAGTTGCCGTACTTCAGCACTCAGTACAGGCTGCAAAACCTCCTAGGAGCAAAATAACTATTTGGGAGTTTAGTTTGCCCTGAGGTCAGCCTTTCTGCAGCTGGGTGCTGGAGTAGCTTAGTTGGCAACAGACTGTAGTCACAGCAACAGCCACACAAAGTCCCAGGATTTGCCTGGGAGCAGAGGACAGGATGACTGTGAGTGTTCCTCTGGCAGCACTCTGGTATCACCCTGTACTTAGCAGGGGAATCTGGGGACAGTGGTACCCCTGAAGTGTCCAAAAGTCCAGACAAGAGAGTGAGGAAAATGAACGTTTTGTTTTTGAAGGAGGATTGCTTTGGCAGTGTGTTGTGATTTCATGGATGTACCCCTGCTCCTCTAGGTCTTTGTGTTAGGTCGTACAAAGCTTAGCCTGTTGTTGGGAAGGTATTTCTGAACCAGGTGAAATTCTTATAGTCCTATTCCTGTAAAACACCACGTCGGCATTTTCTTTTGAAATTTCTAAATGCAGAACATGCTACCAGATAAGTCAAAACTTTCAGAGGCTGCGATCGAGACCATTACTTGCTCCATTGTAAGTCCAGAGCTCTCTCCTTTGCACCCAAAAGGTTTGGATGCTCCCTGTTATCTCGATCTGTGTACCTCTGGCTCTTTCTTCACAGGGAACACAAAAGTTTTCATGTGTTCAAGTGTTAAGCGTTGTCAAATGTGGCAATTTGGCAGAAGATAAGGCATCTGTCATTATGGAGCTTGACATAGTACCACAGACTCACTAGCTAGCCGCAAGCCTGCAAGCAAGCAAGCAAAAACTCATTCAAAATAAGCCTAGTTGGTTTTTATTTCTACGTGAAACCTCCCATCATCTTGTAATGACATAATATCGTACAGATAAATAACACAGGGCCACAACGATCTCTAAAACTCATGTGAAGCCTGTTGCTTTTTGATGATTCTGAATTGTTCTTGTTTTTATGGTCACTTTTGTAAAGTATGTACATAAATGCATAGCACCTGATATTCTCCATTTAGGAAAATTCTTAGATTTTGTCCCCATACCAGTTCTATAAAAAGGCAGGCAGGAAGAATGGCATCCTTCCCCTTCCTGCCTACCTCTTGCCATCAGCCTTCAGCTAACCTGTGTAGGTTCAACGCATGATATTCAGAGCTGCCAGGCACGCAGGGATCTTGCAGGGCTCCACACATGTCTGGGAGAAGAGCGTTCCAGCCATCACTTCTGCATCGCTTTGTCAACTTTCTGTCTGAATGAATGACCAGATCTGGTCTTAATGGTTGCTTTGGGTTGCCCTTCAAAATTAGTACCCACCAGTTTCATTTGTGGTGATGGTACCAGCCTAAAGAAAGTAATGTTCAGTTCCTGAAAATGCTGCCTGCTTAGATTTATGAATATAAATTATGGCTTTTAGTTCTGAAAAGTGCGGGTATTTCCAAAATATAGGCCAAAGTGTCTCCTACTGTATTTTTGACAGCACACTGTAAATGGCTTACAGAGGAAACATAATAACAAGCCAATAATCCTGAATTAATCTAAATGAAGTACACTCGCCTTCAGAGAAAAGCAGAAACACGATTCTTTGCAGAAAGCACTGCAGTTCATTACCGTCCGCTATGAATAATTGCAATTCATAAATTTCTTGCAGTTCTACAATTGTTGCAATTCAGGAAAGGGTTTCCAATTAGCAGTACATTTTTCAACCATTAACTACATTTCTAATGGAGAAGCCTGTTGGGGAGGGTGGCTTTTTTTATTGCAGGAAAAGGGAGGAATGTGTTCCCGAAAGGGGTAATGCTGGACACGGAGATCCAGCATGCTGTTTACTTAGGAGGGGCAGGGGAGGCAGAATGAGCTTAATGACGTTTGGAGCTCAGACCTACAGTAGGGTTGAGGCTCACAGAGCGCTCCTTAGGAGAGATGGACAGAGACTGAGTGTGATGGAGACTGAGACTCCCCTCCCTTACAGATCCCATTTGCTTGTAAAGAGCAAGCAGGGTCTTCAGAGAGTGCAGCAAGTTATTTCATCTCCATAAGTCAGCTCCTACAAGGGAACAGCCCTTGTGGTATAATTCCACATGGATAAGTACACGTATAGTTTCCCAAATCTATTTGCCCTGGATAAAAAACCATGTTCTTGTTGGTTTTGGTAGGTCTGCTTGGGGTGTAGCAGAGTTTTTCAGCGTTGTTAGGGAACGGGGACAGTGTAATCTTTTGTTTTTCATGTAAAAGTACACAATGTTGGAGCATGTCCTCTTCTGAGGATGTGCCAGCACGCTCCACCAGCACTCTGGTATAGATACCACGGTTAGACCATGCTAATTTGGGCTGTACCCAAACTTTCTGGAAGTCTTAGAGGGCTTAGGAAGTTTTTTCTGGAAGGCTCAGAGTCAAAACATGGCTTGGCATGACGGTAGAACTAGTCCTCAATGAAAACTGTAAAGGTAAAAATGTCACATAAGATGCAGCACCATGGACAGAATCGGTATGTTTTAAGAAAACTGCCATTTGAATAATAAAAATAAAGCACAAATACTCTAAGATTAACTTCAGTGTTTTCCTAGTATTTTGTCATAAGAGAATTTGTGTTTCGCTGGAGATACTGACTGCATTACTTTAGTAAAGCCTGAAAGATATTCATTTTGATGACACTTCTACTTGTATTCTTAATTTATTTTTAAATGGTGCTGTGTTTTCAGTATGTACAAGATTTGGATAATGACTCAGTAAATTTTAATTAAATGAGCTGAATATGATATGTCTTGTGGAGGGAAGAAAATATAATTCAAAATGGATTCATGGGCTCTGGACTGAGAAATCGCTCAACGTTGAAGAATACTATCTTGCTTCTTGTTAGTTTTGCAAAGTATGTGATTTTTTTTTTCTAGAATATCTGGAATGAAGAGAGCTAGACAGTGAAAAGCAGTGGAATGCAGAGAGAACTGAAAGCATAGGTGTCACTGTTGAACATGCAGAAAGAAAGAAAAGGAAAATTAAATTAATTGGGTACTGAAGGAAAAAATGCTTCCCGCCAGAATGCAGTTTTGGACCTTGGAAATAAATAATTTTGGGTGATGCAATGAGCAAAACAGTCAAGAATTAGCAAGAATCCTCTTGTCTTTAATGACTGTCAGGTGAGGTACACACGGTACCTGATTACCTGGCACGGGTCAGTTTTCACCCTGTATTACAGTTATAGTATGAACCATCACACTGGGAGCAGTTGTACTCACTCAGGCTGTTCTTTGCCAACCATCTCGTAAGACCTTTAAAAATTTTCTCTAACGTATATATTATCTGTAGCCATTAAGCCACAACTAGGTTTTGTTTATTCCAGATGAATCTGGAGCAGCATCTACTGATAGCAGACCATAGTTTCCAGGGCCTCCAGGTGGAGAGCGCGGAGGATGCGAACTGTAGTTGCCTTCATGTACCTTCTTCTGTGTTGAAAAGCTGGCCTGAGACACCTCCATCTCCACATGGATGTGCTTTTATTTTTCTTTTATCCTCCAAAAAAGAGGAGGATCAGACGTTTAACCAAGGTTAAATGCACTTGATGCTAGTTTGTCTTATCAAAAACAGAAGACATACCAAAGTATGCTGCAACATAGATAACCCCTTTAAAGACTTCTTTAAATTTATAAAATTTTATTATTTTTTATGATTTTTATATGATATAATTTATATGATTTTTAATTGATACATAGTACTATACAGTTGCTGCATGTTGGTTGTAGTGGTTCCTGTGCTCCTGGCTCAAATACCTGACTGGAAACAGATTAATACTAGGAATTCTGAAATCATGTGTAACAGTGTTTCACGTGTAAACAAATCCGCCTTTATTCCTAGATATTTCTAGATTTAACAAGACTAGAAAAAGACAAAAAGATGCTGCAAACTGTAACTTGACTAAAAGCCATTCCAATGCAATTCTCTTAAAAAACTCCAGTTTTAGCATCTTAAACTGTGGCCAAGTGATGTCAAATTAAGGGGGAAAGAAAAGAAGAGAAATAATTCCCGATAAAATGTTGCATGATTCTTAGAAGTATCAGTTATTGGTTTTATCTTCCTTACAGTTTGAATTAAGTATTTTTATTTCATTTTGCATTAAAGTTTGAAATGCTGTCATGTGGAAAGTAATGCATTTACTTACCAGTACTTCAATAGGAGTTTGGAGTTTTTTTCCTCTGACTTTCTTCTTGATTAATCTGGTTTAATTTAGTTGGAATTTGATTGATACATAAAAAGGCACTTTTGACCCACTTTTCCGCTGTTCCTTTGTACTGAAGTGTTACGAACTGGAAAGCAGTATGTTTATATTTATTATCATATCAATAAGGATCCAAAATAGTTGGCTTTTCTGCTGAATAATCTGACAAAGAGAAAAGCAGTGATTGCTTAGTGTGATTATGTCTGCCATTTTAGTAATAAGGCATTGTCACAGGAGGATGAACAAATTCGCATTCATTAACAGTTTCATTAATGACACCAAGTTTCAGGTGGCAGCCTTATGGTTTTGGATCCTGAGGCATATTCTGGCCCTTAGTTGTGTGTGTGGTTACAGTACACCAACAGGTCGATTTAACAGGATTTGGGTGAGTAAGGTAAATACTCTACAAACCTATAGAGAATACTGTCCCAGCTCTCTAAGCAAGTAGCTCTGGGGACAGTGGATGCAGAACAGCTTGAATACTCTTACATTACAGATACTGAAGTTGTCTGACCTTGGATTGGCATCCTGGAGCACGACTTGTCCTCTAGTCCCACATGATTTGTATGTCAATATCTGAAAATATGAAAATTTGATGCAATCTGTAACAATAGTAAAATATCAGTATGAAAACTACACATGCTCATTTCACAGTTGGTTTTCTCTATGGTTGATTATGACTAAGGTAACTAATAACAAATTATGGTCTCATGAGTAAAACCTGACACACTGGGCAGAATTGATGGAGACTGCAACTCCATTGAAGTCCCTCAGCTGTCTGGAAGATCTGTAACACCAAACGTGCTCCTAGTCTGGGTGGCACAGGAAGACTCTCATAGTTTTGCCAACATGGGCCCCCTCAAGTCAGGAACCCTCAAGTCCTGAAGTTGGTTAATCCCTCTCTCCATTCTGTTGACCTTGGTCAAAGAGCGTGGGCATGAGTTAAGACATTTGCGTGTTGTAGGTTTGGTTAGTTGGGGTGTTTTAATGCCATCCTTTTGACTACTGGAAAAAAAGAATCTTCTCAAAGATTGATGTCCCCCAATTTTGCTTAAGAGTTAGCGAGGGATGATGATTTTGTCAATGATGTTTTGATCTGATGACCAAACAGGTCCTAAATCAGTCTCCAGTTGTGCAAATGGGTTTTCCACCAGTTCCAGCATTACTCCACCAGTTTTCTCTGTTTTACAGGGCTAAAATTTTCTGCCATTTGCCAGTGCGTCAAAAGTGTGCAGGCTGTTGAAAATGGAATTCACTTTAAAAATTGCTGGCCTTCGGCAAAACGTATTGGAAAAACTCTTGTAGATACAGGGAACGCCAAAGCTTGTGTTATTTTTCTGTGTTAGAGATTCAGATTGCTTCCTCGCAGCCGTCCAGCCACCGTACCTTTGCTTTTATCACATCTGAATATCTAATAATTTTAAGTATACTAAAAGTTTTAATTTGTCCAGTGTTTCAGGAGGAAGGGGTACAGCTTTAGTTTCTGGCTTTAGTGGTTTCATAGGCTGCACTGTGTTTACTGTTCTGCAGTTGAAAAACTAAAGAGTTTCTCTTTTTAGTTTACCAGCAAAGATTTTGTTTTTACAATAATTTTTTTCTGGAATTGATTTGTTGGTTGGTTTTGGTTTTTTTTTTTAATTCTGGGGAAAAAAAAAGATTCTTAATTATGTCTTGGTTTTAATAAGCCTATTGCTTAATTATTTTAAGGCAAGCTAGACTTGGAGATAGCTCAGAGCACTGAATGTGATTCATTTTAATTAAACAATAGACATTTTCTGGTTTATACGCCGATCCTATTTTTTTCCTTTGTTTGATCTGAGGCTTTGTCAACACTGTTGCATTTTTATTTGGGTTTGCAGCTTTTCTACTGGAATTTGCTTCAAAGTAGACGATGCAATATATGCAAAATATGCAGAGAGCTAGTCCAACGTTTCAATAGCTTGCTTGCAACCATAATTGATATATTTTAACACCTTTTATTAATGTCATTATATATTTTTATATGTCATTATATACATTTATATAGCTATAAAATGTATTAATCACGTCTTCAACACATTTAAAATACCTATAAACCGTATTGGAAGACGTAATTAATTATAAGCATTCCATCTAATATAAAGTGCAGTCAAATATTAGGTAGGCATTTTCCAAAGCAAGTTAATGAGTCTGAGGGAGGTCAGCGGTGCTGGCGCTGATGAAGCACCACCCTCTTTACAAGTACACCTCAAACACCACCACGTTGGCTTAGGCTCCTCAGTGCACCTGGGGAGATGGGAAGATGGTTACCTCCAGATGTAAACTGATTTAACTGTCTGTCTATTTGTAACTCTCTTCTCCCCCACATAAGATGCTTTTGTCTGTCATTTTAACAAGGTGACTTGTTATCACTTATAATTTGCATCTGTTCGTTTCATTATTGTATCACCTTTGCCCAAAGGAAATGTATTTCAGCTGCAGCAATGAGTGTTGCCCATTTTTTAAGAAGATGTCCTTTTTTAAAAGAATAGAAAAGGCAATTCAGAATAATTATGAAAAACAATTAAAAGTTGTGCTCATTTCTAGAGTATGTTTCATTGTAAAGAGCTGTGTAATATGAGTGCAGCTGTGGAAGGAATCCAGACTCCTGCTTTCAGGCATTGAAAAAGGGGTCTCCGTGTGGCCTTGAGGATGAGGTGAACTTGCTGCTGAGGGAAAGGAGCAGCAGAACTGCAGAGCCATGAGAGACTCCCACCGCCATGGTCTGCGACTGGTGAGCGTGGGTTTGGAGGATCAGAGGAGTTAAGGGTGAGGGATAAGTTCACCGAACCCGTGAAATGCCAAAGTTGCATTCTGCTGCCCTTATTTACCAACTTAATTATTCTCCAAAATACGGCTTCAGACAAATTGCTTAAAAAACCCACCCAACCCACTGTATTATTTATAATATAAATCAATATAAATAATTAATGACTGTGCAGTTTACTGAAGCATATACCTTTTAAGGGCCAACTTTTATTTTGGCAATGCAGTTGAATGCGAGGTGGTGTGATCAGCAGGTGCAGCTTAGCTGTGCCTGCCCTCAGTCCTGGAAGTCTTTACAGGCTTCCCTTCCCCTGCAGCTTGCGTTCCCCTTCCTCAGCCACCATTGCACGTGCAGGGCTTCACACGGAGAATTGCTCGCACTGAGCTGTTAGAAACAGCACCTGAATGCCAGAAGAGCAAGGAACCTGTTTTTTCAAATGAGCATCCTGCTGATCCCACGCGTGGGACAAGTTTTGAGAAGATCCCAAGTGATCCCAATCCCCACCTAACCCAGCAGACTTCTCCAGCTACTTCTTTTAGTATGTATTTAACTTCAGAGAACTAAATCTAAGTTGGGACAAATGATGAAGATCCGTTGATACTAATTTGCCTCAAGTATGTTAAAAAGAGCAGCAGGGAGGTGTGTGTGTATTTAGTTAATTTTGTACTGAATAAAGAAGCAGGTTAATAATGAAGTACGTGCAAGTGAGAAGGCAAAATTCTCGTAATGTTTCCGAGAAAGGGAAGATAGCAATGTTAAGTTTCAGGACATTTGTCGTCTCCTCAGCTGCTACTTACTCTGACAACTGTGTAAGACTCCAACTAATGCAGTTAGAGGTTCGCCTGGAGTGTTAACGTTGCTTGTTGGTCTGTTGATTCTGTGTATTTAGATTGTGGGTGTTTGGGGCATTTCCAAAATACCTGCTAGCCAGGGGGCTTAGGGAGCCGGCAGAATGGGCTCGCTGTGATTTGTTTGGTGCCTTGGAAATGGATTGATGTGATCAGAGCTAGAATTAGGCATTAGCAGGTGAATGTTGTTTACTTTTTTATTATTATATTATATACATTTTATATGCAGTTAGTTATATAGCTGCTCCAGGTTATCTTAGGGAAGACCTGGCAGAAGGTCCTGCATCTAAGGATATGACAGATGGGAGGACTAGAAATAGGGAAAGAGGGAGTCAAATTAGCCTCACCTTTACATCCTACCAGTGCTGGTGTCCAGGATGTCACCTCTGCTGTTGGGATGCTGGTGCTCTGCTGTCTCTATCAGTAATGCAAGTTGTCTTTTGTCCACATCTTTTATACACATCTTTCTGTTTTGTTCCACCCTATCTGGCCATTAGGTGTGATTTTCACTGGTGGAGTTTGTGTGGGGTAGAGGGAATTTTCTTTCCTTCAAGTCCTTCCACAAGGCGTACCCTTACCATGTCTGCAGGTCACTCCTGCTCAGTGTGGGTGACGAACTGAGACGGAACTGGAGCAGTGTGAAGTCTGGGTTTGCTTTCTAAAGAAATGCTGAGTTTATACTTGCTGAATCCTCCTCTGGAGAGGCAGTTGTTCAAATGAGCTGTTGATGCCAGTGCAGTGTCTGGTAGGTTTGTATCTGTGGTTTGTATTGGTGAATCCTGAGATGTGCAAAATGTGGATTGCTTGTGAAAAGTCCTATTCCATCATCACAATAATGATAGACAGTTATTTCAAAGTTACCGTGCAAGACTGCATGAGGTAAACAACATAATACAGTTGAAAATTCTTCTAGTTTCAATTTGCAGCTGAAAAAGATGGAGTTAACGTGGGATTTCTCTCTCTCACACCCACAAACATACATATGCACACATACGTACCTTGAACATCGGTGTCCAAAATGATAAGTAATATACAGATGGGTTCAAACTTGTTGTATATTGTCAGTCTATGGCCACAAAATTTTCAACGGTAACAGTATGAGTATTAAAGCATTCTGTCTACAAAACAACACTGCAACTTTTAAAATCTCTTCGTGATTTTTTAGAATCATGTTACTAAAGGATGGAGGACTAAGAATAGCTAATGTGACCAAAGCTGATGCTGGAAGCTACACGTGCCTGGCAACAAACCAGTTTGGAACAGCCAGTGGCTCAACAAACTTAATAGTTACAGGTTGGTGAGGTGGCCGAGGGTCATCTGAGAGGTGACGTACACTGAATTACAAACTCTGCAACAGAAGTCTGCAAAGATGCGGAGTCCGAGTTTGCTTAGTAAAAAGTGCTAATGTGGTAGAAAGTAAAGAGTGTGAGAAGTTAAATATTTAACAGTATAAAAAAATAAAAGAATATTTGCTATACGTCTTTTTTGCAGTTGAGAGGAAACAGACTGGGATTTTCTGTCTTTGACAAAGATATTTCTCAGATGTGAGGGAGTTCTGAACACTCATCTCCCTTCTCTCACTTATCTAAATATTAAATCAGTGCAATTATGCCTTTAAGTTTGGGTTTTTTTTTTTAATTTGTTGAGGAAAAAAACATGGCAGTCAAAAAAGAAATTGTGAGGTAATTTTATATTCCAGTCCAAAATCTGTTTAGCCCTAAGGAACTATGTGCTGTTTGCTTATGGAAAAATATGTGGTAGAAACTCCAGCTGCAGGAGCGTTCAGGGACACCACGGGCAGTAGAATACAGTCTTTCAAAAGCAAATAGGATAGGATAAATAATTGTTGTTAAAAGGGTTCTTGCCCCTTCCTCTAAGTCAGTCATCCATTACTAGCTGCTGTCTGAGATAGTGGATTAAAAGGACCGGTAGTTTGTGACGTTTATCTGAAGAATGTCTTTTCTCATGACGTTCTTTTTTAAAGATTGGAATATCTGAAAGATTTTTTCCAAACTCAGAATTATCTAATATCCTACTGCATTACATATCCTATATATATCATAGATCCAAATGGAATTATCTTGTTCAGTGAATTAACAGCCTCACATTTTCAGTCTGTGCTCCTAAATGATTCATGTCCCTTTATATACAAATAATAGAATTACATACAAAGGATTTCTAGAATTAAATTTTATTTTTACAGTATTTACAGTACTTGAGATTTTTTTCCATTACTGTGATTCTGGAATAACAAGCAGCTGTTCTTAATGACACTATTTATATTCTATATGATACATGGACCCAAATATCCACTGCATTCTACTCTATGTAGATTTCCTCTAGTTTCCAGATTTTATTAGCTCCTTCTCTCACTCCCACCTCTTAATCTTCCCAGTGGCTGCTACTACAGCTTCCTGCTCCAAAACATGAGTGTTATTGCTGAGAATCACACACGCTCTTGAACGGTAATTTCATTGCTGTGGGTTGCAGTGCATTTAGCTTTGTAAAGTATATTGGCCTGTCCACAGCAGGTTAAAATTTACCTTTTCAGTGTCGAGTAGCTCCCACTGGTAAATGTGCAAGGACACAATGCTCCAACAACAGGGGTCGGGCAGCAGCATTTACAGTCCAGCTGCATAATTTGAAGTGACTGTCATTAATCAGATTTGAAGAACGTGGCAGAATATTAGTAGTGAGCAAAGCTCAGCAATACAGGAATCCAATAACTGATATTTCTGCTCTCAACAGAGCCAACCAGGATCATTCTGGCACCTTCCAACATGGACGTCACTGTCGGAGAAAGTGTCGTTTTGCCTTGCCAGGTTCAGCACGATCCTATACTGGACATCAGCTTCACCTGGTATTTCAATGGAACGCTCACCGATTTCCAGAAAGATGCTTCTCATTTTGAGAAGGTTGGAGGGGTAAGTTGCAAACACCTTGTCTTCTGCAGCACAGCCAGGTTTGCTTGTTTTCTTTTTTCAACAGGGTGAAATTAGGATGTTTCTTCTCTTCTGAGCGTGTAGAATTTTCTTCTGTGTTGGAGGGAAATCAGTCATTGAGATAGTTTACTGCACATCACCTTAGATTTTAGACCTGAAGTATTGCAAGTGCCCACTTCTGTTTCTGCACCTGACCCTATGTGACTTTCCCAAGATCACATGAAATACAGCAATGGTAGATTGAGGAACTTGCCTCAGACTTTGTGAGCCCCAGCCAAACAAAATATCCCATCTATCCTTATTTTTCCTGCACTTTTATCCCTAGTGTATCCCTCAACATGCTGCCTGAGCCTCCCCGGGTGAGAAGCCATGGATCTCTTTCAGTATTTCCTATGCAGGATGCAGAGATGCCGCTGGGGAGTGGGGAACGGGGATGGTGACGTTAATTGTTTTTAGAATTTAGCCTTCTAATCAAAACATGAAAAGTAAAGCATTAAGACAGATGAAGGATGTATCGGGAGAATGAAATCAATTACAGCAAAAGGCCTTATTACAGTGCGAGCCAAGGCCAAGCGATAATAAAACAAGCAGCTGAGCATCAGCATGAAACTGCCCATTATAAGCCTTCATAAAGTTTCCTTTCATATATTCTTGCCAGATCTCCTGCTGCAGAGAAATGGCTGTGGGTTAGACACTACTGCCTGTGACACTGCAACGTTTCAGCACCTAACTTTTTTCTTTTTGCCTGTAAAACCTCGGAAGATTTAGCATGTAATCAGTAGGCGCCAAACACACAGATTGTTCTGCAGTTTGCAATTGATTAAATACAAGTGCATGTGGAGATGATGAGATTTCCTTGTAGGAGCCATGAGATCTTCATATATCACGTACATTTGCACAGAAATGTTTTGAGAATTACGAACTGACCATCTGTCATGCTGTAATGGGAATGCTCCGATTTCATAGCCCGTTACCTTCCAGTATTGCTACACGGACTTTATTTATTTAGTAGTATTTCCCCCCAGCTGTACTCTGGTTGTATATACAATAGTAGTATCAGAAAGGAAAGGTTAAAACATCAAAACCTGAATCTGACAGTTTTACTGGCTCAATGAAGGCTTCATAAGCTGATTGGAAAATGCAGCATTTTTTTCTCATTAAAAATTACATCTTTTTCCTAAAACAAACACAGGTATAATTCCAAATCAAAGCCTTGTTTAGGTGTCTTTGTTTTTTTTTTTCCCATCTGAGGAAAAAAGCATCGAAATATTTTTCACAAAAAGTTCATTTAGTGATGAAGAAAAATCCAGGATGATTATTGGCTAAGTCGTAACTCTGAATCTAGAATGTTCTACTTGGAAATTTCTCATAAGGGACAAAATGAGGGGGTTTTATAAAATACAGACATTTAGGTGTTTTCTTTTAAACTCCTATTTGTGTCAAGAGGGATTGAAGCTTGTTAGTAGAAAACTTCACAGGTTACCAAGAGGTCCACGAAAATATTTTATGGGCTTTCTATCACATTAAGGTCAGTGGAAGAATTTCACCTGGAGTTATATGTGGGCCGTGGTAAGTAAATAAGACAGCATAAATATGTTCTAAGCCTTCCAGTAGTTGCAGTGTGTATTTGTTAAATGAAAATAGCTGTGCAAAAATAACTTCAGACAGTCATAAACACGGCAAAAGGAAAATAATTTTTGAATGGATAGATTTCTGTGTAACGATGTCTTGGAAGTCCCTGTCACACGTGCCTGAGGTCTCCGACGTGTAGTAGTTAGTGGGAACGTTATGGGACCACCACCTGGTCTTCCAGATGGTTAGAAAAATATAGGATGTAACACTGCCTTACTGCTCTTTTTTTTTTGGTAGACAGATGACTTATACAAAGAGTATGGCAAACCAAGCAGATTCCAAAATTTTGAACAGCTTGCCTCTAAACTGTTGGGGTATCACCTGCTTACAGAGCCCAGCAATGGGCGAGACCGTTACGCAGTCAGGAGAAGCAAAAGCAATTTCAGCAGCTGTTCATACTGCATGGACCACTCTTTATTTGTATTCTGTGTAGCGTGGAGGAAGGAAGGTGACCTTACTGTCATCTGGACTTGTCCACGCTGGCAAAGATTTAATCTGGGTAGGCAAGAATGTGGATATTGCTGATGGTCTGCAGAGCCTGGGAGGGGAGGGTGCCTTCTACAGGGGAGCTTTTTGCTCCTGCAGCTTTCTGTGTTTTCCCCAGTACTTTGGGATTCTTACCCAAAATATCCACAAATAATTCTAATGTAGTGTTAATTTTTCAGTGTTTTTTTTTTATTTCAAGTAAAATTATTCTACTTGACAGTCCCCTTTGTTGAGATGTTTTAAATGTAGTTTGCTAAAATAAGTTCATATAGAACACGATTTGCCTATGAGTATGCGCTGCTATTGTTGGTCATTCCCTGAATATCCACTTCCAATCAAGTAGATCAATTTTAGATTGCTTTCGACTCAACTTCTGATGTTGAATTGTCCTGCAAATGCTTACAGCTGTGTTTTCACAGAAGACCAGGCATTGTGCATTGTGTTGCGCATGGAAGGGAAGCAGACAGAATTGGTGTCAGCTTGTGTTGAGTAAAGTGAGACATAATGCCCAGCAATTTGGAAAGATTGTTTCTTTCTTCCTAAATAATTAATTATTCTAAAATAAACTCCAGAATCATGTCTTCCCCTTTCTCCCCAACTATTGTGTGAGTAAGAATCCATCATAGGGCCAGGTGGCTGAAAATATCCACAAAATAGGGTTCTGTCCTCAAATGAAACACTGCTTCTCCAGAAATCAAAAAAAAAAACAACAAACAAACAAACAAATAAACCCAAACTTTTAAAAATTGCAGTCTGACTGAGAGATTTTTCACCTGGAAAAAAAGATGTGACCTGGGTTAAAGTAGTAATTCAGCTGACAGGAAGAGGAGATTTTTTGAAGTGACACTGGCTACAAAAAGTTTAGTATCAAGTTCTCTACTCAGTGACGTAGAAAACAAATGGTATACAAGGAGCCCGAACATGATATGAAGTTACAGTTATCACTCAAGTTTTAATTACGTTTCCCTTGATTCAGATCAACCATGGGCTGTGCTATGAGAGAGGCCAATGGGGAAAAAAAAGATCAAATACGGAATGAAGAACACAGAATAGAACTTAGACTTGTAAAATGGGGAATTTAGCCCAAGTAGTACAACCTCAAAATGAAAGTGTGCTCGTAATAATCTGTAGAACGGAGCAAATCCAGCTTTGTCATTTACACATTTGAACTCCTTAAAAATCTGTGATAACTAGACTTATAAAGTCTGTCAAGAAAACAAATCGGTTAATGGCCACAGAAACCACGTTCTTCTCTTTCTTAGGGCTTTGAGACGAAGGGTTGGTCACAGGGCACTGACTTTCTTCATGACTACTAGCAGTCAGGAGGTACATTCCCAGTAGGAGCCAACCATGTTGTAGCTTACTTGTCCCATACAAGAGGGACACTGCCTCGTGTTTATTAGGAAAAATGCTTACAGACAATTTCCGCGGAGCAGCTGTGGGTAATAATTTGCAGGCTGTCTGCCAGCGCAATTTTTGAGCAACTTTATCTTCACCATTTTTGGTTGATTTCGTTTCCATTTACAGATAGCAATCTTAATATTAAATTACAAGGTAGTACATTGACATTAATAAGAACTTTGTATTTCAACAGAGTGCATCGGGAGATTTAATGATTAGAAACATCCAGCTGAAACACAGTGGAAAATACGTTTGTATGGTGAAGACAGATGTGGATAGCGTGGCATCTGCAGCCGACCTTATCGTACGAGGTAAATTTCAGCTTCAGTTACCATGAATCATATTTTCTAACTTTGGTGTATTGTAGATTACAGAAGCAACTGATACTGTAGATTACAAAACCCAGTTCATCTCTGACTTGAATTATGTAATTCTACCTTGTACTTAGGGAGAATTTTAGCTCAATTTTTGGATGAAACTTAATTTTTCACAGAGAAATTAAGAGCTGAAGGATATAATAAATCTTAGAATCATAGAATCATAGAATCTTCATGGTTGGAAGGGACCTTTGAGATCATCGAGTCCAACCATACACACACAAAAAAAACCCCTACAATCTCTCTTGACTTCACCTCTTTTCTCACAGACAGTCGTTCAAGTCACTGCCAAGAGGGAATGAGGGTTATTTCAACTCCCTTTACTGGTGCAGATGAGACAAAAAAAAAAAAAATGAGCATTTTTTGCCAGGATGCCCAGAATCAGGATTTTCCAGAAGGCAGCAGAAAGCTCGCCTGACTGAACCGCGGCTTGGAGCGCCGATCAGATGTTGTGCTGAAAAATTACTAGAGTGCATTGTACAGTAAAACAGCTGTAGATAACAAATTGGCAGACTACAGCGATGTATTAGTAGATTAAAAGAGGACATTGAGGACTAAAGTAAAAGACATTAGAAAGATAGAGGGATTGTGCTGAACAAAGGTCCTTAAAAAAAAACCGCCACAAAACCTTGTCATCTGTGCTGCAGTTGAGTATTTCAGAATTAGATTATCAGAGTTAAGTTTAGTGAATGTAAAATAATAATTACAAGTGTTCTTATTCCGAGCTGAATTGTTTTCTTCCTCCCACAGCGCTAAGGTGGGAATCCATACTGCCATGTTAGGGATTTCCAGGGTACTGACTTTACAAAAACCCTGCATATTTTTCAATCTGATTCTAGGCTCACCTGGGCCCCCCGAACATGTGAAAGTGGATGAAATAACTGATACCACGGCTCAGATCTCCTGGCAAGAAGGTACGGATAATCACAGCCCAGTAACCGCCTACACCATACAAGCAAGGACGCCCTTTTCAGTTGGCTGGCAGCGAGTTACAACAGGTAAAACACAATTCTTGTTACAGGCTCTGTTGAAATGTTTTTGACCAGGGACACCGTGTTCTTAGTTTCTTTTTTTTTTTTCTTTCTTTCTTTTCGTTTGTAATAGTTCCAGACGTGATCGATGGAAAAACATTCACAACCACAGTAGTGGATTTAAATCCTTGGGTTGAATATGAATTTCGTGTAGTTGCCAGTAACAAAATAGGAGGTGGAGAACCTAGTTTACCCTCAGAAAAAGTAAGAACTGAAGAGGCAGGTTAGTGGGTTCTTCTATTTGTTTTTAATTCAACAGTCTTGAATATTAACCAAAAAAAAAAAAAGGAGCATTCATATCCTTGGCTCTTTGCAGACAAGCTTGGAATCACCATCAAATATAAAAGCCTATAGTTAGTTTGTTCCTGATTTTTCCGTTTAGCTGTGGGACAGTTTGTGTTGCATTACTGAAGATCACAGAAGCGTAACATCTAAATACCTTTAAACTGTATTTAGTATGCCAAAGTCTGTCAGTTCAGGCAGTGCTGCAGAGGCTGAAGGTATTAATGGATGGAAAGAGGTTAATTTTGACAGGGGTTTTTTTCATTCCTAGTGTTTGATCAGCGTACACCTTCCATGTAACAAGCATGTGGCTCAGAAGAGCACATCAATTAAAACCCCGGGAGTTTACTTGGAATAACTCCCTTGTCTAAGACGTCTGCATAGGTTAGCCCTATTTAAAAAAAAAAAAGCGAAGCATGCCTCCAATTCTTAGAAGTTCATAAATATTAGCATACAGGGTTCAGTCTGCAAGCCAGTGAGGGTCTTCAGCTGCGCAGACAAACATCAGCCTGCCCCTGGAATGGCAAACAGGAGGGTGAATGCAGGGAGGGGCTGGGGCTTTCCAGAACTGCCCACCCTGCCTCAAAAAAATGTGCTTTGAGTTGCCAAAGCGATATGAATGCAACCAGGTCAGCTTCATTCAGAGCATGAGGTTAATGGTGTATGATGTCTTCTCTTGCACCTACCCGCGTCAACAGCTGTATGTTCCCTTTTCACAGCTCCTGAAATTCCCCCATCTGAAGTCAGTGGGGGAGGAGGCAGCAGGTCTGAACTGGTCATAACATGGGATGTAAGTTTTCTGGCAAGCAATTTTCTTCAGAGAATGATTGTTTTCATTCAAACTCTTAAAAGATGAATTTCCCTGGCTGCAGCAGCTTCTCATCTAGGATGTATGTGCTGGGTAACATTCTGTAATGTGAGCTGCGCACAATTTGCCTTCCCTCGTTTGCTTTCATGTGTTACTGTGCTAGACGGCAATCAGTAGGAAATTTAGTTCGTTTGTCTGAAATTGCTTCTGTTCTCAAACAAATGTTAACGCTAAAAAGGGGGCAGGAGGGCAGGGGAAGAGGAAAGCGTGTTGCTCAAAGGTTGAGCCCAAGAATGATGCTTTTCAGTGCAAATTTGCAGTTCTTGCTTTCCTACCATTAACTCTGGATGTGTGTACTAGCCAATACAAACAATCAGACACTACTTTATATTATGTATCCCCTTTTTAATGAGTGAAAAAATATTAACATACTGTTAGTTAACATTGACTACTCTTGTGGTTACCAAATCATAATCACATCAGAGGATGGTGTAAGCCACTGTACAAAGGCAGTATTGGATTCTGTAATAGTTGACTAAGCAATTTTTAATTTTTTATGAACTATGAATTGTGAAATTGAAAAAAAAAATACTGTATTTACTGAAGAGTGTCTGAAAACTTAGTAGAAAACAAGGCATATACCTGAAAATTGTTCTCTTCCTCAAGTGCAAACCTTAGAATAGGTTCGAAGCAACATGTTTTCCTCTGCTGTACCAGAGTTAACTTGCTGATGGAATGATCCCAAATTCAGTACCAGAACCTGGTTACAGTCACATACTTCAGTCTGTTGGTACCTTCTTCCTGCAAAACGTGTCCCATGCTGTATGGAGCATCCCAGACTTCTGTTGCTTTTCTCACAGCCCATCCCTGAAGAATTACAAAACGGAGAAGGATTTGGCTATGTCGTTGCTTTCCGCCCCTTTGGCACCACAACATGGATCCAGACTGTGGTCACCTCTCCTGACACACCAAGATACGTCTTCAGGAATGAAAGCATCTTGCCCTTTTCCCCATATGAAGTCAAAGTTGGTGTCTACAACAATAAAGGAGAAGGGCCATTTAGTTCAGTAACCACAGTTTTTTCAGCTGAAGAAGGTATGTGATTGAGTTATCTCCAGATTGACTGAGTTGCCTTCGGATATTAAACATGAGATGTTTCATCAGAGAATGTAGCCACAGTTAATAGAAATGAGATCACTTGATCATGGACGTGTTTATTTCCACAGTCACCAATGCTGCTGCTCTCTCATTTATTGATTTCCAAATGCAGAGCCAAGCATAGCACCCTCCGGGGTGTCTGCGACAAGTCTGTCATCCTCTGTCATCGAGGTCTCCTGGACAGCCATTCCCTGGAAGATGAGTAGCGGAAGGTTACTGGGTTACGAGGTAAATGCATTTAAAATACACTCCCATGTCTTGTGGGAGAGTGTCTGGGCCATGACCCAGAAGGCTGATGGCCAGAGCGCAGCTGAGTATTTAACCCAATGCGTGTTTCACTTCTGCAGGACCCTAGAGTATGGGGAATGTTGTCATTGCGGTTCCTTTCCAGGGACAACTGATAGCTGTGGCGTTTGGCACTAGGTCGGGGCCTGTATCAAGTGTTCTGTGGGGAGGACGTTCTGCAAGACCCTCCGCTGATGGGCTGCAGGACTTGGGACTGAAGACACAAGTGATCTCTCAGCCCAGTCCTTCTCCCCAGAAATTTTCCAGCTATTCAGAAATCAAGATTCTGTTAAACTGAATTTTTTCACAAAAATATTTGAAAATCAAAGCAAACAGCTATAGTGTTAGGCTCTAGAAATACCTAATTTACAAAAGATTACTGCACATCTTGCTTTCTGGCCCACCTACACCAAAAAGGATATTTTCTTCTAAGTACCTTTGAAAATGAAGAACGCAGTAAAATTGCGTTTTGCTTCCTGTGCAGATAGTCATGTGTCTGTCTAACAGTATTTTCAGACATATTTTTCAGAATTACATTTACTTCCAAAGAAACCATTTTCTATGATACAGTTTTCTGAGTTTAACTTCTTTACTTTTTAGATGAAGTAATGATTTTCATCTTGTCATTTTTTAATTCAAGCAAGATCTAATATTTTGATTCCCTTTTTCCTACAGTCACACTAAAAACAGGAGCAAGCGTGAAAGGCAGAAGGATAAGAATTATTTTTTACAGAGTAAACATGTTTTTGAAACTTTAATGTATTTCTGCCTTTTTCAGCTGAGAAAAAAAAATGCACTTAAAAGAGCCAAATGCAATGCTGTGGGTGAACTGTCCATTCCATGCAAGATTTTAAATGGTTTTGTTTCATATCTCCTAGGTTAGGTACTGGAATAATGGGGGAAAAGAAGAATCTTCAAACAGAGTCAAAGCTGCAGGGAATGAGACATCAATAAGAATAACAGGTTTGAAGAGCAACTTAGCATACTACACAGCTGTCCGTGCTTACAACAGCGCTGGAGCAGGTCCCTTTAGTGCCACAGTAAATGCTACCACAAAAAAGACACGTAAGTACCTGAATTTAAAGTGGGGAGAGACAATGGTGTGGTAGCACTTGCAGGGAAATGAAAAATAGGCACATTACTGGGAATCACAATACGCATAAATGACCTAAATTTTCATACAGACTAGAGGAGTTACACAATTAAATCGAGTATAGATCTTCCATTTTCTACCCTCTGCTACTTTAGTGGGATGAGTAAGTAAAACTCAGTTGTGCCGGTGGAGCTGCAGTTAGATTTATAATTTCCGCATCAAACCATTATTATTCTTCTAGTGACTGGAAGAATGCTAAAAGAAAAATTTCTGTTATTTGGAAGGAAAAACACAGCAACTTGTTGAATTTTCAGGGTTTTATAACATATTTATAAGTTCTCTAGGGCATGGCTTTTGAAATGCAATGATCCTTATACAATTCATGCAAAACAATCCTTCATGTCCATTGTTTCCCCTTGAACAAATTACTCAAGAGGCCACTTTACTATTAAAAGGAGAAATGAAGCTGGAGAACAGCTTGTCAAAAGGGTGCACTAATTTTTCTACAAATGGAAATATTTTTAGTATGCTCTTGTGTTGTAATACAACTCAGAATCAGTCATCAGTCTTGAAGTATTTCTGTCGGACTCACAAGAATGTACAATTAAATCTGTCCGAAAGGTCAAATTCCCTGGAATAGTCATTTAACATCCTTCTACCAAAAGTAGTCACATCATCAATATTATGAAATAAGCTAGTTTATCAGAAACTATTATATGCAGAAACAAGTGTCCCTCTCTGTCACTGACGACTAAGCCAACTCAGATTAACATATTTGCTAGAGTTTAAATATATTACATGCATAGTTACCGTGAACTGGCTGATCAGCGGTAACTCACTGTCTGTAGCCTGTACCTAACATGTGATGGAAAGGTCTTCCTAATTAATCATCCTTGTAGCTACTGGCTGCTCACTAGAGGTTGTGCCAGCCTGGTCAGGGATTTTTCAGTCCTTTTTTAGTGAACGCTGCCTTTAGGATGTGTGAACGAGAGCTGGACAAGCACCTGATCCCACTGATTTGAACAGGATCTGCATCAGGCCCTTAGTCAACAAGGCTGCTATTTGAAATAATTAAAAAGAAAAATTAGTTGTGTTATGTCCACGTATCTTGCTAGTGACTAAAGAGAGCAAAACCACTGCAGTACAGTGTAATGTCAGTCAGAAGGATTCTGCTACTAGTTGAATTAACTAAGACAAATAATTCTCTGTACCGCTGCAGCAGAAACTGATTTTTCATTTGATCAATCCCAATTTCTACCTTAACTTGAATATTTGTGATTGATGTGTTTTTCACTGCAAAGGATGTCCATGCACCTTTGCCTTTACATTCACCACATGACCTACACGATACTTCTTAGTATTAACCATATCAGGAAACACAAATACTTAACTTCAGTTGGCAATATATTTCAAGATTGAAAATTCAGTGTTTGTCTTTGACCGTAAAAGTGTCTCTGCTTTTATATTTGAAATAAGCATTCGTGTTCCTAGCCCAATATAACAAGTGTAGTGTTGTTTTCTAAAATATTGCTATGTAAAATGGCAAATAACTGGGGAAGACTTGCCTAAGTTTATAAGGCGAGATGTTACAATTATTTCATATTGAGAAGGTCTTAAAGTACAAGAAAATGTTCTGTCCATCGTTTCTAATTCAGAGAAATACTAGTGTACCTCACCAACCTGAAGCATCTGAGGAGTCTCAGAGAAATCCATGTAGCTGATTTGGACGTGGACTTACATGACGTGGTGGTTCAGGATCTGACCTACTATAAATTACGTTCTGCAGTTCTGAACACTGAAGATTACTGGAAATTTTGGTATCTGAAGTGAACTGGAGCCTTCTGAATCACTTCCATAAGTCAAGTGGTAGATAGAGGCTTACTGGGTTTTATATATAATTATTAATATGGCATCTGAAAAAATGAAGAGTATTTTGTTGTGGATTTAAAGGAATGACTCATTTCTTTTGAAATTCAGCTTTAATATCTGAGTGTGAAAACTATTCATATATATGCTGTAATATTTAATTCTCAGGAGTAAAACAATCTCTTACATTTACAAAAAGTGGCTATTAGTGCATCAGTTAAAAACCTATTTAGTATATAGAACAAGGCCAATACTGCAAAAACTTACCTGTGAGTGGTGGTTTGACTTTAGCATAATTCTTTTATGTCTTGTTCTTACATTTTTGCATCTAGATTGTGTTAAGAAGTATAATTCCAGGTGGGTTTTGATCTGACTGCTCGTGGAAAGAAGGCAGGGAGCTACCTGTGTGAAAGAGTTTGAAAATACAAGACGGGAAAAAAAAAATCCCATAAGCACATGCCCGGGAGTGTTTAAAACCACTGTCAGTGTTTAATACTGGAACCTTCAGCATCAAAGTGTAGCACAGTCCACCTAAGCAGCAGTTGCCTCCACTAGGTGACAGCAACAGTAAATTGTTTTCCTTAACACATTTAGAAAAGATTTTAATCGTTGATTGTGTCACTGCGTGACCCATTTTCTGGGAAACCAACTTGAGGCATCTTAAGAGGTTTGTACTTACCTTCACCTTCCCTGAAAGCTTGGCAGTTTCAAGATATATTAAAGCGTACAGCCAAAAGCATACTGCTCCTTTTGAAAATAACAGTCTCAGATTGTTAATGAACAAAAAAACCACAGTAGATTTCCTTGGCCGAATCCCACTATTGTTCCAGCTGCAGATACAGAACTGGTACAGACTGCGGTTCAAAATCACACCTTGAGTTAAAAGAACAAAAAAAACCTGTCAAATATTTTTACGTTACAAACATGTAAAAGTAAATCAGCATAGCGTGTAGATTTGAATATTGACTAAGGCTAAATTTGTCTAATAAATAATCTATTGTGAAGTATTTGCTTATTCTTGGCAATACACTAAAACCAGAAATCGTCTGTTACCATCATTGGTTTCATTAGAATTTGCTCTAATTGATCACCCGTGTCCCAAGACACACGCTTTTGTTCGGCTGTATTTAATGAAGGACCATCAACAGATAATGCAACTTCAGAAATAACATTTATGTGCCATTCTATTTTTCCTTCTTTCTGTTTTTCCAATTTAGTCTCTGAACCATAAAGTGTACAAGCGACAAGGCTGCACTGGAGTTGCTTTTGCATCCAACACGTAATGACAGTCAATTACCTGAACTATTATTTCCTACTGTAGAATAAATCACTAATGCCAATTACATTAAAGTCATGCTTTTATTATGTGTTTGAAGCACCCAGTCAACCGCCAGGAAACGTTATGTGGAATGTCACCGACTCCAGAGTAATCCTCAGCTGGGAGGAAGTCAGAGCTATGGAGAACGAGTCCGAGGTGACCGGGTATAAGGTAAGTGAAAACAGGCCAGTGACATACCTGAAAGCAATCCAGTGTTTGCCTTTTCTTGTTGATTTGCAAGGCAGTAAGTTCAGAAGATGCACAAAACATCTAAACCATTTCAGTAGTGTCTCCTTTTTATAGATTTAAATCATATTCTAACCGTGTCTCATAAACCGTGGTGCTCTTACCATTAATGGTTCACTAAAAGCCTTTTCCTCCTCAAGCAGACAGAGCCAGGACTGCAGGCATTGCTGCCAGCTCTTGGAATCCCACTTGTCCAAATATATAACACTTGGATGTTATAACATATATGATACTTATTATAAACATAAAAAACTTATCCCAATGTATAACATTTGGAAAGAAAGCAAATAATCCAAGATTTAGCTGATGGATATAGTTTCCATTGCTGGCCAGGTATATTTTATTCATATCACATAACATCAAACTGATATTCTTAAACCTTTTTCTTCTTGCCTACTGTGGGACATGCCCATTGGCTTGATAGAAACTACATTACTACAGCTGCTCTAAATCTGATCAGCGCACAAATGGCCAAATATTTAAATGTCATATATCTTAAGTATGTTTAAGAGAATATCTGAGGATGTTCTCAATGAGCAGCGTACAGCTGGACCCCACATGATATATTCCTGCATAAAAGATTTATGCTGAAGACCTGACTGTGCCGTGTTCTGAGGTGTATTGGCAAGAAATACATGTTTACAGCTTAGATAAGCCACCTAGTTTCATAGATAGTAGCTGACCTAAAAACTTACCATGAATAGTTCCAAACTAGCATACTCTGTCTCCCACAATTTGGGTTCCCCTGAGGGTAACAAACATTGCTGAGTATACAAGGATAAACCGAATTTTGATTAAAGCTGGTTAATTTTACTGAAGTAAAGCACTTAGGGGGTCTTTTTTATCACAGAAGGCAAGGGCAGTACGGTTAACAAAAGTTGGTTTGCCAGGAAGGGAAGAGCCAACAAATGACACTGAAAATGCCAGAGCAGCCATAGCTCTACCTCCCGTTCCTTAAAACGCAGGACCCCAGCAAACGCTGTTAGGTTTCGTGACACAATAATCACTCAGCACTTGCAGAACATCTTCCAACATAGTCTGTAATTTTGATTAGTTCTCTCCTTCCCAAACCATGTACTGGCATAAGCAGTTGATCTAGATAATGACAGATTCCAAATGATGGGATAATTTATAGAACAATACATTATTGACGTACTCAATAGAATATATTACTCATTTGTTATCATTATACATTGTGCCATTTTAGATTAAAGCTGGAATAAAAGAGCTTGATCGATGTTACTTTCTTTTTTTAAATGTAATTCTGCCCTATAATATTAACTGAAAAAAATCAGATCTTTTCTCTCATCAGAGTTTTTTAAAGACTGAAACCTTGTTTCCAGGGAACACATATAAAAATTGCAGGGCAGGTCCTCGTGGAAGAGATGACGCATTTCAGCTGTTTGCTTGTGTGGCAGGTTTTGTACAGGACCAGCAGCCAGAGCGACATGAACGTGCTGAACACGGACAAGACAACCGCTGAACTTCTGCTCCAGTTTAACGAAGATTACATTATAGAAGTAAAAGCAACAACTGATGGCGGAGACGGCACTAGCAGCGACCAGATCGTGATTCCCAGACTAGCCAGTAAGTTGAAGCCGAATCACTATTATTTTGCCACGTGTTTATGCAGGGTCCCCAGCCAGTATCAGAACCTCCTTTATACCAGCCACGGTATAGAGAGACACGTCCCTGCCTTATGAATCATTACTGACTTTGCAGTTGACACCCAGCGGTTGTCACAGCTTGTCTTTGCAGGAACTGAGTCCTTACAGATGGGGAGAAAAAAGAATTAATGCTTCTATGTTATATGGTAATAACGTAATAAAAAGAAAAGCAATTAACAGTCTTCATGCCCTTACACATGACAAACTTCATTCTATTGAACTGGTAAATTACCATGTAAATCAGTATTAAAAACGTTAGATTTTTTTACTTTTTTTTTTTATTATTACCTTGAAAGTAAAGATCATTTGTACAGTGTCAGCATTTTGCAATACATTTCTGTAGTTTTAAAATATTTAGTGTACTTTTGTGAATTTTAATTGCTTGTCAGAAATAATAATTTACAGTAATTTTTGCTTAGCATCGAGGAAGAGTAATAATTTGACTCATACTTTCATTTAATCCTGACCTTTTTCATTTGTCGCAGGTATGGATGCGAGAGGTTCTGGTCCTTCAGTCTTGAATATCTTCAGTGCATCCAGCTTCTTACCAACAATACTTTCCTTGATTCTTAATTCAGTGTTGTGATGATACATTTTCATTTGCTGGCAAAGGAAAAAAAAAGAATTGGTTACTACAGAAAAGTGCTTTTTTAAAAAAAAAAAAAAAACTGCAGTGGTTAATGCATGTTTTTCTTCTATCCTGACGTGTTTTTAGATTGTTTATATTTCACTGTAGGTTGAAGTAAAAAATATCATATAAAGTTTAGCAAATCCTTTAAAAAGGAAACTAAAATGCCTTAATACTTGAACCAAAGGAGTTTACATATTACATACGTCAGATACAATGTAAGAGAGAGGGAGAGCAATGGCACTGGGATCAGAGTTCCGAGGAAGAGCTTAGCTCAGAGAGAAACTCCATTTCTGCAGCGACACTGAATTCTTTGGGGTATGTTCTGCGTTGTTACGATAACATTCTACATGCGAAAGATGAAATCAGAGACGTGGCGTTTCAGTAGGATGATAACATGTCGACCAAGCGGCCATTCTTAAGTCGGTGTCATAATCCGGTAGGCTTGGATCAGTTTTCTTACTGCCCTTTATAGAAGTTATTATAAATCTAGCAAGAAATCAAAGCTGGAAGGTAGAGAGAGTCACAGTCTGGATGTTAGTTTTGCACCGCCCACGTTGGGGTGTCCAAGAGGCCGGGCTTCCACTCTTAAGAAATGATTTCCCAGCCGTGTTTCAAAGGCGGCTCTCTGTTTTATCGCAGCGTACGTTTATGTACCTTTTCAAACACCTACCCTTCCTCTCCAGCAATAGATTTAGAAGTTAATTTCCTTATATCCCCACCTTATATTTCTTAATCAGGTTGTTTATTCATAACCGAGTTCTCCCACCTTCAGGATCATTTTTGTTGCCCTTCTCTGAACTCCAGTCAGTGTGTTCCACTAACAGAAGTGCGCCGCTGTAAGCGTTATTGAAATGCGGTTGCACCATGGCCTTACGAAAGGGGACTGCTACCACCTCCCTACCTTGTGGTGCTTCCAGATACACAGCCCCAGATTAGCTTGCTCTTTTGTCTACTGCACTGCGCTATAAACTCGTCCTTAATTCAGTGTTACATTCATAATTCTCCTTCCTGCTGCTCTTTAACTGATTCAAAACTGTCACCTGGTCTGGCACTCCAACGCACCCCGGTACTGTCATATGATTCTGGTACATTTATGGTAATACTATAGGTTATAATAAATGAATTACACAAAGACACTTCAGGCTTGCTATTATAGAGAAATCTGTGCTTTCTTTCATAGCAATATATTAAAGATACGTTAAACCCGGTACATGTGACTTTACTCAAATCAGCCTTTCAGCCACCTTTGAGAGCTGCCCACGCACGCGGTAGAGCAAGTGTTCATGTGACATAAAGCAGATCCTTTTTAAATGTTTTGGTTTTTTTTTTTCATCTCACAGTGTTATTACAACACACAGAAAAATAAAGGGAGAGAACCAGGATTAATGAAATTATGGTAGCACTGTAGAAAAAAATACCTTGATATGCATTCAAATAGCAAATTACCTTATTAGTATTACATCCAGATGAAAGTATGTGCTAACTGTTGAAGTAAGCAAGATCTGTATATACTGTACATATATAGTTATAAATGGCTAGTTGCTTTTCAATGTGGCTAACCAGTGATGTTTTCAGACACTTGCAAATGGGGGGGCGGGTGGGAGATGGAAAACCAGGTGTTACTAGTAAGTATATAGATATGTTTCATGCAACAAAGGGTGAATCTTTCTATTCTTGTTTCACAAAATTCTAGTCCATGTTCCTGTATTGCCATTTTTCACGCGATTACATTGTATTATTTAATTTCTAGTTATATATCTCCATGAGATATGTACCGAGTACCTTGTTTCATATTGAAAAGTTTGAAATTTATCCTTAAACTTCCAGTTGTGTGTGTATCCTATGGTTATCTGTATGCATTTTTTTCTATTACTCTAATAAAATATTTATTACATTGAGGGATACCAGAATATTTCAAAGCAGTATTGCTTGTCTGTATTATATATTTGCGCAAACAGGGATTTACTGCATCTAAAAATCCTCACCTACGTTCTTTGTAGTATTTCTCTTGCCGTGGCAGGAGAGGAGTGGTTTCCCTCGCAGTAGCTTTGCTGCCCTGAGACGGAAATTCTAACGCATATACCCAGAAATCTGCAGAAATCGGGGCAGGGACCCGAGGTTCTGCTGCAGCTTCCCAGCTCCAGCTCTGCCGTAGTGCAGGTTTGCGGCACCACAGACACAAAGCCCCTTCCCTTCCCGGCTTGGTTTCCCCTCTGTCCAATTAGCCTCTTTCCTTGCCTCTGAAACAAAGAAAAAAAAAATATATTGAAGAAGAGTTAGTTCTTTATAATAATTTGTTTACTATAATCACTATTTAGCATTAAATTGCGTGGCTTGTTCTCCCTGCAAATTGCCTATTCCGTACGTACCGCGGCTTCCCATAAAGCCAGAGACTTTGAAGCAGTAAAACCTCCTCACTGGGAACGTGGGCAAAACAGAACTACATATTTTAAGCGTTTAAAGCATGGCTTCTACCTGCGTTAATAGGGAGCTAATCCAGATGCTGCAGTAAGGGTTAATAGTAATGCCAACATGTTTACAAGTGTAGACACAAGAGGCAAAACTGAAGGAATTTTTCTATAGTAAATCAAGTTTTCCCTTTCAGATGGTTCAAGGGGGACACCTGCCTTGCTCTGTATTTCCCCCAATGTTCAGATTCGTCTTCCTTTAAATTGACTTCTGTTTGTTCCTCATGTCGTGTTAATACAGTCAATGTTTATTTCAGTAATAAAACTGACTTAATTATCCAGGGAGAGCTGAAAAAAAAGAAAAAGTTCTTACTTGGAAAGTACAGGAGGAAAAGGTGAAGAGCCAGTACGGGATAATGTGACAGGTCCCTGCACCTGCCCACCTCTTGCAGGCTTTTCCAGAGCAGCTTCTGACACTAACCAAGTTCAGCAATTCACTCCTGGGGAGGAAAATTATAAAAAGAAAGAAAAAAAAAATCAATGATAATAAAAAACAGGAACAACATTGCTTGTATGCCTGGAACTGCGGGTGCTGGGGAAGGTGTTTCTGCCATCTCACTTGTACTTGCACCAAAAATAGCCAGCACTTTATCCCTTATAATTGCTATTATTTGAAATCCAGTGAGACAGAATAGTAGGGTTGAGTTGTAGTTTTTAGGAAACCGCCATTGTAGAGCGTATTCTTTTCAAGACCCTTTCCAAAGCGGTAGCTGTGTTCCTCCAAGCTGGGGGAGCAGGGCAGGGGAGCCCCCGCCACTCGCTGGGATGGTTCGGACCGTGACTCGAAGGGTCATGGTGACGAGGAGAAAGGACACAAACCAGTCCTGCCACCACCTGGATGCACACCAAAGAAAAACAAATTTGATACAGCTTAAAAAAAAAATACGTTTGCAACGGCACGTGCTGCCTCTGGAAGCTGTGACAGCCTTTGGTGGGAGCCGGTGATGGGAGTGCTGGGGTTTGGGATTTGGAGATCTGGGGGGTGAGGACCATTTGTTAGGTTATTTTAGGTTTAAAGGTTTTAAAGTTTCTCACCCTGCACCACTATTCCCCCAAAGTTTGTTTTCTGAAGGGTTTCCTGTACCACCTGTGTAACGTGGCACCCTTTATATGAGGGGACTTGGTAACTCCTGTACTTCCGCGGTCTGAATTTCTCAGAGGTAGCTAATACATGAATTTTTAAAAACGCCTTTTTCTTTGGACGGTTTACTCTGTCGGATACATTGCGAACACGCAGGATCCTCTATGAATACAAAATGAGTTTAAAAACTAATATCACTTTAGCCCTAAGAAATACTGGAGATCTCCATTTTCTACTTAATTTGCCTTTCAGTGGCAGAATGCAGACGTGGGCAGTGCCTGTCAGGTTATATATGTTATGTCTTAATAACAGGCAATAAAGCAAGCTGTCCTGCATGAGGGAGTGCATTAATCTGACAGCTTTCTGTCTGAAATAAATAACAATGGAATATTGTGAAAATAAAATGAGTTTGTAAACAGGCACCTACTCTCTTAGGAGAAACAACCTCCTCGATTGTTTTATGCTAATGCTCTGAACTCCTGAAAAGCAATAAAAAAGGATATGTTTAGTAGAGATATAACTGAATGTACGTTATTGTTGTTCTATTAAGCCTGCTTGATAAAAAGAGGCACTACTTTTCTTTAAATCTGATGCATATATAGTGCAGGCTGCAACATGATGGGTGGGAGGTGGGACACCACTTATCTCTATCTCCAACTATCAGACTTACCCTCTTGGGAAAGAGCTTTTCTGCAAAGACTTTTCTTCGCAGTTCTTAGGTGCCTTCCCAGTCCGCGTACAGCTTGGGTCTCACCGGGATGCGGGAGGTACAGCCTAGAAAAAAGGACAGATATTTGTCTTTTTCCAAGCTGAACAGCTATTTCACCAGCCTCAGCAAGCGGTGGCTGCTGCACCCTGCGCCTATGGGAGCTATTCATGGCTCACCTTCGGCTTGGAAGCCTTTCCCAAGGTCAGCTCAGGATGCGGACACCTTGTTTGCGTTGGTGGGACCGGTCGCTCCATCAAAGCACTGGCTGCACGACGAGGAGGTGGAGGCAGATGCTCCCTTGGCATCTCTCCCAAAGGCCAGCGTGTCCCCCGTCTATCTCCAGGAGACACCCTCGGCGTACACATGTATGTCTGCACATAAGTATACTTTCCACAAATACAGACAGTTGAGAGTCTATAATAACCCCAGCCTGTCACCAGTTTTGAGTCTATTTTCATGTTTTACTGACAGTATTGCCAGTCCTCTGACTCCTGTTCTGCCTCTTGTTAGGGGCATCAAAAAGTTCCCCTCCCCAACAGTTTGATATTTCTATAAACAGACACTCGCCTTCCCCGTCATGGGTCCTCTTCATCAGCTTTAACCGCCACGTTGCACTGTCTGCGATGGCTCTTATTGTAATTCATACCATGCTCTTCATTTGCTTTGGTTTTGAACTCTCTCTGTTTTGAGACTTTTCTGTTTGTGCATGAGAGTGTTGCGTATTAGAATTTCACAAGACCTTCATGTGCATCTTTCCTTTGTTTTCTTCCCATCTCTAAGGGTCAAGAAAACTTGATAAACTCATTTGCTATTAAATTTCTTTTCTTGAGCTCCTTGCTGATCTTTTTGAGATTGAGAAGTATCTTTTTTTTTTTTATTAAATGCACAAGTATGGGAGACGCGCCAGTAACCCTATGTAGCATTACTAACACACTTTCTTCCCAATGTACCTAAGATTATTTTCTTACCCTTTAAGAGCATAATTAGTCCCGTGAGGTCTGGACCATGCCTGCTGTCTGGGCTGTGCTCTTCATTCCATCTCGGCGATTAATTCCCTTTGGGTGGGAGAACATCAAGGCATTGGCAAATGCTGAAAAAGGAAGAATCAAAAGCATCCCGGTTAGGAGCCAATAGACAGGATGCAACTTCGAGATGTTCCCTTATTAATTCAGCCCATGATAATTTAAACTCAAAGCAACTCCTAGGACAAGGGGACATCCCAGAATTGTCCATCAGGAAAGAGCCCCTTTTGAGAGAGTCCAGCTCCTTGCTGCCAGCTCAGCTTCTCCAGCCTCCCAAATCCCACTCCCCCAGGATGCAGAATGACCCAGCTGCCAGAGGAGAAGGGACACAGAGTCGCTTCCCCCCCTCCATTGCTGAGGGTGCAGGGCTGGCACCCTCCAGCAGCACAAGGGGAGGGTTTGCACACCCTTGGTCAAAGGTGGGACCTAAAAACAGCCACCAAACCAACTGGCCATTAATAAAAATGCAAACATTAAAATGCTTCCTTTGAATGAAAGCTCTCCCCGAGCCCTTAACGCAGCAGCATCCTCCCGCCCCGGGACTCAGGGGGCCCTGGTGTTCTCCCCACCTGCCGCGGAGCTGCAGCACGAGGCGGGTACTTCAAAGCCCATGTCGGGACTTATTTTATGCCCTCTGAACTCCTCGCTCTGCAGCCCTAGATAGAAGTGCAGATTGATTCTTCTTTGTCACCTCCAGGGAAGGTGCTGCCAACACTCCCCTGAGGTTCGAGCACCTAAATGAGCTCCCCCTGCCCATTAATTTCAAAGGAATATCGACAGGCAGGAAAGGCATTCATCGGGATTGCTCACCCTGGTGATTTCATTTTAGGGGATCTTTCCATTTTATGCTGGAACACAAGCAATGACCTGTTACATCAGCTAAAGACATAAAAAGAAACGAGGCAGAGAAAATAAGGGAAAGCCCTCTCTTTCATGCCCTTTATAATACAAATAATAAATCATTTTGCCAACTGAGGACCTGTAAAAGGAGTCTATCAACAAGGACGTGTGTTTAACAAGAATTTCTCTCATTAGCAATCCAAGGAGGGCCATGGTTAAAGCAGACAAATAATTTAATTTTTGTCACACTTCCTAATATTGCCACCAAACCGAGGCATTTAAAGTTACACTTGTCACAACACAAATTATCTATTTCAACAGCAGAGCTCTCAGCTGAGTGAACGAGTTCGTCTGCAGTGAGAACAGATCATTTCATCAACTGCATCTGATCGTCATTACTTTTTGGATATAGGACGTAAATCGACTATAACGACAGAAAATATGGCTTTGGTACCTTTACAGCAGCTTCATATGAGACAAAGGGGAACTCTTCTGCCACAGCCAAAAGCTTCTGCTCATGTACTGGAAAACAATGTCGTGGGGTTTTGTGTTGCCTTGGAAACATGAAAAATAAAGCGCCATTAATTATCTATTTTTAAGCAATCAGATTATCCAGCGCTGAGGGCCTGATCCAAGGGTAATGAACCCCCTACCCCAGTTTCAGCAGACTTTGATGGATCAGCCCTTCTGAACAAGGAGAGGAAGACGCAGAACAAAGCTCAGCCAAGTTTTATGTCTGACTGCGGGTTCCAGAGGAGTTACCAGAAGGCATCAGGCAGACGCTCAAAGTGGTGGATCGCGGTGGTTCCTTCTTGCCTTCACACCCGTGACTTTGTTACCATTGTCACTGGTTTATTTGTTAAAATATATGCCCTCTTTTTTCAAAGAGGTACTAGCAGCATCCCCGCAAACACATACACAAGACCTACATAAATCTCCCGTATCCTTTTTCTCCAGACAGGAAATCAGGCTGATAGTCCCGGTCATCAGCACAGAAGCATGAGTTCAGCCAGACCTTCTGCTATCGTTCTTTCTGCCCAAAATAGTGCCAAATAACAGAGTCTCTACTATTATATCTTCTGTACAATCATTTTTAACCTTTAATTAAACATTTTTTAACTACAGACTGCTTCTTTTCCTTGCTCTAGTAGTGATCCTAATTATAAATCTCTATGCAACAGGTGAAGACTAGAGTCAACCTCTTCTTGTGGGCGTTTGAAGTTGTTCTCAAATTTTCTTTTGGAAAGGCTGTTCACCCTCCCCACCAGTACAGTCCAAAGCAATCAGCTAAAATTCCAGCCACAAAGGTATGGAAGGACAAAAATAATTCCAGTAAAATCTTCTTAATTTTCTCTAGGAAGCTTTCTCATTTATGAACTATGCAAAGTGTTGCTTCTCTTTCATTTACAATGAATATTAATCTTTGTCTATCAACCCAAGCACAATTTTAGAGTATTTTCCACTCATTCATATTCTCCAAGGTTGACATCATCACTAAAGATCTTTGATTACCTGGTTTCGGGTTTGGGTTTTAACCCAGCAGTACTTGACACCATTGAAAGTATTTCATTAACCAGGCGTGGGATCAGGGTGAAGTCCCTCCCGTGTTCCGCGCAGCCTGTCGGAAGACAGGCCCACGCTGCCGAGCTGGAGAAATGTCAGAGTTGGCGACTCTGGCACTGGTGGGAACCCCGTGCAGCGGGCAGAGAACGAGCCCGGAGAATCATAGAATTGTTGTGGTTGGAAGAGACCTGTAAGATCACCAAGTCCAACCGTTAAGCCAGCACTGCCAAGTTACCGCTAACCCATGCCCCTCAGCACCACAGCCACATGTCTTTTAAATACCTCCAGGGACGGCGACTCAACTCCTTTCCTGGGCAAAGCCACAGCACAGCCTGGACAAACACAGAGCACAGAGGGGCTTCTGCACCGAGGGGCCCTTGCAGTGGTCCCCATTTGCATCCTTGGGGCGTAGCAGGGGACAGAGCGAAGCCGTATTGGCACACAGCCCCCCACAACGGTGCAGTGGGCACACTCGTCCCTTCCAACTACACTGACCCATTCTTGTCTCCATGGGCACGACCGAGCTCCAGCCTCACCTTTAGAGGGGTTGGCACTAAAAAAGGGCACAGTTCAGCCACAAACCCACAGCTGACTGCACCACTTAACCCCAGGAGCCGGACTCGTCTAATTCCAGCCACACCTACAGCTTTTCCATTGTATGCATATGCTCCTATAGAATCATTTAGGACCTTTAAGATCATCGAGTCCAACCGTTAACCTAGCACTGCCAAGTCCACCACTAAACCATGTCCCTATGTGGGGCCACCACTTTGCCCCGTGACCGTTGGCATTAGCATATACGAAGTTCAAGATCCATTTCAGTGTTTGTAGGCGAAATGCACGGGCAGGATTTCAAACTGCCACCTCCACTTAGGAGGTTAATGAGCAAAATACACCAGCGACTGCAACTTCTCCTGGGTCTCTGGCTGCCTCCTCCCCACCTGAGCTGCTTCGCCTCTCAGCATACTTCTAAAGAAACATAATTAACATTTTAAGAAAAGTAATCCACCAGGAGCATCCGTTTGTTGAGAAAATCATCTCTAACCAGACTCAGACTGTTCCTTTTCTCCGTTGACACTGTTCAACAACTACAGCTGACAGGGATCGTATGGGACACTGGTGACGGGCCCCACCGTTTGGTGGTCTGTGCTGGGGGAAAGCCACAGACCCAGCCCCGCAGCTGGTCATTCCCTGTCCCTCCACCACAGCCCGGGGCACGGGATTTGGAGCTGCTGCCCCCAGCGCAGGGCCAGGGCACAGCCACCTCCCAGGCTGCCGGAAAAGCACCACTTTTGTCACGTAACACTATGCAAACATGGCAAATGCTATTTTTACATTCGCTCCCAGCTATTTTAAGCAAAAAATGTGCTTAAAAATACACCAAAAGACAACCTTTTCCTTTAGTTAGTTATCCATTTCTAAATGAGCTGTTTATATCAGTAATTTTAAGTTTTCTTTTCTCTCTCCAGTTTTCCTCAGGAATAATGCCATTGGCAATCTCCAAGAATCTCTTGTGACTCTTTCTGAAGGTTAAACTAACTACAAGAAAGCTGGATCAAAGGCAAAGAAAAACTTTATTCTAGAAGCACAGAAATATTTACATAACACAAGATAAGCTAGAACTCCTCATTTCTACCATGTAGACACGCCTGTAAAAAGCATATAAAAATAGGCCATTTTCAGTTCAATTGGGGAAGGGAGGAGAAGAGCTATTTTATAGCTCATGTTAAGAGAAGAGAGACAAGGCTGGCAATCAGCACAGTTTGTAATGCGTCTAACTGAAAAGATCCAGAGCTTCCAGGGTTTCCTGCTGGAAGGAGAGGAATCTCTCAGAGCCATTTTCATGCACAGACAGAAAACAGAGTACAGTATCCCACCACGGCCTGGGGCTGACGCCTCCTCTGAGCAGCAAACCAAGGACCACAAGGAGCCCAGCTAAATAAGCCAAAAGTTCAAACATCAAATGACAAACCTGACTATTGACTGGGAAACGCCTGCCAGAAACAATCAGATTGATGCAGGCAGCCCCCAGAAAGCAAGAGGAAAGCTTCATTTCAACCTCCTCTTCTGAGCTGCTCTCTGAGCTCCCCAGCTGTGACCACAAATTTTGGCAGCAGTCTACTAATAGGACTGATGAGAAATAATGCAAATTGACCTAGGGTTGGTCATTGCAGAGCAGTAATAAAAATGAGATAAAAGAGACATTTTTCCCAACATATTTCTCAAGAACTGGCCTCTTTTTGGCCAGCTCTAGTAAATTCAGAATAATGGGAAGTTCAATACGTTTATTGATATTTATTCTAATGAGTTCATCATCTCTCCTCACCGATGCATCATAACCAAACCCATGAATGTTTCAATATCAAACACCCACTTCTGCCTGCCCTCAGAGGAGCAGAGCTATCCATTCTGCCGTTACTTCTAGTTACTTCTGCCGTTACTCTAGGAAGAAATGAGAAAGGCCATGTTTTAAATTAGACCCATCTGGTAAAGGCTTTCTTGAAAAGATGAGATTTATGTCATGTTTTGGAGCTATCAGAGGCAGAGGTTTCCCAGCAGTGGCCATCTACCTTGGATAACTGCTGCCAGGCCTCAAGATTATCAATTAGTCCATAACGATTGTTTACACGGAAAAGGGTCAGGAGGCTGACCTCTGAATACAAACATCATGGTGGAGTCTAATAAAAGCCCAGGTAACAAGACAAGGAGTCTTCTACCCAGCATCGCTACCCAGCACCTCCCTTCCCCCTTCAGGAAAACAGCAGGACTCTTGCTCTTCTTTGAATTCAAGTAAGAACCGAGATGCTGCTGCTCGTGGCCACTTTCCTACTTAATTGGAGTATGCACTAGAAAGTGTGGGACAGATTCAGGACCCTCCCCCTGCCCAAGGGGTTTTAACTCAGTATCTGATTTCCTTGAAGCCTCACAGATTAGAGTCCTCTCTTACAACCACCACTGCCCACAGCTGCCTGAACTCCCAGCTCCGCATCTAGGATGCTTTTAGAGGTGAAGGTACCATGATATCTAGACCCAGACTGATGTCCTAACTAGGCTCCAACACACACAGCCCAGGGCATGGTCACAGCCACAGCTTCAAGGCTAAATTGACACAAACCACCCTTCCCAAATCTCAGAGTAATCTCAGACCACAACCAGGCTTAGACTTGGTTTTTTTCCCCTATTCTATGCAGTTTCAATTCATTTCCAACGCACCATGTGCTCTATTCTCTGGTCACAGCGCAGCTGAAGTGCAGTCACACGAGTCCTGCCATCACTAAAGCAGCTTCTGTCTCGCTGCTCTTATCGGGGCAGCACAGGGCTGGGACCAGCTTGTAAGGAGAGAAATTGCTTACATAATTTATGATGTCTCTTGTTGTCAAAATAACCAGACAAGCTCAAAAATATAAGCAGACACTGTGAGGAACAATATGCTTAAAATGCTGAATTATATGGTAGTGGCACAGAACGGGAAATACTTGAAGTTAGGAGAGAATAAGAATGAAAGGTATTAGAGAAATGTTAAACATTTTCTGTATTTCACCCATCAATAATGCATCATACGTTGCTTTAAAGACAGAAGATGATGACATCCAGGTGGCTCAAGGAAGGTATTTGAAGTGCACCAAATAAACATTACTGCAGTAAATGGAATCTGCCGGTGGCATGTCACACCTGGAACCACCAGGGAAGGGACCTGCCAGACAGCTGCTGTGCATGGGCCCTACAGGCATTTTTCATTAGTGATAAGGAAAAGAAGTGTTTGGACATCTATTTCTCTATATGTGCAGAAAACCTAAGTTACGGGAGCACAGTAACTCGTACACAGAGAAAACAGATGCGCAAATGAACATGCCAAAAGGCGCTGGAGCATTGCTGTTCACAGAGGGAAAATCTTCCTCCACACACCTACGGCAGGGCAGGACTCCTGGCTCCCAACTTCAGGATCTTCTTGCTTTAATAGATGAGGACCAACATTTGAGAAGAGAAGGCTCCAGGGAGACCTTACAGCAGCCTTCCAGGACCTAAAGGGGCCTAGAGGAAAGATGAGGAGCGGCTCTTGATCAGGGATTGGAGACATAGAACAAGGGGGAATGGTTTTAAACCGAAAGGGGGAGATTTAGGTTAGATAATAGAAAGGAATTCTTTGCTGTGAGGGTGGTGAGCCCCTGGCCCAGGCTGCCCAGAGAAGCTGTGGCTGCCCCATCCCTGGAGGGGTTCAAGGCCAGGTTGGATGGGGCTTGGAGCAACCTGGTCTGGTGGGAGGTGTCCCTGCCCGGGGCAGGGGGCTGGAACTGGATGATCTTTAAGGTCCCTTCCAACCCAAACCATTCTCTGATTCTATCTAAAGTATAGACACAGAAAACTGAGGGAGCAGCTGGCCGTTTTCTAAACACCAGCAGCCGAGAAGATGCTGATTGCCAGGTTGTGGATGGACACCACACATTTTAAAAATTAAACTATACGTTGTTGGGAATGTTGGGTTTTTTTTAACCACATCAGTTGGATTTCTGTCTGTGGGAAACTTTTCCTCAGAGAGGCTCTTTTCATAGAAACAGCAGGGCATGGAGTGGTAACAGCGTGAAATGAGAGATCTTGAAAAGCAGCGCCGTTCTGCAGGAAGCCCTGCATTTGCATGTTAAGCTACATCGATTCCCTGAATGCTCGAGACACATGAAAGCAACCCCAGATTTTCAGTTAGCCGCAGATCTTTTAGCTTCAGCTAAAATTTAAAGGTCAGGCATGTTTAGAGCTCTCTGCATTCAGCTGGAGCAGCGTTACACGCTCTCTTTCGGAAGAGAGGGGAGACAAGTGCGGGCTCAGCCGTGCCGGGACGTCGGGGGTCACACTCCCATCTGTAGCAAACAGTGTCTGACATCGGCCCCCGTTCCCAGTGACGGTGGCCCCGATAAACTGGGATGTTGTATGGGAGACAATTCTCTGATATCGATGACCTTAACAAGAGCTTTTTAGCACTTGTCAGGGCTACGACAGCTGAATCATTTTAGGCATGTAAATGCAGCGCGAGCAGAAAGCAACTGAACAAACCCCACTGTCCTTTTCACAAAACACAGCCCTGAGGGAAGTTCAAGACATTTAAACTCTATTTTAACCTTTCTGATTTTCAGAAATCAAACTTATTTTTTTGACCAGGCTGAAGCTTTCCTACCTGACATGAAAATTCTGCCCTCCGGCTTTGTGCCGTGCGGCTGGAGGGGTGAGCAGGGCTAACGCCCACCGCCTCCCTCCCACCAGCACGGGCAGTACCACCTCTTCCACCTCACCACCACCAGCCAGGGCTGCAGGACACAGACGCTCAGCTGTGCTCCTCCCTCCTCCTCATCCTCCCATGACGCCCTGATGAATGGTCGAGCACTGCAATGTTGTCATCAACACCACCACGCTCCCCAATATGCCGTTTCCTCCCTTTCTTCGGCATTCAGGAGCAGGTGAAGTGGGAGATAAAGAATAAAATTATGACCCTTGTCATTGCCCTCCACATGAGAAACACTGATGTGGCTGCGTATTTGAATAGTCAGGAAAGGGGCAGACCTACACACTGGATTCACTGACATAAATGTTGGTCTCAGCTATTGAATTCCTGGTGCTGACGATGGCTGCAGAAAAATTACATGCATGCAGACTAGAAAGAGCAGAGGGCTTGCTTTTGCCTGCCGATGTATACAGGACTCAAACAATTGCTGGTTTGTTTGTGTTTGTGATTAGATTGATACGGCTTATGCCTACATATACTGCTGACAGAGATGAACAGAAGCTCATCTATAAGCTAAGATCTTTGGATTCACCTCAAATGCACTGGGAGTCAGTAGGGAAGGACCCCTGGAGAGACTGATTCAACTCCAGAAAGGAGTAGATACTCTCCAGAGGGGTATTATGGGCTGGTCATTTATCTCACACACACTGGTGAGACAGCCCATGGTCCCATCTCCTCTGGAGATGGAGCACGAATCCTGAAGCCACAAGGAAGGGAGAAACCCCTCAGACTTCCCAACACAACTGCATATAGTGGGACTTAAAAAGACCTGTTTCAAGATGCCCTCTTTCCCCTCCCTCTTCATCCTCTCATGGTACCGAGGGGCAGTTTCTCACATACCTGAAGGAAAGGGCCTAAACTCAGAAGAATACTATTTTAAAGATGAGCATGCCTTACTCAAGAAATCCTCCATGTACTATTTCAGTGCTTCACAGAAGGCTGAGATCAGGTCTGACAGCAGGTACTCTCATGGGGACCGCCAGCGTTACGCAGGGGCAGTGGGTAGACACAGCTGGTGTCACCAAGCGAGCAGACTTGCTTAGCAAGGCAAAACAGCCACCTGGGGCTTCGGAAGACTCAGGTTCTGGCCTCCTGATTCCCTTGCACGAATGCATTTACGCTTTGCTCTGCTGCCTCCACAAGCGCTGACGGTGCTGAGGCACCTGGTGTGCTGAGACCACTACTTATCCTGATGATGAACGTGACAAAATTGCTTGGGGGTTTGGGGTTTTTTTAGCTTCTTGCTGTATCTAGGTAAATCCCTTGGTCTTACACTTGGAGCAACTTTTCTGTTACTCTCTGCCTGTAAAGCTCCTACTCAAAGGCATCTTCTTCCATTATCACAGTCCCCTGGGCATCTGTCCATGACCGTATTTGACACTGCGAAGTCTCGGAGGTTTGCTCTGTCACCCAGCACCAGAGACCCCTCCCAGCCCCAAAGCACCTTGAAAGATTCCGTGTGTCTGCCTCCAGGAGTCCAACTGTACACCCACCATGTAGCACAGGACCACGGCCTGGATCAAACCACACGCTGAGGAGGGAGGAAGAGGAAAAGAGATTCTCCTTTTCCCATCTCTCTCTCCAACAAATCCACACCCGGTCATCATGCTGGCTTATGGCACCTGATGCTGCTTTGCACCCCTTGGTATTCATCTCTTACCTCTCACCTGGTCCATGGGCAGGTCATAAATCTGTTACCATTCTGGGACTCAAATGCTACCAATGCAAACCGCTGAACTTCCCAAGAACTCTTCTCCTTTCCAACCATACCCTCCTTGTGTGTGTCACATTAAGTTCCCCGAGCTTTACTGCTACGTTTAGGGTACAGAGCAGAAGTTACATAAAGCAGCATCCCTGGATGTAAGACTAAACTGATCTTACGTACAGGATAGAAACATTTGTAGCTCACAATAGCCACCTGAAACGGGGTTTTATAAAATTGCAGATAGTACCACAAATTTTGAAATAGAGAAAAAATTCTCTCTGACACACCTATAAAATGGAAATATTGCGTATTACCTTTAAATGTGTTCTTTTATGAGAAATGTGGTCATACTGCATTTAAATGTGTAACTATCTCAGGATTTAGAGCATCAGTTGAAAATTTTCATTTTCAAGATAAAAAAAAAATTCTAAAAAGCTTTGAACCAGAGTTGCTCACCTTTAGCACGCTCATTTGGGGTCTGCTCAGGCTTTCAGGCACAAACGGCTCCATATCTTACAACACATTAATGGTGTGGTCAGGGAAGATTGCCTTTGGAAAGAAGAGTGAGAAAAAAGAAGCCGAAGCACCACAGAGACTCAGTATTTGGGGAATACTGAGGAGTCACTGTCAATAAGGCTCAACACTGTATAACCAACAAACAAAACTTCACCAGGAGTCATTAATCTATTACAGAAGCTTAACAAAAAAAAATCACAAACTGAACCAGCGCTGAACTGAACCATACATTAGTCTGAGACTGCTAAAATATTTGTACATCCTTGATTTTCTACGGCAATTTTGTAACATCGGTTTAAACAACCATTTATCATTTGGAATGAAAACACTAAAATTCGGCAGCCTTTAACAAAGGAGCCACTAAGTCTTAAACTGAAAATAACAGCATATATGCTGTTCTGCTGTGTGAAAGGCAGGGACCATCCAAACCCTAGCCAATGTGCTCCAGCCTAAACAAATGAAATTGTCCCACGCAAACATGTCCTGAGACTGGGCTTCATTCAGAAACCAGGTAAGGAAACTGTGGCCACGTCCCTAAGCTTGGCTCCCCTGTGGGGTACCGCCATGCACACAAAGTTTAAAATTAGATAGTACAAAATGTGCAGAACTATAAATGTTCTTATGCCTACAGTTTTCACTGCAGAGTACTGTAACAGGGGAGCAGCTTAGAAATGTTTTGTGTATGAAAATGCAAAGCAAGCACTTGCTATCTTAGGACTGGCGTTCTTATGAACAAGTTATCAACAATATCTAGTTCCTTTAGTGCAAGTTCAAAGCCTACAAATGAAGCCCTGGCCCATCACAGAACTACGGGAACTACTTTTATAATGAGGATTTTTTATTATTCTCATTGTAGGCTATTAGGTTGAGGGCTCCACATTTGTTATTCAATTTTATAATTCAATTATTTACATAATGGACAACAATGTAAAAGCAAATAAGACATAGAGTAGAAACATTCGTGGTTTCTTATTACAGTAAAAGACGACGACTTCAAAACATAGCTTTAAAAATTAAGGCCAACATTATTTCTAGATGCACAGCTTTTAATGGTCTCACAAACACACACACAGAACTAAATCAATGATAAGCAAATGTTGGAGGTACAATACATACCATTCTGGGCTAATATACATGCAAGACAACAGTCTGAATTGGGAATTCTTGCCCTGAAACCATAATGCCTTGGTATGGTCACAAAGAAGTCAGAAAACAACTTGCCTCCTTTTCCTTTACCTGCCACAGGCAACAGAAAGCCCAGCGCACAAAAAGGGCTACTCGGTGACCATCTGCATTAACCTTTTCTTAAACGCATATAAAGCTGGACTAACAAAAGACAAAACCTAAGGCTGATGAGCACTGCGTTTCATATCATATTTCAGTCTTAACTCTGTCTTCTCATCATGCATGCATTGTTAAATGGAGTAACGCATGGGGCTGAAAATTACCAAGCAGGTGTTTAAAAGACATCTGTAAGCAGTTCTGCTATAGTCTAATTAGTGTTCTAGTACATATTACAGTGCAGAATCATCATTATTTCCTCTTCATTAGCTGCTGATATATAATACATCTTAAAAAAAGTCTAACTCGTTTTCTTCTTTTTTTAATAAAAAAACCAAACCAAGAGCTTATTTCTCCCATTATCATAACAAAGGCAATAGGAATATGATTAATGCATGCCATCTAAACTATGTGCATTAAACATTAAAAACCAATGCACCATCCCCGCCTAATGTGCATTTGCAAATTATAAAATACGCTTGTCAATATTAACACGTGCACCAAAAGAAATGATGTTTAGAAAGAAAATAACGGAAAAATAAACCTTTTCTTCTAGCTGTCTTTTTGTAACTGCTGATCCCTATTCCTTTTCTTTGGGAAGAGAGAGATTATCAAGTCCACCAGAACGCATCCAAATCATTCGAGGCACGGTTTGGCCTGGTGGGTAGAGAGCTACAGGATAGATCGCGTAGTCACTCCCCTGAGAGAGATCTGTCTCAGCTCTACACAGTTTTAAATTAGTTTTGGCTAGTGACAGCACTCTCTCTGCCCAAACGTACAGCTGTAGGATAGAGAAATGGCTAAAACACTACCGTTCTGATAGTGGCTGAATGGCTAAAACACTACCATCTCAGCTTCTCAGATGGATTTTGCAACTGCACCGAGCTCAGCCCCGCTCGCAGGATCCCAGCCGGCTCCTTCAAAGCTAACGCATGTCTACACTACAGTCACAGCAACACAGAAACACTTTTAGAGCTTGGGTCTGCCAAATGTTGACGTGTGTCCTTAGAATAACATCTGCCTGTTAGATATACTTGATACCTCTCCCCATTGGGAAAACTTGTGCCAAGGACAAGATCATCTCCAAGCTTGTGTTCCACGTTTCCTTACATTTCTGAGGCTTTATAGCTATCAAAGCAGAAGAAATTCAAGTGCTCCCTTCCCAGAAATCTTCTGACATTTGCCCAGAAAGTCCATCCTGGAAACCTCTATATTTACCCTGATAATCCCTACCCAGATGAGCTTCTCTCCCAGTGGAAATTCGAGTCGTGGCTATAGGTGAACCCAGTGGTACAGCACATTTGGTTGTTGACATCAGACAATAAGGGATATAGCCTCTTACGCAGCCTGCCCTCTCCTGCTGTCAGCATATCCCTTAGAGAGGCCTTATGATAATGTAGGAGATCGAGCCATACATCAAGGACCCAGCTCCTTTCCTCTCATGCTCGCACAGATTGGGGTACCCACAGAAGAGCACTAAGAGATACCAAGGTCTTGATAAAATAAGACATTCCCTTTTCCATCTCAAAATTCAATTCTCCATCAAATGTTGAAAATTAAGATGAACTCACCAGAGGGGACAGCAGGTGAGGAAGGTACATTTTTATGCCTGCTTGGCCTTTGACAGCAGCCCTTTAATTGTTGTACATGGCAAGTCTTCAGCAACTTGCCAATTATGCCTGATCCCCCAAACTCAACTTAAAGCTTCTCTGCAGTTCTGCTCTCCACCTTCTCCGACAGAGCAATAACAGATGCTTCACAAACCGGTCCCTTGTGAAATGTAACACCAAGTCTATAATGAGGTTTTACTGCAACAACAACAGATTTTACTCTTTCTCTAGAGATCTACAGAAATATCGACAATTTTTAGAAGAATTCAAGCTCTGGGGAGCAAAAACCCAAAGCTGATGCCAGTCATGAAAGTGATACAAGCAGCAGAGACACCAGGGCCAGGGAGCTGTGCCCTGTCACCTCCTCTGCACCCAGAATCCACGCAGACACAGATTTAGACCTTGAACTAAAAGACAGTGGGTGAATTCACCCCCTGGTGAAGCTCACTGGCACCTCACCAGTGGCTTGTCACCGCAGTGTCACTCCGTCCTCATAGAAGATGAGCCAGGTCTATATCAACACAATCAAGAGGCTGGAAATAGCCCCAAGATTTGCTAGGGATGTTTCTGTCCATGGCATGGACACATTTTCCTTGGGTTGCCCAAATACATCACTTTCAGACATGATGAGAGGAGGTGCTCACCTGGGGCTGTCTCCTTGACGAGGAAGACAGCAGGTCACACCACGTCATACGGCTACTGGCATGAACCGACAGGGAGTCCAAGTCCCCTATTCTCATGATGGGGCGAGAAGAGGACTTGCCAGCAACACCTGCAAAGCCAAGCCAGGACCGATTCCCCCCCGCGTGCTCTCGTGTCTCAGCACAGCCACATTTCATCACAACGTTACAGAGCGTCGCGTTTCGAAAGCACCTCACAAATACAAGTCAACAAGTGCTGTGACTGATGCTACGGGTAGGTGAGGCTTAATGCCTTCACTTTAAAGGCAGGGAATCATCAGCAAATAGGTTAAACAATTTAGCACAGGTTGTTCAATAAATCAGTCGCAGAGCCTGGGTTGGAATCCAGAGATCTTGTCTCCTGCTATTGTCTTGATTTAGCTTTGCTAGAACCACCTTAATTACTTTGTTTTGTTGTCACAGGCAAAAACTCAAGCATAGGAAACAGTGTAAAGCACCATGCAATGCTGAAAAGAAAGCTTGATGGGATTTTGTCTCCTTTGCTGTGAATACCCAGGACAAAGAGCAAAAGGCTGAAAGTAGATGGGCCACTGAGTTTTCTTAGTTTGTTTTTGCAGGGTTTTTTTTCCTTATTTTTATTATTAGCCAAGAACACTCCGAAGTTTCCAAAGGAAAAGGGTAATGGTGGCAAGAAAATTTAACATGTATTTGAGATGAATTCAATGCAGCTCTATTAGCTTTAGGTGGGCTTTTTTTTTTTTTTGAAGACACGTTTACATCTCAGCTTAAAGAAACTATTGAACCACATATAAGTGGTGTGCTATACCTCAAGGCATATTAAAGTAGCCAAGAAGCACAATAGTTTGATAATGTCTTAATGCACCATGGACACAGCATTTGATTTCACATATTGATCACTCTGTATACAATTAGTTGAGTAAGTGCAAGTTTAAAATCAGAGCTGCTCCTTACTCTTGTTTTCTATAGTGAATAAAACTGACTGAAGAATAAGTGTGGGAAAGCAATCATGTTCCGGGACCTTACAAGTGACATCCATCCACAGTAATGAAGCATGAAGGCTTTTTAAAATCATGCGGAAGAGCAGTCGATTGGAGTTACGCTGACTGGTCCCTCACCTATGATTTAAAATGGATGCTTAAGAAATATGATTTTAACATATTTTTTCAATTTAGGTTAACCTCCAGCTTTAAGGAAGTCAGAGAGTGACTACTTGCTTAATTTCAGTTCCAGACACTTCCATATTTGACAAGTAAAACTTGCAAAAAATGTTTACTATATTTAAAAGCAATAATAAAGTTTTTCTTGCTTTTTTGTCCAATTAAAGGTTTCAGATATTTATATCGTATTCTAATCGTTGATTACTCAATGGGTATAGGTAAATGTTTTGTATCACTGAGACTTTTGAAGATGTTATTTTGACATGTCCGCTCCAACCAACACCCACTCAGCACCTCAGGAAGTAAGTGTAAAATCAATTAATTCAGCAGCTATTTCTGCAGCCTGAAGTGTAATTGCCCATGAAATGTTGATGTTTTTCAGGATAGCAGAAATTTATCATTTCTGCTTAACCTGGACTGTCTTTTCCCTCCATACATCCAAGAAGCAGTGCTTGGATGCGCAGATGGAAAATGGTAGATGCAGATGAGCTGGTTCTCACCTATTCTGGACCAGCCAAAATATTGTTTTAACACTCAGGAAGGTGTGGTGGAACATGGGCAGATCTTCCAAACACAAACTGAAATGATAACTAGATCCCTGCCAAGTAAAGGCACTCGAACCCCAAGGTAACACCTTCTTTTTCCCCACTTCCACCTTCCCTCTGCTTCTTGTCCCACTACCAGAGGATACGTCTGTAGATTCAGAGGTTTTTGAGTAATTTCTATGAGGATCTGTAGGGAGCCATCTCCTGCCTCGCTGAACACATGCTTTCCCAGCATCAGCTCCACGACAGCAACAGCAAGTCACCACCTGCCAGACTTCAAGGACACGCAACGGGGCTGGGTTTTCAAAAGCGCTCGACACCCACTCACAGAGCTACATCAAGAAGTTTGCTCCCGTTATGGATGCTGGATATTAACAACAACTCTAAACATAATAATTAGTTCATCTATCTCAGACTTACAGTAGCCTTTTGTGTAAAAGTATCTTACAGTTGAATAACTTTAATTTTTTTTTAGCTGTATGTAAAACAGGCAACATCAGTATAATCCTTAGAATCTAATAACGATTCCATCAGTGTAAAATCATTATCCTTAGGCAAGAAGGAAACCAATTCAATTATGATGTTGGTTGAAAAATCGAGGGTGAAAAGTTGTAGTACATATTCAACTTGAGGCTGGAAAAGTTGTAGTACATATTAAAATGGTTACTACAAAATTTGTGCATCCAGGCTAACAAATGCTAATACGTTCTTTTGTTACCTTCTAATTTATATGATTCATGTAAGCCTGCAGCAAGAGAAACTTGCTTTAAAATTCATCTACATTAAAAAATAGCAATGCAATGAATTGTAAAGTTATTAGCATTCATGTCTGGTTGTGTTATTAAGCTGTACACATCAAATCTGGTAGTACAAGTACAGAAATGTCATAATGAAGTAGAACAGCATTTAATCAGAAGAATTTCTAAAGGTCATCAGAGCATCACATAAATTCATCCACGCATGACAGCAATATGAAATAAATAACCGAAAGAACACAATAAGAATAAACTTCAGTCTTTGAGCTTTGTTTCCAATAGCAGAAGAATTAGCCAAATTTCATGCTGAGAGAACAGCTACAAAAATACTGAATTCTGTACCTTTAATTAATGAAAGACTAATAAAATGCAGATAAGGAATTTTACACAAGGGAGCTAACGAGGTATGTACACTGATAGCTTCCTAAGAACAGCTGATCTCATACGTCTCTGTAAAACTGAAAAGAAGTGCTCAGTTCGTTTTTTTCTTCCTCATTAGCCACATGAGCCCTAAATGATTCTGTTTAAGTAACCAATGATTTGTTAATATTTTGTGTACTTGAAACAACAGTTTGACTGCTTTAGGACATGTGTTATAGGCCCGATACTTGGCAGTTCCAAACACTGGAGCCATTTTAATATTTCATGTTAATGCAGTGACAGTCTCTGTTTCCCGCGCTGTGATGCTCCAGAACGGTCAGAGCAGATGCCGTGGTCACCCAGAGCCGGGCTCTGGAACTCGCAGTCGTGTTTAGCAGCGCCTTGCTCTGCACAAAACGTAACTGATTTCACTGGGACGCTTCCCAGGATAAAGTTCAATTCACAGCGATTAAAGGCACCAGGATCTGGGTGGGAAGGTGCATTCACACGGCCCAGGAAGGTGACACAGTGCAGTGGCACGCGAGTGCAATGGGGCAGGCTGAATAACTAATTCATCAAAGACTGTTTCTGAAGCCCTGCATGTACCCATGGCTTTCACCTAATTAGTTGTCTTGGCCAGAAAAAGGAAGAAACCCTTCGTTTCGAGCTGGTCTCCAGCCCCAGGCACCACCGGCACAGGAGCTGGAGGGACACGGTGGGTGATGAGCCCTGTCTCTTCTTCTCTGAGCAGGCACTCTTGGGCAGGATTAGGGGCACTGCACTGGGAACCTAACCCTTTATTCTGCGTGAACAGGATCACTCTTACGTTTCAATGATAAGGATAATTTTTTTTCGTAATGGTAGCTCTTTTTCATAATTCAAACCAACCACATTCCTGGTGCTGCAATAGCAGTATCTGTGCGGGTGAAGAGAAGAGAAAGCAGATAAAGTGCTTTACTACTTCCATGTATTTCAGGTGGCCAAACCTCCTAGCACAGAAAAGCCTGTAAAATGGATCCCTGGGCTTTCTTAGCCTAATCGCAAATGGGAATTTCTTCCAAAGCAACTGCTTCTCTCCTGCTGGACCTGTAAATCCTCTGAGTGTCACGTGCGTGCCTGTATCTGTGTGGGCCCTTCCCCTTTGAAAGGAGCACTGAGAGTGATGGAGGACACTGCGGATTTGGTGCTATAAAGGAGACAAAATACAGATACTATACATTTCTACAGTGACAAGCCAGCTGGATTATCTGTGTGATTTTGTGCATCACCAAGAGGAAAAAAAGAACATGCTACTCTACATTTCAAACTAATTTGGAGAATCCACCACTGTCCCTATGGAGAAGTGCTTGCTCATTTCTCAAATTACACAGGATTAGGTTTTTCAGCCCAGCTCCCAGCACCTTCTCCTCTCTATCTTCCTCCCCAGTGCCTGCACTGGTGCCCCCAGCACAGGGCAGCAGGGAATGAACCTACAGCCTCAGGCTTCGATTCCCTTTGCCAAAGCAATTCCTACACTGGGTAATAACACCAAAATCTCACACACTGGGTCTAAAATCTTCATCTGTACATCACCCATCTACTAAGGCAGGACACGACACGCACAAGATGTTACACTATCATTTTCCATCTCCATATATCATATGTTCCCTCTAGGCCCCATCAAGAGAATAATTTTTTTATTATTTTTTTTATTCTAATAAATGACTGCAAAAAGCAACAGACAACTCCAGAGGCTGAGTATGATCTCATGCATCATTTTCGTTATTTTTTTTTTTAATTCATTAGTGTCTGCACTAAATGAAAGAATTTATAACCACACTCAGGTTTCCTGAGAAATCATCCTAGCAGTATGTTTACTGAATCAGCAGGAAAAACGAATAAACAAAATGAAATCAGAAAATAAAAAGCAGTATCTAAATGAAAGCTAGAGGAGCTGAAAAGAACCATGAGATTATAATCTTAAATTAAAACTGCAGTGAGGGTAATATAAAAGATATTCTAATCACTACATCCAATTAAGTGAAGTAAATCACTAAAGCATGTTAAGTGCCTTAACTATTATAATAATTAAGAATCAAACAGAAATCAAGCATCTTTGAAAGACTGATGATGCACATTAGTGAGCAGGGAATGCTGTTTCCCATTCAAATGCAGAGGCAGAGCAGAAAACAGATTTCCTGGTGCCTAACGCCAGCAAGGGCACGAAGGCAGGCATCCCACGTGGAAATCCCCACTGGGAGATGGTGTGGCCTCCTCCCCATCGTGCCAACTATGTCCTGTTCCCGAGATGAACGGCATCTTACACCTCTGCCCCGCTCCTGTGTGGGGAAAGCGAAGTCATGCTTCCCACAAAGCCACATCTCCTGCAGAGGACTCCCACCGACGTCTGCAACCTCTTGTGCTGTTCAGCTCCTGACAGCCTCTCTCCTCCGCTCCCTCCTCCCCAACAAGATACGCAAACAGAAATCTGACGAGAAGTTCCATGTAAAAACATTGATACTCAAACTGCAATGCTGTAGGGCAAACACCGCTTCGTACATCTTATGGTCTCACTGTCTGAAGCTCCAAAGCAAATGTATGAATTAGAATCACAGAATGGTTTGGGTTGGAAGGGACCTTTAAAGGCCATCTAGTCCAAGCCCCTGCCATGAGCAGGGACATCTTCAACTAGATCAGGTGGCGCAGAGCCCCATCCAACCTGACCTTGAATGTTTCCAGGGATGGGGCATCGACCACCTCTCTGGGCAACCTGGGCCAGCACCTCACCAACCTTACTGTAAAAAATTTCTTCCTTATATCTCATCTAAATCTACCTTTTTTTAGTTTAAAACCATTACCCCTTGGCCTATCAACGTAGGTTCCTCCATTGTAGAACGGCACCCTATGGCTCAGCAATGGCCTGACCACACACTTCTGTAAGAATTTGCATTATTGTCCGAATGCACTCCGTACACATTTAACATCTCTCCAGCGCTGGAACATTCTGGCCCTAACACAGTGATAAATTATGCCACAGCCATTCGAATAAGAATCTGCAGCTCATGTACAACTCCTCATTAAATTAAAGACAGTCATCTTCCTATTCTAAATCAGTCTGAGGCCATGCATGGGTGATAGATATTTTAATTAGTAAAATTAGCAACCAAGAAGTACAATTTAGATACAAGATTTATCTGCAAATGATAATTCCCCGACTTCTCTGCAATAACTGGAGCTAAGCGTTCTGAATACGAAACATCGTTGTTGTGCTAGGCTAAAATAGCAGCACGCACAGGGATCTCACTGCCGACTCCACTACTGCCAGAGAGGTTTCAATAAATCTTGGGGTTTTTTAGAGTCAGAGCATCTCTGCTTATACAGGACCAATTTTTACTAAATTCCACATATCTGGGGTTTCCTTGCCTTCAGAAAGCTAAGCTAAATACTGCAGGATAGTTGAAATTAGGTGAGCTCTAAAATTGGAGTCAAAAGTGTGCTTTTTCTAGATAAAACCTGCTCGTATTTGGAAAGAAAAGCTACAGACCGTCTCAAGGGAGGGAAACTTGTCCTGCTGGAGTCTTCAGCTGCATGAAGACATCCTGAAATGCAGCAGGACGTTTTCACGAGATGCAGCGGAGGGATCATTTACACTGTGTTTTCTCCTTGTTTCACTAATGCCATAGCTCTGATGATTAGAAACAATCCTGAGAGTTTCTTTAGTCACATTGCCCTACAGTTCAAGAACGAGGAACAGTATTTGAAGGACTAAAACCGTAACAGATTTTAAGAGCATGTAAGCCATTATTTTTAACAGTTCTCCCTCCTTTTCACTTTGCACATCCCTTTTGCCTGGCAGAAGTTTGTAAATGAAAGACACACAAAGAAAAAGCAAAGTGAACAAAAGCAAGAGTGAGTTTTGCTCCCAGACTTGTTCGTATTTGTTTTTCCTGTAAGAAAAATGCATTGAAATGCTCAGTGTGGGATTTCATACGTTGCAATTTTATCTCGGGAAAGTAATCTCTCCCACACCACACTGTATGAAAAGGAAGAGAATATAGCAGTAATGTGGGGTTTTTTCTTTCCTACAACCTCTTTATTGCCGGCAAGTAAATACAATTACACATTGTGCACAACAATACATGCTAAAACTATAAAATATCTGCAGTATATCTAAGTCTATTTGAGAACTGTCAAGCCTCCATTCAGGTAAAGAAGAAGAGAAGAGAAAACTATTACGGCAGGACGGGCTCCCGGGTGGTTTTGGCAGCAGGCAAGAGCTCGGAGAGAAACATGAGCAATCTGCAAGATGCAAACGCCACTCCAGCACTTAGCCAGCACCAAAAGTTTTATTAACAGGCTGTAACACTCCCTACTCTGCAATTGCATTTGCAATATTACATTTAAGAAGCTCATTTTCACCGAGTCCAGCTCATAATCACTTTTGTCTCTTGAACCATAAAACCATTAAAATTTTACAATATTAAACTAAGCATAGGTATTTCATTGGCAGGACTGATGCTTGAATTCTTCCTTTACTGTGTTCCTAAAGCATAACCCACTCCGATGCCAGTGCTGAGAGGTTCTGGCAGCCTTCAGCTCTGTCCAAAATCAGTAGATTCCTCCCCAAAAATGGTTCTTATGTCCTGACCGCAAACTCCTGGCACTCTCACCCACTGCCCCCACACAATCCTGCCCCCTGAAAGCAAACGCTTCCAGCCCTGCCAGCGATGCTGAGCCCTGTTCCCACCACCGTGGGCTGGCATTTCTCATCCTCTGCGCAAATACCAGATGAAATACAAAAGGCTGTTCAATACGGTCAAGAACACAGCCTTGCAACACTCAGGCGAGCGCTAACGTGATCTGATCCGAGCCACGAAAGAGGATGAACCCACTAAGACGGTATGAAAATCCAGTGCTAGAGTTTGCTTCAGACACACACCCGCCGTGCTGATGGGGTTTAACTAAGGCCTCCCAGCTAAAACCAGTGAGCACTAGACTCATTTCCCACTGGAGGTGGATGTATCGACACGTTATCAAACCACGTGCTGTTCTCAGCCACAGCTTTCAGACCAGGCTCACACCAAAATATAGTCCCACTGAGGGGATTTGCAGTATCACGCTGCATTAAAAAAACCTCAAGTTAAAAACAAAAAGCGACAACAACAAAGTAACAACATTAGTCCAAAAAGGCTCAGTAGAAGAATCCCTTCAAAAGAGGTATTTTTATCCCCAATCCAGTTCAAACTTTCTCAATTTTAGTAAAAAATATTGCAAACTACACTGGAAAACAATCCCAGCGCGCCAGAGACAGCCTGTCCTTCAGTGCCTGCCCCACAGCACAACTGAGTTTCCACTTTAATAGGAGGCTTCTTATTTTTTTTAAGGTTGCTCTTGGGGAGCCCCTCAGTTACCTGCAGCTCCTCCACTTGGCCAAAGTGATGCTTTGGTCCCTCCTGCCCCTTTCAGCCCCCACGACCCCTGTAGCAGGGGAGTTTGGCTTCAGACCCGCTCCTACAGGTGTTTTTTTACCTCTGATGAGCCCCCTCTCACAACCCACCTCTTCCATTATCTGTATCATATAAGTCTTCACACTCTCATCCCCAAAGATTTAACCAGCCTCCCAGGTCTTTCTAACAGGCCCTCACTGAAGAGCCTCCACTTATCTGTGGAAATATTTTACCTTCCACCACATAAAGCTTAGATCTTCCTGTGTTTGAACTTCAGCCTGCTTTATTTTATCTTCTAATATATCTCAGTGTCTTTTACAGTTCCTGCTTATATTATTATGCATTTGAGCAAGTCTCCCCTAAGGAATGACCTTATCTATAGGTATTAAAGCCTGACAGCTTTCAGCTGTTCTTTTACTGCTGGATTTGTTCTTTGGGCTGGGGAAGTGGAAGGCCAGGTTCAGTGGATAACCAGAAAATATCTACTGAGATCTCCCTGCCCAGATTTAACCCTTCTCACAGGCTCTGCCTATAAAGTCCTGGATAATTGCTCTGTCTTCTCTTTCCCCAAATTATCCCAACAAAGAAAAATTTGCATCTCTAGCAATATTTTGGAGGTCTAGCATTTCAGCAAGGAGAATTGCTTCCCCAAATGCAGAACAGGAGGATTTGATCAGAGCAGCAGTCTGCATGCATGATTACTCTCCCACGTCAGTCACGCTGGCCGACCGCTTCAAATAAAGATGCCAACAACACAAAAGGCAGGAACTGGCCCCCAAATGTGCTTTCATTAAGAGTTAACTTACAAAATTTTATTTTCCATCTAGTTTTTCAGCTCTTCAAAAATATATCCTTATTAATGGAATTCTAGATGTTCTCATTATATATTCTGGTTTTTAAGCACAATAAATTGTGATCCTGAATGCTGCCTGGTGACAATAAGTTCTGTAGGGTTCTTGTATACCACACTGCTCTTCCCATTAAATTTCCAATAAAGTATTTCCATTTTTATATCTGAAATCCCAGAAATGGCACTAGAGAAACCTAGCATTTTACTCTTAAATTTAATACAAACTATTTGCTCAGCATGAGAGCATTTTAAAATGACTCCCGTGCAGATTGTGGTTCACTGTTGTATTTGGTGAGCTTAGTATGTCCATGGCAACTGATGAATATTACTGCTGCTATTGCTATAAATAACAAACCTATTTGGCAAAGTCTGAGATGTAAATATTAAATCCAGCACAAAGGCAATTTTCTGTTCCTTCTTTTGCTCCCTTCTGAGTTAGGAACCTACACGTGCATGTCAGTAAATTATTTCCAAATAGATCTGTAGGTGTCACAACACTGCAGAAACCAGCAATTTTGATTGACGTTGCTTTCAACAAGAACCCCAGGTTTGGGGTCAGGCGCAGGAGCGATGCTGTGTAACGCTGGGCTGGCTGTAGCAGCAACGCTCCCTTCGAACCAGGAGCACTCTCCAGTCCCAGCACTGAGAGGGCGCGAACGCAGAGCGCATCTTTTGGAGAACCATCAAGACTTGTCAGCCATTTGTGGCTTCATTTTCAGAAAGTTAAAGGCAGAGTCTCACCTGCGGTAGCATATGTGCAACCGGGTCCCTATTTTGCATGTGCAAATTAGGCATGAGGGCACGCGAATGGAGCTAATGCCCTTTCCAACAGATGGTACCACTGACCGTGAGCCCCTGTTTGGAAATACACTTCTTTGGAAGGAGTGCCAGAGACTATACGCAATTAGGAGAACTGAGCGTGGTTACACTGCCCAGTGCGTTTGGGAAGTCATGTACTGTCAAATCTCTACACATTTCTCTGCTCCTCTTGGCCACTTTCCCACTCCTGGCGAGGGAGAGGGGGACATCCCTGATATCTGCTTGTGCAACGATGCTGGGATGGAGCACAGCAGGAGCACTCTGTAATTGGGCTCTGGTTAGTTGGGGACGGTGGCAGTGGGCTACAGCTCCTCCCTGTGAGCCTGGTGCCTGCTTAGTGGGCACGGACAGACAGCAGACCTGTCACCTCCCCGGCGGTGCCCTCCTCACCGCTGCAGCCAAGCTCTGGCAGGGATGCTAATCGCTTTTGAACTGCCACTTCATATGAAGAATTCAGATGAACTGTAGAAGCACTTTGCCTCAGCTGCCTTCCTGGGCTGTGCCAGGAATGCCGCTGGCTGCTGCTGCTGGCTATTGCATCCCTCAAGCAGTTACACCATTGTCTCAACTGCAAAGTGGCAACTCTCTGATACGGGGTGGCCAGAAGCAGCTTCCTAAATCATCTCAAGTTGCCATTCTGCCCTCACTGCCCATCAGGCTGGCTTGCCTCCCATCCCTGGGATCTGGAGGCTCTGGAGACATAGGCATGTGTTTAACCGGCATGGCAACTGAGGAGTCGGGGAGCAACCCTGAGCCTCCATCCATGTCAGATGTGAGCTGTGACTACAGCAAACGCAACGTTCTCCTTCCTGACCCTGCTTTCCCCACACATCCACTCTCAACGGCACTTAAAAGGCGATCGATGTGTTGTGTCCTACCCAGGTCTCACCCTCCTGCCATTCCACTAGAACACCAACCATTCACTGGGACACTGCAGCCTCCGCAGCTCTGCCACACTAAGTCACTCCAGGGTCCACACCGAGACACCAGCCAGCGATGCCTTATTCGAAAGGCATGTTGAAATATCCTTTGACATCACAGCATCAGAAAAATCAGTTTGGAAACCCCTTGATTCAGAAGGAAAATTGTAGCATCAAGCTCAGACCTCCCCTCCGCCCAAGAATTTGCTTTTATTCTTATAGGCTAAATCTCGCCTTGTTAGGCACAGTGGCCTGCATTGAGGTGTGCTACTCTCGACATTTCAGGATGTGGGCAAACGAGGTAAACACGAGTGTGGGAGAAATAAATGGGAACGTTAGAGAATTGCTGCTCAGACGCAGTGCTAAACCCTCCAGCACTGAATGCTACAATTCTTTGTCATAAACACATCAATTACAGTGTTTATATCAAAGCTCTCAATACATTATGCTATTAATACAAAAATGACAGCTGTCATCCAACACATACAGCAATGTCACAGTTCCAAAGCCTACAACAAAAATACGGGGTTTGATCCTGCAAAACTCACATTTGTGCTCAGGCAAACAATTGATTAAATTCAAGGAAACTATTCAGCTACATAAATAAAGACCTCAGAATCAGTGCCAAAACCATGCTTGTAATGCAATTTAAGTACATTATTCTCAAGCAACTTAACTAATTCTTAACAAAATAACAAGTAATTAAATTGTAAATGTGATCAGCTATGGATTTTTCAGAGTAGGCAATATACCATTTCCAACAGCAGAATCGCTGTGAAGTTCACTGGACCCGTCTGTAACCCAGAATGGTTAAGCCACTTTCAATGTAGGGATCAAACCTCTTTGACATCAGCTGGTCCTGCAGCCAGACACTCAGAGGGTGAAGTGGGATCCCTTCCTCTTGACAGCAAAGCCTTAGAAATTAATAAATTTAGACTTTTGTACCTGTAGGTGAAGAATGCTCTTAAGGAAACACTCAGAGGCGTGAGGTACTGGCTGGAGGCCACAGCGACAACCAAGCCACAACCTTACAGAAATGAACCTTGAAGCAAAGGCGAGAACATGGTGTTTTACCTCCTCACTACATGCTCAAGGGCTCCTGCAACGCATCATGAAAGTCCTCTTTAAGCACGCTGGTGTCTGGAGAAGTGCAGGGTGAGGAGCCTTGAAAGGGGCTCCAGGCAGCAGCAGGGATTCAGAGAAAGTGATGGATTTAGAGCTAACGTTCTGGAATACGTCATCAATCAGAAGTAAACATGTTAAAGTAAGGATGGATGAAGGCAAAGAGAGGATCAACCTTGCTGTCCAGCACCCAAGAGCAGTCAGTTCATGCTGCAACCGCCTATAGAAACACCTGGCAATCCTCATTAGACATCCACCGATACAACTGCGCTACACATACAGTTGTGTATCCATGCAAATAATTTTAAACAACTGAGCCATTAAACTCCATATATACCACCAAGAAAGCAGACTATGTCCATGATTTCTTGGAGAATAATTCATTATGGGCTGTAACTACTGGTTTGTCACTAGAACAATTTGTTGGAAAAGAATAAGCTCTGCGTTTCTTTCTAAATCCTAAAGCTGACAGCTTTAAAAAACAAAACCCAACCAAAGTATTACACTAATTTATTTTAAAGACTTTAGAAAAAAGCTATTTTCTGCACAAAGGTAATTGGATGGGCAGGGAAAATATAGACTTTTCTTGCAACTATAAACTGCCTCAGTGGAATGGATGGGACAGTTCAGGAATCCAGACTCTGTTCTGCACGACCGAGGGTAGCAAGGTCTGGGATATGGTTTGGGCAGCTGGTCCTGGGAAATGAAATGCAAATGCAGATATTGGGGTAGAGAAGAGGTGAAAGCATTCATTCTAGAAAAGGAAAAAGCAACTAAAGGCCACCATGAAAAATATACATGTAAAGCATTTTAATTTGCACGTTCGGGTGGTAGCTTCTTCCTTACGTGGCATAAAACGGGGTAAAAAAGAAAAAAGAATAATTCATCCACATGTAACACCAACTTAGTTTCTTGTAGAACTTTTTACTAGAACAATTTATTCTCACTGAAGAATCTGCACATGGGAACCTATTTACTGCCAAAAGTTGAAAGAAGCTGCTCTTCAGCTGCTTCTCCAAGGTAAATTCTGGCAGTAACGGAGCATTTGGAGAAAAGAAAACTCTGAGCTGAGATTTCACTCAGGAAGAGCTCCAGTCGGGCTGGCTGTCACTTACACCTGCTGAAAGTGAGGTAAAGCTGAACAATAAATGCAGTAATTCCATCTTTCCAGACTCCCTTCTACTGAGAGTGGAAGACTGAAGGTGATCTATAGCACAGCCATGGAAAACATGAGATCTGTTCATTCGTATATTACAATTAAATGTAATAAGTCTAAAGAAAACTGACCCACATCCAGCAGGCAGTTCCAGGCTCCAAGTGAGGATGCGCTTTCCACAAAGGCTTAAATTCTGCTGCACTCAACTAAGCTGCAACGCTTAAATCCTCCTCTGAATCTCGCCCTGGGCCATTTTAAATGCAAAAACAGATGCAGAATGAGCCTTTCCACAGTGGAAACATCTCTCCAGAGCCTAACCACCTTCCAAACAGCTTTGCATTTTGTTTACTGAGTTTTATTGTCCCTGCTTCCCAAGTGCCCGCTTTTAAAATCTCTGCTGCTTCTTCTACTGTTGCTAATTTTACCGGTTTGGGCTATTTTCTTTCCGCCAGCAACTGTCTTTGAATTCTCTATTAATGCCAAAATATCCACATCGTAACTCCACGGACATTCCCAAATCAGTAGTTTTTTAAATCTTTTCCATTCTGCCATGCACGCACCGCTGGTTTCACCCTTCCTCCTTATCCTCATCACCCACTCCCATCTGCTGGGATCTGGGGAGAAAGGACTCCGCCGAGCTATTTTGCAAGCCTTCCTTTATCTCCAAGTTTCTGAGAGCGTAAGAAAGTCTTCCAGAGAAAGGAGGTTTTACTGTCACAGACTAAGGAAAATCAATTTATCCTTGTCCTTATCTATAGCCTTATCTGCAGGAAAATACCAGCCCAATATTTCAATATACTGCTGACAGTTCTCGATGTCTGGATTAAACACTCCCATTTTTCCATAAATTGCCACACTTCAAATATTTTATTGCCAATTTTGGAAATGGAAAGTTCCCGTAGTTTTAAAATAGATCACCCATGCAGTACTAGAGGGAACTCATTACTTTATCAACTGAACCAAGTGCAAGAGAGAAATTCCCACCCTCAGGAGCACCTGCAGCAGAGACCTCATCCCCCAAAGACCGTCTTCCATCAGTTTATAATTGTTTTTCTCCCCTAAATTACAGAGACAAGGCCAAGAAGGAATCTGGAAAGGCAAGAGGTGAATGAATGGGTGTTAAAACTAGACAGGAATTGACCCGGACACAGCGTACGTTGGTGTCCCAGCCTCAGCCCCCCCAGCACGCCTGCCCCAGGATCCCTTGGCTCCCCGGTGAGGGCAGCCCCCTCCCTGTCCTCCAAATGAGGAACAGCAGCATGGAGGAGACAACCACGCTCTCCAAAAGGCTGCAAACTTCACTTTTCCAGCATCTGGGTCCAGAATAGGTCTGTGTGTGTCCGACAGAGGAACGCTATCCCCAATGCTGGCTTTGTAAGAGGGAGAACTAGATGGGGAAGGAGGACCTGGGAGCAGACCCAGATGCCATCAACCACCGTGGCTGCAAATACCGAAACCCATCGGATGTGCAAACCCCGCGAACGGGGTGTGAACTCGCTAAACCAGCGCTCAGGCAATTATTTGTTTGGATGTAAACCGATCTAATCATAGCTGCTGCTGCTGCTCCCTCCAATTACTGGAGTTTGATTCTGTTTACATGACATTTACATAACCATATAGGGCTATTAAGCACTTGCACCCAATTAAAAGCTGAATCATTCAGTGGGTGATTCACAGGCACTGACCAAGCTGCTCCACTGGCGAGCTGGCAGAGCACCGGGGCTATCACCATTTGCCACAACAATTCCGCTTTCCCTCACAGCTGGGGAAGGCGCCGGCAGCACCTCTCCCAGCACAACGCTCGCACGTCGCTTTGCATTTCCAAACGTACGACAGTGTTTTCTGATCTCTGCGCTGTCGATTCTGAAATTGTTTTACACCCCATAAATTCCATAACGTGCCAAAGTAAAGACCTACAAACCGTCATCATTTAGGATGATATACATTTAATTTCATCCAATAAAGCTGCTAGCACTTACCACAGCGCCTTTCGTAGAAAACAACTCGGTGTCATCTAAACAGCATGTCTCCCGCCTGCAGCTATCATACGGCACGGCGCTGGGGGAGACGGGGCCAAATCTGATCACGGGGAAACACGAACTCTGTCAAGACAGGAGAGCCGCAGCTGCTCACGCTGAGCCTGAACCAGCACCGTGCAGCTCCGGACAGGCTGCCCTGCGGAATAAAGCAAAGTCAGAAAGGTCTGAGGTAAACGTCCAAGCCAGACTTTCTTTTTTTTCTTTTTTTTTTTTTTTCTGGCTGAGTGAATTAACATGCTGACAGCTCACAGTGTCTTCTGAGCTCAGGCTGTCAGCCTGCTCGCTACTTTGTCTGACGCAGGTAGAAAAACTCGGGAACAAGCGGTATTCAGACCTTTCATCTTTAAAACCTGAAAGGTGCTCCCATTTTCCATTTCCCCTAGATGCCTTATTATCATTTCTAGCTGCTGTCCCCGCGGTCGGTGGTCTGCACGTGGTGAGGACATCAGGTTTCCACTCCAGCTGACGATGCGCAAGCTGCAAACCCCATGCCCTGTGCCAGGACAGCAGCTCAGGCTCGGGCTGCAGAAAAGCCAGACACGCTCCAGCCCTGCGGACACAACAGACCCTAAAAGCCTCCCACATCCAGGACCTACACAGGAGCTAGATCCTCTGTCCAGATCTTGTCCAAGTCCCAAGCTTGCCATACAAACAACACAACAGGAAGGAGATGCTGTTTGCCTCGCTTTACTTAGCACGAGTAGCTAGATTTGCTGAAGCCTTTAGGCTGTGAGAAAGTTATTCTTCTTAGTAATTTTCCTAGCAGCTGGTACGGTGCTGTGTTCAGTCTTTTAGCATGGAAAAGTGTTTGATGTCACACTGATGTTTTGGCAGTGTTTCTCCCAAGCCCAGGACTCTTCGGTTCTCCACATTCTGCCAACAAGGGCAGGTGCACAAGGAATGGAAACCAGAAGGCAGGGAGGCTCCAACCCCCGGCTGAAACAGAAAATCAACAAGATAAGAGCCTGCCTGCCTGGACACAGAAAAAGAATCCAATAAGATGTTAGAAGACCCCAAACCAAAAATCAGCATTGCACTAAAAGATGTGTGGACAGCACGTGAAGGGCCAATGAGGGGTGGGTGTGTGGATCACAAGGGTAGCATTGCCCAGGGATTTCTTTGTTGGGGGTCTGTCTCTTTGGAGGCACCCAGCCAGGGCTGTTCTTGCTGCTGTACCTTTCAATTAAATTAATTATTTTATAAAATCCAACGCCTGAGACTCTGCTGCAGGAAACCTAGGGTCAAGCCTGAAGGATGGAGCGTGCTCAGGAGTAAGTATGTGTGTGTGTGGACACCATGAGCGGTGCGTGACTGCTCAGTCAGCAGGACGTACAAGCATCCTTCAGTCTACTGGCACAGGCATCAGAAGCCATGAAGATCTGAGCTGCCTGGGCTACCAGCCCAACAGCAAACACTGCTATAGCTGTTATAAAGGAAAAAAAGAAGTGCCTGGACCCTGATATATGAATGAATGGCTCTGATGTATGAATGTGTAACGAAATAAAGCAGAAAATCTGTGCCTTGTGTCCTCGTGTCTGTTGTTCCTGACCTAGCTTGTGCATCACCCCTGGCTCTCTACCAGCCCATCTCCAGTGGGCAGCGCTGGTACGGACCCTGCTTCGCTGCACAGGACACTAATCACCTGCCAGCCCTTGCCCTCCCACAGCTCCCACTCCACTGAGCAGAAGATCTTTGCATGACCTAGAGGAATAAAAAGCAAAATGGTGCTAAAGATACATCTAATAGACGCGACTAAATAGGGGCACAGGTGTGTATTTCCCTCACCCCGTCCTGCTGCGCTGCTACCTCACGCTCTGCCTTCCCCAGAGTAGCCATTTTATGCACTTTTCCCCTGGCAAACCCCTCCTTCGCTTTTATACCTTTTCCAGCCTCACTTGCAGGCAAATTTTTTTCCATAAATTCACTGAACTGTAGATTACTTTACAGTAAAACGTCTCCTTTGCTAGCTAATGTCTCCCATGTGTTTGAGTATTTAAAGCCACTTTCAAGCATGCTTTGCTATCTCTCCTTAGCATGCGCAGCAAAGTCCCTGCGCAGGGTTTTCGGCATGGAAGAGTCTAGCGTGGATAGAAGCTAAACAGAGAAATATTGTCACCAAAGAGGGGAAAAAAAAAAAAAAGGAAGAAAGAAAAAAGAGAAAAGCTGACAAGAAGGAAAACTGACGCTGGAAAAATGCCAGCCCTGTACAGTCAATCTTCGGGTTGGCAGCAGAAATGCCATTAAGTGCAAAAGGAAGAGGGTCTCTGATGACAGAGGTATGCACAGGCTTAACACAGGGTTGATTAAAAAATAAACAACAATAAAAAAGTCACATTTCTCTCTGCTTAGTGTTAGTAACAATCTACTGCAATTCACAGACAGGGCTGTGCAGGAGTTTATAGCATGGTGTCAAAGACAGCCCTCTCCCAACCCACCAATCAGAAAAGACGTGTAAAACCATCCAGCCCAAAACACTTGGGTTTCTCCAACTTCAGCTTTTTTTGCCTCTCTGGAGCAAATCCTCCTCTTGGCACCAAACGCAAAGAAAACTTTTCGCAAGAGCGGGTCCAGCCTTGGCCATTTCGGCAGCTCTGGGCAGTGCAGCGGTACACCTCCACCACCAGCATCCCAGGGGGGCATCACCCTCATCCCAGTTCTGTCCACGGCAACTTTCCAGTGGTGGATCTGTTGGCACTGGAGAGCCCTAAGACAGCACCCAAGCTCGCACATCTCTGCTCTTTACCTCTAGGGAAAAAGCAGACGTTGTTCATTTTGCCACGAAGTTGGCAGAAACGTTCTTTATTTCTCAGTATCGCTCTACACAGATGTACTTTTAAGAATTTCTCTGCTACAGAAAGGGGAACTGTTTTCAAAAAGCCCATTCAAATAAATACAATTTTAAGGTCTTTTCCTGATGATTATGATATTTAACCTTTTTTTCAGAAATACCTGTATGAACTAAGATCTTAAGTTGTTAAAAGGAACGTGGACTCATTAAATGATTTCAAATAAAGAGGACTGGAAAATTAAGCTTTTAAATGCTAGATATATAAAAGTATTTAGAAGTCTAAGGATGCAGATAATCACCTAGTAGGATTTTTATTCGGAGTGCATCTGTCAGTATTTAAATATCTATGAAAACTGGCCCGCTGCCACATTTTAGAAATAGGAATATGCAGCAAGATCTTTAAACAAGTTTAGATACCCAACTCCCGTACATTTTGCCCACGGCTCCTAAATCATTGTGTGGTTTTGAAATGTTTATCTTCCAGCTAAACAGCATCAGTTGTCTGAAAACCATAAACGCAACAAATATCTGCCATGGTAAATTACCCAACCAGTACAGCTAGTGCCCAGACACATGATTAAGCTGCCATGGATTAACAAGCAACTACATTTCACTAAGCTGCCTGTACCACCACTTTTAGCCCAATGCAAATTAAGAAAAATGTGTTAGCATGAACGTATTTCACTGGGGTACGAGCCTGTATTTGTCACGGGCAGAGGACACAGGCAATCAGTTATCCCAGCTCAGCAGAGCCACAGTAATTCTCCAGGACTTTGCTCGGGAGCTCTAACAACTACATCAGTGGGATCCAGAACCCAGAAAACTACACCTGAGAGTGGGAAAATTCTTTCAAGGGGACAAGGAAGAGTTATCACTGGTACCTAATTGGCAGTGCTCTTGCCATTTGGCAGCAGCCCGGAGACGGCAGCTCCTCCCAGCAAAGCCCCACAAGCCCAGCTCCACCAGAGAGCAGCTTCACAGCTGGATGGGGAAGGAGTCAGTATCATACATTAAATAAAGCAAAGCAGCCTGGTAATACCAGGCTACAAATAATTGAGTGAGTAAGCACATTGCTTATAAAACTCTCAACTCCCTGCCAAGTCTTAACAGAGTAGGACATGCCTTTCTCCCCCTTCCCAGGCATCTAAATAGATACTGCAGAGGACTGAAAAAAAAAAAATAGGTGACACAAATTTCCACGTGGGAGGAGAAAAAAAAAATCCCCTATAGATTCCCCCATGTTTTTCTCAGAAGCAGCTGGTGCTGGCCACTGCAAGGGAAAGGAGGTCTTACATGGTATTGCAATATTTTTGTTCCTATTCCACTACGTCAATATTATGTCTTTGATTCATTTATTGCGCCTGCTATAAAAGCCCAGCTTCTGACCTTAGCAGAAAAGGGTGGACATATTATTCTCACATTGTTTTCTGCACAGATCATTGTAAGTGAGGGACACAAGCCTTTCTGGAGACAACTCTTTTTCTTGCATTGTTTTTTCTCTTTATCTAAAATAAAATACATTCTTGACAAAATATATTTGTACAGCTTTTGTCAACAGAGAGCTGTAGTTAGAGCTGCCTGGGTGACAAAAAATTGGGTTCTTCAAAAAATATTAATATTTTAATGACTGCTCTAATTCTGCATAAGGATGGGAGGAGGCTGAAGGAGCCCAATGTCCTTCAGGAGCAGGGAAGTGAAGGCAGAGGTTTGTGATCCCAGCCCGAAGAGGAGGTGCATGCAGAGCTCCATGAAACCATGGGGAGCCCCTACCAGGGCACCAATACAGAATTGCTCTGCCACATAATCACCTCCCTATGCCCTAACTCATCCATTCCTCACAATCAATTACTAACACAAGCAAGACCACCCCAATGGCGCAGAGGGACACCGTCCTGCAAGGGCAGTGAGGTGGGAGCAGGACTCTCCTCTCCACCCACAACCTTCATAAAAAACAATTTTGACTGTTATGATTTGACTCCTGGCCTTCCCTTTACCTTCCTCTGTTCCCCACAAATCTCATCAAAGAGATTCTGAGCAGTTGCGCCTGCAATAGTGATCCCAAAACACAACGAACTAGTCAACTGGATATATTGATAGAAGAACTAACAACACACATCCCAAGGGGGAAGCAAATCTCATCGCATGTTATCCAAGTAGTGCAGGGGTAAAGTCAAAGATTTTAAGTCAAGCTTCAGCTTGGAAGTATATCCAAGTACAGTTCAGGCAACACAGAATTAAAGAGAAAACATTAAAAAAAAAAAAAAGCAAGCAAGCTTCTGTTTTGGGAAAGAGGGATTTTAAACCAAGAGACAGTTAGTAGTGTCCATTCTGGAAACATCTCAAAACCGCCCAGAGGCAAAACAAACAAAACCAATTCTTTGCTGGCATTTGGATGCTACTTGCCCTGGGTACTTAATTTAATATAAAACAAATCCCCTTGGAGCAACAAACAAAAAATTTGCTAGTAAACAAGATAGCTCTAATTACTTAACAGTGTAATCCAGAGTAATTAAGCCACAGTATCCAGAGCAGCTAAAAGCTACGTATATAAGCGAGTGTCCAAAATATTTCAGGTATCTTTTGAAAAACAGGAAAAACAGGCTGTTTTTACCTCAAAGCCAGAGAGTAGCCGGCATCACCACAGATGACCCTTCAGGGTGATGCATCTTTGCCTTTCCCAGGGGCTGTCTGGGACTTGGACTCCTTCCCCAGCAGCTGCCCATCAGAGCAGCTGGTCTCCCTCCGGGCACATCGCTGGCAGCTGTGGGGACTCTCTTCCCAATTCCCTGCCCTCACTTTCTCCCTGGGATGCTGCCAGGTCCACCCTGCTGCACCAGCAATACATCCCCCTGCCCAAATGCCCGCCCTGCTGCCTGTGTTGGGTTGTGTCGGAGACAAAGGGCTCAGCACGTGCAAAGCTTTCCCTGCATGGGGCTTCAGGAAGCAACGGGAGGGTTTTGGACTTCAGGGCTAGGGGATGGAGAAGTTGGCACCAGGAAGGACAGTACAGCCTTCAGGCAGGCACCTGGGAGGCTGGAAGCTCATCTGCATGGCAGAGTTTGGAGGCAACATCATGTTATCAGACAATTTTGGCAGCTCAAGGGAGAGATCTGAAAAATGCTGGGAACATGTTGGATGCCAGGAAAGGTCGAGGCTGCCGCCTGCGGTCCAGGATAAAACAGCCATTTCACTTGATGTGGGGGAGTGTGGCACTCGGCAACATAAAGCTCCCAAAGATGCCAGAATCAAGGGCTGGTTTATGAGACTGAGCTCCATTTGGTACCTGAGTGTCTCATTACCCTCATTACCCACATGGGTAATTCTAAATGCCATGTGCTCATGAGAAAATTACAGGCAGAGCATCTAGGGGTAATGCTTTGCTCTCACAGAGGGGTTGGGACCTACCTGTAGATCAGCTGAGGTTGGGTGCCTGAACCTCCACTGGGATTTGGGACCCATTTCCTCAACTCCCCACTGTAACACAACACACACCCCTGCCTTTGATTTCAATTTCTGCAGTAATCCCAACTCTGATCAGCTAATGACACAGTTTCTAGTTAACGTCACACCTGGGACATCCTCAGAGCAGTGGGTGGGAGTAGCAGGGCTCTCAGAAACGCAGCCACGCGAGGGCAAAGTGGCTGCAAAGGACCACATTTGGCTCCAGATCCCCACACCTCTTCCCTTGTCCCGCTGATCAGCGGCGATCACAGCAGCTTTGCAGATGTTTTGAGGTATTTGGGCCTCGTGCCAAACCCACATACTGACCTTTGAACAACAGCTATTTCTCCGTGACCGTGCTCAGAGCATCAGCCTCCGCTGAAACCATCAGTCTCACAAGTGATGATTCAGTCCCCGTTTCCCTTCAGACTTCATCATTACAAGGTCATCAAGCACAGCATGGTATAAAATGCACATAAAGCAGCCACCAGAGTTCTTACAAATATCAAGCAGTTTCGATATCTTTCCACAATACTTCAATCTGGCTGCTGATTAACTCTCGCTTTATATTTAAAATTCCCCTTGCCAAAAGAATGTCTGAGGGGGTGTATGAAAACTAAACAACACGACTATAATTACAGTCAAATGGATGTTGCATGGGTAAAACAGGAGGGCTGCATAAAGACCAAATGGTGAAATTAAAAACTAAAAAAACATGAATAAAGCCCCCAAATTAGGAGAATTTTAGCTAAATTCTTTTCAGTTTCTCTAAATTTGCCTTCTGGCTTTAGACTACCTTGTTCAGGTTTTTGCCTAGTATGAGAGTTAAAAACATGCTTAAAAATAACACCGAATTCCCCACCCAATCACATCAGTCAGAGAACACGGGAGTTAAGAAAATGCAAGGTATTGCAGGGCTCAAACATACATTATGGAAGTTGGCAGCACAACCGTATGGCCAGTTTCAAAGGCTCCCCTGCACCAAAGGAAATTCACCAAAGGTTATCTCCACTCCTCCTCTGTTCGCTCCTACCAGTATCCCCACTTTGACCAAATCCACTTTCTGCTAAAAGCCATCCCTTCTTCCCTCTCCTCTTTTTAAACTCTGGCTTTAGATCACTGCAACCTCTTCCCGTCCAGCCTCCAGGCTTTTTGTGTCCCCGCGCAGGAGCATATGCCAAGCAGAGTAGCCAAAATACCTTTTGTTCTCTTGGATCTGAGCCCCTTTTTGAGCCAGTTTTAAACAGTCTTCACGACGCACAGCACAGAGAAGCCTGCTAATGTGGCTGATCCCACATGCCTATTGCTCTCTCACGCTCACCCCGCACCCCACATGCACATGGGCCTGGGACCAAACCTGCACCATGCAATGAATGCACCATGCAAAGCCATGGCTCTGCACCTCTGGGCTTTGCTCTCGGTGTGCCCAGGGACCTCCAGCCCTTCTCTTGCGTCCTTCCTTACAGCTCACACCATTTCCACAGCTGCTTCCTCTTCTGAACCCACAAAACATGTATATCCGTGGTTTGTGAGGCTCCATGCAGGCCAGTGTAACTGCCAGTTCCCAGCAACTCAAGGGTTAGAGACATCACTTCTCAGGCTGGGTTGTTCACAGCTGTGACACGTTGTTGTGCTGAACTTATTTTAGCTATCCATGTTCCTGCTGAAAACTCACTTGTTCGAGCCGACTTACTTATTATTTGAGTTGTTAATTTTACGGTTTTATTAAGTGACTGAATGAATGCCATTAAAGCACATGGTAGTTTGGTTGATTGAATGATTGATTTTACATAGTTGTCTTCTTCCTGCACTCCTAAGTACTTTTATTTGTGCTTAACAAACCTCACCATTTTGCTATTCCACTTCATAGCTCCCTGGCTCATTTTCAGCTTCTCTTTTTAACATGTTCTTTATGGGGCAAAGATCCTGCTTAGCCATCTCTAAATAAAAAAACCAAAAGAAAAAAATAGCAATCTGTAAGAGACCGGCAGTGTACACATACTTCTAGGAGCTGGTGAGGATGCAGGTTCTCACGGCTCCTTCCTTCGTCAAACTCGGCATCTAGAAACTGTGCGAGATTTATCAGCTCTTCACAGGTTTGGATGGAGGAAAGAAGGCTGAAGATCAAGAAGGCTTTTTTGGGTGGTTCGGGAGTTTTTTTCTTTTTGGGGTTTTTTTTTTTTTTTTTGTGGTACCTATTTGGGATTATTTTTTATTTTAGTTTTTAGGGAGCTTCCTGAGGTTTCCGAACCTGGTGGGAGAGGTAGGGACAGTAACCACTGCTCCAGCTTCATCCCCTGTCAGCCTGGAGTTTTGTATTTTCATGCAATAAAAGCCAGGGGCAAATGAAGAAAAAAAACCACAAACCAAAAAAAACCTTGAGGTATGATACCCCAAATTGTTCCATTTTTAGTAAGAAGGCAATTTACTTTGGAAAATATTATAAAGCTGTTTACTACAGAGCACCAAAGATGCCGATATATATATATATGATTTAAAATTCCTTGCTAAAACTAGAGACAAGGTTCAAGAACAAACAAAAAACGACACCAGTTTCTGTTAACATATTGCTGATATAAACAAAAGATCAAGGAAAGTAAAACATACAAGTAATTAGTAAAGTGTTTTTTCAGAAAGAAATATCCAAAAGCTTTTCTCATTCCGTGAGAATTTGACATTTTGGATTCTTTCTACCTGAAATGGAACAAAAATTCAAAATCTTGACATTGGGCATAACTCAGTTGCAATGTGTGCCATCTAGATTTTTTTTGCTGGGATTACTACTTTTTAATTCTCTTAATAAAAATAAAACAAATTCAGTACCTATTCCATTTTTAAAGATGAAGTTACTTTGATCCAAAAAAGGTATCACAGAAAAACAAGGTATGCCAAGTCCTGAGCCTGAGGCATAGAGAAGATGCAGCGAGCTTTTGGCAAGATGAAAGTACAGCAGAGAAGGAGCACTTGCTTTAAAAATAATCCTTAAAATGGAAGAGCCACAAGATGATATCCCATAAAGAAGTGAAAGATTGGAGGGTTGCATGATGGTCTGTTTTGAGAGTGCAGAAAGCAATCAAAAGTTTTATATACATTAGAAAACTTTATACTGCTCACCCAAAAAAAAAGGAGTATTGTGAAAAAATTTGTCCTCAAGTCCTCAGAGAATTTAAAGGTAGAATAAGCTGGTACTCTTGGACAAAGACAAATAAGACAGTTTATATTGCTTTTCAATTATTTTAGGCTGAGGATCACAATGGAGGAAAGCGAAAATGTCAAGCAGAGATAAGAGCAGAAGACAGCGGATAGCGGAAGGTGGATCTTCAAAACAATGTGTGTGGCTCCAGCCACGAGCACCTCTGCCTTAACGTCCAGACCCTGCAGCTGAAATCTTCCTTACCCCCTTGCAGATTTAAAGTAGTAACAGGGTTTGGTCCCGGGAGGGGAAAGGGACACCAGGCAAAGACCACACAGCAACTGACGTGAGGCCGGGTGTGTGGGGAGAGGCAGCATTGCCATTACCAAGCAGATGACACTGAAAAAGCCTCTGGGTGCCCAGCCCTGTGCTGGGTCCTTGGAGTCAAGAGCCAGAAGCTAAGACCCACCCAGGCAATTAACCTGACTAACATTACTGTAATGCAGGAAACACCGTCATCTACAATTCTGTGATCCACAGCCATGAGGCTCCAGATGGTATTAAGCGTCCCCCGAATCCAGAACATGAACTGGATCCAGACTGGATCCGGGTCTTGGCTGTCCCAGAGGAGGAACTGCACCACACACACTCGGCCACCTGGGCTCTCCCCGGGGCTTTGCAGCCCTGAGCCACTCATTCAAGAGAATACACAGGCCTTGTACAGGGACAGCTGGGATCCAAAAAACTTGACCTGCAGGAGATGCCTGCTTAGCCAGGAGGAAACACTGAGCAGGGAAAGAGGTTTAGATGTTGGATGTGGAGCATATGGAGCCAACTGCTCCATTCAGGATACGCAGGTCTGAACCAACCCCTCGTATCACAGAGAAAAGACCTTTCTTTAAAACATGAGAAGAGGGAAAGGGATCAGTGGTATGTTACAGCGGAGGCGAGACAGGACAGCAGAGCTGACTTCACCTAATAGCTCGGCAATTTGGGCTCCGTGCTCTCTTTTCTACTGCTGGACTCAAAATACCTTCTGTTTCCCAAAAGACAGCCCTCGCCGCCAGCCTGCAGGCTGTACTGAAGCTATTTCACTTTGTAAAGGATAACTGAAGATTTGTTCTGCCATTCAGAGTGAATTTTTATTTTTTTTTATCTTCATCGTCTGGTCCCTCTCCAAAACATTCATCCAGGAAAGGGGAGGCATGGGGTCTCAATCCATGCTCCGGTGATTATTTATGTACATCAAATGCTCCTTAGATAAGGTAAAATCAACAAATATTCACCAGGGCATGGACTAGAGAGGAGGAAGGAAATCAAGCTATTAATTCCAAGAGAAGTATTTGTGAGCAAGGTATAAAGCCTTCTATGGGAGAAAAGCAGCAGCACTGATGAAGAGGGAGAAAGGGGAGGCAGATGTGATAAATTCTATGATTAAAATAGACAAGAGAAGAGTTTTGAAGATAAATGAAAGGGAGAATAAGGAGTCCGAGTGTGTTGGAGTGGAAAATGCGAGCAAGTAGAGATGAGGTGATAAGGGCAGCCAGAGTGAAAAGCACCTTGGCAGCTCCACTGAGTGGGACAGGGAGGTTGACACAGTGGGTGTTCCCAAGAAGGGGTCACTGTCATCCAAACATAAGGGGAAAAGCAGGTTGCACAGATACGGGCAGAAAGAAAAGACCAGAATGTCAGAGAGACAGTACCATTTGCATGGACAAACAAGGCATGGAAATGAAAAGAAGCCAAGTTACAAAGCGCAGATACAGGGGAGTAATGTTCATGGACACAGTGGTGCCAGACACTGCAGTGGGATGGTGGGATGCTATTGCCTCCTGCCCCATCCAACATCAAACCCAAAATGCACCATGACAACAGTGTGCATCTTCTGACCAGCAACAGTTCCAGAGGAGAGAGTTCAGCATTTGTTATGTTAAAATTATGACAGTGTTAAGACAGCAAGGGAGAGGCTATACGTGGGATTAGGTTGATCCAGTTCACTCAGGTCCTCATGTGTGATAGACTGATGGTTTGAAGGCAAACTTGCTTTCCTGGCAAGTCTTTTAAACCTTTTTTGGTCTAACCCTGTTCTGACACAGTCGTCTTCTCCCATCTTCCGATTATACTCCTCACCCCATAAAGACAAGCACAGTCCTACTACTAAGGCATAATATTAACAGCATGCATAACCCGGTACAGTATTGAACTGCTCCATCACAGTAATTACTGCTTGATCTAGTTGAACAAAATCTATGTACATTCACCAGGAACAGAAGTTACAGCTGCTAGAAGTCAGATTCATAAAAGCAGCATTAGAAAAAAATGCACATTTGTGGAGGGGAAAAAAAAAAATCTATTGTTGCCGATTTACCCGTGTACCAATCTAGTTTCGCCTCTAAGCTGAAACAGGTTTTTGTTTGGTGACTGACACATATTTGAGTCACAGCTGAGGGGAGAGAATAATACCCACCTGCTGTCATATTGTTCTCCAGCTGATTGTCCTCTTGATCTGTAGTGCTCGCATTCGCAATGGGGAGTACACGGAGACAGAGAGAGGAAAAGGGGGTTGGACACACAGGAGAGATGTGTTGGAGAGAACAGACAAAAATGCACAAAATGGCCTAATCAGCAAAGTGAAAATCAGTAGGTTTGCAGGGGAAAAAAAAAAAAAAAAAAGAGAAAGAAAAAAGAAGAATAAAGGAATAAAAGGTTATTGGGTGAGATCTTTTTTACACAGTAACCAGTATGAAATTAAGCCTTATATATCATGCAAATAAACAGCTCAGATAGCCTTGCTATCTGAGGGTGTTTTTTTCCTTCCATGATCCAACAACTGTTGACTTTTTCATGCTTTAGCCCACCTTTCGTAACGCTTCTGAGTCACTCTGCAAAGACCAGCACATGTGGACACCCTCCCACAGCCCCGAGAGCAATGGATGGGTGACCTGCTCAGTACCTGTGGCCACTGCAAAAGGCAAGGACGTAACAGGAATGGGAACATCCACAGCACTTTTTCCAGGTACCAACTGCCAGTGGAGACTGATCCCGGGCAGTCGAGTGTGACAGGCACAATCTCAGCCCCCCAGCTCCCACACAAAGCCATAGGTCAATGGATTTATGTGCACACAGCAGTTTGCTGAAAAGGCTAAATGTTGCACTTAACAGTGGTGCTGGGGGCAGAAACACAGATAATTAATAAAATAGTCCCCTCCTGTAATAACGACCCCGCAGGGGAAGCGGTCTCAGCACAGCCGGGGGATCCCGCGCTCAAAGATGCAGGTACCTCTGTGCCGCCAGGGCACAGGCTGGGGTTGTGTCCTCCCTACAACCCAAACACCTGATTTTCTTTCAACAGAACCATTTTCTACCGAAGCCTACAATAGTTCTACTGTGTATCCCAAAAAATCACAGGCAATCTACCATTCCGGCCTGTCCCCCAGCACAGCATGAGGCAATGTCTTCCCAGCATATTTTTGGCCTGTGCATAATAGTACAATAATAAATACCCTGTCATTGCGAATGCCATATCCTCAGCAGTTAGCAAAATGGAAACAAAAAATCATTCCAATTGTATCACTTCAACTTGCTTAGTATAAAAAGGAATAAAAATGGCTTATGTACACTTTAACTCAATATTTTAATAGCAATTCCAACACAAATAGCTTTAGTAACCAGGCAAGCATATTATTTCACAGCATTTTTAAAAGCTCGTGTGCTGTGATTCTTTAGCAGGTACCCTGCAAGAGCTACTTTTCCTTTTGCTGGCTTGCAGACGTTTTCTGTAGAACCCAAATTACTTTGCTGCTATCTCTTCTGGACGCCAAAACAGAATATAAAGTTTACAAACACTATCTGAAACAAAGCATTAAACAAAAATTACATGGAATCAGACTGTGACTACACAGAAAGCCTAAATCTGAGGAGAATATTCATACAACTGCCAGCTGAAAGCCATGTCCGTGCAGGCCCTGCGGAAGGAGAGCTGCAGGCTCAGCTCCGAGCGGGAGACACTCAGGACTCCCTGCGCATCCCGCCATTGTCACTGCAGGACGGTGAAGGGACGAGGGTGCAGCACGTTCTTAGAGCTACTCACTGATGCCAATTTACGTCTCCCCATAGCTGCTGTGCATCAGCAGCCCTGATACGATGACAGTCCTTCTGCCAGTCACACAACATAGTCCCAACGTGGGAAAGCACCTAAATACCCACCGGCTACTTAGGAAGTGAGGGCCAACCGCCTACTTGTGGCCAAGTACCGAAATGAGAGCTTAGCTACTGAAGCAAGACACAGCTCCTATGCTAAAGGGCTTCCCATTTAAATTTGCAAGATGAATTGAAGTATGACAAATGCAAAAAGAAAAAAAATTAAGCCAGATTTTTCAAGTGTGACCAAATTCTTAATCCCACGGTTTACATTGTCCTGCCATGTTCCCAACACTGGGGGTTTGTGGCTGCCCCAGCACTCACAGGCGCCCATTGTACTTGCCTTTGTCTTCGAACCAAGCGATGCCTTTGAGCTACGTTTTTACATTCTAGTTGTATGTATAAATGAATTGCTTTTTGAAATGCCCATGATCCCACTGGGATCCAGACTGCCGATGCACTCACATGGATCCTCCTCCGAGCGCGAGGTGGGGTCCGTGCCGAGGCTGCAGCCCAGTGCCCCGCATCCCTATTGCTGCCATACCCAGAGAGCTCCATCATCTCAAAACCAGGTGACTTAAAAAAAAATGAAATGTAAAATTCATATTATCTATGACAGACCAGGGCCGCTTTGACACAAGTCCAGGCTTAATTATAATGTTTCAATTCATCCCGGTCTCTTTAATGAGCAAGACTCATTAATATACACAGTCAAACTCAGGTTTCCCTACCTCGTAGCATCTCACAATCTTACGCTGATTCGTTACCTGCTGCATAGATTCTCATTAAGTATGACATAGATTTGTTACGTTGCTGAGCTGGCTGTAAATTGAACTTGTCATAGTGAAGTGCATGTTTTCCAGTTCTTCATCTCTTTGGTTCCTGTTGCTATAGTGACCATCAGAAATCAGAGCAAAAAAAGCAAAGAGAAGGAAGATCCTTTCGCTGTTTAAATAGTACCTTTCATCTATAACACTGGCAGAATTCTTTCATTTCAGCGTTACTTGTTAGAATAACTATACAATGGAACTTAGCTCTTCCAGATTTCAGGGTCTCATCCAAATCTGCTCAAGTCAAAGTCTTTTCAATGGCTTCAAGGAGCTCTAGATCAGGCCTATACTGCCTAAAAGAAGAATTCAATACAGATTTGCAGCACTTTGCAGTTCATGCTAGCTTAAAATCTCCAGTATAGGTACATGCTGATGTCCTGCTCAGAACAGTGACTGATGCTACGAGCAGAACGGGACATACACACACGCATACACGCATCAGCCTCGCAGATAAAGCCAATGCTGAATCTCACTTGTTATCACATGCCCTTTTCATCTCCTGGATTTATGTACTACTTCTTTGTTTAAAAGATAGAATAAGCGCTCCTTGATACTAGTGTGAAAAGCCAAAAGCCAGCCCAGCTTTATATGGCAGGCCTTAGGCACTGTCTGACCAGAGACACGTGAATACTAAAGCACACATTACAGCTTCAACACACTATATGCCTGTGACCGATGAACTCAACCTATTTAGCACCAGAGGAATGTTAAGGCCAGGTGTTTGGCGCAGGGATCTGCTGTTACTGTTCAAAATGAGGAAGACACTAGGAACCACATACTGCTTTCACCGAGATGTAAACCTGAAGCAGCTTAAGCAAATTCAGCAGCTGAACTTAAGTGCAGCAAACTTAAGCAGCTTAAGCAAAGTGTGCCAGTTAGCTACAGGTGCACAATTCCTGAACGGGAGCAGGTGATCATTTAACAGTGATAACTGCTCATTAGCAGTAACGATGTATTAAATCTAAATACTGCCTGTACTCAGACTTCTTCAGTCTACCCAGTGGGGATCTGCACAGATTACGTACCCCCTGCACGCCACCAGGCTCAGCTAAACCTCATTTTATTTTAGATATGCCATTTCTGCCTTTAGATATCTTGTCACGTGAAAATATATGGCTAAATATGTTGATGAATTATAATTAGTACTATCTCCTAGAGCAGTGGTACCCAAACAGTAGCACGTATCATTTATGGTAAATGAGTTATTTTTAAGCAGTACATGAAGACAGGCTGTTGAAGCTGCATTCCCGCTGCCACCTGAGGTGGTACCACGGCAAAGGGCAGGAAAGCTGAAACTCAAAGGCAACGAGGGCTGTGGCAAGAGACCTCTGTACTGAGTAACAGGTAACCATTGCACACATGAAATTAATAGCCTTGACTCCTGCTGCTCCTTGGATCACTGGTACTGCAGTTTTTCTCCTGTGAGTCAGTCCTACAGGCAGGTCAAGACTTTTCAGAAACTAAACACTGAAGAGAGGAGTTCCGAGGATGCAATCTGCATGCAATTGCAGCTACGTTTGTATCTCTCCATAAAGATCCACTTTCCTATATGCAAGAAAAAGCCCCTTGGTGTCATTAGTTAGCAAACACGGTGCTGGCAGCAGTGTGATCAGTGCCATTAGTGGGAGCACACAGCACCCACAACAGCACGGCAGGACAGCTGCAATGTCATTCTGAAAACAATGATTAACAACAACATTAGACAAAAGAAATTTAACCAAACGCTGCTAATGCATCATAACAAAACAAACAAAGAAAAAAAAATCCCCCTCTACAGGCAGCTGCCAGCTGCTGCTGAGAATCATGGACTCATAGAATGGTTTGGGTTGGAAGGGACCTTAAAAATCACCTAGTTCCAACCCTCTGCCCTGGGCAGGGACACCTGCCACCAGACCAGGTTGCTCCAAGCCCCGTCCAGCCTGGCCTTGAACCCCTCCAGGGATGGGGCAGCCACAGCTTCTCTGGGCAATCTGGGCCAGTGTCCCACCACCCTAGTGTAAAGAAAAAGAGCTCAAGAAGAGCTCTTCATCAAGAAGAGCTGTCTCATGAGCACTGCTGATGGACAATGACCCACCAGCACAGATCTTTGCTGGGTAGCAGCAGTACCAGCCAGGAGCATCAGTCCCAGCCAGGGATGGAAACCCTTCAGCCCGCAGGATGAAATGCCCCTCAACTCTAGCAAGAGGCCTCGCAGGATTAATAGAAATATTTCAAAACAGACATCAAGAAGGCAACTTTCTGTGGACCGAATGTGACTCAAGCCTGTCAGACATCCACCAGCTCTGGCATCTCTCTAAAAATGCTCTACAGCCACAAAGCTTCAGGCACCCCTCTTCTGCTGGATAACTGATCATGGGTTTCGTCAGGCATGCCAAGGAGCTTTTCATGGTATTCGGACCACTGCCAAAAATTACCTGAAGTTTATCTAAACATTTTTCCCCTCCTAAGAGGATGCAGAACTTTCTTGTGCTATTTATCAGTATTTTGCCAGGAAAGTGGGATTTGGGCAGAATTACCTTTCCATACAAAGGGCAGGCAGCGAAAGAAATTCTGACCAGCTCCAACTGGCATCATGTCCTGCTAGTGCTGGACTGTAAAGAAACCCAGGGCTATGTTTTTCTGCAGATTTACTGACCTCAGGTGACGATTTCAAAATTACTTACATGCCTGAGGAACATAACTTCTATCTTCAAAAATAAGTGAAGCAGGATCCAGGAGTCTTAATTTTGATATAGCTAGACTTGGTCTAGTTTTAAAACCACCACTGTCTAGCAGTTTTCATTAGAAAGATGTGGTTTGTAACGACATACAAGTGAAGCCAGAGCAGAGCTCTAACATGAACTTCTTACAGCGTAAGTGCACTTTCCCTGTTACAGCTTATGCCTGTTCAGGGGACCTGCACCTCCTGCACAAACTTTTATAGCATAACTGGTCCAAGTGGAGGAGAGTTTTGAAAGTGTATCTACACTGATCTAATTCACTCAGCAAGACCTTTTTAAACAGGCAAAGTCACCAGGATCATGTTTGAAAGTGAAACTTGAAAGTTACATTAATACCCTCTGTAGCTGAGCAACTCGGGTGCTCTCAGCTGCATATGCACAGATTCCTATTCGCACTTTAACTTGATGCCTGAAATAAAAGGTACCAGAGTTACCCTTCAGCTCATACATCAACTACCTGCTTCTAAAAACTTGACACGAGATGCCGCTCATCGCAACAACCGCTCGTACTTCTGCCCCAGAGGCTCCCACACTTGCTCTGCCGATGCTCCCACCCAGAAGAGAACTGCAGATGGAAACATTTCTGAGTCATGTTCAAAGTGCTCCATCTCTATCAGCATCTGTCTGCTTTAAAGTCCATGTTTAAATGCTTTGGGATACAAAATGACGTACTCAAATTCACTTGCTGATGAGCCTTCCACTTCTCCAAATCCCGCCTACAATAAATGCAAGCCATCAACATAACACCCTGCAATTTACCCACACTTGCATTTTATGGAAATATTAAAAATGAAATGCCAAACAGATGTTCAACAGACCTGTTATGATAAGAAAACAAATCAGAAATAGCAGTTATGAAACTAATGTCGTCTTGAGGGAGAAAATGCAAAGAGCTTGAAATTTGATGGTTAGCATAAGTAAAAATTTGGAAATTAAAAGTTTTAACTTTTTAAAAATAGGTCAGAATAGCAAATTTGCATGTGCCGCAAAAAGAAACAAACTATTTCTTGGCTGGCAGCAGGATTCCCACCGCAAATTCCAGATTTAGAATGACATCCCCTACATCATATTGGAATACTCTCATCTATGCCCTAAGGTTGTGTGATAAGTGGGCTGACAGAAACAAAACTGGGTTGAATACATCTTCATTTACACAACTGCAATCCACTTAGCTGTCAATATAAGTTTATAATGCGAGAGATGAAAATACTTGGAGCTTAACATTTATAAGTAACATCACCTTTTTCCACCATAAACCCAGATTCTGCATTCTACATTCAAAACTCTATGTTGCTGTTACATCACAGCCCTCACTGTACACAGACCTTAGAAACCAGGCTGGGAATCTAGTGATGAAATATTTTCATGAAGCATCAAGAAAACATTGATAGGAATTCCTAGAAAATACATGAAGCCGCATTCTCAAAAAATTTCAACCCAAACGATTTCAGTTAATCCAGAAAATTGTCTGGAAAAGGGATGTGCAGACAACTGAAATTTGTCTGATGTAGAATCACGTGCTGGTCAGACTGGACCCCTGGATGTAGAAGCCTTATTGAATTTAGAACTGAACAGAAAAAGCAGGAAAAAATGATTATTGATGATACAAGGTTTTGAAACATATAGCTAAAGGAAACCATCTTTGCAACAGCATTCTTACTTATCATAGCATGCCATTGCATGCTGCACAAGACATAGACATCAAGCTGCTGAGTGAGCTACTACAACAAGGCAGTCTGCCAAGATCCAGTGAATATGCCCCAAGGAGGGGTTTAATGCTACAAATTTCAAAAGCTCAGAGTCCGGACTGAGCTCTGCTCCCCCAGAAACCAAGGCTAACACTTCCTCTGCTCTTAGCATGGCAAGAAGCAGATGTGGAGAGTTTCTGACTATTCCAGCCTACACGCAGGTATTCCAGACTATTTTGTTACAATAACCTGAAACTGCAGCTGAAGAAAAACAAGATCAAAATGCTTTAAAATATCAGGAGGGTGTTTTTATTTTCTTTTCCCTTTTTTTTTTTTTCCATTTTGTAGTTAGCTTGTTTCTGAAGCTTGTACGGCAAAGCTGCTCAAAGCAGGGAGGAATTGTAGTGCTAACAGGAGTGACTGGGGCCGGCTGGATGGAGCAGGAGAAATTAAAGGACAATAAACACAGAAAAAGAGTGTTGGTGTTCACGGCCAAGACAGTCGATTGTGGCAGAGCTGACCAAAGCTTCTGGCTCAACGCAAAGGTTGCGAGAGACCCCGAACAATGACCCAAAGCCCGCTGCAGCCAGGAGTAGTCACAAGGTTTGAATAAAGCCCACAAAGAACAGAAAATCCAGGGAGCAGAAGGTTGGAGGGGACTAGCTCTCACCATGAGGCCACTTGGGAGACTCCTCTGCCAAAGCACTCATGAACTCAGCTCTGATGGACTCTTACATTGCTTTTCTTACATCAGATTACAAAGCAAGAAGGTCACAGCCTCCTGCTCCCCCTTGCCTGCAGGAACCATCCCCATTGCCACAGAAATGGGGGTGCTTTCCACCCCAAACCTGTGCACCTGCAGAGCCCAGCGTGCTGGGCGAGCAAGGCTGGGTCTTTTATTCTACTGGTTTCTCCCGTGCTGTTCCTCCTTCCCACCTCTCTGAAATTCAGAAATATTCACCATAAGGCAGATCCTGCTCCAGACCATCCCAAGGTATCTTGCCACGCTGTCAGTAGAGCCAAAAGAGGAGTGGTTTGGAAGCCCAGATGAGGGTCCACTGCATGAGTCTAACTCTGGACATACCACCACCCTCCTGTACCCCAGCAAACAAAAATCCTTTAGAAGAGGCAGTTATCCCAGCCTGAGTGATCTTCTGGCTCCAGCAGCCATGGTGATCCCCATGGTGGGAACAGCCTGGCTGCTCCCATTTGCTTTTTGGCAGGTTTTAATGGGCAAATGGCAGCAAGTTTAGCTCAAGGAGCCTGGGTTGCTGCCACATCTGAGCCTCACCAGGTTCCACTGGTAACCCAGTCCAAAAGTATCTTACATCAAGGAAGGAGACAGATCCCAAGATGCAGAGGCTGTTCCCCCAAATCATATTGCTCTCTCGTATTTTACAAAAAACTTTGATAGAAAAATATTTGAAATTACTTAATCCTATGAAGGATACATTTTTTAGAAATATTTGTTTGGAGGCTGAAATAAAAGAAAAATTCCACCAAGGTGAGAGGCAATTCTCTCCTCTGTCCCCCGTCATCCTGCTGTTAAAGGATGAGATAGAAGTCATTAATATTACAGTGACTTAGCAATTCATTTACACAGTTTTACTGCTTTGGACAAAACACGGACGAGTTCCAAGCCTGATGAAATATTGTTATCCACATAATTCATTTTGTGCAGCTTCAGCAAGGTATTTGGATTTGTGGCTGTTCCCATTTGAGGTTGAAATTGAATTGAAAATTCATGTGTAAGCCACGTGGATGGGGCAAGTCTGAGTATCAGGAAAGTGTCAATTAAATTCACCTTCCAGTCTGAAATAAAAGCCTGATGCAAAGGTCTTGAAAAGAGTCTCTATTATCATATCAATTGAAGACAATAGAAATAACTCAAGCCAGAGGTGAATGCAAGCTTATTTCAAGACATGATAATAAAATTTCCATCTATTTTATTAACAGCATTTATGTTGATTGCTGTAGATAGTAATGGAGTATAGCATAGCAATTTATGGGGTTTGCTTTGATAACATGTGACTTATTAAGGATGTTATTGATTAAACGTAAATTAGCAACTCACTGATTAACTCATCCCTCATCTTTATGCTTCTATCATAGAGAAGACCATGTAAGCCTTTTAGGAATTTAGATATTGCTATGAAGTTGTATCAGACTGAACCTGGACACACTCTCTTGAAGAAACAGACACAAGGCACTTCTGGAACAGCATTCCTGCTGTGTAACATTTGCAAATGTGGGGTTTTTTTCATGGGCAACACTTTTGGGGAAACATATTTCATCAAGCCAGTCTGAAAAACCACTACGTACAAGCAGAAACTGCTTTTCTAGTGACAAGCAAGCGTTACAGCACTGGAGTTGCAGTTTGCACAGCAATCCCTACAGTTTTGATGCTTCTCTCAACCTTTTCAGCATGGACAATGCAGCTGCTCTCCACTCCCTTCTGGTGCCTGCAGCTTCCAGCTGGTTCTGGACCATACCCTGACACAGGGCATCCTGTGACTTCTTGCCCCATGGGCACCCTGCCACGTGAGCATACAGAGATGCAGGACAAAAATATAACTCTTAAAAAAAGTTTTGAAACTCCATCTTTTTAAAAGCCATTTACTTCACAGACTTATGAGTATTATTACCAGCCCTCTAAGTAACTGCCTCTGAAAGAATATTAAATCTTTGTCTTTTGCCAATTGTCCAAACTGTTCACGTACAAAAGGTGTAGGAGAGCATCCTCCACACAGGCAGAGTATTTGGCTTTACCATCTAATCCTCCCACAGCAGCACTGAGTCCTGCCTCCGTGAGATGCAAACCCAGACCACAGCTCTGCTATCACATCCCCACGGGAACACTCACAGGAGGCTGGGAATCTTGAGGGAAAAAAATGCATGGTAACCAAAAAAACATGCTTTTAATGAGACATTTTGGGGAAAGAGTATTGAAACTCGGACAATAATTTCATACAATGCTCCTTTCACTTCTATGCTAGCTTGTAATCAACAACCTACTTTAGCATTATCTCTTTAATTCAATATTTCTGATCCTTCAATGAGCTTTCTTTGAGATTATTACTAAAAAGATACGAGGAAAAGTTGAGACAAAGATACCCAGGTGGCTGCTGGGTGTTGTTTTTTTTCCTGAGCAGCTTCACCAGCCCTCACAAAATTCATGCAGAAAACCACCCCCCATCTTGACTTGATGGCAGTGGTTGGAAATAGCCACTTAGCAATAAGCAAGGGGTTTTTTTGCTAACACCTGGCTAAAACAGCAGTGTGGAGAGGGCCAGGCTGAGGCTCCACAGGGAGTGTAATGAAAGGTCATTCACAAGCAAACTGCAGTTTCCTGCTTTGCTGTTGCCAAGATCTGTCAAGTCTCTCTATGTACTTGGTCCCCAAAACAGTCTGCAGCAGTTCACCCTTAAGCAGGAGCCGGGTCAAGGGATGCAAGATGTCTTCATGGAGTTAATTCATTCCCCTTTCAGTGCAATTTTAATACACTAACAACCCATTTACACGTTTTCAATGTAAGTCCGGAGAGCCCTTACAGAGATGATGAGGAGGACATCAGCTGAAGCAGGAAGCTCCAAAATCAAGTAAACCAGGCAAAGCGTCTCTGGTGCTGGTGTGGCCAGGAGAAGCCCCACCAGCAGCTTGTCCCACCCTCTCGCTGTGAGTCACTGACCACCCAGTTTTGCAAGGCCAAAGAAGTTGGCAAAGTGTTTCCACTCCCCAGTCCTACCTGCTAATCCCTTCTCAGCACAAACCGGACTACTGGCGATGAGCCTCCAGGCCCCGGAAATGTTAAGTACTTCCTAGAGACACAGCAGATGTGACAGCTAATGAGGTTTTGGACAAGACCTACTTCGGTGGGTAAAAAAATAAAGAAAGGAAATGTTATTTAGTTTCCAATTTATGGTGAAGAATGGAGCAGAAACTGATGGAAAAACATTGCCTGATTTCTGCAACTGTGGTGTTAGATTTTGAATCGGACACTGAACGTGTTGCTTCCAGTTAGCTGCAGATGCAAACGACGTGCTAATATACCGTCTAAAACCAGAGGACGTGTACCTTGCTGTTGACACAGACCTCCCAGAGCAAACCGGAGGCTGGGATGATGTTTCCAGCCCTAACACCACCCTAAGGAGCAACCCTACACCTCAGTCACTGGACTCAACAGACAAACTGCAAAATGCCAGGCTTATTTCTTTACTTCTGATGGGCCATTTTAAACATAATGTATCAGACTTTCAATCAGATTATCACTAATAAAATACCTGGAATACAGGCATAATTTAGGAGGAAGGGAGTACTTTACTTCCTTCTGCAGCTGGAACTGTTTGCAAAAATGACCTTAAACTTCCTTAAGATTTTTACTTGCAAAGACTAACAACAAAAAGAAGAGTTTACTGACCCATGCATAAAAATATATATAAAAAAATGGAGCTGGGAGTAGAGGGCCAGCAACTGACAGAACAAAGGCAGTATCTTCAAATGACACGAGACGTGCTGAATCCAAGAGCGATCATTAAAATAAAAAAGTAAACAGAGCTGTGTATGCGTAGTACTACTGAATTCAATCATAGTACAACAAAATAATAGATATTTTTAGAGGTAATCCTGACTGACAGGTAATCTGCTGGTGAGGTAAAGAAAAAATGGATTACTATGGGCATGTGATCAGAAAGCGGAGTCCCAATTAAAGCATGATCAATTCATCTCCACAAGGGATCCGCAAGAAACAGGAAATGCTATGGCATTTCACTTGCACTACTGAATAGCATCATAAAAATCCCTTAAGTACCAGAGTTATAACCTAAATCTGATCTATGATGGGGGGTGGTGAAGATGATACTAACAATGTTGGGATCACAGCAAAGTCAAGGAAACTGTTGCTTTAAAACAGTTTAACTGGTGAACACCTATGGGGAAAGTCCCAAAGAAATACAACTGTTGTTTTGCCCTTGTCAGCATATAGTTATGCAATTCAAGAAATATCAGATTGACATATTTTATTAAATAACCAAAGCGGCGCAGAGCATGTGCTCACAGTTACAGCCACTCAGCTGATGGGCAAGAGCTCCTCATCTGGTCATCCTCTGCAGCCACAGACTAAAAGACATTTTTCTTTTTCTCTCTAGCAAGCATATGTAAAGGACATTTCCTATACTAGGAAAAAATATGTATACTATGTTTACTTGAAAGCTGAACAATCGGGTCAGCAGCCATAAACTTTCATCGAAGCAAGACAGACTGTCCATAAACATACAGATGACCGATATTTGTACCCAGAAAGCCACTTTAGCTATTTCTAGATGAGTAACAAGCTACAGAACATCGCTATTTCAAGGATCAACAAAGCCTCCAACTGTAAATGCTACAGATTTCATATCAATTTAAATAAATTTCAGAAATTCACAGCTATAAAAAGAAAATCTGAGCATCCCTTACAGTGTCTGAGCACCCCCTAACAGTGTCTGTGCCTGGCTCAATTCTCAGTTCTGACTCTGCCTTTCAACATATCTGGATTTTTGTATATTTTCAGAAGCTTTTGTTTCGCTCTCGCAAGCATCCAAATCCATACACTCTTTCTGGAACATGCTATTGCATACACTCCTTACACAAGTACACCTTTTAAAGCACACTTGGAGCACACTGGAAACTGGCTGGGAATAATTAAAAAAATAAAAGCATACCCTGTGAGCTGTTTCTACATAAAAATGTGAGTCAAACAGGCATATAATATTTAAACTTACACATCTATTCCAGAAGAGTTATTTCATCCACATTTCAGAGCTAACTGTCTGTAACAATATGGAGTAAGAAAGTACCTAGAGAAACAATTCAGAATATAACTAAGATAAGAAACTTGAAAATATCATATCAGATCAGGCTTGGTTGAATGAGGAAGACGATTTGGGGATCAGGTTTCTGGCAAAATTTTGACACATTGGCTATAATGAAGGCTTGATTTGTTCTCAGGATTCACTTAGCCATAAAGGATATCCCACAGTGGGACAGAGCCGGTGAAACAACCGTGACCAGCCCCTCATGAGCATCATGAAAGAAACAGAGGAAGGATGAAGCATGTTGGGGAGCGGAGCCGTCATATTCAGGGTTATTCTAACTTCCAATCAGAAAAGTAGTTCTGGAAGCCTAAAAATAGCTTAAAATCACATTCCCTACTTTCCTAGTCCCTGGGCTATTCTTCTGAGAGACGCACCTATAGGTCAGAAATCGCATTTCTCACCAATTGACCTAGGAACTGCAGGACAGGCTGGCTGACATCCCATCTGAAAATAAAAATACTTCAAAGAGAGCCACTCTTGCGTGAGATGCACAAATCCGAAGATTAAGCTGCAGGGCTAACGGGAGTCAGATGAATGAAAAATTATACTTAAAGAACTGCAGAACAGGGCGATCAAAAACTTCCTGGCAGAATACTTTTTGTGTTGGATAATTCTGACTAATAAAAACAGAAGTACCACAGAAACACGTCAGAATTCACATCTTGTTTAAAAACTGCAATGAGCTATTTACTAGTGTCATAAAACAACATTTCAACACCTCTGAAACAGAATACTGCAATTTTCAACTCTGAAAATATCAAGTTTTTTTGAACTCTGGGATAATATCACTAATAAGGCAACATTGGGAAAAACGTTACAGGTTCATCCATGTTCAGTGGCCTGAAGTAAGGCTAGAGTTTGAAGATAATTTGTTTTTCAAGAGGCAATTAGGGTCGTTGTATGGGAAAATCATGCAAAATTATAGCTTTTCCCATATTCTGGGAAGTCCAATTTCCATCCAGCTCTTCTTAGGTACAGGTGGGAATGTAAAAGTATATAAAAAGTAGATGCCATGAGCAAAAATACAATATGTTGTTACAACTGATTTTTCTGACCTAACTTACATTAAAGCCTTGAGTAAGCAAAGCATTTTTTGCCTGTGTGTAACTAACACACAAAACCATTGCGCACGACAGAACTATTTCTGTGCCTTCAAATGATTTCCTGGTTTGGAACCTAAATTCAATTTGCTTTACAAAACCAACGGTAGCCATTTCAATACAGCCTTCGCCACAGCTAAAAATACTACTTCGAAAGAAACCCCACTGGAAACGTAGTCATCAAATCACAGGCAGCCCAGGCTGCGTGCCTGGACAGCCTGCAGAAAATGTTGCAAAGAGGTCCGACCGCACCAGCATTTGTCTCAACAGCCAGGTAACGCCCAGCTGGGTGGGAAAGGTGTTCCAGAGCCTCTCAGCCTCCCATAGTTCAGTAAACTATGTACGTGGCTATGCTACTGAGCAAGGTGCACTCAACAGCAGAGTTCGTTTAACGCCTTGCACACCCCATTCTGGTTGTTAAGCAAAGGGAACTCAACACCGTCACCCTGAAACTGGCATCTCATTTGCTTCTCCTTTGCATGCAACATGGCTCTAATCTCCTGCCCTTCGTCCTCCTACAGAGACTGAAGCAGCAGAAGCACAAGGGTTCCATTCCCCCTTGTAGTACTGGTGGGGTATTTTCAGATTCCCTGGCATTTAGCTCTCTGAATGAAGGAGATAAAGGACGAATATCGAATGGTGCCAATAAACGCAACACACAGAACGGAAGAGGATGAAACAGTATATGCTGAAATTGAAGCCTGTATCATACGTGGGAACAGAGTTATGGTTGCACAGAGTAACCCAAATAGCAGATAGAAGCATCAGGATTTTCTGCTCCAAAAAGGACTGAAAGCCTTGTATGAAAGGAACTTGCATAATTTGGAGTTACAGCCATATCTCTATCTGTTTTTACATTAAAAGTATGGGCTTGTTCATAGTAAGGAACTTTTTGTAAAAAACTTGACAATACACAACGGTTCCTCTCAGCTTCTCAAAGCACACAAAATTAGATAACGCGTATATCATACCCTGTTTTGCAGCTCCTTTTCCTTTATTTTATCACAAGCATCTGAATTCCAGACTCTGAAGTGTTTTGCTCTTCAGATTAAATATGTACCTGAATGATGCCTGCTCAGTAGTAAAATTTCAGCTTTTATCCCAACAACCCTCTGGTAATATAAATCCCATAACATCATTTTGAGGTAAGTTAATTGCAGACTTGAATTTAAAATACCTACTTCACGTGCTTATCTTTTGAGTCAATAATTCCTTCGGACCGCATATCATCTTGTCATTTAGCTCGGCTGGTGGATAGATACATGACAGAGCCCACATTTTCCGTAAACCTTTTGCCTTTCACTGGGAGTGATTTAATACTTGAATATTTGTGTTAATTGGCACATTCTGACCTGCAGCGATGGAGATATTTGATCACTCCAGCAGTAGCTGCTTATGTAAAGAATATTTTTCGCTCTGGTTTAACATATGCTAATAATGATATCTATGCCAGCACTTCCCCAAGAGTTTTAAGAAAAAGTCAGATTCATCATCATCTTTTCCACAACTGGGATATGCAGACTTAGATACAGTACTTTTTCAATAATATTTACACCCAAACCAGGCTTCTAGGTTCAGGAATTTATTTTGTAATTTTAATTTTCTGCACAAAGCACCCTGAATTTTGCAATAGGAGAATAAAGCTGTTAACACAGTGCATTTCCCATTCTTAAAGGACTTGGAAATGTCAGTCCGTACTGCACTGTGTAGTCTTGTGGGGGCAAAACTCGCTGATTTTCTCCAAGACTGTTGACAATTATTAACTGCCACGTGAAAGCAAAAATCCTTACAATATCGCAAAAACTGTGTGTGCTAGAGCCAAAAGGAAGAGCAATTGAAATGAGTATTCATTACAAACTTAAGATGACGTCTGTGTACAAAACCTGTTCCCTCAAGGGGTCTGGGGACAAGAAGTCTCAGTTCCATGGCTGTATGTGTTTTGTCTCTCCTTTTTCTCAGGGCTTTTGTTCTTGTACAGTTAGTATTTATTCTGTGAATTATTGCTTTTAGAAAATAGAAAGCATTTTTTAAAACCTTATATGCAACACTTTCAGCTTCTCTGCAGTCCCTAGCACACACTTGCATAGTATATATAGCCCCCAAAAATATTTTTAGTTGGGATATACAGAAAGGAATTAAGACAACAGGAAAATTCTCTCTTTTCTGTAACTCACAACATACGGGCACTCTACCAAGTGATGGAGAAAAAGCTAAAGACTCCCCAGAGATATCTGGAGGTTGATGCAGTCTCAAGTTAACATGGAAGGCAGCGAGAGTTAAGAAGTAGTAAAGTTTTTCTTGAGGGCTGCCAAGAAAAAAAGGTAGGCAATTTTTATAGTTATTCTCTTTTACAGATATATAAATCACAGAATCTTCATGGTTGGAAAGGAAGACAACAAAGCTTAGGGAATGCAACCAGAACAACACAAATAATATATCAAAAAGGGACAGAAAGGAAGATAAAAGTATCTGGCACAAAACTATGTCATGGTTAAGGACCTTACTTACCCCTGCCACAATGTCACATTAAAAATTCCTCTAGAAGACCTCACTTTGTCTACAAACTACAGATTTCCCTAGATCCCATCTGTAAATGTCTGTGCAGGTGCGGAGGGGAAAGAGAAATTGAATTCCTTTACAGCGTCACTGTCCTCTCACTGAGAGTAGTCTCAAAACCAGCAGATTTCACAAGAAAATTCTATCACACCCTGGATAACTTAACACAGGAACCGTGTGTCAGGACCCCTTCCAGCGCTATGACCTGCCTTAAATGATTCATATGAAATAACAACATATTCTATTTAAGACTCTAAATAATATCCCTATATGCCAAATATGAATTCCTTTTCTTCCTCATAAATAGTTTAACTATACAGTTTCATAGAAATGTGTTTGCCAGTAAGTAAACACAAGTTTATCTCTGAAACCAACCTATAATTTTAGGTACGCAAAGAGAAAAGATTAATTTTGGCACATCAACTGATGGGTGCAGAGTTTTTGTCACTTAAATGAGTTGTTTTTATACTATTCCTTCATCCTAATTATAAACTGCCAAGAGACTGAAGTGAATTATAGTGCAATGATCAACAGCGTTGACCTTTTTGCCTTTTCAGTACTTTAGTTAAGTCAGTTAATCGGGAGAGCAAAATCAGAATGAAGACTGACACTGGAGTAAACACCAGGAAAGCAGTGAAAATGGTGGGAAATTACCGTTCTCTCTCCTCTTTGCAGCATTAAGAGCAGAGTCTTATTCTCAGCTGAAACCTTAGTCTGCTAAATTAGGCAGAGGTTTCAAAAAGAATGTTCTGATTGTTAATCATGAAATGTGCTGTAATCTTCTGCAAGGCAGCTCTAACCTCCTCAATCAGCAGCCTTTTCTTAATTACACGATTTTAAGTACCGCTAAGGAGGTGCTGTCAGATTTACATTGGAGTTCTCTTAGACATTACCACTGTAGTCATGGTGATGATATATAGAAATGGACAAAATGCCAGAGACTGGAGAAAATGTCAGAGTTATGGTACACCCACACTTGCTCCTTACCTAGGATTTACTCAGTATTTTTCAGTGAGCTTGAAAGACTACCTTACTCAGTGTATTAACGTACCAAAATAACAAGATTAATAGCACACACGTAATCTTATTGCTAAACACACACACTGGGCAATGCTCACCTCTAAGTGTAACTCGTAACTGTCTGGGAGACCCATGACATGGGACACACGTGAGAAAAGGGCAGGACACGGGGTGAGACTGGGTACCATCAGGGCATCTTTCTCTCTGCAAACACAGCAAGCCCACGGAAACAGCTTTGCTTTGCAGAAATAAATCACTCCCATGCTGGCAGTTGGCTATTCTGACCTGGGAGACAGGTCCCATTATTCTGAGCCCTGAAAGCTGCCTTCAGGCTGCTAATTATTCCATCCTCAGATGCAGAAAATTATTATTACCTGCATATTTATAACCAGGGGAAGGAAAATTAGTGGCAGTGGGGAAAGCATATTATAAATATTTGTTAATTTAGCAACCTCTCACCAAACCTTCATTTTCTCCAAATATTCTGACTACCAGCATTCGTTTTACAAGACCCTTGCTATTGGCGATGGGTACACTTTGATACTGTTAAACTCACCATCATCAACGTAAATTCCTAACAGGAAGGCTACAGCATCTTGCTCCGTGCTCCCTCCCCCAGGAGATCGCTCAGCTCAGCTCTCTGTGGCTTTGTGGAACACCTCAACTGGTTTCCTCCCAGAGAAGCCTCCTTCATTTAGACCAAAGCAAACATCCTTTTTTAAGATGAGGCTACACGAGCAATTAGCAACACAACCGAGCTCCTGATTTACACTTGCTAGCTAAGGTAAGAGTTAATTTCCTTGATTAGCTCCAGCATTAGTGTAAACGCTCTCCAAAGAGAGAGGTTCTTAATTCACGCCAGCTGTAGATCTCATCTTCAGCTACTGGAATTATCCAAGTTGAATAAATGGATGATTAACTACCATCTTGGGTTTATTTCCCTTTTATTACTAGTTCCTACAAAGTCTGACTTCCATTTCTGTAGCGTGTGCACAGTTTGCACATGTGGAAGCATGGCTTGTGCTACGATAGCATCTGAGAGCTCCAAGACTGGGAGAGGGCTCTGCCACGGTAGGCTCAATATGAACTGTGTGCTCCCTATTACAGGGATACGGTTATGAGCACATCATTCCTCACCATCCACGAATATAGCTGAAATTCTTATCTTTATAGAGTAAGGAGGTCAACATTTACTACCGCATGCACAGGTGGCACACAATACTACAGGCGTAGTTCACCTCTTCATAATTTTTATAGTCTGCAATACATTTCAGATTGAAACATTGCCACCTTTACAGGGGTCATGTGGACAATGTTTCTTATGCTGTTCCAAATAGATTTTTGTTGTGTTTTCTTTCCTCATTTTGCAATGAACAAATGTACAGAACACCCCGAGGAAACATGAAACTGGAGGCAATCAGTTCTCAGATTCAAGGCGTAACACCTCTTTTTTGTTCTCAAAAAAAAAAAAAAATATTAGAGGATATAAATCAAGAACAGAACCAGAAATTAGAAAAGGCCACATCAGCTAGAAAAGGAGATCCTATAAGCGGCATAGGAGCAGCTACCAAGGTAAAGCAGTTGTAGATGATAACGTCTTATCCATCTACATTTATCACTGTACGGAGGTATTCCGGAATAGAAAGTAACTACCCGTGCTCAAGCTACAGCATTCACGGTACATAATATGTGACACATCCACATAATGGACCTTATGGGAATAGGGGCTGAAATCCCATTTCCTGGCTGGGGCCGGGTTGTTGGTCCTGATGTCTCTTTCCTTCATCCTGCTGATCACTGATAAGTATTTGCTTATTACAACTATCTTGTCAGTCACAAAGGCCATCACTGCAAGTTAATAATGTACCATTCTGCTGGATCGATATCTTTACAGATTCTCCTGTCCCTGATACAGAAAAGTTATTAGAAAGATTAGACTGCTTGAGCTCAATTCATTCATTTTGTAATGCAGGTGGCTTCTGCGGGCTCACTCCAGGGACAATCTGGTCTGTCGTGAATAGACACAATGAGAAACAGCTTGAGAATATGATCATGGCAAAAATGAAAGAGAAGAGCGTCTTTTTTTTTATGTGGGTATAAGATTAACAATTAAATCAAAGCAACAATTACAAAGGTAACTGTTAAACTTCCAGCAAGCTTTATGCATAAAACCAAATTTCATTACAAAGTACTTTTTGTACGTGGGAGTCACGGCTACATTCTTGCTTTTGTCTGCCCGTGAACTAGCAGAGCTGTTGTGACCATCTAAGATGCTTCAGTTAAAGGACCTGATTTATTGGGAAATAGTAAAGTATTCTTTGTAGAAAGTCTTGAGTTTGGTATTTATTCCTACAACAAGTCAAAACAAGAACATGCTAATTATTATTCATATATATTATTAATATATTTATTTCTCCTGATATGTCTTGGTTGGTGCTGGTGGAAGGATGAAACCCTTGCTAGCAACCTTCCTCTAGTCAAACAGCCAGCTATCTTTTAGATTGCATGCCACTATGGGGATCAGAAAGTCAGCAGCTTTGCTTTTCTTATAAGAAAGTATTACATAAGAAAAGCGAAATAACATTAACATACATTATACACTTCCTTAAATATTTACCAATAATATCGCAAATGCCCAGTAGCTGTCTCCAGTGTCATGCTGGGTTTAAAGACCCATCTCCTCAGCATTATCCCCTGCTCCGTGTGGAGCATTTATCTGCTATTGACAAGACTGGATTTCATTAAAGAAGGCCAAGAGGTATTAAAGATCTCCAGAGGGTTTGCTGCTTCCTGCCTAGGACTGCTGCGCTCTTTTCTTCTATGAAGTCGTTACTGCATATCATTTCCTCATCCATAATCATTTTCTAGCAACCACAACACACCATTGTATTGGGTTGATACATGGCCCTCTGAAATTTCAGACCATTGCTAGGTTTTTGAAATTAGGAGCAATTGCCCTAAAATACAAGAAACATTGTTGGCAAGTAAAAAGGCTGAAGAGTCACCATGATATAGAATTTAACCAGGACACCTCAAAAACCATTGACTCCATCTCCAGTTAAATTCCTCAGTTACTAGATTCCTGTATTAAATTTTGCATAACTAAACAACTTGTCTTTACAACTGAAAAAATTGAAAAAACATCCTAATTAGATGTTCCAGGTAAGATCTGAAATAAAAGGTCACTGAGAAACAAAAAATGAAGCTTACTTCTTTGCTTCTCTGTAATGTATTAGATTATCCTTAAAGAATGTATTTATAATGTAATGGTTTTAATCTTAGACCAGCATTAAGACTTTCAAACTTCATTTTTGCTACTTTTCCTAGAGGACTTGTTGGAAGACTAGACATCTTTTTACAAGTGATTTTTTTCATCCTCTTAATAAATAGAAAATAAATTGCTGAATCTTTCAGTGAGAACAAATGCTTAGTTATCCAAATCAGCTATTTAGAAAAGCATGAAGTATCTTTTCCTCTCTCATCTATTTAGGATTAAGATCCATTTGTGATCACAATACTGTAACATCTGTCCTCTAGGGAAAGAAATGACATGATTTCTCTGGACAAAATGGTAATACTTTTTAAAAATCAAGTTATTTTATATATCAATAAGAAAAACAGGAATAAATTCTCCCGTCCTCCCCGCTTTTTTTGCAAAGCACATTGAGCTTAGAAAGCTGTTACCATCTGATTCTTCTGTTTTACATGCTAATAGTGAAAGTATTCCTTAATTTCTTCATTGAAATCATGCTCTGATGATAAAAATAGAAATCGAACTGCGGGGGGGGGGGGGCGGAACTGAGAAAATGTTTTTATGTTTTAAATCAAACTTAAATTAAATCCTGGAAGATAAAAAGCATCCACATTCCAGAAATCTGCAGCAGTGGCGATAGATTATCTCTTATTCTATAAAATCGCGTTACATTAAAAAGCAAGACTAATAAAATGAACTCTTTAAAATTTCATTTTAAATAAATTAACTATGCAGTGGTTTTAGTGTATAGTTATCAACAGTGGCCCAGCATTCACGACACCGCAGGAAAGATGCTTCTGAAGGAAAGGGTTTGAAACATCCTCAAATTTAAATATCAGAAGAGCTTAGTAATAAAGGGGAAAACTGCAACTGCTGCTGTAAAGTTGAAAATATTAGAAGTCTTATGTTTAATCATCTCTACATTTAAAATAAAACCAGGACTGATGACTTATCCACCACCAGTCTACATAATCCAAGTTAGAAATATTTCTATTGAGCTCATTTTGTCAGCAAGAACAGAAAAGAAATGATAGTCTATTTGAAGAATTCTCCAACTAAATTACAGCCTCCCAGTGCTTCATATTCAATAGGCCACAATAAGTTCACAATATGGGATCAATATTCTGTTAAATTATCTCATTTAAGAGATTATAATGCAAGATCCACTCTAAATGGTCTGTTACCCTCTTCTGCTTCTGGAAACTAGTCTCTACGAGCCAGGCACCGAACCAAGATAAAACAGACTGCCTGTGGAGAGAGATTTTAATAACTAATGCAAAGGACCATGGAAAAATAATCTATAACAAACATGGACCAATGCAATGCTCATTAAATTAATAGAAATCTCAGTTCCTGCAGCCGCACTGATCTATATGGCAGGTCTGTGTCGAACGGTTTAGCTTTTCTTCTGCCATCTCCTCTTGTTGCATGTTTGATAATTCATCAGCCCTCTTCAATTCTCAACCCTTTCCAGTTATGCTGAAGTTTTGTTTAGCAGGAATATGAAAGCAGTTTTAAATAATGTGAAATGATTATTAAAACAAACAAACAACAACAAAAACCATAGGTCCATCTCATGAGAAAGTTTCGTGGGAAACCTTGGCATAAGCCACATTCGGCAAATTGTTAATTTAACATGATCAACACTCAACAATGCACATTAACCACTCTTCCTAAGAAAAGGATGGAGGAACTTCATTCATGCCAATAGGAGGGAACTCAAATCCAAAATTCACTGCTGATCTCTCACAAACTTTAGCGAGAGCTGACATCAAGGTCCATCCTGTATTTCTTGCTTTGAGCTCTCCTGGCTTTACTCATGCCCATCTTCCTGAAGGCTGTCCCCCATTCTCTGCAGACCACCACCATAATAAAAATTCAATGCTAAAGAGTGTACAAAACACCTCCCTCTGCACTCCTGATAGCACAGATCACAACATATTCTCCAATACTATCTACCCTATGGAGACTGTAATGTGCCACTGGGAGAAAGGTGATGCTTTCACTCTGACCTTTGTGACAGCAGGGAATTGGGTAAGTGGAAAATTGGTAATACTTGGAGCTTCTGCAGGAATATGCTTCTGGGTTTACAGCACTGGAGGCAAACAAAGCAAGCACACTTTTCATATGGTGCAAAAGGCCAGGAAGTTTCCAGAGGTCTTCACTCCTAGGACAGTCCATTCACACCTCATCCTGCTCAGTCAATGCATCCAAGGGAAGCTCCCCGATGCCGTGGGAGAGCAGAGCTCTGCTGCTCCCCTTTCCCTACACCTTTTCCTGGGCTATGTAAACATTCTGCATGTCAGATGTCGTTACTGTGCTCACTAGAGAACAGGTAGTACACAGGATCTTACACCTGCACACACGTACAGACGAGTACTTAACCTGGACATAGACAGTTTTTCTCTTTTTGGGTATATGCTTATTGTTTTAAGGACTGTAAAGAACCTCACAGTTAATTCAGGAATTGCTGAATAGGAAAGTCTCTGCTTACCCATGAAAAATGGGAGTAATTTGCCAGCACCATCATTCATTCCCATGGTGGAAAGAGCATATTCCTTGGGAGGCAATAAAAATCCCACCAAAAACACTATCTCAGCATCTTTGCTCTGAGATTGTCAATTTATGAGCAATAAAGTGTCATCCATACTTTAGTAAGTGGTTTTAGGTCCACTCACACTAGACTGCAAGTGTTTGAGGCCAAGGGTGATCATTTTGCTGCCTGTACAATGTCGAGAACAGAGAAACTGCGTCTGTGTCAGCCTGCTTGGTCAACTCAGATTGATTACACAGAAGGAAAGAGTAGCGAATAACGGCTGCCAAATGTTAAACCCCATTCATAATTTGCTTGTTTTCATAAAATACTTATATCTACTTTCAAGGGTGTTCATGTGCGCATGAATAAATGTAGAGATGGAAGCTCAATGCAAGTCTTTCCACTCTAATAGCTGTGTCCACGCAGCAGCGGCAATTCGCACAGCAGATGGCAGTGCGACAAGACTTCTAAAAGTCTTGTTCTGCATAAAACAAGAACAAGTTCGTGTCAATACATTAAGGTGGGAGGGGAGGGGGGGAAGCTTCCCTCTCTGAGCGTAAAGCTTGAAATCAAAATCCAGAAAGTCTAACTTTCCCTGGTTTCTGAGTTTCCGCTTTTCTCCCTTGTTCAAAATGGAAGCTGTACCACAGTGCCACGAGACTCGTCATCTGGGAACGGGTGTTAACACAATGCTCCAGCTGGGGAGAGGAAACAAATCAGTTTAGCATTTTTATATTTTCAAATCTCTTGCCTGCTGATGTTCTCTTCCCTCTCTGCTCATTTCGTATTAAAGCTTTATTGTTGTTCAGCTCCTGCTTTTATTTGTTAATATTACAGTAATCCGATTACAAAACAGGAAAAAATAGCATGGAATTTAGGTGGCTAATCATACAGCCTGAGTGTCAACTTGTAATACCGGAATACCTGTAAAAAGGCAGTTTGTGGCTGATGTGGAGATGGCTGACATTAGTGGAAACAGCGCCAGTGCAAGCCAAGCCCATGGTGAGCAACCAGAGCCCTTGGAACTAAATGTTTATCATGTGAATGTGAAAATCAAAATGTTAGTGGGCAATTTTAGTCACCCAGCAACAAAGAGTTAAGTTCAGCTACAAAACCGCTTACTTCCGGTAATTTTTCTTGATCTTCTCCCCTTGTCTAGACTATCGAACTCACACGATGTTTGGCTGAGGAGCCAATTTCTTTGCTGGTGTAAATGCATGCCCCTCTGCAATTTTCGAAGCAGTAGTTCAATTTACACCAGCAGGGAGCTGGAGTTTGTCTCAGTTTTAAGTAGGTAAGGCTGATGTGCTTCCCTATGTCTGATCAGAATTGAGCATCTGCTGGATGTGCATGAGACAAAAAGACGCTGCCTTAAACAGCCAGGACATCCACCATGACGAGACACCACAGCTGGAACACACTGAAGCATGAAACCCACTGACTGCACGAACTACTTTGCCTTGCATAAGATTTAGTAGATAAACATTTTTAGGTATAATATCCTACAAATATTAATGTTTAAATTAGATTATTTTATTTCTGTTTCCTGTGATCTTGATTGGGCAGCAAACGTTTAGGAAGACATACAGGAATCCCATACCCAAGAAACTGTCTGCTGTCGTACAGGGATAAGGAGGACATTCTTGAGATTGAGACATTAGGTCAAAACTTTTATCTGGGTTTGATAACCACCCCCAGCATAGCCTTTAATGCATTCTTGTACCAGTATTCAAGAAGTTACAAGTCAATCAAGGCAAATCATTAAAGGCAGAGTTACACTGATTTGTACAGTCATGAGTTCACTCTACAAGTGCCAAGCCCAGACCTCAAGAAGACTGGGAAGGAACATCATAGCTGGCAAGGAACTGAATTTATTTGCCAAGGTCCACACATGGGGCTGATGGGTGGACCTAAACTGGGGGCTTGTTTGGACCAGAGTATTGTGAAATTAGCTGAGAAACCTGCACAATGCCCCACTATATGGCTTAAGAACATCCCTATTCTCCTTATGCATCAGCTCTCTTAGCCCTGCGATGGGGACAATCATGTCCTCACTTTTCATGTGCTGTTCCTTTTGTGTATTTAGACGGCATTTCCTTTGGGACAGGACAATAACTTTGGGACCCAGTACAGTGACATGGCTGGTGTGATAATGCAATTATAATGTAGCTAAATAGAAAACAAAATGTACCAGGAAGTCCCATAGGCTGATCGTATCTTTTTCATAAGCCTTCAGTTGTCCTCGTTGTTAAAAATGAAGAGCCAGAGGATATTATTAAAACTGCAGAGAGAAAGTACAAGTATAGGTGAAAATCCAATAAATCTTCTAATTGCCCTTCTAATTAGTTTTTAGTAAATAGATGCAATGATCCTTTTTTCATCATCTGTTGATTGATAGTAGCAAAGCAGATGTGATTTGGTTTGTAAATATTCCTGGCAGAACTGACAGAGCTACACAACTAACGAGCATTGCAGTGAAGCAAAGCAGGTCATTCTTTCCTTTAAGAATGAACAAGAATTTTGAGCCATTTAAATGCTGACAGACGAAAAGCTGACGCACTGAAGACCTGCACAGAAGCAAACTGCTTCAGAGATTCTCTGTAGAAGTTTTATGTTACTGGAGCTAATCACCAAAGAACCAAAACCACTGTGGAGGCTATTGGATTTAGAAACATCTACAAGCAAAATTGGCAGGGTAGGCGGTGCGATGCGCTGCAAGCTTTGAAGTGGTTCAGTCCATTTGGAATTTCATTACCAGGTGTAGAAACATTAAAGATTTTAAAAGCTTTTCATATCTTTTTAAAAGCTGTTTTAAAAGATGTACACTTGTGGATACTCCCAAATAATGTTTCTTTTAATAAAAACTTCTGATATTGTATGCTCAAGAAAACTATAAAAGGCTTTTAGAACCTGCAGAGGGAAGTAGCATAGACCTGAAGCAAAGAGTCTCTTTTTAGCCCAAAGGCACTTTCCAGGAAAAAAAAATCACAGTAAGCAAGAGTATAAAGAGGGACCTACATTTAGAGAATGAGTATACAGCACCCGTCCTTCTTTAAAGGAAAGAAGTTATTCTCACTTTTTCTCCCTCAGGACTATTTTTTTTTAAAATTATTTTTATAAATTAACTACTTGCACATCAGTCTCCAACCTCCTTTGGTTCCTGGGCAGTAACAGTGAACAGCAACATGGTGTGGGTAACACCATGCTTTTTTCATATGTTTGGCTCAGATTTACTTCTTTGTGTATTTCTTACAGCTGCAGGCATCTTTGGAAGACCTCGCAGGAAAGAAGCTGCCTATAGACAGGATAGGTTGGGTAGAGCCAATCAAGAGACTCTTCCCTTCTCCAGCAAAAGAGGAGGCAAACACAACTCCAAGCCGTTGATCAAAGATATTAATTGCTCCCTCCAGAGTCTTCTCATTAGGTGCAAACTGCAACACACTTTTCAAAAGCAAAGTTCTCTGTCCACTGGTATCTCCTTCCATGCATGTGCTAATAAACACCAGGTTGATGAATTGTGAATTTTTTTAAGGAGTTAGTGGAAAGAGGTAAGAAATTAGTTTCAATTCCAAATTTCAGTGGCAGTTATAGCTCACTCAACATAGCAACTAGCCATCCCATATTCCGGCTAAGGACTTGCACGTTCATGTTAGGAATGAGTTTGAATTTCCATTGGTTTCAGGGGCATATTGCAATATGTGGAGCTGAACAGATGGATGCCTGAACTTCACCTGGATTCTGTATTTACATGACCCCTGTGCAAAGTCAGTCCCTTTATTCCCACTACAAAACACACAGTACACTGCTATAGAGAAACAGATTGCTTTTCAGTTGGCAAAGGCGCATCTCGCAGGGAAAAGAATTTCTCCCAGCTCTACAGACCACTAACAACATAAATAATTTCATATATCTGCTCACTTTAACACGGGGATTGTTTCACACCACCGCTTAAGCCACCCATGCAACCACTTTACAACTTCCCCTATCATTCATGCAAAAAGAAGTCCTTAACAGCCTTTCATTGAACCAGGGGTCTCTGCTCTTCACTGTGGTTTTTTCCTTTGTGTTTCTAAGCAATTCCCTCTTGTCAGCTGGTATGTTTGTTCTTCAGCTAAACTTTACTTCCTCATGCCTGGTTCAGTCTCTTTTTGATCTGTCAGTGTGATTTCCATAGTCCACTACAGCATCTCACTTCCAGCGCTTTCCACTCATTTGCATTTTAGCTGCCTTTACTGTTTGTAACTTCGCCTTCATGACATGCCGAGCTCCTCTCACTGCTTCTATCTATTGTACACAATTTCTACAAAGAACATAACACAGGGCCAGTATTTGTGTTAGCCTAAAAAGCAATTTCTTCTGTACCTGTAGCCTTCACATCCCGACAGCAAGTAATCTACAGCTTTCTAAAGCCCTGAGACAGATCTCAAAATCTTAGTTTAAAAGACCTTCCAGCGGGGATGGAAAGGGAAGAACAAGAGGTATGTTTTAAAAATGCCCAAAATGCAGCAGTAATCTTAATGGTCACACAGGGATGATTTAACTTCAATTTTCTCACCAATTCCAGTGAATGTATTTTGAATATAGGACAGATGCACAAAAGGGAGCTCCACTGTGGACTTATTAATCTATTTTGTAAAGAAAAAGCATCTAGCAAATAGTCCTGCGGGAAGAGATTAGAGAGCAAATCCCAGACTCTTTAGGGAAGCAAGGCAGCCCGTCTGGTGATACATTGTCTGCTGCAGCTTTATCTAGAGAACAATCTTGCAGAAAATGCTGCACTATGCATTGCTCACCACTATCCATCGTGGTAATTTAAGACACTTTTCCAAGTAGGGGCCATCATTTTTGTCCTAGAGATCTATTTATAAATAAAGCTGATGTTTGTCAAACCTCTGACTCCTGTTAGAAAACTCGCAAGTATGGTTTTCTTCCATTAAACATCCAGAGACTTACTGCCAAATAAAACTTTGCCATATATTTGAAATGCAGTTGTAGAAACGTCAACATAATGGAATGCAGGACAGGAGTCAATTCACTGTGAGATACCCAGGTTCAGGTGGGTTTCTGGCTGTGCAATCCCCCTTCCCTCCTGCCAAGCACAATGTCAGTGAATTTGCTCTGTATGAGAAATAGCCCATATACTTATTTATACTGTTATTTATTATTAAATATCTCTGAACCGTGTTTTTTCAAAAAGGTCCTAAATTGTTACCCACGACTTCATTTTCTTTTCACCATTAAAATTTAATCCTATGATCAGAAAATGACTTTTTTTTTTTTTTCCTTTAATAACTCTTGTATGACAGCCAGCCAATCTTAATCATACCAGATCCCTGCAGTACATACTGGGGACCAGGAGGGAAAAAAATGATTAGGAGACAAATCATGCGTTATGGAATCAATATGACATGCTGTATCCAGCCATTTTTTTCCTGAAGACAAGAAAGCCCTCCATCAATTTTACTCTGCAAAAGAAGAAATCTGCAGTGGGACGGTCTGAATAATCACAACCTTAATTAAATTGAGCAAATATAACAAGGGTAACCACGATACATTAAGAAAAATCCTCTAAAATGCTAATGCATCTTCATGTTATAATTTTAGGAAGTCATTTACAGGAAAAGTCATGAGAACTTAGGTGTACTGCAGAGCCAGGCTGGGGTCTGCAAGTGCATTTATGCAATTTCCAATGTTTTGTCAAAATGACATAGTGACAAATGAAGGTGTTTGCTCATCAGCAAGAGTCCAACGAGATGCTACTTCTTTCCCTTACAAGAGTGCAGGCAAACACATACACCACACAATGTCTACAGAAATGGGCAAGAGGAGACAGTGAAGGACACAGAGATGATACGTACAACCAATCAGAGACAACTCCGAGTCAAAGGAACTCTGTCATAGCGGTGATCTGCCTTTCCCTCCCTCAGGATCGCATGTTGAGACTCGAACACGTCAATCGAGCAAATCGGATGAGAGCTAAGAGAGCGCAGCGTGGGGGGCTACATTTGCCTGCGTTTGGGAAGGACAGACTCAAACGCTCCCCCAGTCTTATTCGGATGATCGTGTCCTAATCCAAGTGAAACAAGGTGCAGCCAGATGTTTCCACGTTTAGAGGAAAGTAATCACTACATTAGTTTCCCTTCTACTTCATTTTGAACAAGGACAAAAAAAATGATTGGCATCTGTCAGATAACAGGCGAAGATGATTCATACTAAACATTATATTCATTTTCCAATAACAAGTAATATCCAGATTCATTTTGTGTGAAGTAAATCTTCTTGCTAGAAGAAAAATGATCCCTTAAGAATATGCACCATGATCTTTTCATATTGCTTCGACTCACTGAAGAGCCACAGAGTGATGTATACTGTATATACTTGCCACCAAACTAAGCATTTGTGTCCCCTTTGCAGACATCATTTAAGTGGGGTCTCTACTCCACTCTCGTGAAACCCCACCTGCAGTCCTACATCTAGCTCTGGGGGCCCCAACATAAGAAGGACAGGGACCTGCTGGAGCGAGTACGGAGAAGGGCCACAAAAATGCTGTAAGGGCTGGAGCCCCTCTGCTATGAGGACAGGCTGAGAGAGTTGGGGGTGTTCAGCCTGGAGAAGAGAAGGCTCCAGGGAGACTTTAGAGCCCCTTCCAGTACTTAGAGGGGGCCTGCAGGAAAGATGGGGAGGGACTCTTTATCAGGGAGCGTAGTGATAGGATGAGGGGTAACGGCTTTCAACTAAAGAGGGAAAATTTAGATTAGATATTAGGAAGAAATTCTTTGCTGTGAGGGTGGTGAGCCCCGGGCCCAGGTTGCCCAGGGAAGCTGTGGCTGCCCCATCCCTGGAGGGGTTCAAGGCCAGGTTGGACGGGGCTTGGAGCAACCTGGTCTAGTGGGAGGTGTCCCTGCCCGTGGCAGGGGGTTGGAACTAGGTGATCTTTAAGGTCCCTTCCAACCCAATTCTATGATTCTAGGAGGATTCTAGGATCATGGCACAGAGGACAGACTCTTCTTTCATGTTCAGTGAAGTTATAGGACAGAATTTAATTCATGCTTACAACATCCTGAACTACTTTGTTTCCATTGCCTTGAAGGACACTCAGTACTCTGTCACGTGCCCCCAAAACCAAAGGGCTCTTTGGAGAGTCTCAGGGGCTGCATCTATCTCAGGAAGCAGCGCAGCGTAACGGGGTAGATCTACAGAGCAAAGCAGTTGGTGGTACAGTGCATCCAAGCAGCCATGCAGTACCTGTTCCAGGGATCTTACATTATAGTGTAATTCCATGACCCAAACGCCTGTTAGCAGTTAAAATTCTTCTGGTTTTGTTTCATTCAAAAGGAATCTGGAGCTTTTACACTTGGAAACGGCTGTGTAATGTCAGCCAAAGCACGGTAAGTGGGGACCAACCAAAGATCTTCAAGATTCTATGATTCTGTGACCCTCAAGAGTGCACTCCTAGTCCCTTTTGGACAGATCAAAACTTGAACAAAAAAATACCTCTTGGACCCATCTGGGTACAGAACTGCTTGGGTTTCAGGTGGCGATTCCCAGTGCTGAGGAGTTAGACAGCCAGGCTCGTCGCCCACTGCAAAGGTTTGAATTAGGAGATGCTGAATAAAATCCGGAAAATCAATATGCAACCACTGAGAGGGAGCAGCGTGCAAAATCACAGCGATGCTAATTTAGATCAACTAATTTAGGAACATCGCAGAGCTGTCTCCTCAACAATGACCAATTCAACCCTGTCTAGATGGAAGCACTTTCAACACATGCAAAGAAGCTGATGTTCAAGAAGAAATGCAGGAGTTTAAAGATCAGAACCAGGGCACCTGTGAAATTTGTCTACTTGTATGCACAGATGGCTGGTATACTTCATTTACCAGATAAATCCCACTGCTGATACAGAAGTTTCTCTTCCACCCATCGCTCCAGACCTGGCCTCTGCTTTCCTCTGGGGGAAATCTACTGAGTTCAAACCCAGGATACTCTTCGCTCCTCAGCAAAGCTAATTTGGGTTTTTAATGTACATTACCATGAAGTAGCTTATGCATAGGGGTTCCCAAAGGGAAAAACCAATGAACTCTACTCCCCACTTCGCTTCTAGCTTTTCTGCTGCGAGTGCAACTGCAGTGTCTGCCAATAACATATTGAGACAGTCTCAAGGGTGAAGTTACTTGAGAAGCAGAGAAACGTTAGGCTCAGATGAATACTTTCACAGCTGCCTGAAACTCTGATAAAATAGGTTGGACAAAACATTTCTGCAATCCAGCGCTGTGCAGAGCGCAGGACACAGCCTCACCTTCTGCTGAGGTTTCCATGGAGGATGAGGATGCACCCGCAGCCGTGTCAGGGGAACAGGACGGGAGTGACACCGCTCAGAGCATCTGAGCAGCAGCATCCCTGGTTTTCCCCATCTCCCTTAAGTTTCTGCTTTTTTTTTTTTACTCTGGAGCATATATTTTTATGCAGGAGGTCTGAACAGACACACACACACACAAAAAAAACCCCAACCTTTTTGAAACAACTTCTGAGCAATTGGGTTTTAGTTCTTCCTAATACAGAAGAAAATAATTGAATTCAAAGGATCTCTGATGGCCTGTGGAGGCTTGGCTGACAAAAAGTGCTGCCACTTCTTAGTTTAAAAGAAATTCAGGTTTGTTAGTATGGTGAACACAATTAAAATGCACAGCAGTCCTTCTCTAATAGCATGTAAGAGACTTCAGTAGGATTGTTTGACTGTGAACTCTACATTTTCCCTAAAACCCTCTCTCTATTCACATAATTAAAATGTTTTGAGAAACCCTGAATAAATAACACAACGGGCTTTTTTTATTGCATGTAAAAAATACAGGACAAAAAAAAAAGAAAATCTAAATTTCAACAGGTAAAGCATCTCCAGATTTCCATAACAGATGATACAGATAATAGAGGCATTCATAAGTCTTTTTTCATCTAAGGCTGAAGGAAATGGTGGCAGCACCTTGTTTATGGGGTTGATGAATCAGATGGAGCACTTCCCTGGTTTTGTCTCTCTGTTAATTGCCCTTTAATGGAGACTACTTACTTTATTGGTGGAAAAAATGCCTTGAAGTATGTTTTCTAGGCAAAAAGCCCAGAGCTCTAATTAATACCTTGAAATGATCACTGATTAATGATGCCGGTTTGGGGCTGTTGCACAAAGGTTTTTTTGCTAGACTCTTCCCTAAAATCGGGAAGATTAATGATGTTATCACTGGTGTAGGAAGCTCCACCCCTGAAAACACTTGGTGATGGAGAACACACACAACACTCAACAGCCACTGTGGAGACGGTGGAGGAGAGGGGATACCACGCAGGGTGCCCTCAGGAGGAACAGCCTCATTATTAATGCTGTGAATCTTTCCCGCGGACTTGGAGAAGATCACATTTATTTTCCTCCATCTTCTACTAGCTATATTTTGCAAGAAATTGTCTTCTCCCCGTGCCCTCCCCCCCCGCCAATAGGGGAGACTGGAGAACAGATACATTTTAAAAGTCTCCAAACTCTGATTTATGTTAGTCAATACGCTTGTTTCTTGAAGTGTGGAAGGAAGCTAATAAAACTAAAATCTACATTAAGCGCCAGTTTGTTGCTATGGTTTAATGCTGTAGGAAATCACAAACTGCTAGACCCTTCAGGTACGTCAGAATCCACTCTGCACAGCACAATTCATTATCTGGTAACAAAAATTATGCAAAACCCAGGATATGAGGGTTGTAAAGAAGTTAGGGGCTGATAATTACTTGTCCGCTGAGCTGCTGTAGGTGCTGTCATCACACCTGTGTTGAACCTAAGAGGCTTTAGACCCCTAATCTCCACTAAAGACAGTTTAAACCACTGGTTCGCACCAGAAAGGTGGCTCTCACCGTGCATGCTGCGGTGAGGCATGGGTCAGTCTAGATGAAACACTCCCTTTCTTGCACCTCCTCCTGCCATATCTGTGTCTCTGTTCCTACATGCACCTGTTCGGTACAGATCGATAACAAAAGCAGTGTAAATCACACTGAACATCTCCTCCTCTGCCAAAGGCACCAGGCCCACGTGGGTCGCAGGATGAGGATCTCGCGCCCTCCCGAGTCCTGCCCACGCAGGAGGACACGGGGACAGGCTGTGCCCTCTCTGACGGGAGCAAACACGCTATTGCAGCACGGGCATGCTGGCTGCCCATGGCATACCCTGCTTTGCAAATGTTGCGCTGCCTCAAAGCCATAGATAGCCCTGAGCAAGCCTGAAAGCGGACGAGGCTTTCCAAGCGCGTACAGCTGGGCTCCACCAGGAGAGCCTGTACCGAATACAGCTGTGCTCTCCCCACACCACCAGTTTCAAACCCAGCCTGGGGAACTTTGTCATTTCACGTGATAGGGAGATCTGAAGTGCTCCAGCGTCCTGGAGCTACTATAAAAGCTTATTCAATTATTAATTAACAAAATTAAAACATGCAGGAGCAACTATTGTGCCTTTGGGTGCTGGGACCGGAGGCATCTGCAGCTTTTACAGATTCCCCTTGTGCTCAGGATGTCTGGATGCTGCAGTCCTCATTCAGGCAAAGCTCCCACTGTACAAAAAGCATTTTGCTTAGTAAGGACAAAGAAACAGCGTGCGGTTGCCCAGCATCGGCGCCTGTTCTAGCCAAACAGCTCCCAATTTTCTATCCCTTTGATAACAAGTGAGGCTTTATTCAGGGGTTGAATACACTCAGCAGTGTGATTTGCCAATGTTGTTATTCAGTCCTATATATGGTTGCATTGTTGCATGAAAATACTGTTCATTTTCAACACAAAGAGCACACAAGGAGAAAAGCGGATCCTGTGCTGTGGAAAAGGCTGTTGCTATGCAGTAGGAAGATGCAGGCTGGAGAGAACACCTAACTCATAATTTAATTAATACGCTGAAGATTGCCCTTAGTCCTGTACCCCTTCTCTAGCCCCATTTAACTTTTTGAAACAAGAAGAGGGCTGTACAATAAATGCAAGGCCTTCTCCCTTCAGCCTCAGCCCTGGCAGTGTTCTCTTCATCAGAGCCACAACTTTATGGTGCACAGGGAAGGATCTTCGCGTTAAATCTCTCGATACCAGTCATCAGTTGTAGAAAAACATTAGCCAATAGCACCTGCAGTTTGCCCTGATAGTCGGAGCAGCTTTGCCTGCCAAAACCACACACGCTTACTGTTTCTACCAGAACAAGAACAGTATCGGATAAGGCACTTCCTCTAATGACACTTAGACAAACAAAAGTGGAAAGAATAAATGTAAAATATAACCCAGTCCTTATTCTTTATTTGCCCTGAAAAATTAAGAAGGGCCAGGGCAAGTATAACTGAAATAAAATCGCTCCCGAAGGACTTCTCTGCAGTTACAAGCTATACCTGCAAACAAGGCCACTATAGAGACATTTATGCCACAGAGGATTGTTCCCTGTTGTGACTCATGACGCTCGTCCAAGTGAGATAAGCAACACCACCAAATGACTTCTGTGCCAGAGTAAACAGGAGCATTACAGGGACTTCAATGGTCCAATTGTGCCAGAAAGCAATGGGAAACCTACAGATATGACAGTATCAGCAATACTTAAGACACAGGCTAAATTTTCCTGCAGGTAAAATGATACATGCTCAATGGCTCTCTCCACAATGTGTTATGGCACCTTGAGAAATTTTCAAGAATTACAAGTTTCAATAACTATCTATCATTCTTATCTAAATTTTCATTCTACTATGAACCCTGGCTAATGCTATCATGTTGCACCTTAATCAGAAGAGAAATCCAGCTGCTTTATTTGCACAGTGGTCTAATACGGCAATTTATGAGTAGCGTATTCTGATACTTCAATTATCCTGCTCATGGTCGGTGTAATACAGTACTTAGAGGGAAAAATAACTGTGAATTCTTCCCTTTCATTCTGTAAAAAGAAAGCAACAGATGGCAGTGCGAGGAGGGCAATAACAAATCAGTCCTTTGGCCTTCCTGCAGTTCTTCTATCCTCCTTGGAGACAGTCTCACAAGATACACATAATGGATGAATAGCAGGGTGCTATCATCATCCTTCTGTTTTCCCCTTTTCCTAGCTACTTGTTATACTGCAAAGAGCGTCTGCACCTGGAACCACAGACATCCCAGCATCTTTTTGTCCTCAACAGATCTTGGAGCATCTACGCTTGTACTGTAGCTTTTCAGAAATGTATTTCCCTAGAGAGAGGAGAGCTGCAAACCAATACGCGTAGGTAAGGACTTCATTAGCTCAGAAGCTTTTCAGGATACAGAACTTTTTGTACCCTCCCAAGACCAGAGAACCTGCATTTGGCACAGGCAGCGTGCCCCGTCCTGGTTTGGATGCTGTGACTGGCAGGTTCTGTTACCCAGGAAACAATCCAGCTAAGTGCGTGCTTCCAGCTAGATGCACAATAAAGATCTTCGGAGCTATTTCCTGTTTTCATTCAAGTAAAGCATCACATCTGTACTGTGGGGTTCAGCTCAGTACTTATTCTAAGGTTTTTATATTGCTCCTTATAAGACCATTAGTTCCCCATCGGGATATCTCATCAAAAAACATGAATGCTTGAAGATAAATGCTGGGAATAAATAACATCACAATTTTCTTAGGCACCAAAATGACAATACTACCATGAAAAGCTATACATATTTTTTTTTACAGCTACCATTTTTGTTCATTTAAGTCTTTTTTTCTTAGAAATAATCCAGAAAAAGAGCCTTTGGACCCCCTCTCTTTAGTTTAACTGCAATGACAATGAGAATATGCATAGCCCTTTTTGTCCCACTGCCATTACATACTTCAGCAAGCATAATAGTATCAAATGTGTTGCTTAAGAAATTAATGTCAACATTTTAGCTTTGGAGTCTAACTCATTTGATCTAAACTTTGAAAAATTTGGCTTTGATCCTAAGGATCTGCTGAGCAACTACAAATCCCGCAGAAATCAACAAATGTAGGCTGGGTACCACCTCGATAGCAGATGCTCTCAATAAAAGGAAATGTCATAATGTTGGCTAGTGTCTCAAAACAGTTCTGTCCTCCCAGAAGCATCACTTCCATGTTATGATACACTGCCAACAAGTACAACTTCGCTCAAGCCTCCTTTTGTCTCCGTAAAACAGCAGCTGCAAAGACAGCACCGGCAGCACGTACAGGAGAGATATATATTTAGTTTTCTGTTCTTTGCATTGGGTTCATTTTGCTTATAGTCTTGGTGGAAGCATTCATCAGAAGTGGAAGGATTCACAATGCTTTACAATTGGTCTCTTTATAGTTGTACAGCTACTACTGACAAAACATTTGGACATTCAATTACTTCTTGTGTAGTACGAAGAACATGATTCCAAGTTAAGGGAGTTTGCTCTGGGCAAGGTGGAGAATATCATTATTTGCACAAATCACTGCAACGATCTGATTATAGCTGGTGCTGGTGTGTTGTTATCGTTTCCTTAAGTTAAAGCTTTTGCTTTTTCATTTCTGCTATTGGTGGCTAAGTAGATTGATTATGCATGAGATGAAAGAGGATGTAGGAGTATGCTAATGCCGATGTTAAAAGTACAGTTTTATCTTGCAGCATTAAGTGAATGGAGAAAAGAATGACAGAATTGGCTGCTGTGAGCTTAGGAAAGGTTCCTTTTTTTTTTTTTTTTGGTCAGAATCATGACTTTGAAAGTTTGTAACTTGCCTCAAACATTCACAACAAACAACTCCAACTCAATTACGGTGTCCAGGGTACAGCACCAGGCAGCACTGAGAACTCCCAGCAGCTGCACCATAGTACAGGCAGTCTAAAGCTCCCTTTTTTGCTTTGCTTTTCTTTTTACAGATAGGATAGTATAAATAAGCCACAGTAAAAATGAAAGTTGAGTCCCATTGCTGAGACTATGAATGTTCATAAATTCATTTGATTCCAGCTGAGACGCCAATTCTCCATATGCTTCCCCACTTATCTCACCAGAGCTAATGGGACTAATCCTAACACAGAAAGCCAAATAAACGCACGGAGCATTAATGTGTTTTCTCTGCATGGACCTTTCCATGGGACCTAGGCAATACATTTGCAATGAATTCTTGAAGATTTTCACATATCATTATACAATCCCTCCAATTAAAAGGAAGTCTTGGTTTCATAAAAAAAAAAAAAAACAAACAAAAAACCCAACAACACAACAAAACAACCAAAAAAACCAAACGCTTTCCATATTCTGAAATAACAACAGCATTTCAACTCATAATTTTTAATTAGAAGGTCTGCCTGGAAAAAAAAAAAATAATCAAATGTATTGTTTCCTGAGTTTACCATTACCACGCGGAGGCTCTCCAGTTCCCACCCACACCAAGCAGCTATGTACCACAGCAGAACTGAAGGGCAGTCATTTGGACAAGGTCTGCTGGAATCCTCCTCCCACCACTTTGTTCTCCTCCAATAATTCAGTCATCGTAAAGCTAGGTCTGAAGTCATTTATCACAGCAATATAGTTGCTTACATCTTTTTTAAAGTTCAAAGCAGTAAGAACTAACAGGGAATAAAGAGCTTTGTTTTTCAGCAAGGTGTTAGAAATGTTATATTGTATTCTGGCAATTTATTTCTAATGGCAAAGGGAGGAGAATGTCACCCAAGTATGCCGCAAGCTCCATGGAGTTCTTCCGAGTGCTATGCAGGCACGTAGCCGAGACCACAGCAGCACCGCAGCCTCCACCACCTTTTGGTTACACTTCAACAGCAGGTCTGTGCTGTTATCCCAAGATGAGATAAGCATCATAATAATCATTTGCTGATATTCAGAACCATCAGCAGCATTTGTAATCATATAAATAGATATTTGATAGTGCATAATACAATAGATACTTTATCTCTTGACAATAACTAGAAAAATTTTAAGCGCAGCCATAATAAACGAGCTTTTCTTTCAACCTAAGATACTCCAAAAAATTCATGTGAATTATTTTTTTTTAATCTACCACATTTCCAAGAAAGGGAGTCTATTTAAGTTGCAAAGAAAAAGAAGCCGTTACCTTTAAGCAAAAAATATCTGTGTCCACACAAAGCTTTCTTTAAAATACTTTACATCTGTGAAACTGCAGAGATCATGCTTACTTTATGGTTTCTGTTGTGCATTATAATCTGTATGTCTCTTATCTTATGATAAAACTATAAACTTTCTGAAGCAAGAACTGGGGGTTTTTTGCTCTAGCTTTGAAGCTCCTTAGAAGTAAGGTCTGGACTGGAACTCAAAATACCACACTAATATAAATAAAAACACTTTGTCTGCACCGTTAAACTGCTCAAGTAGACCTCTTGTTTTCAGGCTCTCCTTGACACTGTGAATGAGCTGAATCAGCTGACTGTCAACAAGTTAATGTTCTGCTGGTGCTGGGATTTAGAACAAAAAGAAGTTCTACCCATTCTGCTTATATATCAGCACCACTTGCAATGCTCGAGTTTTAGTTTCCTATTAGTATTTTCTGACAAATGTAATAGCATACAGAATCCCTCCCTGGGTTGCAACCAGCAGAGAGAGCATAAGAGATGCAAAGTGCACTCTCTCATGCTGATGGAAATGCATGAGTTATATCAGAGGACATGAAAGTTCAAGGTTATAAGAAACCTGCAGAAAGCCATTTGATAAAGAGCATAAACTAAGCAAACAATAGGAATATGAAATAAGGAATTAAATTTTAGGAAGCAAAATGCAGTTTATTTGGAAAAGCATTCTCTAGTAATGGGATGAATCACTGGAGAATATTTTACCTACAAGTAAATAGAGAGGCAATAAATTTGCAAATACTGGTCTCTGCAGACTTACCACAGACAGTGGAGCTTACAGCAGGGAATCTAATCATCTGCTGTAAACAAAGATACTGGCATGCATTTATTAAAACTTGGGAAGTTACTATGTAGTGTTGGGGGGGTGTGGGAGGCAGAAATCGAACAAAAAGCTTAGAGAGTCATTTCGTTGGCTTCATTTGAGTTTGGAGTCATGTATTTCTGTGGTCAACTGCAATAAGCACTTCTCATTTTATTTAGATTGTGTACCTTGATAAAGCTTTTCTCAGCCATCACTAGAGGGACACTCAGAAATGTTTTTTTGCTTTGATTGCAGAATACCTCCCTCACCTGTTGGAAAGTCAAGCCCAGGTCCTGCAAGATCCTAAGATGACCATGAGACCTGATGGCTGAGTTGCTTTGCTCTAATGTTTGTCATGTTAAATTTCTCTACCTCATTTCGTTTCCCCATTAATGACACAAGATTTAAATTCAAAGAAAAGAAGAAATCGGCCCCTCACGCTGTTTCATGCATCTGCAGCGATGCTGATTCCCTGAAATTTATGCAACGCTCTGCCCAAGTGCAGGCTCAGGAGGCTGACTTCTTGCTCCTGCTGCCAGCAAAGAATTATTGCACACTGGATTTTATTTGTAAATGTGAACCACAATGCTCCCATAGTTCAGAACCTGCAGCTTTAAAATATATAAAAAAAAAAATTAAAAAGACAACAAATAAAAATCGCAGGGCTGTGTATTGTTGGTTTGCAGGAGGGGCAGTGAGAGTAGCATCAGCTCGTGATACAGCCTTTCCGTGCACTGCGGGGTGCATGCTTTAAACTTGTGGTTAATACGCTGCCCTTCAGAAGACTTTAGGCTTCAAGACTGGTAGCATGGGCACTCCGCATGTCCTTTCTGTAGTTTTTTTCTTTTTCCTCGGTAAGCTCTAGCTTTCATGCACAGTCACTCGCTGGGTGTCCGTTTCTCTTCAGCACCTCTCAGCAAGGGCATCCAAGCTCCTCACCTATTGACCAGCGCTTGTCAGCAAACCACATGCTGCATACACAGCTCCGAGGAGCCACGAACCGCGAGACGGGGACTGCAGAAACGGCATGACAAGCTTGGAAAGAGGCTTCCCGCCCGCCTGCTCCTTCCCCAGAGGGTTTTGCCTCTGACAGTGGGGCTGGCGGGATGCCCACAGGAATTGCCAAGCTCAGACATGTCAGAGGAAGAAAGCAATGCTAATGAGCATTTTAACGTCTCGGAAAGGAACTAAGCAATGAAAAGAGCTAAAAGCTAAGCAAACTACTGTATAATGAGTTAAAACAGGGAAAAATACCCTGCCCTATATTGGGGAAAGAGTTGATAGAAAACACAAGAGCCTATTAATCTCTAAACGTGAGCCTTGCAATTCTGGGAAGCACGGCTGCCTGGGCTCAGGTCGCAACCCAGCATCCCAAGGCTGCCCCACCAGCACTGTGGGTTATCTGGGGGGAGTTGGAGTGTTTTTAAGACAACTCAGTCCCTTGCAGTGCACCAGGCAGAGACACAATTTCTACTTTGGCCAACTCAGCCCACCTCCATGGGAAATCACTACTTAAAATGCTTTGCTTTCTCACCTTGATACAAATCCCATCAGCTCCTGGGTCCGTGCCGTATATCGCAAACACAACACAAAACAGGCTGAAGGCTGCAACAAAGCCAAGGCGCAGGCATGCGGCCATAAACCCCGTCACTAGGCAAGGCTTAGTTCCCTCCAACCTCCACTTCTTACTATAACTTATTCCGCGAGACTAAAACTCATTTCATTAGCCAAAGTACCACGGATTTTGCTGTTCCTCCTTTACGTTTGTTTCCTCCCCTCAGTGGAGTGCTGCAAAGATGAATTTGTTAAGGCAGGTGCAGTGCCTGAGACTGTAAAATCTTATCACTTAGCAGTTTGCAAATCATGTTACAAATAATACAAGTTTCAGAAGTAAATCTCTAAGGCCAACAATTCAGGGAAGCGTAAAACTGTACTGACCAAAAGGACCCCGGTGGATTTCTAAAAAAAGATACCTTATATCAGCCTAGATATAGGGAAGAAATTTTTTGCAATGAGGGTGGTGAAACAGCGGCCCAGGTTGCCCAGAGAGGTGGTGGGTGCCCCATCCCTGGAAACATTCCAGGTCAGGTTGGACGGGGCTCTGAGCCACCTGATCTAGTTGAAAATGTCCCTGCTCATTGCAGGGGCGTTGGACTAGAAGACTTTTAAAGGTCCCTTCCAACCCAAACTATTCTATGATTCGCACCAGCCGAATCCATGTCCCTTTCCTTCTGCTTGCTCGCTTGCTCTCATGCTGCTCAGGATCCCACCCAGCACCTCCCCACTACTGAAATTTAACCAGGCAACCACTCAATGCATGGATTTATGTTTTTTAATTATAGGGCAATAGCATTATAGACACCATATTTTGCTAGCCACAAACTTATTTCTTTTCTTGGGTTGCTGAGGGTTGCTCATGATTTATATCAGGATGATTGGAGAATCGTGCCCCATTGACCACATGACAAATGAACTCCTTCAGACTACAGGCACGACAGCACAGAAAGCTTAGAGAGAACAAAAAAAAAATGTTATTACATTTGTAAAAATGAATAAAATTACATCATATTCAAATATTGCTCATGAAAATGTGTAGCAGTAATACTGCGTGGAGATCAAGAAAATATACAGAATAAATGAAAAAATAATTCTCGTGTATCCAAACGCTGCTACAGCATCAAGGTTGTGTCTGTAGAGAATATAATCTAATTCACCTGCTTTCATTTGTGTGATCTTTCACATTTCAAAAGAAAACAACAGATGAAAAATTCAATACTGCATTTACTTTATAAAAGTGAAGAAAAGGTCATTTATTGGCCTTTTTCATTATTAATATCTGTCTAGGCTTATATTTTAAATACAAAGAATCTTTGCAACAGCCATTTCCATTCAAGGCCTCTAAGTAGTTTTACAAGTGGTCTCAAATACATCTGCTAAGTTGAAACAAATCTTATCCTTTCAAATTAATCATGCCTCTTTCAGCTTTTTGCAAGGGGGAAAAAAAAAAAAAAAAGAGCATTATCATAACACAAGGCAGCTTTTCCAGAACTCTACACAGTAAAGAGTTGAACTGAAGCAAATGAGACGGCAAAGGCAATACTAAATCCAACAGAAACAGCAATTCAGGGACTGAGCTCACATTCTAAAGCCTTGGAAAAACTTCACTATCAATTATTTCAGTTGGCATTTATTGAATTAAGGTTTTTTAATGCAATCCAGAAATGGTCTTCACTCCCACAAAAGAGTTTAGATCAAATCGTGTTTAAAAAAAGAAAAAAAAAGAGCAGAAAGAAAACAAAACCACACCGATTGTCAAGCCTAAATGTTTGCCTCACCTTTCCCCCCAGCCAGAGCGGGTTTGAACCTTTACCCTACCACTACGGCAGGCAGCACAATCCTGCAATGATCCTATTCTCATTCTCAGTGTTTCCTTCCTGGCTTGTAGAATTGAATTCAGCATCATAGCTGAGGGAAACAGTACACACAACAGGGCGTTTTCTTATATGTTAGTACATACTATAGCCTTACTAATCCAAAACTGTTATAAAACTGTTCAAAAATCCAAGAGCATGATGGAAAAGCCCTCTCCCTCCAGGGGTGGTTGCTCAGTACCATAAAATGTGTCATACAGCTCAGATGGTTGTGATAAACTCAAATTACAGAGGTAACAACATGATGTGGGAAATGGGAAGGCAATCACCCTTCTTATAAATAGTCATGCTAGCACAGGGCAAAGTTAGGGAGAAAAATGGGGAAATGAAAAAGGAGAGAAAAAAACGGAGTGGTCAGCAGTAGCAGAAATATAAATCTCCCATCCCATATGAATAATTCAGTAATAAGATTTAATTTCTAAAATACCTATTTACTTGAATGCATTGAAAGACACACGCTCCACCTCAGATCTGGCTTTCGTTTTAAAGAGATTGCCCAGGAAGTTTGCACGAATATGATTCATCACAACCTACACACTACTGAAATAATTCCTTGTATAATTCTGCCAAGCGCAATCATAAATCTGACAAACTGCAGAATTTGTGCATGCAGATCTTCCAAAATAAAGTAATATAAAAAGAAACTGTGGACTTTGAGGAACTGGTTCAATAAAATACCCCTTCTTTTTGGAACAGAGTGCAGCCATGCAGCAACCAGTTGAATACTTGGGGGATTTTCTATGTATATATTTTTGCATGGGATTCACATTCATATCCATGATTTCCAAAGAAAGTCTCATTAAGCGGTGCGCAAAAAGAACGAGGCCACTTTGATGTATAAACGTTCTGAATATTAGAACTTTGTATACACTATCATTTTAATATGGGAACCAGCGTTTGCTAATGGAAGTTTATACATCCAGGTTACATCAGATCAGTCTATAATGTAAGTGAAAAATAAACTTCAAATTATGCACACTCCATTATTACACACTATTGTAACGATATAAGCCAAATTTCTTACAAGAGACTTGGAATCAGACAGAAGTTAGCAGTTCTGAATTTGCAAGATTCCTGAAGACAGAAAGACTACGGCATAGCCTCCCTAACAGACATCGGTGCCTCTTAAAGAAACAGAATCTAATCTGAAGGACGTGCCACATTACTGCAATTTTCTGTGCATCGAAATAAGTTGTCTTTTCTTCTACCTTTGAAAATTCCAAGTGCAGAGACTATTTAATTCTCACTCAGCTCTTCTTTACACTAGCATATTTTCAGATGATGAAGGACAAACGTGAATGAAAAAAGTTAATAAAACTTCTCCAAAGTCAGCTGAAAGGAAACAATGCCATTTTTTTCTGACTCTGGAACACAAAAAAAGAAAACGGAGAAACTTTTGCTCACTCTGTTATGAAATTGAAGAAAGTGAAAGCTGATCAGTAATGAATTAGTGGGTCACCTACACCCAAACTTGTACCTCCAAAATCTATGCATTATGATAATACTAACTGCTTACCTAAATGGGAGATTTCCTGAGGTTATAAATTAAGGCCCACATCATACAGAATTACAATCAGTGAAAATTTTGCCTTTGACTTTCACGTGCGTAAGATTACATTCTAAAGAATTTCACTAAAGTTATTACAAGACCACTGCCGGAAACGTGACTACTGAGCAGAAGTCCCTTTAGTTGGGCACTGAAGTTTGTTACTGAAGGTAGTCAGATACTTTTGTGGAAACTAATATAATTTTCCTCTTTAAATAACTTGATCAAAATAAGTGGAGCTATTCATAACATAAAATACACATGTTGGATGAAGAGTCAAAATCTTGCCCTTTCAGAAAATTAAGCCTGGCTTGGATCTGCATATCTCATCAGGTAATTTGCTCAGCCAGATAAAATCTTCTGTAGATATGATTTTTTGCTCATTGCCTTTCTAGTAAATCAATCCTTGTAATAGTACATAACACCTAATCATTATCCAGATGAGTCCCTACTTATCAGGTCATTTGATGACATGCTGCCTAAATGAATCTCATTTATAAAGTCTTCTCTTATCCTTTCAGTGCCAAGATTCATGGCTAACATTCCTGAACATGCACCATTCATAATTAGCAGAAGTCCCTGTACCAAAACTATTCCTAGATAAATGGAAGAACAGGGAAACGTACCTTGTGCAATTGATGCACACATCATGAATGAAATCATTATCGTTTGTGCTGCTATTACCTACTCAATGGCAATAAACTTAAGTACAAGACTCATCTGTTATATCAGACATTTTCATGACACAAGTACAGTAATGGCAGGAAGTCATCACCTCTCATCATCGGCCCTTTTGGACAAGACCTTCCTCAAGGACACTAATATCAAATACCAGTCAGGGAAGAACTCCCTACCAGTAATTTATTGAACTCTTTTTACCCTTTTCCTGTTCAAGAATTGACCATGCACAGGTTTCCATGTTCTCAGTAGGATTCATCATTCAAAATATTTCACCTGTTTCAGCAGGAAATGAATTTTGATCCATCGATAATTTTCAAATTACAAATATTCGGTCAAGGTCTGTTTGATGTTTGTAAGAGCTCTAAGTCACAGGAGACAGGACTCACATCACCTACCTTCAGTCATCTAAAAGTCATGGTATATAGTGCAGAGTAGTGGTTAGATGCCTCTCCAGTTCCTATATGCCTTCAGTGGTTTTCTCCAGTAACAATTCATCACATTGTGAAGACTGATAGCAAAGGCATTAGGGAATCTCCCCCTTCGGAGCTTCCTCTTTCTCCATTACTCACAGAGGAAGCATAGATGGCCAGCTTTGCCCAGATGCCTACATCTTGGACAGCTAAAGCTAAGCAAGATGAATTCCAACAACACAATTTTCCTCCTCTCTAACAATCCCACGTAATGAATACAATGAAAAATACTGTAGTCAAATGTAAAATTTATTCCTTACTCAAAGTCCAGAAACGTAACAATTATATCTGCCCGCAGCAGCACAGGGGCTCACTCCAGAGCTCAAAGTGCTTCCAGACAATACAATCAGAGCTATGACTATATTCTACCGATTCATCAAGTAGGTAGGAAGAAAAATCTTTCTTCCTTTATATCTCACTTTTACAGAATACAACTACTATAAATAAAAATTACTGTTTCCGATGATACCGAAAACTGTAACACACACATGTAGGTCTTTGAATACAGTCGGGGCAGAATCTTTAAACCTTCCCGCAACCTGACTTTGCTGTGAGCAGTACTGATTAGAACATAATTTCTGACACATTCCCACTTAACACAAACCCTATTTCTATGCTTTTTCAGAAACGCTTTGGGTGCAATTGCTTTTTACCAAGGAAAGGGCATTAACAGAATTCTAACCTAAAAGTGGTTTATTTAGCAGACAGTGCTACTCCTTTCCTTGTCCAGTTGCGCAGAACTAATCTACAATACATCCTTTCACTTATAAAAACAGATATTCTTTGCCCCAGGGATAAAATATCACTTTTAGAAAACCTAACCTGTTATTAAGAAACTCTTCACATCAACAGATATTGCCATGCATGTATTGCCTTAGATTTGCCACCAAGATGAAGCACCTCTGATAAATATTCCTAAAGGGAGTCTTTCCATCCTTATTTTAATGCCTTTTTAGCGTTGCCTTTAGAGATGCAGAGATGATGATATTTACTCAGCCATTTCACCTTTCCCCCCTCTACTTCTGTGAGTGGCTCTGATAAATACTGGTAATTTCAAGATTTAATTTTGAGCCACTCCTCCCCTAACAGAAACATTAATGTCATCATCTACCCCAGGGAGAAGATTTTTGCAACAATATTATCTCTTTCTTTTCTGAGAAAGAAAAGCTGTTCGCACATTGATAGCAAATTCTGTTTAGTGTTTTATTATGCACAATGGAAAAATATTAAATAGATCAATAGGAAAATGAAGCTGTTGCAAGTTGATCTCCATGGAGTGAGAAAAATGCTGGGGAAATAAGAATTATTAGGAAAAAAGAAAATTAAATTTACACATTTGAGATAATAAGGCATGTCGCTTATCCTCAGTGGTTTCTCTAATCTAGCTTTACTTAATTGCATTCTTTGTAAAGACATATTGTTTCATTTCTTTCCCCAATGGATCTTTTTTGTTGGGGGAGTATATAGTGTAATTACTAGCTCCCAGCATTATCTCTACTTTTATTATAAAATGTCATCATTCTGAAAAGAAAAATTTCATGCACTACATAATGTCAATCATCTGTCTTTATGAGATGGAACAGCATTCACTTTGTTCAGAAAGGGTTTTTTTTGGGGGGGAAACTGTCTTTCACGTACGGTCATTTTTTAAAAGCTGTATTTCAACCTGCTTAGCATAAGAGCATCGTCACAGTTACACTCACCCACTTTACAGGGGATTTGTGTGTGGCAATAAAGCTTTTAAGTCTGGACGTACAAAGTCATGCTCGTGAAGAAACAGGAGAGCAAATGTTAATATTTTCCCAAACTTCAAAGCTCTGTTTTCATTTTAGAATCTTTGTGATTAAAATCAAAGCCACTGTTGCTGCGCAGCATCGGAATTTCACTTTGGAAAATTTGACATTTCCTTCCATCGTTATTTCACTTCCCAAAGAAATTTCAAAGAGAAAGCAGCACCTGTAATAGCTCCTCAACCTTTAACCCCTCCAAAACAGCAATGACCATTATGTTTATAGGGCATTCTGACCATACATGGCATTATCCATTACATGACACAGGGGAAAGGAGGTGACACAGAAATGAAGGAGTGGCTTTTATTTAGCCAAGGGGCAGCACTAACATCCACAGCCGGGGCTCAGCTACCCTCCTAAATTCTCTATCGTTTCGTAAATATTTCTGGAAATGCTGTTTGGCTTTAGACAGCCTGATCCTGTAATCTATACTCAACTAAAACTCCCACTGAAGCCATGACATTTCGTAACAAAAATGCATCAGTCATTGGGAGTTCTACACTTACACATCGACTAAAATGGGCCCTGAAATGTCACTGAAAAGACAGAAATCTCCCAAGCCAGACAAGGGAGCAAAAAGATAATAGATCATAACAGCTGATATAGCAGCAGAAATACTCTGGTCTCAACCCTATGGCCTTTTGAACTGGATAAAATCACCACAATCTAATGAAGCTAATGGAATAGCCGTGACTTTGTTAGAATATCAGGTATTTTTTTGAACATTCAAACAAAAATAAGAGAAGTACCTATTCACAAAAACTTTAATTATTTCTATTCTAAATTTCTACTTGTCATACTTTGCATATTTATACATAATTCATATTATTTATTATAAATTTATCCATTTTCATGTAATTAATTTATTTGTATTACTTAAGTATATTTCTGAATGTATTTGCTGGGGATTGTATGCAGGGCCCAGAACGCCACCACCGAGCACTGAAGTCAACTGACTTTAACTAAGATGCAGCTGCAGTCGCCGTTACATTCCTGTACTGAAGAGGACACTTTGACAGGTTTTTCTACACACAAGTTCTTCCAGGCCTGCATCACTGTATTCTGAAGCTGTGAATTTCACATTTTTAATCATGTATTACTAAGAGAAACAGTTTCATTTTAAGAGCTGTCTGGGATTTTCTGCATGCCTCAAATTTTAATGCCATTCCAGGTCCCAGAAAATTATTTACATATATTTACTGCTCTGTAAACCTGGCTGTTAAATGCATTGCCAACCTGAATCTGTAAGTCAGAGTAAGCTTATTCGGTGAGTGTTGACTGTGCATTGCAACACTATTTATGCAAGATTACACCTGTGCTCCGATTAAGCACCGAACCCTCCTTATGAGAGGTTCTGAAAATGGAGAAGACAACCAGGGCATAAGCAGGTCCAAAATAGCCTGTCAATAGCTTTCACCTATTATCACATTATTTGAAAGGATGGGTTTATTATTTTTTGTTCTTGAGGACCCAGATCATACAGTTTAAAAAAAAAAAAAAAAAAGACAACTCATGGCTTTGGATACAAAACACTTACTGAATCTCTCCAATAATCAACTGCAAACCTGATGGAAATCTTACCATTCATGAATTAACATTTGGGATTTCACCCTAAGCCTCATAATATTGCAGCACCAGTTGCTCAAGACAAATGATTAACTGAAGAAAAACTATGTGAAAGAAAGATTGCGGTCATTTCCCACACATCTGAGTGGAAAAGATTAGTGTAAGATGAATACTGGAAAAAATTAGAGAGCATCTAGAATGGCAATATAAAGCTATTCTTCAGATGAGGTATTTTCAGGGAGCTCACTGTGCTGGAGAAAATTATCTACCAGCATATGCCTGGAGTGATTGCACCTCAGACAAGTCACATTCCTGGGAACGAGACATCTGATTCCTCTCATTGCTGAGGTTATGCCATGTCCCAAAAGGCACTGGAGTCGGGTGTGCATGGCAGTGTGCCTGTACCTCCTGTCCTCTCATTGAACCTGCCAAGAGATCACAAGTGTCTCCCCTTTTTGGTGATGGCACAAGCTTGAGGGTCACTGAACTCAGGTATTGTTCAGTAAATCACAATTAAAGACCAGTGCTATACAGACCATGTCACAGGGACTTGCCGAGAAATGGCCTAATCTTTCTTATTTCATTTTTTTCTCAACAAAGGTGTATAAAGGTTTTTAAATTATTGATTATATGTCATTTATAGACATATTGTTTGTTTACCTAAGTCTGTCTTTGTATCTACAGCAATGTTCAATGACGTTTAGAATAATGGCCGGTATAATTTTTATATAACGGGTATCCAAATAGCAGATACAGGGAGTCCCTCAAACCTCTAGAGCGCATCTGTGTGAGTTTAGGAACTGAGTTTTGTTTCAGCACGTGAAAGGAGACGGTCGTTACTCTGCTGCTGGAGGGGAGGAGGAGGAGGGGCACCCGACGCAGCACTGTGGGATGTGGGCAGCATTTTGTTTTCAGACATTTAAGAAAAGCCTCATTGCAGTCAGAAGATACATAGACCACGTACCTCACCTCAGTAATAAATCAGTACCAGACTGGTATCAAAGGAGTCTCTGGCCTGCTGGAGAATAGTCCTGGCAACTTGCAGCCATTAAATAGCAGACAGTTTATTCCCCTGAAGATCCTTCCCTCTGTCTGGGGAGGGACAAGGCATTTTGCTTGCCAGCTATAATTTAAATAGAGCAGGGTTAATCTTCTGTTATCAGTGCCTCCTCCTATGGGAGGAAGCAAAATACCTGCCCACCTGAATTAATTGTGCAAGGAGAGGCAGGACAGGCAACTGTGCATCATTATTTCCCTGTGAAGATTGCACTAGTCATCACGGGGTAAGACAGCATCAGCAGGCTTTTATGGCAGAAAAATCTCTTTTTTGTCCTGGCCAGGTTAAATTCTTAGCTGGTATAAAATGGGCAATATCCCCAAAGAAAGTAAGGTGGGCTGATAAGCACTGCCAGAACTCCAGTTTTATATCTTGTCCGGAGGATTTGGGTGTTGTGACACCAATGATCTGCACAGACTCCAGGCTACGAGCTCACACAGGCCAAGTATAAGCTTGACCTTCAGCTGCCTCGATCACCAAGGAGGTATCTGCTCCTCTGCTCGGCACTGGCAAGCTCCGCAGGCTGTGTTCTGCTATTTTGCTGCCTCCAGTGAGTTGCTGTTAGAACCTGACCTGGCCAGTTTACGGCTTCCCAATGCACATTTATTTTGTATTTAACCTCTCTGCCTGTGTCCAAAAATGGGTTCTTCAGCTACGTCCAGGAAAGCATGACCTGATATCTTCTCCAGTAACGTTAGTGGGATTGGAATTTTCCCAAAACATTAGAAAAGTGACATCTGAGGTACACGACGAGTTAGCCCCATTACGTATTTTCCTTTGGCTGTTTATGAACATTATCCACTGGACTTTTGACCTCTGAAGCTTTGGCAATCTCTGTAGCTCTGTATACATCACTGCACAGTAGTTTATACAGTTCTTCCAGTGGTAAAATAACTTCAAACTATGTTTCAATCACTTGTGGTTAGAACATGATTTTTTAAAAAGATTTTTTTTTAATTACATAAAAAGGAATTCTTTCACTTGAAGTACTCATTCCCTTGCAGATTTATGGCATATTTAATTAGTCATTTGGAGCGCAGATCACTCCATTCACTAAGGATCAATATATAGTAACTGACTGCAAGCTGGTGAGAAAATATGGTTGAGTTTACAAGGATAACTGAAGCTCAACCCTGAACTGAGAGGGTGCAGACAGGAGACATGGGAACACAATATGCCCCCAGGCATCTGCTATCAAGGGCTTTAAGTGAAGCAACCAGTTCAGCCCAGCAGCAGGAAGGCTGGGTGATGCTGACCAGGTCCACATTCTCATGGAGAAATTTGGCTCTGCTGTCGCTTTCTGTTCCCTCCAAACATGGTGCCCTACCAAAGTCTCCACCTGTACCAAGAGGACTGCAAGCCTCCATTTCTCTTCCTCTTTAGTAACCTACATATTTGGGTTGCGATCTGCTGCACTTAATGCTACACCTGGCACAGTGGAGCTGCGACCATGTAGAACTCATAGCCACTATCATCATCATAAAAACAAACTGGCTACTTTATAAAATACCTTTTTTTGAGTATTGGCATGGATTATACAAAATAGGACTAGAAAAAAATTCTTTCAGCAGAATCTTTTCCTTCCAACACCTATAATTCCTTATGGTGCCCAAGAAACAAAAGCAGAGTTTAACACCAAATAAACTTGTATTTATTAATGTGTCTCCAGGAGGAGTTTTATTAAGGGGCCAGAAGCTAAATTGCATTCTAATGGGTAATAATAAAGGCTGTATAGTACAGTTTCTGGTAACGTTGGCTTCGATTTAGACACACAGCTAAGGTAACCTTCTATTTCTCTTCTTTCATATGAAAGGCTACTGAAAACACTAGAGAATAAAAGAGGCTGTCGTTAGTTGTCATACTGTGTCTATAATTACTTACTTTGTTCCTGAAGCCATCACCATGATAAATTTGCAGTTTTTCCCATCTGCCAGGAGTAGTAATGTGCAATACATTTAACAACTGAATTTGCATATAGAAAGTATCATTGACCTTTGAATTTAAAAGGACAAAGATTTACAAGGACACCCTTTTGAAGCAAAGTGCTTAGTTTGGGAAAAATGAAACAGCACAAGAGGAATAAAACACACTATCTCCTGCATATAGGAAAAGTTGCAGTTTTTTACAAGCAAGACATTTGAAATCCCGATGAAATAGCTCCCTCATGAGTGGCCACATAATAAAGGAAACAACTGTCAACTAGAAGGAAAATACTAAGGTAGGATTTGGGATGTGCTTGGCATTGGCTAAATTGGATGCCACAGCACACATGACTTCACTGGGAGGCAACATCTAGACCTGTGACTTGTAAATGCAGGGTGACAGCCCCTGCTCAGCCTTTACGGGTCTATTTACAGGGCTGCCTGGCGGCAGAGGCTGTCTCCGCTATGGTGCTGGGCTGCGCAGGACCTGCAGAGATGCACAGAGAGCATGGGGAACCACAGGGCTCCCCAGCAGCGCTTCCCCCCTCCGGCTCCTCCTGCCGCTAACGGAGCTGCACGCTCTACATCTGAAACCGATTTGCATCCAGAGAGTGCAGAGCAGAGGCAGCACAGGAGCAAGCTCATGACAGCCAGCAGCAGGCTCCCCAGAGAGAATGGAACATTGCATTTGGGGGGAGGGGGGGGGGAAGGGGGAGGAAGACTAAATTTTTTTTCCAGTCCTGAGCTGCACCAGGGTCTAGGAAAGCCCTTTCCCCAGTTCAGGCAGCCATACTGTGCCAGACTATTACACCTATTGCTGACTCCCCGAACAGCCCCTTGGGCAGCGATACAGCCACAGACAGCTCTCCCAATGGCAGGTTAGCATAGGCACAGGCTGCACATCCATCCCCTTCATCTGCCCATCCAAACACTTCCACAAAGTTTTCAGAAAGTTCCCAAGTGTCTGTTTTCCTTATTGTCTACATAGGGAATCTCCCTGGACTCCTGTAGTAACTCTGGACTCCTGGACTCTGGCACCTGTAGTAACACAGAAGACCAGAGCTGGATTTGAAACCCTTCCTCGAATCAGCATGACTCCAGCAAGAACTGTAAACTCCGACTCGGAAAAGTAGGTCTGAGCAAAGTGAATTTAAATGGATACTGAATCAAGGCTTTAACATGGAATCTGACTCTCACTCACTCTCCAGCTTGTTTTGGCAACATGTTATGAAGAAAAGGAGACAAAAAGCGTCTCGGTGTCCACTAACACCCAGCGTGCAGTGACATAAAGGGAAAGTGGAAATAAATTAAAACAGTCAAAGCATACCACGTTCCAGTATTTAAAGGGTGGCTACAAAGAAGATGGAGAATCCCTTTTTACAAGCAGTCACATGGAAAAGACGAGGGATGATGGGTACAAGTTACTCCTGGCAAGATTCCGATAGGACACAAGAGGAAAATGTTTCACAATGAGATCAGCCATCGGAATAATCTCCCCAGGGAAGTGGTGGATTCCCCATCATTGTACACTATAAAGATCCAGCTGGACAGGATGCTGGGCCATCTTGGCTAGACCGTGCTTTTCCCCAAGAAAGGTTGGACTAGACGATCCTTGAGGTCCCTTCCAACCTGGGATTCTATTATTCATCTCAAAGTCAGCCTTGCGACTTCAGCTGAGGTGCAATGTGTAACGTAGAGCCACCAAAGCCACTGATCTCTGGCATTACCTAACGTAGAAGAAGAGTTCCTAGATCAAGAAACTCTCTGCCCTCCATCACACCCAGGCAACTCCAGTGGCGTCTCTTCCAGATAAGCAAACTGCCTGCCAGAGCCGTGTCCCCACGCTGAGTCACAGCTCACAGACTCCCCTCGTCTAACCACAATCCCTCTCCGATGGATAATTTTTTATACAGGACATGGGATTGTGACCATAAAAACAGAGGGGAAATACTGATGAATAACTGTCTGTAGCAGATCCTCAGGAAGAGCAAACAGTAAAACTGCAACTTGGCATGAACTCATTAGAATGGAGAGAGGAATAAATGGATGCTTTCAGGGCTTCGGTGCTAACTAGTCTACTGATTTCATCAACAATATAGATATAAAAACATAGCGGTCAGAGCAAAAGTCCACTTAACAGTATTTTTATTGTGGTTATGCGCAAACTGCTAGGAAAAAAGATGGCTATGGTAAGTTTATATAATACTTCTCCAGTACTCTGCCAGCCAACAGCTGGCTTGCAGGATGTAAAGTGGGTGTTTCTGTATATTCAGGAACATTCGATGGATTTCTCTTCCATATATTTGCCCAGTCCTTGACCAAAACCATTTTAACTCTTAGCACAGCACCCACAACACTCTTCAGCAAGGAGGTCAACAGCTTTAACTATTAACTGAAGAGCTGCCTCCTTTCGTTCATTTTGATCCTGGATCTTAGTACTGTTGTTTCAAGGCCTCTATTCTTGCACTAGAATAAACAGCAAATATTTGATTACCACCCACTCAGTCCATGTAGGGGAAAAAAAGGTAGTATTTGTGCATGTCCTACTTTTTCCTTATACAGGAGCCATTTTATACCTGTGTCCTTCCTTGAACATTTTGAATTCTATATTCTTTTTCAGAAGAAAGGACCAGCACTTCACACAACATTCAAGATACAGAAAAAAAATCCAAACCATCATTATGCCACTGAGTAAAATCTCTTTTGTTGTTAATTCTGTCCTAATAATTTCTAGCGTTTAATTTGCTTTTTTGACTGCTACTGCCATTGAATCGACGTGTTTGGGGAACTATGTCTCATTACCAAATCTTGCTCCCAAGTGCTAATTTTGAATTTAGACAAAGATATTCCAAGTAATTCCCACTTTTAGCAACTTGGTCCTTTTGTGAATCTGCTACAGGCAACCTGGTGTGAAGCTGGCACACCTGGGATACAGTACTGCATTCAAATTTCAGAATGTATTTAAGGGGTGGGGTTTTTGAGGAATATAAAGTACATTTCATATTCTTGACAATATTCAAATTAATGAAAGTAAGAAAAAACTATAAATCCCAAGATACTCCCAAGGGGCTATATGCAGACCTCCCTGTCTCTTCAACCTATCTCTATTGATGTCCTTTTGTTAACGTTAATTTTCATATTGTCAATAGCTCTTCCAAATAACTCTTGGGAAGAAATTGCTATAGTACAGATTACTATGTCATGAATGAATTATTCATAAATGCCATTTTGTCTCATAAAAGCTTAACATATTAGTTCAGAACATAATCATAAATACAACTTTAACACAGATCGCACATCCCTTAACTCCTACACTACAATACCTTCCCAGTAAGCTATGATGATTCAAGATAAAATAACACTTGCAAAAGCAAGATAAAAGCCTTAGAGATGAGAACTGTTGAAGTCTGAATTTCTTAGAACACCTTTTTCTGGTCATTCTTAATAGGGTTTGCCCAGACTTGTTACTGCAACCCCTTTCCATTCTCCCTGGAGCACCATGTGTGACTTCAGTATACACAGCCATATTTCTCCCCCTCTCTGTTTACACCACCAAAGAAAAGAATCAACATGCCATTTTCTTATAATCCCTTATGACTCAAACTGCGTGTTTTTAGAAAAACTGTGTGGTTTTGCATGGATTTTAATAGTTCCTCAGCAGCCTGGAGGGAGGCATTAGCTGCATTGTAAATCAGTGGTGAATAGAAGACAAGAAGATTCCGTGGTGACTACTATGGACACTGAAACAGTTTGTTCCACAGCAATGTAAGATACACCTGTGATGCATTGTATTTCCATTATTTCATTTCCAATTGTGACAAACTGACCAAGAAAGAACCCTTCCTACAAAAGGGCAAAGAACTAGGGATGGGAAGTAAAAAAAGAAAACCACAACCCAAGGAGAACAGTGTGATTAACCAGAAGGACTCGCTGTCTTCTCTCCAGCACTCAAGAAGCTGCTATAAGAAAATATTTCTTGTAAAGGGAACATGCAGTTGAGAACTTTCTGGAGGTATTATAGATGGAAAAACTCAGTAGTATTGTGTTGCCTGCAATTTTTTTAACAAAGTCTACCTGCAATCATCAGTAGATAAGGGAAAGAACAGACAGCCTATCTATTACTCATTTAATGTTATCCTAAACGTTTTTCAACTTATTATCCTATGCTTGCTTCTTACAAATTGGCCTAAAAAGGCACATGGATTTTTACTAATATTCCTCTCATTATAGTTTCATGAATGGTTTCAGCAACGAATTCTTAGTTTATATATTCTTAATCCAGTGGAGTACATACATGTTGCTTCAATTTGTTATCCCCTCCACTGCCCATCAACAGATTTCCTTGCATTGGCACCTGTGTTAGGTTTTCTGGCACATGTTGCATTGATTTATTCTTACAGAAAATTTACAGTTAATACCCTAGCAGCATTTAATTTTAGGTAGACCTGAAGGCCTTCCCAAATCTAGCGACTTCTTTGCTTAATCCTCATATTCAATAACAGCACCTGGTATGGAAAAAAAACCATACTGAAAACTACTTTTCACAGCTATTTCTCTAACACTTTCTGCATTAGCAAACATCTGCTGTGAGGAGTGTTTTCTGGAAAGCACACAAGCAGCAACAAAAGGGACAGGAGTTCGTGACAGGACGAATAATCAGGGAGAATTGTCAGAGGTGTTTGCTTAACTCAACTAAGCAAAACAGAACTCAAAGTGATGCATCGGGTTGAGTAACACTGGTAGGTGTAGTTTCACCCTTCTCTTTCACCAGATGTGAGTTTGGCCCACTGACTGGAAGATGTGTCATGGCTTGGGCTCATACACTGAACATATGGTGGAGTTAGATTACGAGCACTGAGAGAAACTCTGTCTCTACACAGTAACTGTGGTCCATTTTCCCTAAATCTGCCTGCTATTGGCTCGTTAACAAAAACAAAATCAAACACCTGTGTACCAGATATAGAGTTGTTTAGGTGCCAGCACTGATCCATCTGCAAAGCACATCATTAGCCAACTTCTTTTCTTTGGGTGAGACGCAAGACAGATTCATCAGAGCAAACCCACAGCACCACTAAAGGAACATCACTTGTTCCCAACCTACCACTCTCCACTTCTTTCTTTGCCTTTTCATGTTGCCATAATAGTGATGAATAGTGATAAAATATTCATTTCTCTCCTCCTCATCACGTAATTCTCCAGGCCCTGGACCAGCACACTGTGAGCTCATCCCCAATTCTTTATTGGCCCACCTGCCACTTTACCGGCAGATCTTTCCAGCGTGCCAGTTCCCTCATCTGACTTCTCCTCCTGCACTCCAGGCAAGTGAGATTTTTTGAAAACTATTTAAATGTTGGTACATTGGGTCTGGCTGGATTGCAGGGGTGGCTTCTGTGAGAGGATGACAGAAGCATCCACTCCTTTCAGGCCCACCTCTGACTTACTCTGGGAGCGCAATGTCATCCCAGTCACCATATCTTACAGTTCATGGTATGATCTATTTATGTTGGGATTCATTTAGGATTCTTGACTGTCTTTCCTCACAATTACCTGAGCACATCCTATACATCTTTACTATTCTTTCAGAAGTAAGATGTTGTAGTGATACATCATGATCATCACGTAAGTAAAGGTTCATTAGAAGATAGTGTCCTGTTCACTCCGAAAAAGACTGAAGAGGAATATTTCCCTCAGTTATGTTCTTAACATGAATACAAAGAGCAGCAGTGAACAACTTCTGCGGTGCTGATGAGACATTATCACCCTTTAATTTGCTGAAGCTGAGACTATTCAAAAGCTTGGAAAGATCTTGTTCATTGCAGGTGCACACAAAACAACTTAGGCAAGAACCAGCAGGCATGAACCGACACAGGAGATTGTTAGCTGCAGAAATGCAGATGTACAGCAGCATAACACATTTAGGCCGTTAACTGCTTTCTGAAATAGCTGTCATTGTGCACACTGTCAAGGACCAGCGCCAGAAAGCTCCTTGCTGTTGAGCACCACATTTCACTGATGTTTTGGTCAGTCCCCGAGTTCTAGAGCTATGAATCTCATTTTTAAAAAAATTTAAAAAAAAAACAAACACACAACAAACCTCAACTCCACAAAACCACAAGCTCAAACACATCCCGCCTTTGCTCTACCTTTTTCTATGCCTTCCTTGCATTCCTTTACATGACAGAGAACTTCCCATCCTATGGAAAGCAAGTGTGTGTGTTGGGAAATGTGTGCACTCAGACACCAGTATATACAGTACTCCAGGGTACAGACAGGCAAAAACTGGTTTTACCAGCCTTCATTCCCAATGAGCAGACCCAAATTCAGATGTCTTTATTTCACATTTGTTTGGCTTTCCCTTAAACCTGTTGTGATCTTGTAACTATTGCCCCTAGATTAGCATGGCTTTTCTTTCATTGGTTTCGAATTTATCTGCAGGAGCTTTCATTTGGTGACATTCCTATCATCATCCTAGCCAGGAAAGCATAAAAAAGGAGGACTGAGCAATTTCTATTGCACCTTTCACAAGTCTTAAATGCTCGTTACCTTTCTGAAAGCTAAATCAAGGCAGGCAGTACAGCTAAGTTAGCTGCATGCTGAGGCATTTACCAGGAATTCACCTCCCTCAGAGAGTTCAGTAACATTCTCACGCACCTGAACACGTAATACCTGCATCCAAAAAAATACTATCCAAACTAAAGCATACTATGGAGTATTCCCTGTGTATGTAAGAGAAAGAGAAATATCAGCCCAGGTGTTGAAAAATAATTAAATTGAGATTCTCCTGGAGGTGATGTTTGTTCATCTCTTTGTTAAGATAAACTTCAGTTTATCTTCTGTCTCTCACTCTTAACCTTTTGACATAAAGATCTGCAGTATCAGAGCTATCAGGCCAGCATTACTTTTATATTTATCCCAGGTAAAAGATGCAGTTCCTTAAACCACTTTATGAATAAAGGGCTGGTAGTTTTCTTATCTGCTTAGTCCTGTTTACAATTATTCAGCTGTTATAGCTACATGTAAATACCAACAACATATATGGAGAAAGGTGCTGTTATGGAAATGAGGTGCTTCCATCTCTGTGAATAGTGATGAATCCTGAGGCTGAAGGAGGTCACAGTTAAACGCAAAAGGCAGAATGAATTAAGTACCCGCAGTCTTATATTTGCTTGATACACCATCCAATGATGGTGACCCTTTGTCAGAGTACAGTCACCACACAACTTCATACAATACTAACCTGGTAGCAAACAAACCCTGCAAAAAAAAAATCTTTTTTGTTGTCATTGTTTTACTACTGTATTTAAAACATCAACCCTTTCCGAATGGGAACACAGCAACTAAATACAATTCATTGTGTGGCCACAGTCATTAGCGCAGAGGCTGCAGCAAGACTGAGGAGCTACCCTTACTGGCATCACCATGATCTTAGGTCTGCTTCAGCTGACTATAAATTTTCCATCTTATTTGTAGAAGTCTCTTGCTGCAGCAAACCAGACACGTATGGGATGGAATAGCTTGCTGGAAAAGAGGCAGAAAAAGAGTAAAGGAATTTACTGCCAGAAATATCCATCCTCCCTGCTTCTCCCAATCCCTATGTTCAAATAAGCCATTATACACCACCTGCTTTAGCTACGGAGCAGCCATCAGAATTTCATTCTACACAACCTACTTGGATGATGCTCCGAAAAAGGCTTTCATTGACTCACTTTACTTAATTGGTAGAAGAGCAAACACAGAAGAGCCTGGGTTTTTGAGATAGCAAAAGACATTTTGTTCAAAACTAGGATTACTTGATAATAAATCCATTTGCAAGCAGATAAACGCCAGCAAAGAGACTAGAAATAGGAAGTGTCTGTTAAATAAAGCAGGTTACTGACAAAAAAAGAAAGACTTGGATTTATTTTGAACAAATAAGCCAGGGTTTAAAGGTTATTGTACTAAAGCAAAGTAAAAGACAAAGCACACTGTTATCCTATTCAACGTATATATGCAGTAAATTAAAGAGTTGGTATTCCTACAGTACGTATTGATTATTGAATTATTGTGTACCGTGTTTGGTGCTGGTAAATATTTAAGCACATTATGACTCTTCACAGGATACAGAACAGAGCACTCAGATTAATTTCAGACTTCAGATTTAAATTCTTCTGCCAGACTGAGAACTCTGGGTATACAAGAAGGAAACTTCACAGTAAGCTGGTTTACCCAGAGAAGCAGAGACATTACACTGATCTAAACAAACAACTTAACTTCAACAGTATTTTGACTGTAACAACAGTTTACTCAAAGTAAACTGTGATGAACTTTAAAGGAATAGCTCCATGGATCCACCCCAACATGTATAAGATACAGGCATTATTGTTTCTACATTACAACTTGGGAAATTAAGATAAAACGCTGAGAATCTTTGCTACTAAAGAAAACATAACTTTTTACTGATGATGTTCAGATCTATATTGTTGGTTGTTCAACTTTTCCTCTGCATTGCACATCCCCTGCAGTTCCAGTGCTACTCCCACCACTTCTCCACCTTTTCCCTGTGACCACTTTTCATTCAGAGAAGCTATACAACATTTATTCTTAAAATAGAGAACACCACTTCGTTGTAGTCCTGCCATTCACTGCCTTTATTTTGCCCTGTATAGATGGAAAGAAATACATAATCAAATATGTATGTGCATTTCTGCTGGGTATTGCCACGCAATAGCCAACTTCTGCATATCAGAGAAATAATATGTGAAGAAATGAACAGAATCATTCAACTTCCATCTGAAATAAAAACAGGTAGGAGAAAGCAAGCTGCCCATGCGCCAAGTTCTGCAAATCGAAGAGGAAAAAAAAAAAAAGCCACTTTTTACCTTCCTATTCCTAAGTGCTTTTCAACAATGTGTATTAATTTCTTCGGAACTAAGGATGGGATAATTGCATGCAGTCTTTAACATTAATTGCCACATAAGCTGTTATAAAAAGGTTTGCTATCTCACAACTCCCACACAGGTAAGCCTAGTCGAAGCCACCTTGGTGACCAAGGTAACACTCCACAGTAAAAGATGTATTAGATCAATGGGCCAGCAGTAAGCCTTCTATTTAAAAAGCCTTGGCTCATTGCATGTGATCTGAACACAATGAACTAACATCGCTACCTGCAATTGAAGGAGCTTTTAAAAACTGTGGGATAGCAGTCAAGTCAATGCATCAACCACTCGAGTTTCTTTATAAATTCTAGAAGACAGAAAAAGGTACTATAGAAAAAAAAGCCAAATTCCAAGTTCTATTTTATAAGCAACGAGAACTTAGAATCAATAATTCTGGAAGAACAGAATACGGCAGATTAAAGCATGTGTGTCAAAATACTACGTTCCGTAAGATATTTGACCAGTCTAGAGCTAGAAGTTCTTAGGATTTCACTCACAATGAATGACGGCACACATTTGTTTATCTTTTTGTCTTCATTGCTTTGTCTTAATTGGTGTTACTTAGTAATTCTCTCTCTCAAAAGAATTTCGTTGGATAGCATAGATGTACTGGAGCCAGAATTCGATAGGTGGAACGGACAACCTACACAGCCTTTGCACACAAAAAGAGTATAAAAGGTTGGCTTTTGCCCTAATTAAATGAAACTAAACAGACATTTTCTTTAGCAACAGTTATACCTTTTAGGACAAGAACTAAAGGACAAAACTGAAGTGTTTTATCAATCAGAGATTCAGAGCTGATTCTTTAGGTAGGAGCTAAATACACAGCACTTGTAGACAGTACGTAAAGAGAACACAGCAGATAATTTAAAGAAGGGCACAAGAAAGACAATGAGAAAAATCAGAAGAATTTTCTAACATTTATAGTTCATACTCAGATGCACAAATAGGTATTAGTGCGACTCAGTGTGCAACAACCATTTTGCACATGCAGACCTGCATTTTCAGGCACTCGTTGCAGCTCCAATTTCTGTTCTCCACGTGGACGGTTCTGCAAGGTCTTCATCTCCAGCACAGAAATCACTCTGATGGAGCGTAATCACAATGGACAAATGACTTTTGATTCAGCAGTCAAATGACTGTTTCAAAGCATTCGATCAGGTAGGAAGATGCCTGTAATTTTGAGTCATCCAGCGGACCCTAATTTGCAATCAACAGGGAATTTTTAATTGCAGACTCTCTGTGCTCAAGCTGTCAGCTGGGTTACAAACCCACAGGACTCAGCTCTCCAGGTGTTCAGAACGCCAGGAGGCTTTCGGCAGACAGAACAGAGAGATGCTACTCCAGACGTGCATCATATTGCACAGTATGCTTCAGAGGACAAGGGGAAAAAAAAGGCAACAAAACACACAAAATAAAAAACACACCCTTTCTCCCCATCCAAAGAAGGCCAAAAAGCCCTGCAGCCACACCAAATTTCCTGTGCAGTTATGGAAAGGATAAACCTGACGTGTGTATTAGACTGGAATGTACCAGAGAGAGCTTGACCTGTGGAGCTAAGAATAATTAATGGTGATGCAGGAAGGACGGAAGAATGGAAATGCCAGAAACTGCCCCACTGTTCAGCTACAATCATCTCCCCAGCCTTTCACCTGGGTTTCCACTTGCCCAGGCTCCCCTTTGACACCCCCGTGGCTTACACATCCAAGGACACTTCTTGCTCATTTTGTCCGAAGTAACACTCAATGCTGTATTTCTAGTACTACCTGGAAACTATTTGAAATACACCACCACATACCTTGGTCTATGGGTTTAATCAAACTCTCTAGACCCACCCCTTCCCTTCTTACCACCTTTACATGGATAATTTGCCTGTTTCTTTGTCTACAGGTGGCAATACAGGAGTCACACCTTGGGTGTGAAGGATCTTCCCTGATGCATCACACTGCAAAGCAGTTTGTTTATTTATTGTATTGCAAAGATTTCAAGTTCTGCTACAACACTTTGCTAGTTACCGTTAAAAAGAAGCTACATTCTTAGCAGTGCCCACTATCACCAAATATAAAGCACTTAAGCTGTCACCTTAATGCTCAGTATTTATTTGAATTAGATCCTATTGTACAGTCTGACTATTTAAGTGGAAGTCACTTCTTAGACTGCAAAGTAAGCAGATGCCAATGCAGTTCTCCGAAACGTGTTTCCATTTTCTCTCATTGCACATGTTTCCATTTTCCTAGGGCCCTCTCCTCATCAATACCTCCTCTCATTACGTGATTAAATCTTTCCCTTTTGTCAGAAAAAGCATATTAATAATCTGTTGTGAGAAAATTGGAAAGCAAAGTCTAGAAATGTTGTCTCTTCATCTAACTACTGGCCACTAGCTTTCAGTCATGATGAATGATGTCTAAAAATTATCCTAAAATCCCCTCTTCCCCCCCCCCGAAAATTCTTTGCTGGATTACATCTGTCAGATTTATCTATCAGTTTGCTGTAAATCAATTGCTGTTAAAGAATGTTATCCATCAACAAAAAGGATTACAATAACCATTAAGTTTCTGCTAGTGCTGCTTGAGAAATAACAAAGAAGTTGAGGCTTTTTTTTTTTTCTAAGACAAGCAGCACTGAAGTTTTGTTAAAATGAATTTTTGGAAAAAGTGCTAAAAACTTTGTAAGAAGAAATCTTTGTAAAAAAAAATAAATAAAAGCTTTTAAAATCCAATTTCACCTGCATTTTAATAATTTCTTGGTTCAAATTCTGAAACAAAATGAAATAAAACTGTACAAAGGAAATCCAACATGGTTAAAAATTGCATTAAAATGTCATGTGAGGATATTACTCATGAGAATACTGGAGACTTGAAGAGAAAAGTAATATTTTACACTCCCTCTCAAGCCAATTTCAAAATGGAACATTAACTATGATAGGACGAGTATCTCTGTAATAATTGAATAAAACAGTCATTAAGAACCTAATTTCTTGTGTAGCTTGTAAGATTTCAAATTTTTAACTAAATGAGGAATCAATGTTAAGCTAAATTGCAAGAAAAATTATTTGATGTTGCAGTACTAAACTCAGTAAAAGATAAACTCCCAAATTAATTTCAGTTCATAAGCTAATAGGCTCAGAAATGCATCCTCACCCACAAGGTAAGTAAAAACATGAACTGAGTCAGTATTCATGAAGGAAACCAACCGTTCAACAAGCATCAGGCGCTCATCTCTTCAAGGCAGGAGGCTGATACACAGCACTCAGTATTTCATTACCTTTTGATTTGCGTGCAGCCGAGAACGTTTTCCAGCCACAGTTACTGCCCAGCACAGCACAACACAGAAGTACTTCTGAGCATACTTATAACTTGCCTACAGCCACTCGGAGTGTGATACCAATGTGTCCCAAAACCCTCCGGGTCACCACTGACATTCCTAGTCACCAACTCAAGCTTTCTGTGCCCTAGGTGGGGCCAGGCTGGCTCTGCCATGGGACCGACTCTGCTCACAGTCACACCAGTGAGCCCTGGTGAAGGATGTCACGCAGACACGACAACCACACCAAAGTACTAATTTTACAGATTATAAGAGCCTGACTAGGGGCCTGCAGCCCAGCCAGCTGCTGTAAGATGTCCTGTGTTTGGGTGAGCCTATGAGAAGCGGGTAACAACTGGGTATAACACATTGGGACTGGTGATCAGCAACAACTTCTAATAACCAGCAAGGGCTTGAGGAGAAACTACCGTTTAGCCTAATTTTAGGCTAGAAAACGCTCATATTCTAGGATTTCAAATCGAGTCAGTTATAAATAATTCAAAGGCACTTGCTGTGAGAGACACTTTATGCAGCCACTGGCAGTACTCTCAGAAAACCAGAAATTGTGGTGCTGATAAGCTGAGTACAACTTAATTCTCCTAAAACTCCTTTTGCTGCACAACCCTGGTGTTAGCAGTCGCTGGTTTACTATAGTCAAGAGTACTTCCACCCAAAGGCTGAATTGGGCTCTTTGACTTTACAGTTGACTTAACTGACAACGTGGGGACCTTGTTCATCAGTTAATCACACGCTGCTGCGTACCCTGGCTGCCTGCACCACACTGTCGGCAGCCCTGCGGTCATCGGGGCAGCCTAATCCAATGCACAGTGAATTCGCTTCTTTTCCAGTTGCTGCTCATCAATCTACCAAATGCAATTTAGGATAATGAGAAAACAGCAAGACAGCCTGCAACAGGTCAAAGGCAACAGCTAAATAGTCAGTGCCACCTCCCCCCAGTGCCCAGCTATGGTATTAAATAGACGCAGTTGCTAATAGGAGGATCTGTTTTGCTCCTTGAGTCAAAAACGTACTGACCGATTCATTCACTGCACTACTGTCCAAACAATGAAACACAACATGATAAAAAACACACTTGAAGCAGAGTTTATCCCCAAACGCTACTCCTGCAGTCAAGTGAATACAGCAAATATGATTTGGCCTAATGCTATCAGTGCACATCCTCTGCCGTTGCTATAAGCCTACCTGAGAGCATAGGCACGCCAGGCTGCTGGAAAATCTGTACACCAAGTGCATACATAAACCAATGCCTACGTAAGCACAGAAAAAGGAGGTGGCAATTGTGCTCCCGCTTTTACACGACCATTCAGTTTCTGAACTGCTCCTCCAGGGCAGGGACGACAGAGGTTTGACACCTTCCCTCCACCTCTGTCACACACCTGGAGTCATGTCCCAAATCATGGCTGCAAACTCCAATATATAAGTCATCTCTGTAACAAGTCACTTAAAAATTGTCAATGTGTGCAGTGCATTAATGGTATCTAAAATCATTTTATCAGCAACAGATTGCCCAAGATGATACAGAAAGCATCTGGTAGTACAAGAAACACAACATGTGGTTTGCAAGTCCAGCAGGCAGCATTTTCCACTGTGTTTTCACCAGCAGCACATGTGTCTCTGACCACTCACAGCTAGAAGAAGATGCAGATGATTATCCAAGGTGTTCTGGGGTACAAATGAATAATAGAGCTATTCCAATTTAAAGTCCCAGATGGAGAATTGCTTACAAGCACCTGATAGTATAAAAGTTTTACCCTCCCATCATACTCCCTAAGGGAAGCAACATAAATGCTTCTAACTGGAAGTTCTGCTACCAATAGCTAGTTTTCCCTCATGCCTCCAGAAGGCCCATGCATCATACCGCTTTTAACTAGCGGTTTATATCGCATCCGCCTCTAATGGTTCTTTGAGAAAATACAAAATTACAACAGCAAAACACCAACTGCTTCCAGTGATTATACTTACAATTAACTCAGTGTATGTATCAAAAATACTAATCAGGCAATGAATGGTGGCACTCCCAAGAGCAAGAGGTGAAAAGCATTAGGTGCTCAGACAAACGATGAAAAGATAAAAGTCAGAGTGAGAGAAACACCCTTTTTCCAAGCTTCTTGTAACTTAAATTCTGAACAGGGTAGAAATATCAACCTGCTGCCATAACTTACAAAAGGCTATTCTCAGCAGAATTTAAACATTTCCTATGCACAGTCTTCACCAATAAAAAGAAAAAAGTCATAGAGATTCTATTCCCGATTATAATATGCACCAGTGATTTCTGAAACAGCAGGCAAAGCAGATGTTGTACTAACTTCCATGCAATGGCATGTGACAGCCACCTTGATTGTCCTTTTCCAGCCATTTAATTCAGTTACTGGGGGAAGCGATGACACCGATACATCTGCAAGTTCCATGTGTTCCCATAAATCAAACATTTATATATCTTTTTTTTTCCAGGAAAAATATAAACCCAATTTGGAAGATAGTTAATGGAATATCGCCATACCAGAAGTGCCAGCAGGTGTGATGCAATGTGGCTCCAACACCTCCAGAGCAAACGAACTGCCTGATAATGCCAAGCATTTGAACACGACTGTGGATTCTCATCGTTGTGGGGGAAGTGGGCAATTAGCCAAATCAAGTTCTAACATGGGAAGATTCATGAGGGTCACCCCAGAGGAAATTTGTCAGCTGCAAGAAGCTGTCAGCAGTTCTGTCCAGCTACAGATCTGCAGAGAGGTCATCTTCACTTCCTAAAGCCCAACATCAGTCACAAGTATTAGCAACTTTTTCATTTTTTCCAGCAATGGTTTTGTGCTGATATGGGATATTTACACTGCAAGATTAAGCAAAAATAACCTGCACAAACCCTAAGACTGCACTAGTTCCAAAGTCACAGAAGAATCCAAGACACAAAAAGGCTTCAAAGTATTTCTTCTAGATAAAAAGGCAATTGTAGAGGGAATGCACCAAACAAAAAGGTATTAAGAACAAAATAAAGAAATCAACTTTACAAAGGCAGTAGCCTTGCTTTCCACAGCTGAGAATAAGGAGCAAGATTTTCAGTCCAAGACACTTGAAAAGTCTTTTCCTTTTCTCAAAAGTCCTTCAGTCTTCCTCTCTCTATAATTTTTCTTAAGGCGAAAAATGCGTAAGGAGAAAAAAAAAAAAATCTATGCTTTTAACCAGGCAGAAATAAATGTATTGTGCAATATTGCTGTTGAAGTTCAAGAGTAGGGGAATCCACTTTGTCACAGTCACTTTCAATGAACACTCCAGTTTATGATAAGTTTCATAAAAACTGCTTAATTCAACATTTATGAAAGTACTGAAGATAGATGAAAGGTGTAGAAATAGGAATCTCGCCAATCAATCACCCCGTTGAAAATGAGCACCCAGAATGATAAGAATGAAGATAGGCTTTTCATGTACATATGGTCTGCTAGATAGAATGATTGAATATTCTTGCATTTTTAATCAAAATGTTCCCACCACTGCACTGTCACATTCAAATTATTTTCTTCCACCACTGAATATTAGCACTCTTTTCCCCTTGGGATTAAGTTGCTTGCAACGTTCCCAATGAGAAAAGGAAACATCCTGTGTGAAAAGGTGCTTGATAAAAGACTGACTGAGGAAAAACTTTTCTTTTGTAAAAATCTTTTAGAAAGAAATGATCAGAAAGGAACACAGAGGCACAGCTTTCAAATAGCATAACAAAGGAGAACAAAATGATAATATGCCAAATCACACAATTTGAGTCTCAAACTACTTAGCTAGAAAACTTTTGGGGCAGAGACTACCTTTTAATAATGAAATGTTATAGCTTTTTGTACAATAAATCTTTGCCAGAAATTATGTTTCTGGGTATAATCGTGCTACAAAGACTATTGATAACAACCTGAGCGTTCAGGTAAAACCATGCTAAAAATACCCAGCCAGGGCAGATTGTGCCTCCTTCCTTCTAACTGTGAGGTTTCTCATGGGCTCAGAGCCCAACCTGTAATGGAGCTGGGAACTTAACTTAGCCAGCTCTTCTCTCAGGGCTCCAACCTACGACCAATGGAGAGAAAAGCCTTATTTATTAGCTCCAAATGAAAAATTAACTACTACTGTCCTTTCTCTACAAAAAGAACCAGGTGAGATCAGCCCCACTTGGTGCAAAAGGTAGCTGACAGGAATTTTCCTATTCCTTGTACGTTTTTGGAGACTTCCAAGAAACAGGTTCAAGTTCCTAAAAGAAAGGAAAGAGAACCCAAGCTCTTCTGATTTTAATATTAATGTATTTCCCCTTCAATGAAATGGTAAAAGTTACAGTTTGAGACTTAAGTGACAACATATGGCACAATAAACACTATTATCAGCTTGATGAGTTATTGCAAATAACGACCCAGATTACCAAACTATTTCCATGGAGCTGAACAAGCTGGAATTGAATGTAGATTCACTGTAATTTCACACGTGGGAACATTTATCACACTGAAGTTTCAATTGATTTTTGCCAGTTAATACCCTGTAAGTGCCAGTGTTATCTTTCTACGCTTGTAATATCTAGTTGAAAGATAACGATTCCCTTAAAATTTTGATTGTTCCCATTTGACTAATAAGACACAAGTTCATAGGTTGTAAATAGTATGAGACAAAGGCATAGGTACAGTGAAAAAATATCTACCCACTTTGAATAATCCGCATCGCATTCTTAAGTACTTCTTACTCCTCTGCTTCTTCAGTGCTGCACGCAGAGCAGGAAAATTTAAAAAGTAAATCTAAAATAATAATCATAAATTATTACTAGAAATATCCAAGGTCTTTCATAAATAACTGTCCAGAAAGGCAACTACATCTCTTCAAACAAACCCCTATCGCCCGATTCTTCATTTGCTGCAAAAGAACAGATCAACACCATCCATTTAAAAACCTTCAAACCTCTAACCAAACAGTATTCACACTAGGACATCCTGTAAGATACATTTAACTGCAACTAATTAAAAAATAACCTATTATTGTTCCATATTCAGCATCGACTTCCGTTGCATAGACAAAGGGGGAGTCGGAAAGATGCACATTCGTGGGAATAAAAGCAGGAAAATATTCTTTCCATTTCTGGCACTTGAAGAATTTTCCAAAATGACAGAGAAGAGGCTACCTATGCATGAAATCTGGAGTAGTCTTTCCATGGATTTCAGAAGGTCTTGCCAAGGTAGATGAGGCAATCCATCACTTTGGAGCCAGTTGCTCCTCCACTGAATTGATATTACAAAGTAGGTTCACAAATCACAGAACAAGTGAAGCCTCATGGGTTTGTGATGCTGTGTTGGATGCTCTAAGACCTAACAAGTTTTGTGTTCTGGTTTGAGTTTTTCTTCTGGATTGATACACCTGCAGCAAACACTTACAGCATCATCTTCAGCTGTAGATTATCTGTAGTCTAATAGGCTGAGCCTTTGTTTTAGGTTCCTGCCTGACCACGAGCACATATGGAAAAGAGCAGAGAAATCGTAGACAATTAGGTTCATGAAAAACTGTAGGAGTTTAAATTCTCTGAAAGCTCTACCTCCTGCTTTGTTTGGCCAAAACTGACCTGCAGATTCAGTGCTGGTTAGAACCTGAGGACACCACTCAACACAGAGCTGCACACACACCTTAGGAAACAGTGCTATAACCCCAAACAGCTAACCCTGGTCTGCCTGCCACGACCATATCCCTGCAAATAAGACACACAGAATTTTATGACACATGGCAGAGGGACAGCGGTGAACACACGCCAAGATGGGGTTCCTCCCCACCTCTCCTGGGACACTTCGTGTCCAGCGGTGTAATGCAACAGGGCTCAAAGTCACACTGAAAGTCAGCAGCAGGGACAACTTTTGGGTTCCTTTTGCTTTAAGCAAGTGGCTACCCATACTCCTCATATCCAAAAATACCACAAAATGACACACCGCTGCTGCAGCTTGCCACATCTTCTGGAAATCTTTTCTGTTTTATAGAGGAGGGAGAAATAACCACTAAAATAAATCCAGTCTGATTATTTTTAAAAGGACAAAGATAGCAGAGGTGACAGAGATGTAATTATTAGTCAACTTTACAGCACTTTCCAGTAGAGCTATTTAACATTTGATTCACTGATAAGAAAAATAATAAACAAAGTTATTATGAAACTGTTCTGTCAGCCAAAAGTCCAGTGAATCATTTATGAATGTGTACCTTGGGCTTCTCTCCCTTCTAGTCTCTTTTTCCATCAGAAACTGAAGCTAGTTACTTTTTTTTTTTTTAAACTGTTGCTTTTATTTCTTAAATCAGCCTGAAAGGAATAAAATATTGCAATGAGCAAAAATACAAAATAAATGTTTGTAGTTCTGTAATTCTTTGAAATGTCAAAGTAAAACATAAAAACGTATGCTCTGTAAGTTTTCAGCTGAACTTGGCATGACAGTCTATCTATTATTTAAAAGATGTTGAAGCTCAATTCATGAATTATTAAATTCTTGTTACATTTAGTTTCCAAGGGAAAAATGATTTCATTCAATAAAGGAAATTCAACTTGCTCTACAGTACTTTCCTAAAAAACATGGGATTTAAACTCCTGAAGTTACTCTAAAAAACAAAAGAAATTACTAGTCCAAACTTCCTAACTAACATCGCAGCCTCATTAAAAGGCTGCCCTGTATATTCAATAACCAGCAATGATCCTTCAGTATTCCCACATCCACTGCACAAATGTCCTGCATGTGAAATAACCTGCAGTGCAGGAGAGGGGTTGCCAAAAGCTGCTCCACAAGAAACTCCTGAACCTCTAATTCATCCAAGCTGCAGAAGTCAAACGTCCTCTGGATCCTCCAATGCGCTTCCTTCCCACATTTCTCACAACCAACTTAAAGAGACTGCTGACACCACGTTAAAGCACAGGCAGGTCCAACAACCACAACAAAGTTCTCTGTTATACTACTACATCTTGAGCTGGCACATTTTGGAATCAGTGTTCAGAAGGTATCTCAGAGGCGAACAGCCACCCACCAGAGAGACCCCTGGCTGTTAGCCTGATAAAATGCAGCGAGTCTTTTGAATTTGAAAGAACAGATCACTCTTCTGAGGGAAATTTCTGTTCACGATTACCAGGATAATTTCCTGGTCTGGCTGCTTCAACCAATGCGAACTGCCAGTAGTTTCAGTGGTCGCTTCTGCAGCCAGCAGTTAATGGGACGTGAGCGTTGGTCACTGTGCTTGGGCCACTCACAAGGAGGGTCCCAGCTGTAACGGGAATTCCCTGCATCAGTCCCAGACGGCAAACCAGGCTTGATGCTAAACAGCCTTCAGCCACAAGGAACCTAATTATACCTTTAGTTCAGCCAACAGCGTCTCTGCTTTAGACTGTTGAAACTTCATTTGTAGTCTTGCTAATACAAGATTGGTTCTGCTCTAGAATGAGGATTTAATAACTATAGGGATTCAAAACAGACAGCTAACTGAACTGATTTAATAAGAGAGACACAAAACAAACTCAATAGCACTACTTATAATGCCTAATAAAGTTATTTCACTGTACTCTGGAGGTTAGCTATTCAATTGTCTTCTAAAAATCTATTCCAATATTCTTAAAAGGCTCTGAACAACAAACTGACACAGGTGCAGTGGTTACTCCGTATGACAAGTTTTTTGAAGACAGCTACTTGAGCATATGATCCCACAGATAGAAAACCTAATAAAAGTATGTTATTATGAAGCTGCCATAACCATCAACCAAAATTACAATGACTAGCTGATTAGCTTATACAGATAAGCATTCCAACACGCACTGGAGTATTTTTCCCAGTAAGATGATAAACTCTGAGTTAGTTCGCTGTATTTTTCAAAGAAATGGTTTAAAATTCCAGCATTTCAAGACCAAGCCAAAAGAAACGTTGCCATTCAATAACAAAAAATCCTTCTGTAAAAAAAGAGTTAAACGCAAATCCTATAAAATATTCCTTCCTTCAGCAATGAGTTAATAAATTTTCATCAAATGAGATTTTGATATGACATCATCATAAATGCAAACTACCACTGAAGGGGTAGAATTCTTTTCTTAAAGGGCCTTAACCACTCTAACAGTGTTGCCTCCTGACATTTCTTTTGTCCTCAAGCCCTAAACGTTACTCATTTCCACACCCAGGCGCAAGGATGTTACATCCCATTCTACCAACCTGTTCACCTCTCAACAACACTCCTAAACAAAAAAAATATTCACTCGATACTCCCAGTCCTGCATCTTGACTAGGAGCAGGGAAGTCACCCTGCAGAGTTAAACGCTGAAAGAACTCAGATCATTCCCAAGGGGCCAGGATCTTGTAAACAGGAGAATACCAGAGGAGACGTGGCTTTTCTTCTCATTCAAGGTAAGAAGTTTGTGATCTGTGTATGAACAATATATGTCTTATTAACATTAACCAGCTTAACGACAGACAGACTCCTCCAGCTCCTGAAGGACAAATCTTCTGGCCTTTTTAATGTAATCAAAGGATGAACAACACAGCTTGTTTCCCAGATTACATCATCAACTGTCAATGAAAGGGTTTCCTGTTTGACTGTTATTCTTTTTATTGTGATATATCGTATCACTCTCAAAGAACAATGTGTTAGTCTTCTTTGTAAATAGAGTTACTGACTGGAACGCATTTTGCCCTGCACTGCCATTTGCCTTTAATAGCGCTTTAAAAACCCTTGCTGCAGTCAGGGCCTGTAAAACGATGAGCCATTTCTGCTCTGAGGCCGTTGCCAAGATTCTTGGTACAGCCCAATCTTCCAGCTCAAAAGCATATTGAAAGAGAAATAAAAATGCCTGTTGAATATAAAGTAGTGTTGTTTCTCTTTAGACATTCTGTATTTCGGGTCCAAACCCACAAACAAATACTGGACACGCTTGTAGCGGTAGGAATAACCTTTCTCTAGGCAGGTATGATACAGTATGATTTAGACACATCAGTGCCCCCACTCCCTGCATTTAACAGAGGGCATCGCTCATGCCATGAGCTCATATGAGCCAACTGCATCCTCCTGTGATGCCAACAGCAACCTTGCAGCTACAACACTGCAGCAGCTGGCAAAACCCCCCAATTTCTTAGGTTGCTTAGAGAAGCTGTGGATGCCCCTTCCATGGAAATGTTCAAGATCAGGTTGGATGGGGCTTTGAGCAAGCTGGTCTACTGGGAGGTGTCCCTGTCCAGGGCAGGGGGGCTGGAACTAGATGATCTTTAAGGTCCCTTCCAACCCAAACCATTCTAAGATTCTTTTCTAGGGACAGTGCTTGTGCAGACTCTGAAGCAATGTTAGTAATATTATAGCAATATAATACCGGGCACAGTATAATAACCTAAATTGCTTGCAAAGCTCTCCATGATTGCTGGTGTAGCTTGGGACATATTTTTCCCCTTCAACTGAGGCATTTTGTACGAGGAGTTGCATAAATCAAGGTTCACTGCATCTTCACTCCTTTCTTACTACACAGAAGTATTTTTGGCAGCTCTGAAGGATACTGAAATACAAAAATAACTTCCCAGTGAAACAGTAGTGGCACAAGAAGAAAGCATGCCTGATATGAGAATTTTAAATTACTGAACCAAAAAACTAGCTGGTACAGTTTGAAAGCCAAGATTTGTAAAGAAACTGCACGTGTCCGCCCTGTGGAAGGTCAGGTATCTGGAACTGAACCCCCAAAACAAGCAGAAAAGGTGTATTTTAAAAGAACATTACGTTGTAAAGTCACCACACAACTTCCCTACAAAGCGTGACCACCTCAGTGTTTATTAGAGAAATCCAACTTCCTCTAACATAGGTAAGGGGTTATGGCAGAGAGAGTAGCAGCAATCACATTCTACATTCTCTCCTTGTTATTAAAGACGCAAAGTCAAGCACTTGAAAGTTGGAAATGCCAGAATTAAGATTGACTGTACAACCTTAATTTGCCCCCTTGTGCCTGTGCATAATGATATGGTCTTTAATTACATGAACAGGATCTTCAATTTTAAGATCCTGCCTTACTCAGCACACTGGATAGATAAGCAGTGATGTCTGTAGGACCATCTTCTATAATAGAAATAGGAAACATCCTTAAAGATGACAGGAGGAACGTGAAGGAAGCAAAAAGTCGGTCTCATGAATAAGGTAGTCCAGCATCAGAGAACTGACTTTGTCTCCACATTCAGCTAAAAAAAGAAAAAAAAAAAAGCAATTTGAAATAAAGAAAACATTTCAAGGCCAATAATTTGAGAGTTGCATTTTTTTCCGACTTTGGGGAAAAACTGCATGGGAAAGATGGACAGGCACTGGTGTCTCCTCAAGCAGGTCTAATTCATGTCTAACTTCCTAATAGGAAGCTCCTACCTGACCTACTAGCCCCTAAAGCTTGACACTGGCTTAAACCTTAGCCATCTCAAGGAAACTAGATGGGAATAGTGCTAGGTATAGAAGATCGGCCAGTACCAACTCCTCTCCTACTTAAACTTAGATTATCTACCAGGACTTAACTCTAAAAACATCTAGTAAGACTGTGGCTGGGTGGTGCACAGTAGGAAGGGCCACACCATATACCATGCAACATTGCACTAATGGAGACCAGGGAAAAGGCTTATATGCATGTATCAAAGATGCCCCACATCCCGAGAAGGGAACTAAAGGAATAACCCCAGTCTTTTTTGTCTCCATTGCTCTCTCCGTAGTTGTGAGGCGCACACTCGATAGACATTTATCTGGTACTGCTGGCAAAAAGCACACACCAGCAGTTCTCAAACTTCCTACAGCAAAGTTTAATGCCAACATCAAACTCTAACACAGCTTGATGATCAGCCACCTCCACCATTTGGAAAATGATTACATTTTAATACTGGTGACGTTCTGGTTGAAACTATTGAAGATTTTACTCTCACATCAGTATTTTTTGAGACCAGAGGTTTCCTTCCAATGATGCAAACTGTTTCCAGGATTGTTTTCTCCTTACTGTTCCTTACACAAAGGGCTTCCAAACCAGACCTGTAGTGTCCACTAAAGCATTGCCCCATGGCACCGGGAGGAGTCATCTGTCTGTAATCCATCCCAGCTCTAACCACTATCCGTCTTTGGGACAGGCTCCCTTTGCTTTAGTTTCCATTTGAGAAACAGGACAGGCAAAACACTGTTCAGTTGAGATCAGAGATAACGGACTGGAAAGCGATAAGTAAAATAGCTAGCATTGTTTAGCACACAACATGCTGGTTTTCCAATTAGGGCTCCAGTTCAAAGGGTGATCTCTTTAGCATCAGTTTTGTGCTCCTGGGTTGTGCTCTGAAATTTGCTACAATTTAAAACCATTTAATTCTTAAGACTCTATGTGCTTTTTTTCCTCCATTTATAAAATTAAATTAAGTAATGCTGTTCAGTTTTTAATTCAAAGTCTAAAAGGAGTGAAGTGAGAAATGCTTTGTATTATCAAGCTTTGAGTACCACTGCAGTATTGATGAATAAACAGAAAGACCGCTCACCAGCAGACAGCTGGCACACAAACCCTGGCTGAATAAAGTTTCTGGAAATTCTTCTGATTATAGAAGAATCACAACTTCTCTACCCCCTCCTGATGAGAGACCAAACTCTCCCCCTGTTGCTCCTCCTTTTCATCTCATCCTTTGGAAAGTGGGCAGTACACAGCATCCATCCAACAGAGAGTGAAATCCATCCCGATGTAAACCTGATGAAACTGAGAAGCTCTGCCTTTACCTTCAGTTCCAAAGAAGGGCTGCAGCTCCAGAGTAATTTTTTCCCCCCTCCGCAGATCTTATAAGAGCCACAAATCCCTGGTTACTTTTGATTTACAATAGAGGCAAGGTCATCCTTATAATGAAAAAACCCAAGGTCTATATTTTCAGACACCAAGATACAATTTATCATAGAGATCAATGACACTTTTATTCTCCATAGAGATGAAGTATCCATTTTGCAGTAAAATTATCAGAGGGGTTTTCGCCTTTTTTCCTTTTTTTTTTTTTTTAAAAAAAAGGCCTGTTGCAGATGCTACGTCATTTGAAAACCAACTTGTAACAGAACATTTTATAGCATTAGCATCCAGTTCTCCCAGATGCCTCTCTAAAATACAGTTCACCTTTCTTACATTAGTGGCTGGAAGAAAAGGGAATGGTGAAATCAGTGAAAGAAGACCTGTTTGGATGGTGAAAGGTAATACTAATGGTACCCCCTGAGTCAGGAGGCATTGCAAAGCCCTTTCAATTACAATAATTGCCCCTTCACAGCTTTCAGTCTATGCACCAACATACCTCTGGAGATTCACACCAGTCTGTGCCAGACTGAAGTAGTCACGGTGGATTATCCGTGTGGTTACCCAGCATAACCTTTTTTCTAACAGGACTGAAAAAAAAAAAGTCCTATTTGAAATTCTCCCCAAGCCCAGCAAAACACATCTCGCACGTCACCTTCAGCAGTGCTTCTGAGCATCCAAAACCCATTTCAGGCATTGTCATGTACAAAGACTGTCTACTTGTCCCAGGCTTTTCAGTTTATTTAGGAACTCTCAATTGCCTGGCTTTGCTGGAATAACAGAAATACTACATAGGTATCTTCTGCAAGAAGTACAGAACTGTATGCCCAGCACAGATATGTTTATTATAGTTGACCCAAATACCATATACCAGTGGTAACTAGGCCTCAGCCTCCCCTACCAACCTCTACCAGGTAGTTGCATCCTCTGCCCTTTCATGGAGAAAACCAGATACCCACAAGCACCAGCAAACGCACTGTATTGCCAAGACCACTGACAGTCATAACCGTACAAAAATAAAATTCCTTTGTCATCTTTTCAAACAGCATGGACTAAGCTATGAAGGATGTGATAAACAGGTAACATTTGGTGGCATACATTGTACTTGCCCGAGAGCTGTATCAGCAGAAACGCTACAGCAGAGAGCGCCTAAATCTTTTGAAAGGTAATAATGTGCATTCCCACGCTGTTTGAGTTACAGCCTTTGTCTCCTCTGCCCACTGAAAGATAAGTCTATTAAGAGGATTTCTTTTTTAAATGAAATTCCTGATGTTATTGATGCCTGCCCAGGATTAAAACCTTTTTCAGATGAATTTCCCTTAAGCTATATGATTTCCCGAAGCTACCATCATTATTTTCAGGAAAGGAAGGTATTTTGGAGGTTTTTTTCTAGTGTTTCAGTTCCATTGATACCGATTTACCACACATGTTCAATATTTTCACCTTACACGTACTTCCCAAATGACTATTTTCTGTTTACTGATCTTCAGGCTGCTGAAAGCAAAGTAATTTTTTGCACCCATACGTATCCAGTTCTCCACTGCTTCTGCATACCTTTCTAGACAAATAGCTATGGACAATACCATGCTTGGAGATATTGACATAGACAAGACAACACTTACTTATAGGGATTTCCTTACTTTGATGATTTCCAGTTAATAGGAGTTGAGAGATTAAAGGGAATCTTTTTATTCTCTGGTTAGTCCTGCCAATTAACCATAATCACTTCTCAAAAAAGAGACCACTGGACTTTTTAGTAACTTTTATGGCCTTGCCCTAAGCTATTTTCAGCTACAGTTTTCAAAACACCATCTCCCAGCAGTGAGAAAACAGCGTGTTTATGATGATGTGCCATACTTCTCCTCACAGTACTAATTCACCTCTTGCATGCTGCTCATCAAGTGGAATACTTGAAGGAAAAAGGACTTCCTTCATGGCTTTTTTTTTCATGGGCATTACATTTTATTCATTTGCCCAGAGTTGTAAGTCAGAGCCCAGCACCGACCCTATGGATGCACTTTCGTGCAGCATTTTAAGGAGAAAAGATGCTATAGGACAATAATGGGGATGTCTTAAATACCTTGAACCTTCCTGAATAAGTCACCATGCTGTTCATCATATTACAGGAATTTTCAGTGATATTGGAATATAAAAGTATTATTTTAATTTTGATACACGTTAAAAATAAACTCCTATAACAAAATATACGTTTGGGGCCCTGATTCGGCTCTGCTTTGTGCTCTGCGTTCGCTTGCAGCTACAGGAAGGGAGTTTAAAATGAGCTCAAAGTGCCGTCAAAACCACCTGCTTGTTCTATTTTGCAATCGCTTTACAATCAGCCCACAAGTTATTAAATGTCTGGAAAAGTGCATGATAATGGAGAAGCAAGGAAATAGAGACACAATGAAATCATATGCTTGATCCAGCTGTGTCCTGAGCACCGTCATTTTCGATCCATAACCACGTTTGCAGGGGTGAACTGCTCAGCTTTTAGAAGTGAAAAGTAACAGTGGATTTTCTCTGCCATCATAGATCATCAGAGATGTTTTATGACAGTTGCTGCTCTTGGCTGAAGTATTGCCCAGAATGGAAGCACCAATCTCCCCGGAATACTGCGCAGCCCAGTGGGAGAAGTGCTGGAGCTGCTCCTCTGCCATCAGCAAAATACTTGAAATATTTGATTTCATTACTTTGGCCAAACCAAAACCCAAAGCAGCAGCTATTTAACATTCCAAAACCAGAGCGAGATTTGACTTCTGCAGAAACTCCATGGAATTATTCCAGATTTTGTAAGACAAAATTGCCTTAAAATGAAGGTGGCAATGGGGCCTCTGCAAATTGGAAATGGACTAAGGGAATCAAATAATCTAACAATTTTAAGGAGGAAGGATGAGAACGAAACAAATTTTAAATCTGTATATTCAAAATATTAACTGAATTTTTTTTTTTTAATTACATTATCTTTTCTCCTGTACTGGAGAGCATACACCAACATTGCAGCATTTCCCCACAAGTGGGACTCGTTCCAGCACAATTCCACACTGGTTCCATTCTCCTCTCCAGGGACTTGCAGTTCACCCTTCCCTGCTCTCGGCCTGGTGCCAGGAGGTGGATCGGATACCCATAAAACCAGTGGGGAGCAAATTACCCCCATCAGTTGGATTTTGCAGTCATCCGTGATAGCTTTGCAGTGATTTAACAGCAAATGGAAAAGCGAGATCTCTTCACTAGCTGTAAACTTTATCATCTGCCTACCTAGCGAGCTGCTAAAAAATCTGCTTTAAAGTAAATTAATACAGGAGAGACATTATTGCACAGGCTAGCAGAAAAAAAAAAAAAAGGTTTTTTATGATTTTTTTAATCCCTAAAATACAAATAAAACATGTTTCCTTTTGCCTGTTGGACTTCACCAAACCTCCTATTGTTTACATATTTCATAAGTAGTCATCCACAAGAGGGTCAGTGTGTGAGACACAAGATCTACTTGTCAAGCACATGCCAGAGTAAAGCATCCTCGTGTTTCAGTATTCAGGAGCCAGCATTAAATTTATCAGAGGTAGCAGCAGATGGGAGATCATCACAGAAAGTATACTTTTTAATTCACAAAACATATGTGCTGATGCAATGCAGCACAGTTGTACGATTTTTCTGCAACTTATAAATGAAAAAGTTTCTGTACAAAAGATACTAAATTTTGTTCATGTTTCACAGTAAAATACTTGTTACATATTGTATTTAAAAATAACTTCAAAATGTGTGCCTTAAAGTACACTGGATGCAATAGTACCTTGTCCACATACCTTTAATGTTTGCTTTTAGATACAACCAAGACCAAAGCTGAAAGCAAAAGCTTGAAGATGGAGTTAAAAAAAAAAAAAAAACCACAAACAAAACTATTGGAAGAAGAAAAAAGACCCCCAAGCAATGAGATAAACCTCAGCAAAACCAAGTACGAGCTTGTTTGCTGTTTTAGAATACACAATACAAGCAGGCAGATGGCATTTCACAACTCCTTTAACTCAGTGCCTACAGCTAAGCCATATGTATTCCTAAAACTCCTAACAACTATATGGAATAGCTCACGTTACTATGGACTTACGTTTCCATGTGCTAGATATTAAAAGCAGAAAGTAGTTATTAAGGCTACTCATTTGTTATGCAGTGAACTTCATATTCTGGAAATTCAAGCCCTCTGATGATTACTTACAGCTACAGCCAGATGAATCTCCTAAAAGAGAGAGGAGAGCAGGCAGTTGGCTGCCAAATCCTAGCCCACACCGCGAGGTAAAAACATCCTAACAACAAGGTACTTACACAGACCCCCATGTTACTTGAGCTTGCTGGAGCTCTTTCCAGTCTCGTGCGAGCTGGAGAAGTGGACCAGAATTGAACTCAGCCTCTACTCAGCACCGGCTTAGAGCAGCTACTGTCTTGGATGGAGCTGGCAACCCAGCCCCCTTCGTATCTCAGGCAGTCAGAAGGGTCTTGGTGCTTTTTTTTTTTTTTTTTTTTTTTTGCATGCTGTATGTGTTTTATAGACTCCTTAAACCCTTCAGCAGAAGTTTTGGATTAAATTCTATTGATTCCACCAATGATTCATACAGATTTAAAAAAAAAAAAAAGTGAGAGAGAGACTTCTCCCATTGCCTGGCTCAAGCAGGAGCAGTAAAGCTCCTCAGAGAAAAGGTTAGAGGTGGCAATAAACAGGCAGCAAAATTCATCAAATCTTGTTTTACAAAGTTGCCCCAGAGAGAAAAAAAGACCTGCTGTGAGACAACCGAAAAGTAAATGTGTTTCTAAGGTAGCACATCATATAGGGGAGAGGAGCCCACTGACCACTGCTAAATTATCATCTGGGCACGATGTCTGCAACGTAGTAACATGTAAGACAACTGAAAGAGTGGGTTGGGAGTATACGGAGTTAAAAAAAGCAAGGAGCAGGCCTTCCGCATTTTTTTTTGTTACTTTTGACAGTCCAAAGGAAGCAGAAACATAAGTATAGATATCTGTATGTCTAGAAACTTTCTGGCACGGAATGCAGCACTGTGGGAATAAGGAAAAGACTGGTCTTGGAGCAGATCCAGGTGAGCCCCAGTACCAAAACCCAACCCAGCTCACGTGGCACCACGCATAGGGCTGTATCTCTAGATTTCTGCATCTCTGCATTTTGTAGAAACGAGGAAGGGTAGCTCGCCCTCTCCAGCACACCTTCTGCCAGCAGTCGTCTTCCTGGCAGATATTCCCTCTAGAAGGGCTCAGGCTCACAGCCCATGTCAGCGAACACTCTAAATTGGCCTCCCCTTTGCCCATCCACTGGGAAAACTGTCCTATAAGAGAGACCAACGCTGCCGCTTGCTGTTCTCGTTTTCCTATAGCACAGTTGATTTCAGCTCTGATTCATGGTTCGCTTTATACGCATCACATTTTAATAGGCTCTTCTTGGCTCCTTTTCACATTGGAAACAGTTGCCACCATTTCCCCACGCTTTGCGATACACATACAGTAGTTTTGTGCCTTTGTTCTCTTCATTAAATCCCCATATTGTGTTATGCCAACAGATCAGTAAAAGAAAGAATCAAAGTCATCATTCTATGCAGTGAAATTTTTCATTTGTCTTTCTATTCCTCATCTTTCATTAATGATGCACAAAGTCTTATCTTTTCCTTTCTTAATCCTTTACCTTTCTCTATCCTTTATACTTTGTGATGTACATGGACTTTTGTGTTACAAACTCTTCAAAGACATCATTACTCTTTACATTTATATGCACTGAAATATCTTTGTAATCTATGATCAAAGACTCGCTATATCTGGCTGCATTCATTTTCTTTATTTACTCTTCCTAGTCAGCCATTTTTATTTATATTAATTTTTGCTACGATATTTTGCTTCCCGAGCCATCAAATCAGAAAGTCAAGGCAATTCCAAATCATATTAGTCAACATGCTGGTGATCTGACTACAGTGCAATGCACCACTATATAGAAAGGCAGAGGTTAGTCAATTAAAAAAAAAAAATTATTTTCACCTGTTAATATAACTAACTGTCCCTCAACCTCAGTAATCAGGAGGCATTTTTCCCCCTAATTCATAAGCATTACAGTAAAGCCTGTCTTTGCTGAACTCAAGGATTTATTGGTTTGCCCATGCCCGTATTGCTCAATTAACACGTTATCTCAAAAACAGCTCTTCCCTCTTTTAAAAGCATGTAAATCTAAGCTGAAGCAAAGCCTCTTCTTCTCAAACAGCATCTGCCAATGGAGACAATTTTCAAGGCCTTTGATGGTCAGTCCCTAACTTGCAAGTCTTCAGCCAGTAGTCAGTTTGTCTTTGCCCCATGAACCTATCCACCAACATCTCCTAATTAATAGATTTCAAAGTACCACCTTTATGTGGACTACCTTCCATACTACCTTAATACTTGGGCAGAGCTTCCCCTACACACCCCCAAAATTTGAGTCCCTACTCAAAACTCTTCCATGTCAGAGAAGGTGACAGTTAGGATGCTGAATCATCACACCCAGAACTGCACTGTTGTTTCTTTTCCTCTCCTAAATCTGTATCCGTCTGTTGCTTTTTCTTATACTTGGGATTATGAAGTCTGGGGACAAGCCTCACTACTGTGTCCCTATGTAGTACTTGGCATTGTTGAGTCCCAGCCCATAAATTTATTAAAATGATATCCCAAAAGATAACTCTTGACAAGTAAAAGAGACTGGTAAAATTTTAGATTTGGTACACAGAGAAAAGCCCCCTCTACCTTTGAGAAATTTCACACCCTACCAACTTTGAAAGAATATTTTCTTTACCCTCACCCCAAATATTTTACTAACTCAGTGCTCCTTCACCTAGAGGCATTAAGCAGTATAAACAAGACAGACACAAACATAAGAGAAAAGAGGTGGTTGTGTAGTTCTGAAGTAGCAAAGATCATATCAAGTTAGTGGCCTTAAGGAAAACAGGAACTAACTGATGTCCTCAAATCACTACCCACATCACTTCAACCTTTCCCTGAAGTCCATTAGGCTGAACAGACTGATCATACTAACCTATTAACCACGTCATCTTTTGGATGTGACCCCTACAGTACATTCATTAAAACACAAATGTGTATGCTTACACCACAACAAATAAAGATATTTATGCCCTTAGCGTGTTCCCAGTGCAACACCATGTGAATTATGGCAAATTATGGCATCGTTCTGAGGGATGACCAGATTTTTAATCAGGGAATTTTTTCCATGGGTATCTTCCTTTTCAGTGGTAATCTGTGTGAAGGCAGAGCACAAATTAACACTTGATCTAATAAAGTATGTGGATGATCACTATTATTCCACAGCTAGACAATGCAGTTCAAGGACTGTAGAAAATAATTCTCTATTTGTTGGGGCATTTTTAGCCAGTAAAATACTGAACTCCCTTTGTAGCTTTAATCCATACACATCCTTTTTGATTTTTTTTTTATATTTATGTTCTTCTGTCATCCATTTCTGACCAGTTCCCTTCTTTTCTTTATTTCCTTAGCCTTCTGTTTCACCAAGCTGAAATTTCCACTTACCCCATGACTGCCTCAACATTCGTGCATTAACCTTGGATGCTGAACTTTGTCATAACTGCTTTCTGAACCAAACTTTTCATTTGGAAACGTGCATCTGTGCTCTGAAATACTTTTCAGCTCTTCAAGGTTATATTATCTAACCATTTGATTTCAGGGTGGAGGTTACTGTAGCACTCAGATGCCTTCTACATCAACATGCCTGTCTAAACAGGACCTTTAGGGTTTTTTGGTTGGTTTTGGAGACTTTTTGTTGGTAGACTGTTTGGTCAGCAGGTGACTGAAATACAGTTTTACAGGTAAACAGCACTGTAACAAATGCACCAAAATAAATTATGATTTCATAAATAAGGTGAACGTGCTAAATAACCATTAGCAATTTACATCTATTTTTTAAAGCCCATATAAAAAGAGCATGTTTAATGAATATCAGGACTGCATTATTAAATCTCAGTAACACCAGAGCAAAATATGCCTAAAGAATGAACAGGAACATCAATGAAAATATGTATCCATATGCTTTCAGCCCAAAAATATGAACTACAGAACTCCACGACCATGTTCAAAACACTGTGAAACACAAGTCTTTTGAAGATTTTTCTATCACTATCTGGCAGGTTGAAGAGCTGCTAATTTTAGCAGCATTTTTTCTACTCTGTTTACAATTCTGTTGTTTTTAATGCAATTCCATACATTCAGCAATAGAGCAGCAGCGAATATTAGCTATACACTGCACTGCTCTATCAGGCTTTTAATAGTACAAACCTTGACTTTATGCTGTATTTGAGCCTTCCGTAGTCTGGCTTCCCCGCAGAACCTAACACGGGTTTAGGATTATTTTAATCTGCCCTCATGAGGCCTTTCTTAATTCTGGTTCACAGCAAGGTTGCCACAAAACCAGCAAGGTATAGTCACTTATTTTGTCTCCAACAACACACTCTGACAAGCGAGAGGAAATACTGCTCTGAAAGTCTCTATATACTGCATATGCTGTATGGGGGCACCTGAACCTGCCCCTTGCATGCCAGGGAAATGGTATTATATCCCTGAAGTCTAGCAGAAAGTGACAACAGTAGTTATTTGCACTCCGATATAGTGGAAGCCATTAAAAAGTTACAATTGCTACATTTAATAGACAATGCAACAAAACATCTTGGTAAATTTAGCTACTGCAATAAGTAAGCGTGCAGATTTTATTGCTGTTCCCCACCTGCAACTCCGCAAACCCGTTGCAACTAGCAATATATTACGTCTGGCAACATGCTTTTGAAGCGCTGGCCCTGCTGTAAAGGGTCAAGAGACACCACGGAGACGCTCCCCCGTGGAAAGAAGGAAATGCTGATCAATTTTGGGTTGCTGCTGGGAGTCAGCACCTTCTATCAAAATCAGTCCCCGGATCAATATCCCTGGATATAACCCTCATGCTCATTCAGCTCTTTGGAAGCAAAAAGAATGACATATATATGGGGCAAAATTTTCTCTGCCTAATATAATACTATGGATGATTACAGGATCATCCAACTTAAGTAAGGCAAAACACTAACAACCTCTATAAGTAGTAATATTAAAACTGTAGCATAACACAAAAGCTATTTTATGTCTTTAAGTGTGTTAAAAAACAATAGTAAATAACTCTTGCAGAGGGATTGGAAACATATACTTAAGGATCAGAGCACTGAAAGGTCTAATTATGAAGTGGAGTGCAATACTATTTAAAATATCAGTCTTTGGAGTTAACAGCCCACAAGCCAAATAAAGCCCTTGGCCAAGTAAGTTAACTGCAGTGGGAGCACTTACATGCTCTTTATGGCAAGAAGTTAGCTCCAAAGACAGACAAACTCAAGTAGTTGTCACTGACGTTGAGCCAAAAAAGCTTTCCAGCTTTAGCATTCTTCTCTGCAAGGTCAGAGGTGACCACGGTACTTTTATTATTGCTCATAGTTCATTTTATTTGAATCATACATGAATACAATCCAAGAAGCTAATTAAAGACATAAACCTTGTCTTGGATTGGATTAACGGTTGTCATTTTTTTTCTTTCCTGTAGGAGGGTAATTTTTTACAGCTTGAAGTGAAGTTACATATTTTCACAAGACAATGCCGAATGAAAAAGGGAAACAAAGAAATACATGCTTTACCAAAAGCCAATAAAAAGGAGATGGATTAGCTTTCAATCACACTGAAACAGGTCAAAGAAGTAAATCTAACTTTGCAGAGCTATAAAGGAAAGATCCATCTTTGTCTCTGCAGTTTAAATATAAGTTTGACAAGAAAGTTAATAATATGAAAGAGAAAGGAGGATTTATAAAAATCTTTTTACAGAAGTAAATAATTGAAACAAGCCACAGACCTCAGAAATTATTGTAGCTCAACTTCAACATGAAAAAAAACCCTGCTGAATTTAGCACAGTGTGCAGAATGTCATGGAATGCCAACACTTCAGAAAGCCAGATTGCATAAAGATGAAGCAATTTCAGAAGATTCACTGTTAAAAAAATTAGCCAAAATTTTACCGACTTCAGCACCTTCTTGCCCATGCAGACATGCAAAGCAAGGGTAATACGGTGCACCACATTTCCTAAACATAAGGCTTTGAGCCCAATGTCTGCCTACAATTTCTTTCTCCTTGTCTGCTTTGGAGCATTGCTAACCGCAACGCAGACTGTTGTAGCCCATTTAATTAAACCCCACTCTCCCTCCTTCACAACAGGCCCACAACAGAAGGGATTTACCAAGAAAGATCAAGCCATGCTCGAAACAAAACCTTTTCTAGGAGAAGCCCCCGGCACGCATCCTGAAGAACAAAGTTTCTGAGAAAATAACCATGGCATAGGTAATAAAGCAAATTTCCTTCAGCTGTAACTCTCATGGTCATTTCCTTCTGCAACCACCGTGCAGAAAAGTTTCTCTCTGGCCCTGATACAGAAGAAATTTCCATAAAAACCTTTCAAAAAGGTGTTCTCTCACTTTAAACCCAAACTATTCAACATTCAGAAACTGAATGCAAGAAAAAAAAAAATAAAATATCTCTGTCAGGAGCTCACTTCGCCTGTCTCACTCACGCACTCGGGAGTTAAACGGACTGCTCATAGAAGGAATTATCCTCCCTGGACAGGCTGGTGGAGGCTTTGAAGTCGAGAAAGCAACCAAGTTTCTTAGCACCAGCTGGACTTTTTTTAGCTCGCAAATTTGCTGCTAATTCAGTAGTTCAAGACACCAGCAAGAGCTTCCTATTTCTTGCTTTCCCTCTGGCACATCACGATTTTATTTTTTTTTTTCTACTTTCATGCTAAAGATGTGGAGTTTGTTACTGTGCCCACACCAGGCACATGGGGAGGCTTACCAGGCAAGAGTCAGAGGTTTTGTGGAGCCTTCTGGACTGGTTTTAAGGGATCAAATGGTCTCCTTTAATCCCAAATGTTTACCTACGTTTTATCATTGCCAGTTCTATCTCTGCACACCCCTAATTTTCCAGCAGGATGAAGAGTACGTGCATTCCTCAGCTGCGATTGACTAGCAAATATCTCCAGCTTCTGCTGTTGCAGCTTTATTCTCCCACCTTGATTAACTGAGTCTTATTTCCTCAAAGCTGCTTAGTGCAATATCTGATTCCCCAGAATCCTAAATTGTTGCTCAGAAATGAGCATAGATTATTTGGCCTGTCTACTTATCAGCTTTGGAATGCTAATCTAAGGTGACGACTACCTCACATTTTTCTGTTTGGTCTTAGACAAGATTGTAATTTCAAATATTATCTGATTATAATCCTCCCCTGATGAGTTCAAAAGAAATAAAAGGCAGTAACTAAGATGCAGGCTTTAATTGCAGGAGGAAAGTTAAAAAAAAAAAAAACCAACCAAAAAAACCACGGCTCTGCAGAAGTTTCATGTGGGAAAAATCAGCAACAAACGTCATGGTCATGAAATAAGTTGTCATGTCATAGAGTGTGTGCAAATAAGAGCGAATGTCTTCCACAACAATAAAGTGCTCACAGACTGGCTATGAGACCTGGAACTTATTATAAAGAACTGAAACACACACACACAAAAATAGCAATCGTGACTGAAACACTGGGTATTCACAGAAGAGCAAACAGGTAAAGGGGGTAGGGAAATGTCAGTTTAAAAAGGTCAAAGACCGAAGCCCTTTGGGTCCAAATCACTCAGGAAAAATATTAAGATCGGATATTGTTAAAGCCTGCTTTAGAACCCCAATTTCATTTTAAAATGCACATTCCTTTCCAAACTAATATTTAGTATTAGGTTTCATTTTATCCAGGACTTCTGTTACTATGGAATACTAATCTCCCAGTTGGAGGAAATAATATTTTAATAATAGTACTTGTTTACTTTAAGCTTGATAGGAAACATATTTCAAACGCTGTTACTGAATCAAAAGCAGGTGATGGATGCTATTTTAGACACTAGAAAGATATTCTAGATTGAGAGATACAGACTAATTGAGAGAGTAACAGGAGTGCAATGAGGCTAATCGGAGATTTGCAAAGCGTGACATGAAGGAAGATTAAAAACATTAGGGGCTGTGTACCCTAAAGAGAAGACAACTCACAGGGGGACCTCAAAGTCTTCATATACACAGAGTAGAATATAATCTTTTTTCCACACCTGTGACAGATAAGACAAGTTACTCCATTTTCTTTACTAATTACAAGATTCAGGGTAAACTTTAAGAAAACCTTTCTAATGGCAGGGATGAGGAGACAGAATAGATTAGCTGAGCGTCTCTCTACCATTGGAGATCTTTCAGAACACATTGAATAAATATATGTCAGGATTAATATATAGTTGATCCTGCCTTGGGGCTGATGGATGAGTTACATGACCTCTCCAACATCCTTCCAGATTATTTTACCATGATTCTGTTATGCAGTTGCTCACAAAATCAGGAACTGGATTTCATAACTAAAAACGCTGTTTCCAACATTTTTTAGGAACTCATGCCCAGTACAAGATAAATGTCCTTTTTGGGTACCACAGAGCTATTGGTTTCCCTGCTGTTGCAATCACCATATTTAAGGAGCTGGGAACACGCACAGAAGTGGGGGGTAACTTCCATTATTCAGTTTGGAAACCAGTTCTGAAGGGTGGGTGGTAGATTATCTGCATTGCAATTGTACTAAGGACCATTTCAGCAAAGATACACCTGTTAAAAGCGCCCTTGAAATGCAGACATCTTTCACTCTTCTAAGTTGTCCAGTGGAAAGACTTAATTTTTGCAGAGGTGATAAAGGTTTAACTAACATAGCTTGGTACCCAACCTGAGAGATATCAGGGAAACAAATAAAGAGTTTAAACACCAATTTGGAGAATTTAAATGCAAGTTCTCCTCCAAGTCATTTACTGGCAAGGCTCCCAAATCACTCTTGCTTAATATAGAACCATAGAATATCTTGAGTTGGAAGGGACCCATAAGGATCAATTAACTTACTGGCTGAGCAAGTTAATTCTCACCTTTAATATAGCCAGAAGGCTCCCATGAACCGGATTACTGAAAAATGAATCTTTGGCCTTTATGAGATCTAGTTCATAGCAATATGGAGATTGAATATCTTTATTAAATAAGTCATTTGTTCAAGAAAAGTATTTTAGAAAATGCTGGCAATGACTTTAAAGAATCTATCCTCCTAATGATTCTTGTCCTGTGCATACACTGACCACCTGTGCTTCTGAACATCTGCAATCTGAACTCTCTTAATAAATCAGACACTGGGAAGAGACGGGTTTTAGAGTTTCCTAAATCAATGGCCTCTGTGACTCCTAATATATTCTTTTTGGACATCATCAAGATGATTGAGTTTTGTTTGTTAACTGGCGATAAAATCAACTTACATTATGATAGACCATGAGAGCACTTCAGGTACAGCCAAATCAAAGCAGTCCTCCTGCTCACGAGGCATATACAGCACCACAGGACATTTCTGTATCTTGTGTAGCATGCAGTTACCTCTCCATTACCTCTACCCCCAAGCAAAAATATAACAGAGCTGAACTGTCTACAAGCTTTCAAAGATCATGACTGAAGACCAGAAGATGAAAAGCTGCCTGCACCATGCCCCGCACGCTCCTGCTACGGGTTAGGATTAAGTCCTTTCTCTGAGCCCACAAGCTGAGCTCCTTTCACTTGGCATGGCTCAGTTTCTCTGTGAACCTATTTACAACTCAATCTGTTTCGATCACACAGGCCATTCATCTAGATCCCATGCAAATTAAATTAAAGCCTCAGCTTTCATCAAAGCAATCCTCGTTTGTGTTGCAAAACATGTATTTTGATCTCATCATAGCCCAAGCCTTAAATCCCCAATGCTACTGCACCACAAGTGGTACCTGGTGTTGCTCAGCTGCTTATAGCTACACCCCTGAAGTACACTCTTCAGCATCAGAGAAGATAACTGTTTGACCTTTTTTTGTCCTGGTCGCTATCCCCAAATCATGTGAAAAACAGAGCATGGGAAATCCCCTGTGCCCTGGGACTTTTTAGGCATAGCTCTTTGGAAAAAGAGGTTGGGAGATGCGCACAGAGCACCAGGTCGGGCAGCCAGAGCAGCAGTAAGAGACTGCGGCACAAACAAGCAAGAGCCTTTCCATCACCTCACCTTTTCCCTTCCCTGACACAGTAAGGAACAAAAAGCGGATTTGTTAAAACACCCCAAAAAACAAATAAAAAAAAAACCACCAACCAAAGCAAAATCAAAACCACATGCACACAAAAAGACAACAAACAAGAAGAAACTTTGTCTGTTGGGGATGCTCACATTAGGACTCCACACCTGTGTCATTTACTTTCCTCACGTCAACACTCCATATTGGTGAGGAATAACTGCCACTAACGAATCAAAAAACAACTGGGCTTTTCACAATTATTTGGGCTTTGCAATAATGAATTTTTCTTCTCCTCCAGTAAAGTTAAGCATTACAAAACAAGGTGTGAGCAGCTTTTATGAGAATCAGCTGAAGTAACAATGACACAAGTTCATGCCAAAAGCACAGTTCCTACCTCATTATGAGAAACTGCACAATGAAAAGCATTGGCCAGTGTTGTACAGTGACAGTAATAGCAATAGATAAAAAAATCCATCCCAAATCCTAGTTTTGCACCTTATTTTACTCTGCATTCCTCAACAGAAGGGAACGGTCATGTAAGGTGCTTTCCAGAGCAGCTTGTTGACTAGCAGCTGGTTGAGGCTGAGGTAGTGCTGGGCAGCAGCTTTACGACTTCCCCTTGCTGCTGCAGGTTTCCTCGTAGTTACAAATCCCTTTCAGAAAGGGAAAGAAGGAGGGTTTTTTACCTTCACTAGTTCACTTAACTCACTAAGCTACTGTGCTTTGTATTTTTCATCCTCGAAGAAGGAAAAAAAAAAAAGTCAATACATTAAACCATTCAACTACTTAAGAAGCATAATGCAAACTCACACATCCAAAGTTTTGTTCTAGTTAGGATTTTCAGAGTAACACAGCACTGTATTATGCAGCTCATGGACTGAAACAGTGCTTTTGAAGCTGCTCTAGCTTATCAGTTAAATGTGCATTGATTTTTTTATTTATTTTTTAAAGAGATGTATTATTAATTAGGCAACAGAACAGAGCATCTTCCCTGGAATTATTCCAGTCTGTGACTGAAAAACATATGCAGAATGCCATCCAGAATAAAACCCTTAGTAACTCAAGGGAAGGATTTCACACAGCAAGCTCAACGGCTGCTCTGTCGTGAAAAGTATATTAGGACACAACCTCTTCTCTTTCTGGTTTATGCTGGGCACAGCAGAATCATTCAGGAGATGGATTAGGGATAGGTGACTCTCTACTTAATCCGTAACAGTTAACAGTAGCACACGGACTGCTTGTGGGATTGCCCAAGCAAATTCTATTTTCTTCTCTTCTCACATCCAAAACACAGATTTCCCTTGACAGAGTCAGGTCCCACAGGGAAAATTCCAGAAGAACTAACAAATCCCACCCAACATCGCCATGCTAGTTCAACAGCGGAGTGATGCTACTACTTGAAATATCAAATCCACGGTCCAATTTGAGATGCTGGACAGGCAAAGAAGAACTTACATGAATTTTATGACCTCATTATAAATTTGCGCACACTTACCTTGTAGGCCCAGCTCTGATCCTGCCGGCCAAGTGCCTACGTGCACTGCAGAGCTGGAAATCAGGAGCACTCAGTTCAGCAGAGGCAGGGAGCACTTAAAGATGCTTTTTTATTCATAGAGCCAAAGGCAGTCCCAAGCACAAATTAAAATAATCTGTGCGCCATCATGGCTTGTGCTTGCTGACATTGCAACAGATATAGATGCAGAGGTAACTCAGTCCAGACCTGTAAATGAATGAGAGGGAGGACAATTAGCATAGCAGCCAACAAAGAAGTACTTCACCCTTCTTTAGCGTATTATATTACATCAGTGTTTAAATGTAAACATGTAAAATTGAATACTCGCTTACTTTTTGCACAAGTATAAATGAGAATGCAAATTTCAGCTAATGAAGTATGACCCATAGATTGCTTGATAGAGCACAAAGCAGAAACCTGGTAGAAAACTGCCTCGTGCCCGTTTGCATATGCCAGCTGTCAGGCCAGATTCAGCTAAGAAGGTGTGACTATGCAACGCAAACACGCACCTACAACCCCACCGCAGGGTATCTCTGTACGGCTGCTGCTCATGATGCTGTAACAACTAGTTATTAACAACATTTATTTTGCAGGGTGCCCTCTGTATGCAACCTCACACTCATACAGAAATCAAGTAAGCACAGCTTATGCAGTTACTGTGCACCAGCTGCCTATGTGCAGTCTTAAACTACTGCAAACGCAAGGAAACACAACTTTGCCTCCCCGGCATGAAAGAGCATCAGCTCACGTGGATTACAGGCACGCTGTCACAGACCACAAGCCCACTGCAGTTAAACTGTGCTGAGTGTCAATTGTTTCCATTGACAGTCTTTTTACTTCCATCCCCCCAAAAAATTAAAAATCCCCTGAAACTTCTCACATTCACCAACACACATTGCCAGCAGAACCATAGTATGAGGCATCTGCTTCCCTGCGGGTCAGCCTGCAGTGAAAACCGGGGTGCCCATCTATCCACCGTGCCTCTGAGCTATTGGGCAAACTGCAAGTTTTCAGCATCACAAAACCCCAGTCCCACATAAGGCGCCGAGAAAACGGCTGCAGAGCACACAGACTTGTTCAGCACCTTATTGCAGAAAGGCAGGGCAGCAGAACAGCATCTGCCCTCAAATCTGCCTGATGTAACCTTGTGCAACTTCCCTTTCATATTAATGCATTAAAAAAAAAAACAAAGCCACATTCTTTATATTGTCTTCCTGCATAACATAGGGCAGATTGGACTTCCCATAATTACTCTTGGAATTAGAACTGAGCTTTCAAAAAGGTATCTGATCTCCATTTGGATGTTGTAAGTCACAGAGAATCCACCAAAGCCTGCAACCAGCTGCTCCCTTGCTTTGTTTTCCGCAGACTTTTTTGATGCCTTTCAACATTAAGCCTCTGGGCCTTGTACTACTGAGACTGAAAAGCCTTCTGTTACCAAAACTTGAACATTTTTGTGGGTCCGGTTTCATTTCCCTGAACTTCAGGAGCTCTGCCTCGTTACACAATCTATGAAGATAAGAGTCAGTCCAAGCCCCTCCAAAGATCAAATTCATTAAAAGTCTCAGTTTGATGCCTGAACTTAGGATGGTACCGGTCAAAGAGGTGAGCTCTTAAAACTCATCTATTGGTATGCCACAGAATTAGGGACTTTTCCACCCAATTTACCCACCACCACATCAGATGTCTGTGATGCAGAGCAGGGCACGCTCCAGATAAATGTTTCCATGTGCAAACCTCAACCTTGTGTTTCCGGCTGACCTGTCCACGCAGACAGATGTGCTCCACAAACACACTCAGATGTCATGTCTCTTTTTGACAGGTGTTGGAAGTAATTCGGTAAAGTTGCATTAATGCAACTTTAAAGCAAAAGGACTCCAGGCTGAATTTCAAAACAAAATCCAGAGGGAAGGATACACAAGCTGACAGGGCTCTTATGTAGGGCTGGTCATTTTGCCTTCCTCCTCCTCCTCTCTACTCTTCCCTTCCACAGGGACTCAGGCATTAGGCTGAGTGTTGAACTGTCAGTTCAGATTTTCAGCCTTAAGAGATGAATTTCCCCTTATGACTTGAGTCATGCCCATACTAACCTTGTGCAATTGTGTACGTGTAGTTAATCATACACAGCTACACTGAACCTGATTGTTAAAAGGCTGAGTAAATATAACTACACCCTCGTTATCTTGTTTAAAGGTAGAAAGATTAATTTGAATTCTAACTGGAAATACTGATTCAATGAATAACCCTGAAATGTAGCAGTTTTCAATTACACTAAGAAATTGGTCTTTTGAATTTCCAAATTATGCAAGGCAAAGCAAGTTCAATTTAATCCATACATGGGAATGTATTTGCCATCTTCATAGCCCTGGATGTCAGTGAGCAATAGCTACAAGGCCAGTGAAAAACATGTAATGTTGGCTGTTGGTGCCCTCCAGGGGCCAGGCCGAGTATAGCCTTCAGGCAAAACATAATTTTTGAGCATTCAAGCAAATACAATAAATACTCCATATTATTACCCTGCTTTAAAAGAATGCGAGTGCCATTATTCATGGTACCCTCAGAGGACAGTTTCTCTTTGCAGCCCCACAGACACTGGGATGCTTGATCAAACAGGAGCACTGCAAGGGAGGTATTTATTTTTGACTACTTCCACTTGCCCTGCCTGGATTACTAAGAAAACAAGGTTGATATTCAATCACATTTTATCTCTGTCTGTCCTCTTCTGATAGCATGGAAGCCTTTGCCTGGATTCCAGTAAACCTGAGGGACAAGCAGAGCATACTACATGCTGACAGCATTCATGAAAACAGGCATCAAGAAACAAAAGCAACTAAATTCTATACCCCACAGGCTGGGAGGCTGAAACACCAACTCAGTCCTTACGCCCACTAGAGACTGAACCATAGTGTGAAAAATCCAAGAAAACTCAACTTTGTAACCTTCGTCCACACCATGAGTTACTACTTACATCCATTTTTGGCTGCAGGCTTGCTCCAGCTTTACATCAAACCATAGATAACCTCCAGCGGGCTTTACACCCTCTGCCACAAGGCAGAAAGAAAGATGTTGCCCTTGCAGATTACAGATTAGTTCCTTGGTGTAGGGACTACTAATTCCTCTTTTCCCTTGCCATCCCATACCACAGCTGCCACAAAGCTAAACATCAGAAAGGGCAAGGAAAAAGCAGAACCATCAGAGTACGGGAACAGTCTGCATTAGCCCAGAAGATACACTGTGCATCCCATGCATAACACACCTGCAGCAGAGAGCTCTCTGAACCAGGACTTTTCTGGAATTAGTGGAACTCTTCGCTGCCACCCAGTGCACAGGACTTTGTAACCGCAAATAGCAGTTAGTGTAGAAAGTGTATTATCAGGGCATAGTTATGTTAAAATTTCTCCTACTTGACATCCTCATACATTATGAAAGCATGCTACCAAAATAAGATTTTAATTATTGTCCAGTCTCATCTGCAAGAATAGTTACATTTTATACAGACTTTTTCTGCAAAAATAGAACTCAAAGCTTTAGTACACTAGAGGTGCCCATACCATACTAAAAACGCATCTCCCTTCTTATCCTCCCAGCATAAATTATCCAATAAAAGTCACAGCTGTGGAATGCTCTTCTTCCACTGAAGTGGGTATGGTACAACTACTTTGTTTCAAGGGTTGAATTTTCCATACCTGCTAATAGTTTTCAGCCCACCGTGCATAAACATTTAAGTGAAGAGATTAAATTTTCTTAGAGGCATAAGCAGACAGGACCACACTGGATTCTGTGAATGCCCAGCAAGACACCCATCACATGCTCAACTCTGAGCCCTGTGCTTTCTTCTCCAGAAAGTCCAGCATCAAGCTTCAGGCCCAGTTGCTGCTGACCTAATACACCAAGGCGATATTTGGAGATCATGAGACTTCAAGAGCTAAAGCTGCTAAAGGATGTTCTTTGAGGTGCACAAGTCAGCTTCTGACTAGAACTGCTGAAAGAGCGAGTTACCTTTTCTCTCCCCCTTTCCCTGCGCAAAGCTCCCTGGTCATGTTAAGAATTGAGACTTTAAAGACAAGGAGAATCCAAAAAGTCTTTGACGTAATTAATATCAGATAATTGTTCTGAGTCTTTTCTCATCTCCCAATTACGAGCGGAAATTGAGTCTGGGGAGCTACTTCAGATCATCTTTATGCAATTACAATTTATGATGAACTACCCAACTCCAGAGGCGCTCCCCAAGCTACAGTGCAACGATTCTAAATGAAGGACCTGTAGCAGCAATGACATAATGTCAATTCCCAGTATTTAACATGCCCACAAGCCAGAATGTACACTCCTGGTTTGCTGCTGTATTTGACCACGTAGCTCATGGATGAAAAATTACTTCAGAAATCAGAATGGCAGGGAATTAGCAACACACGCTGTCTTCCATTTGTTTTGTTCTCCTTAAGTCATTTCCCATCCATGCTCTTCGTCACTGTTTTCAAGGTTTACTGGTAAGCAGCTTCAAATGTGAAAATAAGCTTGGCATCCAGCGACGCTACTATGCTGGCTTTGCAACCTGACAAGTTTGGGGTTCAGGCTGAGGGTAGCTCCATCTAGCAACAAATTTGACAGTGAGCAGACAGAACCCTGTCTAGCTTCACTGAGCTATGTGCCAGCTCACCCCCAGCAGAAACTCAGCTCCATCTTTTTACCTCTCAGACTGTAAGACATCAGCCTCTTAATAAGAGAGGAACACCAGTTAATACACATGCCAATATACCACAGCATCAGGGGGTTGGCCTATGGGGGACCTCAGACCGAGAGCCACACGTGCTGCTTTCTGTGAAGGGGACAAAAAGGAAAACTATACTCCACCGATCCTGCCCCATCTGAGCCATTTGCACTTACATTTAGTCAAGACTAGTTAACTCAGGGATTATGGAAGAACAAGCTCTATTATATTTCATACCTTTCACTTGCTGAAGTACAAAAGAAAAAACAAGCAACTTTGTTTTGATCACCCGCAGAGCGCTGTGAGAGGCAGCTCCGCAGGTTTGCCAACACTGGTCACTGCTGAGAAATGCACCCTCTCTCCAGCACCTGCAGGTGGCATGGTCTTCTTGCGTATTTCTAATCTATGCTCTATAATAACATTCCGCAGGAAAAAAAAAAAAAAAAAACACAAAACAACCCCAACAACAAACCAAGTACCAAAACTGTCTAGATGAAAAGAGGTTTCAAAGATTATGTACTGATTTATGATTTATTTTGTTCAAAACCATCAATTTAAACAATTATTTTCCAGAGGCTGTGCTGGATTAGATTTAGAAAATTTTGACATGAAAACATTAATGCTGGAGAACATAAAATGAGTTAAAGGAGATTGACAACAAAATACACACCCAGCACTGCACTCAGAACTGCAGAATATGAAGACTCATGAAAAGCATGACTCATATTGATCACAACAAAATAGCAAACATCTTCAAATAATGAAGCAGTGCCCACCTTTGGAATTAAAGTTCAGCTGATATTTCTATCTAGATAGCATTTAACTGCAAAGATTTTGCAGAGTGACTAATCTTTTAACTCATAATGAGGTATTTTACCTCCACTGTGTCGTTGTCAAGCAGTGCAGGTGTAGAGTCACTCATGTGCCCCCACCAGGCAGAAGAAATTGAAAATTAGCATTCCAGGTGGTTTAAATGGCATGTTTAGCTTGAAACATCTTTTAAAAGGATGTATCCACCTTCAAGAAACCAGAACTTGCATCATGTCTTTCTGCAGGCACTGGTCACTTCAGAAAATTCAGTCCAACATGCAGTGAGGTCTCCAACATCAGCACACTGACAGCATTAAAGACTTCACACCAAGCCATTCAACTGGCCTTTAACTTTACACGTGCTGACACAACATTTAGCAGATCTCCATTTTGTGTCTTTAGGCCAACTGTGTCGTACATACTTAAATACAGAACAAAACGGAAAAGAGAACTTCCCTTGATAACAATCCTGAAAAAGCTACAGCCCAACTATGAAGGATTTCCACTGGCAATTAAGTTCACCAGCAGCTTTTTGAAGGCTCAGTACACCTCCTGGAGCACCGACATCCAATGGCAGATTTTTGTGGCAAGATACATGGTTTTGCTGAAGGGAATTATCAGAGAACACGCTCCAGTGCACTTCTCCACAAGGCAGAGACTGCTCTGTAGATTCCCCTACAAATATATTACTCCTGGGGATATTTCTCCGACAGGAATTCTTAGGGGCTTGTGATGAACAGGATCTTCAAAGTGATCCAAGCAGAAAAAAAAAGAAAAAAAGGCATGTTTTGTCAAGTCTTCAGACTGTACAGCTGCAGGGACCTATCAGCCAGTACAGCTAACAGGGATGGACCACAGGACAGTGCAGAGGCAGGACCACCAACCCCAGTCCCAGCACCTACATAATGCTGTGCCTTGGCCTCCTCAGTGCTCACAGCACCCCCTTTCCCAGCACTACAGCCACTGGCAGACACAGGATCTCATGGTCTTTACATTGATGCTACCAGGACATTGGTAGATGAACAGACGGGGTACTCTTTGGACATTGGCCATTGAAGAAAGCAGGCTGACCCCTTTGATCCCTCAGCTTTTATACTGAGCATGGGGCAGATGGGATGGAATACCCCTGTTGGTCAATTTTGGGTCACCTGTAACATCCGCTCCTTCCTGCAGGTGGGACCCCTCTACACTTTTCCATTTCCAACCTTCCAACTGGGCAAATAATGAAATTAGCTGACCTAGGTTGTTATACCCATAAGTATAAGCAAGAGCCTCTCTGCGTACCATTCCTTGGCACTAACTGTGAGAACGAACAGTTTTCAGCACAACATTCTGTTAACTTCAGAGAGTTAGAAGAGGCCTAGCTAAGAAGTAAAACTACTGAACAGGAAGTTGGTTCTGTTTTACCTCAAACCAGCACAGCCACCCTGACCCCCTCGCTCCCTCAGCTTTTATACCAATCATGGCAGAGGGGATGGAGCACCCGATTGGTCAGTTTGGGTCACCTGACCTGTCCCCCCTCCCCACAGGTGTGATCCCTCCATGGGTAACACCGGGTCAGCTGACCCCAGTTGCCACGGCAACGAGCGTGGGCCCAGGCTTCTCCTGAGCCGAACATGGCACTGCTGTACCCCAAACCAGGACAACTTGGTTTAGCTGCCAAACTGCCTCAAAACAGGAAAGAAATTTTGAAGCCTAACCACTAAAATTAACAGCTATGTAGCAAGCCTGTGAGACCTTGGCCACAGAACTGAGTGATTCATGACATACTGGCAATATTTCAGTAATCATAACTGCTTTTGAAAATAAAGCTACAGCTAATCAGAGTGGTCTTGTTTCCCTTAAATACATTAAAAAGTCATTACCTCAAGAACTCATTACAACAGCACAGCACTTTTTAAAGGGACAGATTAGAATATGCTGAAGGACTTTTCAGGTGCTGATAGTCCATCCTTCAGTCATTTCCTCCATGGTCCAATTCGTTCATTCAACAGCTAGAAACATTAAGCTTCTAGTTCCTCTGTTCAAAACTTCTTGCTGCCCTTCACTGGCACAGAGTCTTGCTGAGCTCGAGAGGGAAATCAGACTACTCATAAGCATCAGCACATTTTCTCCCCTGGGACTAAATTTAAACAGACACGTTTCAGAAATATTAATTTAGATGAGATACTTTAAAAGTGCAGCATAGGAGTTTCCCAGAGTTTTCCTTCTCATGCTTCTAGCTTCATTGATCAACTCAGTCCTGCCAAAATATATTACAGGAAGACGTCTGGACCCACTGTGGTCTAAGGCATAATCATACCTCAGAGATGAATATTTACAAGCCAAGGTCTCCTCTTTAACAAGGACACAAGAAACCAAATTGACTGGTGGTTGCACAACACTCCTTGCACTAAAAAAGTAGCAAAGCAAGGGAAGAGCAGCACACCAACTGGGAAGAGTCAGCATCTTCCAGCGCAAGGCAAACGGCAGACCTTGAAAAGAGCATGTATCAGGAGGGAGGAGACTGGAGGAAAAGACATGTCTTGCCTGGGAGCTACCAGGGAGCCAGCCTAGCTCAAGCACTCATGAGTTACCTGATACAGGTCAGCAATAAAGGAAGGGGAAATCTCCTTTCCACCTCTACCAAGCTTTCTATAACTTCTTACTACATTACAGATCGTCCTGATGAGAGTCTGCAGTCAAACAGCCAGATCCCACTGTGGCAGCACCGGGCACATCCTCCCTGCTGCTTTACGCAAGAAGATGGTTCCCACGTTGAAGAGATACATGACAAAAGTTTGCTGTCACAGAGCCACAGGGAGGAAATAATAGAATAACAGCAATAACAGCAACAATGCCGAGAAGCTCTTAAGATCAACAAGATTTGAGCCAGAATAACACAATTGTCACTGCTGTGTTCTCACAGAGCAGAGCACTCCTAACAGCATGTCACAGCAAGCTGCAAACACAAGCCAGAAATCCTCTCCCAAATTTCACATTCCTCCAGAGCCCTGACACCCACAATGTGTCACCCACACCCAGCCACTCTCATCTGGGATGCCAGCAACTCCGGGCACTGCCCACCACAACACTCCCTCCAGCCCCCCTCCTCTGCTCGACCATGCCTGCAATACACCCAAGCTCTAATCATCTTGAGAGTCCTAGACTCACTGATTGGGCTGAAAATAGGCATGGCTGTCTCCTCATTAGGCGTACGCAGAGCATAGCTAACAGGCAAAAGTCTTGTGGCATTTCAATTTGAAAAGGTTTCTTGGTACCTTATTTCCTTCTTGTTTACATCTCCTCATGTTGACGTTGGCCACAAGAAATTGCAGCAGAGTGTTTTTCTGTTTATAACACCCTTTGTCTCTGCTACAGCAGCAGCAGGAGGATCCCAGCTCCACACTCAATCTTTAAGTGACAGAATAGCTTGTGTGGTCACGCTGAGGCACGTAAAAATTGCTAAGCGCAGCCAAATGCTTCTTCAGATCTGGATAGAAGTATCTTTCCAATTTCAATACACTTGCATGCTCTGATTTTTGCATACCACAGCTCTTGCTTCTCAGCCGAGAGCAGAGACGTGGAAGAAGTTTTTCAGTGCTTGTTCTTCTTCGCAACAATCAAATCCAAGAAATATCAGCAAACCAAAGAATACATTTTCCTCCACTGATGAATACACCCTCTCTGGATTTTCAGATGTGGTTCTTCAGATTTCTCCCAAATAAGACATACACAGTGTTATTAAGAGCTCTGTATGTCATTCCAAGAAAGCCATTTAAGTGTGTGCTGGATAAAGAGCTTGCATCAGCCTAGTAACATTTTCTCCATGTTTAATCAGCTCTGGATTGACAAGTGATAATGATAACCTATATGCACTTAGGCTTTAGAAAAAACTAAGCCTGCGGCCCACACTTCTGTCATTCTCCCACACTCTTCTACAGAAGATACTCCAGTTAAATACTTGCACTTCCATAACCCTTTTGGTCCTAAACTCAGGCATTGCTTCCAAGTAAATCATTTCTTGCTGAATTTTGCTCCCTCCCAACAGGCTACAGTTCAAGTTCATATAAGTTCACCTCACCAAGTGACACCGGTTATTGTAACAGACAACATACTCAAACACTGCTCCTTGTAAACACAACTCCAGACCTGTGAAACAAGACCTGACCCATTTCCTTAATCAATTGCAATAACATTGATCAAAACCTCTCCTTGAGGAGCAAAAGCCCTTGGGTCCTTTGGCTCCAGACCCACCACCCAGAGAGATTACTGCTCCCTCCCTTGGCAGGGTCTTCTGCAGCTGAGCAGAAAACACCTGGCAAGGGTATGCAGGGAGAGAAGGGGACACAGTAAAAGACAAGAGAAGCCTGTGGATGTGATGTCAAGTATTTGTGTTGCAAGGGCCTGGGGAGGCTGGGGAGACAAATGCTGTTTGGGGGGTTGCACACCCAGGATGCCTCCTGGCAGGGATGAGAGAGGTCATGGAATGGAGACAGGCTGGGACAGGGTGAGATAGCCCTTTGGTCCAAAACAAACAAACTATTCAGTACTTCCCTGTTGCACGATCTATAGCCATACAATTTGATTTTCCAGAAAAACCACAGCAAGTTACAGCTCCTCTCTTTGCTCTCTGGTTATATAGGGTCCACATCTGGGGCAGGAGATTTTTCAAGAGCAAATGTGAGACCTTCCTGTCTGTGCTGATTGTGGTCTCCAAACGAGCCAGCTGTGAGCACCCCTGAGAACAACAGTGGAGCAGAGGAGCCACATTTAGTAGTGCTAAGTCTAAAAGTATCTTTACTAAATCCCCTCTTCTTCTGGATCAGTCCTTTCCAATTACATCACCATCCACGTGGGCAGCATGAAGTACTATTATAAAGCTGATAATTATGTTTTTATAGAGATTAGATGTGAAATGTTTTCTTATTGTATTTAGGGCTCAAACACTCCAGCATAGAAAGAAAATCATTCCTATTTTCCTCAGAGAAAACCAGCAGTTTCCATTGAATAGAAAAGCTATTTCCCCCAAAAACGTTGCACTGGCTTAAGACGAAGAACAGCCAGATTTCAGGCCTGTACCTGTAAGAGATTCTCAACCCTAAACCCAGAAGTTTCCCCTTTAAATACTTCTGAAAGAAAGGAAAGAGGTTTTACTAATATTACTCCTAGAGCTGAAAGACCTTTAGATATCAAATCCTGGAATTGTTCAGTTACTCTGTGCTGAAAGAGCAATTTCGGAGTACTTGTAGAGAAAGGTATTTAAACATTAATTAGTAATATTCTTTCACTCCAGATCTGCAAGAATATATTCTGCACAACTGGAATCAATGCTAGGCTTACAGAAGAGTTAATACTTGGAGCCCTTTGAGGACTTTTTCCTCTTAAAACAAAGACACTGCTCATTCTTATACTGGCATCTCCATGCTACCCCAAGGCAGCCTGCTCACACAACACCCACAGCACACAAAAGCCTTGTACTCACCCAGCCACAAGGACGAGACCAGCATCCAGAGAAATAAATAAACCTGCCATACTGGAGACAAAAAGAAGTATCAAACTCTCATAGCATTCTGCAACAGGACACAGAGCCCTTAGAGCAGCTCAGCCCCAATGCTGCCCAGACCCAAGCAGTGGGGTGTGGCCCGGCCAGCTCCTCGTCATCCTCATCATCTCCTGCAGCTGTGGGAGTCCAGCACCTGGTTAATTTGTGCCCACCGGAGCAGCAGCAGCTGACCTGCATTACCTTGTGTGCTCCCAAGGCAGGTCCCCCACGCCAGACGGACCAGACAAGGTACCACCCATCACGTCTCCCTTGGGGGATTCTCTCATGGAGACCCCAGTGCACCCAAGGAGCTTGGCACATAGATGGAGTGGGCACACAGCACCGGGATTTGGGCTCTTCTAAGGCATCATGATAGCCTAGAACTTTCTATTCTGTGACAAATGCTAACGTTTCAAGTTTTTTCCCAACTCAGAATCAATTGCTGAAATACCGTATTCTTAATGTGTGAAAGTGTTAGGATTTTACACACTCTAACTTTTTTCTTTGCACCAGGAATATGTAGCACTTGAACGTACACAGCAACAAAAAGAGATTTAAGAAGTCTATAATTTGCAAAGACTTGCCTACGTGGATTTGCAAAGTACAAGTGTTCACTTAGATTGGTAACCACACTAAAACTCGGTAAATGACACTGATGTAATTTAAACAGCACAACAAAATGCTCAGCTGTAACCCAAATTCAGCAGCTCAGCTCAACACATGCGACTACTTCTAAAGCAGAAAACTCCAAATACCTGTCCTGTCTCATGCTACAGCAGTTTCCTGTTCTTGTTGCTCCCACACAGTTTTCCCATTTTCAGTTGCTGCAGGAGAAATCATTTGCAAGGCAGACTGTGATGCTGATCAGTTATTTCTAAGAACTAGTCCGGAATCTTGGCATTCTCCGTCTCCTCTACAGGACAGAAGGCAGCTCATGAATATTATTTATTCCCTCTTAAACAATTTTCTTTAAATCCTTCCAGGTTTCCTTCAGTAAATGGGAGACTATAATGCACATGGAAAAAATAAGATAAGAATCTGCTAGAATCAAATTTTTTAGTACTGCTAGTTTAGAACAAAAATGTATAAAGCCTACAATGTAATTCACATCAGATGGAAATTGTGCTGACTTCTAAAAAAACAAAACTAAAGTGGCACAGAGTCCTTCCCTTACATTTCCTGACCTACCTTTCAGTCACCTATAGACAATAGTTCATTTGTGAGAAACACAAGTACAGTAATACTGTTTTCAGTATTAGTTATTAAAATTACGTAATTTGCAGACAATATCAGCAAGAGCAGGGTCAGCTCTTATCTGAAAGCAGTACTGAATGAAGTCTTTAAGAAGACATGCTTTTTTTCGAGGAAAAAACAATTACACGGCAGGAACTGTTTCTGTTTGCCTGGGGATCTCTTCCTTTGGAAATACTGTGACCAGTGCAAACTGGTTTTTTTCCCACTGGTTCCCACTTCCTGACCTAAATGCAAGTGAAGGTCCCGGGTGGTACCTGAAATGTTCTTCCCTTCCTCAAGCTATAAAACCAAAAGGAACGGGGACGTCAAAAGCAGCCCACCGAAACCATCCAACCACGTTTGCTCACAGGCCACTTTCTAGCTTTCAGCAAGGGAATGCTATTATGTTCCTTAATTCACCTGCAAATCAATGATGATTTTAACTTGCTTTCAGCAGCAAGGTACGTGTGCACAGGCTGTGCGATCTGACGAGCCAGCCACCCGTACATGATTGATCAGCATCCTACCTCGGGGGTGTCAGAACCACAATAATATGACAAATTCTCTTCGTCATGCTTCAGCTTTTGCTGGTTGTTAACACAAAACAGGTGTAAAGCAAAGGAATAAAAAATACCAGCCGTCCTGGCAGATATTGGAGAAGAGGAGTGTGAACAAAGGGCTAACAGAAAGGATCCTTAGGGACCAGCCTTCAGCAGCAAAGACTGTCTGAAATGCCCCTCCCTGGCTCCAGCAGACAGTCAGTCACAGGATTAATTCCCTCCAATTGTTTCACATTAAACTGTTAGTTATACTTAGAGCTATATTTCATTAACCTTTAAGGAGTTACAAGAAAACTGCCCAGGATAAACTTTGTTACCCACCTGGTACCAAAGTAGGAGATGTACTTTTGAAAACGCCAGGTTTCTACCTTCATTTTTAGGCTCATGGTTAGCTCTAAAAACTTGATCTGCAGAGACACCACCCAGAATCAGAGCTTGGTGTTCAGATATGTACCGTTGACCCAGCGTATACCATCTATGCAGACCACTAAGAGAAAGAAAATATTGTCTCCACTTAAGCTGGCAGTCAAAACTCTAGAGCTTTAATTGACTGTCTCACTACTGCAACCAGAAAATGTTGCTGAGGTACCTTTTGCTGACAGTCAGCTCTGGAATTTCCAGCATCCTCTGAATGAGCAGAATCTGAGAATTGTAACTGCCTCTCCCATAAACCTTGTTCAGTGCAGTCCTGAATTAAAGTCCACCGAGGCTGACAGGAGCCCTTCCTTCACCGAGTTTGGGAACAAATACTCTGTGAGTTCTCTGAGACCTACTGGAGTCTATCATACACTTGATCCTGCCTTTAGTTTTCCTTTTTCATGCCTGATCCATGACCTATGCTTCATTCTGAACATGAGAGCTTATCTGCAGCCACATCTTTCCCATTTTTGCTCTCAGACCTTTGTATAAAATGTTTTCAAATACAGTCCACATGTTTTTTAATATACTGAACTTGAATTTCATTTTATGGAACCCAAGCAACTGTGTTTGGTAATTTCTTTTCCCTTAGATCTATCCATCTGATTATTTTTTTAAAAATACCAGCCATGTACTTACTGTACTTTAATTTTCTGATGTGGTCTCACTTCAAGTTTTGACATTTTGCTGAAAAGTTTCAACAGCAATTAGTCAAAACACGATGACGTTTTGGTTTTCAGTTGAATCCATACCGGAGCGTAGACCAAAGCAGTTTCCTTCCAGTGAACACAGACTTTCTAATTACACTCACTAATCACAGGAGTAGTAAGAGCTCTTTGGGCGGAGGAGTGCCTCTCTGACTTCATGCTCCAGCCTAATGAACATGATTTGATGCTCCTTCACCCCAAGTGACAGTTTCTACATCGGCAGCTGGGCGGGAGGCAGGGCTCCTGCCAGAAGCCTTGGCTGCGGGTTACAGTCCTCACTGACTGCATTTTGACTCCTCTGTTTCCCTAGAATCACATCTGATGATTTCCCAACACTTTCTGATTTAACCTGTTGCTGCTTTTAAAATATAGGCTGACTGTAACCAATCGAATTAACTTACACAGTCGGGCAGCCCTGTTCCCAGTGGTTATGGCACAAGACTCAGAGACCAGAAACTGAGACCAGTGCTGTAGGGCTCCATCTCAAATCTCATAGCTGACAAAAAAGTAGGATATTTAACCCTACCCTTAGCCAGTTTTGAGTTAACTCTGGGTCCTGAGTCATTCCAGCCCTCCCAGTGCAGGGAGAGAGAGCACCTCTCTTCGTTTGCTCCTCCTGCCCCTCCTAAGCACTTTTACATCCAAAGTATTTCACACGTTCAGTTTCCAGCAGCAAAACTGATCTGGGTTGTTGCTCTAGAAACAACTGAATTAATGCACTGGTGATAAGTGGGTTCGTACCTGCATCTCCAGAGGTCTGTTGCAACATCTGCTATTAAAAACAACCACAACCCATAGAAGTATTTTGTCTAAAGGGATATATACGGACAAACAATTTTGACTACATATTTAGAGAAAAAAGAATTTAAAGGCAGAAAAAAAATCCCAAAGTTTCCACAGAGAAAAAGAAACATCGTGAAGCATATTGGAGTCTTTATCCCGTAATATTATTAGAATTTTCTCAAATGTTATCACCACAGCAGCAAGTAATTACTTGACATTCCTTAGCTCAACATAAAATTGTGTCAAATGTTATCAGTAAAAGTAAAGCAATGCAACTTAGCTGCCTTAACATCTGGAATAAACATTTCCAGGGTATGAGATTTTTCTTGTCAATCTGATAAACTAATAGACCATTAAACACTAAATATGAGAGAGCAGGGAAATGTATCTCACGCATATACGCAGTGACAGCACCCATGAAGAAGGATGGTTGTTTCACACTGGCTGCATCGGTGAATGTAATGTGAGCGCATGGCACAAGCTAGCACCCTAAAAATAGCTGTAGTGACTATCACAACACCATTTTGTCTCCCAAGTCACTTAGGAGCTTATTAAAATTTTACCCCTGCTTCAGACCTCTCTCAATCATAAGAAAGTTCTGAACTAAAACCAAATTGTACATCCTAAACCTCTTTTACAACTTCCTGCCAAAAACCATCTTTCCCAACAAGTAGGAAATGAAGGAGAGAGAAACAATGTTTAAAACACAGCATAAAATGCACCGCAGAGAAGCACACAGAAGCATCGCCATCACCAAGCAGATATCTCAGATTTGCTCTCTAACTCAATACCATTATCATAAAAGGCCTCTAAGTTTAAAAATCCCTGCAGCTGACTGCTAAAACCAGGAAATACTGGTTCTGTAACGCTGTTCATGTTCTCCCATTTTGCAAATACTGCATCTGTACTGGACAAACACAAATACTCCAGACACAACTGCAGCTATCCACACAAAAGCTAGAGCCAGCCAGATTTCCAGGGACAGGGATACCAACCCAGCCCCTGCAGGGTCCATTCTTTGTGTCCCTCCCGTTGGGGCAGACAGCAGGTGACGCAGCCGGCAGTGCCAGCATTGTGTCACCCAGGGACGGTGGAGCTTGCAAATACCCTGGCGAGACAGTTTTCCAGACGCTCCATGCTACCAGCCAGCAACAGGAATGATGCCCGGGCCAAATGTGCAATACAAGGCGATGTGAACCATGACAACAGCAAGACAAGGCGATGTCAGACAGTGAGCTCACTCATTTAGCTAACAACAATACAAATCAAGAGCAATTCCATAAAATTACAGAAATTCTCTCCCCTCAACATTTACAAAGGGTAACTAATTACCTTTAAAAATAAGCAGGCCTGATATGGCTTGCATCCCCCAGGTTGCAGCGTGCTAATTTACCCATGCTAACGTCGTCCAGAGAGCATCCCTAGGAGAGAGAAGTCTGTAAATGATGGATAATGAGGTGGGCTAAAGTTCCTGTCTTTAAAAAAGATTGAAAGTAGGAAAAGGATGAATCTGGAATTCTGCCTCTGTAACATAATCACCATCACCTGAAAATGAGGATGCAGATATATATATAGACACACACTTTTTAACCAGTTATGAAGTGTAAGGGCTAGCTTAGCTCTCACTGAAGCCAAGGATTATCCTAATGTGACTATAACAGGATGCACGGGACCACGTGCTGCAGCAGCAAAGCTCCCTGAGGGCATGGCAGGGACTGGAAAGTTCTGCTAGAGAAATTTGCACCGGTGAAATGCAATTCCTGATGCCCTTTATATCAGAGAGAACATGTTCTGCTGGCTCTGATTAGCTGGCAGGGAAGAGCGGAATTAAAAGCAAAGAATGGAGGATAAATACTTGTTATCAGAAAAGCAGTAGCTTGTTGTATCCCAATCCCAGGACTTCGTTCACCGATCTCACCATTTGGCTGCTCAAACTATTCCAGCATCTCTTGGTATCCTTGTCATAACATTGTGTAACCATTAAAAAACTTAAGAACACAATGCACAAGCGAAGTGTTGCCTGCAGATGAGGAGACAAACTTTAAAGCACCAATTTCAAGTAGATGTGATACATGAATTATAATCATAACCATGTCTTTCAACCATAATACTGACCAAGTTGCTCCCTTCATATACTAATGTTGCTATATAGAGCCAGCAGCTGCTTAATAGTTAAATGCTTCAGATATTATTTCATAAATCCCAATTTTTATGCTTTTACAGTATGCCTCACAAAACTGAATTACCCGAAAACCAGCAGAATAAGGGAAATGGCCCTGAAAATGAAAAAAAAAAAAGAAGAAAATCTGTGACTTGAAATCCTATTCCTTACTCACCTAAAGTACTTTTTATTGACTTTTCATACCTGTCATAAAATTAAATCTCCTGCAATTTCTACACAGCTTTTAATAAAAAAAAAAGCATAAGTTGTATTTGTGCTACTAGACAACATTTGTTGCAGATGACTGACAACTTGTCCACCTCTAAGAAAATGAAAGGTCTAGGATTAGCCTTACTGATGTCCACATGAGATTTATCCCAGACTTTAAGACGAGGACGGCAGGATGCTTCACAGATGCAACTATCGAGTGTAGTGGCACTTTACACTATATGTCTATGCAGATGAAGCACATGAGAGCAGATTTAAAGAATTCATTCAGAAAATTCCAGGGGGGCTATCAAAATTCAAATACTTTTTTTAAAATTTATTTTATTTTGACTTTTGGGGGAACAATGATGTGGGGGGAAGTCTGAAGGTTTCTGGATTCTTTTCCTTTTTCTGAAAAGCAAGAACTTTGGGTAAAAGATAGATAATCCATAAAAACTTTCTTTAATGGAAAAAAGTCTTTTTCCTCAAAAAGAGCAATGCCAATAGAGAAGTTTTGTTCAAGGTGAATAGGTACGTTTTAGATTCCACTGCAACAGTTTGGGATTTTGATGTACCCTGACTACCTCAGTTATTTACTAATGTAAGCATAGCAAATTATCTGCTACCGTCTAGCTGAAGTATTAGACTGCTGTTAATAATTTACTGCTCAACTCATCTTTATTCTGAACATGCAAATTATTAATTGATTACAGGTTTTCTGTAGTCATCTGTGCAAATGACTGCTCTTGCCATTCATTACTGCCTCCTTTTCCACCTGCCTGTCAATCAGCTCTTCTTGGTGCTGCCAAAATAACATTTCACTCTTGCTCTGGTTGTGGAGCGATGGAGCTCAAATGAAAGTGCAAGCGGAGGAGCGCACACAAGAGCTACGTGGCCTCTCAGGTGTGTGATGCTGAATTTGGGGTGCGTGACATTCACTGGCGTTTTGGCACTTTTGGAAGATGCTGTGAAAAGTGCCTAATACAACACACTGCTCCTGTGCAGCACAAATGGAGACCGTAAGCAAGAAGTCAGAAACTAGAACAAGTCTCAAGCTCTTTGCACATCTGCTCTTGTATTTGCAGGTACACAGGGTAAAAAGGATGGTTGGATCTCTGGAGATACAGCATCATTGAACACAATGTTTTCCACATACGCCAGGCATGGAGCCACGTCCTTCTTGAGACCTGACCCTTACTGACCCAAGGGTATTTTGGCAGCCTCACACATGCACCGCAGGGCCATGCTTTACAAAGTCCAGCTACAGTATCAGCTTGTTGTGTGAATCTGAAGCGTTTATTCACAAGATCCCATACGCCAAGTATTTCCACGTCTGCGCACAGAAGGCAATGGGTGCCACTTGGCTGCCCGGACTGTCAGCTCTCTGCAGCGAGCATTTTCTGTAACCCACACCCTGTGTAGCAAATAAGGCAAAGATCTTTATAAAAAAGGACCAGTGAAATGTCTCAATAGATTAATTTTAAAAGATCACTTAAAAATAGATACGTTTGTATACAAAAAACTCTTATTGCTGACAGAGAAAAAAAGAAGAAGAAAATATTGACAAAATACAGTGCCACCCTGAAGATTTGGAAAGAAATGGAGCAGCAGCAGGTGCCTCCTCTGGCAAGGTAGGTAATAACATGAGAGTCCAGATGAGCTTCAAGAGTTAGATCTAAAGCAGCTTTACCCGTTTTTCCACCAGGCAGTGAGAATGGGTTACTAATAGTTTCCTGGTATCTGCTAAAACAACAATTGCTTAGGTCATGGTAAAAAGCCAGGATATCTGGCTGTATTTATTCTATTACAAGCTATGTTTTTAATCTTGTAAGAAATCATGTGATGGCTTTATCTCTAGCTTTAAAAAGACCAACCTCCAGATCCCTGCACTCTGAGTGACTGCGTTAGAGGAGGTGAAGCAGGAAAAGCCTGGCTAATTTCAGAGCTCTGCTGACAAGACAGCACCAACACATCCCAGCCACAGGACGAGCCTCGAGCTCTCTCGGGCTCTGCAGGGAAGGTCACTTGTACACGTACTTATTGCAACATGCTGAAGACATGGGAAATGCACAGCATTAACATTCTGTTCTAAAATCACAAATCAACTCCCCCAAAAGAATGATGAGAAAACCGAAAATTTGTTTGTCTGTTTGAAGATAATTAATTTGGTTTTTTTCTAGGGTTTGGGGGTTTTTTTAATATACATTTGCATTACATCTTCAATATTTTTCCTTCCACCCTGAAGATTAGACAAACAAAATTTTCCCTTGCTGAGTGTCATATAATATCTTCATCCCAGAAACAAAGACTTTAGGAAAACACAGCAAGGCTCAGACACTCAAAAGGCATTTGAATGACTAATTCCCCTTGGGCTTAACATGTGTGAAAGGCCTAAATATCTTTGAGACCTGGGGGCCAAATACAAGACTCACTAAAAATATGTACCTGTTTGCAAAATTGTAAGTTACTCTTCTTCCCAGCTATCAGTGGTACATGCTTCAGCTCTTGAACCTCAGTTTAAGGTAGCACCATATCATCTTTTTTTATTTTTGGAGTACTCTTCACTTCTGCCAAGCAGAAAAGAGGCTGTTCTTTATGCTGGCTGCCTCCTGGTCTTCTCCTCCTGCAGCTCTGAACCTTTTCCATCCCACCTCTCTGATTTTAGGAAGGGAAGGAGACTGGGAGCAAGAGATTCTCACATCTGTGTAGAGTTGCATCTGTAGCCAGCCCTCTTGTATTCAATCCTCTGATTCAGCTGCAGGGAAGAAGCAGGTCTTGATTGCTCAGAGCTTTGAAGTTTAATGGTGATTGGAACGTGTGCTGAAAGACAGTGTCACTACCACATGTATATCAAAAGTTGATTATCTATTGAAAAGAAGTCTGTTTATATGTTTACTTCCACTTTTGTTAATATACAGGGAAAGGAGAGGGAAATTAGCATATGAAAATGCCAGATGTGACTAACAGCTATCAAAGTAAGATAGGGCTGGGCTCAGATCAAAGGGGTCTGCTAATTTGGAATGAGTCTGATACTGTCTTTTCTGTCTTAGAGTTACTTTAAGCCCTCACGGTAAAAAGATTTATTGGGAACCAGAAAAACACATCTGAGTTTCTCAGTTTACAGACTTTACATTCGTATGTTGATACTGTTTCTTTTACACAGTTGCAGGATAGCACCAAAAGAACGACATAAATTCTCTCTGGTACCTTTCAGTCCATGTTCAAAGACATGAAGTATTTGGCATAGAAGATTTATGCACCAAGGTGATACTCTAGCAAATTATGTCAAGACATCTGAAAGTCATCATTTCTGTGCACATGCATGCATTTTAAAAGAAAATCTACGAGAGGATCAAAAACAAGATTAAACCACATCTGTTTGGGTTTAAACTACATTGTCTGCAGAGTTCAAAGTTGTTTCCTTTCGTCTAAAAAAACTTACCCAGCTGTTTTTTATCTTAAATTCCTACCACTATCAAAGAAGTGTTTTCATTGGCCAACCAATGTTATTTCTAGAAGTTGAGCTAGTTAGGAATGGAGCTAAGTAAGAAAATATGCTTTATTCATCAAAGGTCTACCCTCTGTGACTTGACTTGGCACACTGAGAAAATTAATAGAGAGGTTTCATCAGGTTCTAATGGGAGCAGTGTATCTACTGTATGTCATCATGCCATAAATTAGGTCCTCAATCTTTTTACACAAGTAATTGACTACAACTGACACCGATAAGGAAAATGTGAGACAGAATGACTTGGAAGAGGCACAAATTATATAGTAAATAAATAAATACAGCACAAATTCAATACGTGGGAAAGAGAAATGTTTTGAAAACTGTCATCCATCAGTAAACATTCTGCATAAATGCAGGTGCTGTGCAGTAGTGTTGTAATAGCAGGACTTGTTCAGCTACCACTAACAAATGTACACACATATGTACACATATACATGCACACCCCCCCATAACGCTACATCATGAACTCCTGATGTTCAAGGTTAAACAAAGATTATGAGAGGTGGTACAACAAGACTGCCTCCACCAGAATAACAGTGGTTTGTGTTCAAATACAAAAGAAATATGAAGTTAAAACTCAAAGCATATGATGTGACAGCTGCATACTGAGTAATGAATTTCACTTTTCTATATGCCCTCTGCTTTTTTGAATGGCTTCGAGTAGCATGTGACAGTCTGTTGCACACACCAGAGCCCCAGTTTTGCTCCAGTGGGAACTGGCTGAAGCCTCTCCTGAACTAGGCTGCATCCTAACTCCTAGAGGCAAAATTCCCTAAATCCTAAAGCCAGTCTGGATTCACAAACTCAGCAGCAAAACACTTATTTTGGCCAAGCTGTTCTGGGAGCTGCCCTCCATCCTTTTACCCACACAGGCGGTGCGGGAAGGGAACCGGCATTGCCCTTTTTCAGCCAGGAGCCCAGGGCAGCAAAAGCTTTGGGTGTCTGAAGCGGGCAGGAGGACGTGCAGGTGGAGACTTGAGGGTCCCACTCTGGATTTTGGTACCTAATCCCCCAGAAGTTTTCTTTACTTTGCAGATCTGGCCCTATTCTTTCTGAAGTCAGGAATATAACTTGCTTTTATGATCCAGCAAACAGGAAAATTGACCAGTTGGGCACCCTACAGCTGGTCTACTGATGTCCCAATCTTTTCAATATGTTCATTATTCAGTTGTCACAGATTTATACATTTGATAGCTCTCAATCTGCAGATTGTTCATATCATGGCCTAACAGCTGGCATTTCATGCCATAACACTGTAACTATGTACCTGTAATGTATAGAACATATGGGGCTAACTTTGCTTACCAGCTGAGTACATATTGTGTGCTCCGCAGTCAAATGTAATTTTACACATTTCCAATTTACATTTAACATTGTGTGGGATAAAACAATAAATCATTTGGCCTGGAAAGAGGAACAATACAGGCTAATTTATGCAACTAATCAGAAGCACATAATTTTTGTTGTGTTTGTTTTCACTGGAATCTTGAACTTGAAAATATTTTGGGTGGTCTTTGTTCTAAATTTTTTCCCCTCCTCTTTCCAAAATCTAGTATTTCAGAGTAACCTCTATTTGTCTTATCTGTTCCACACAAATGGAAAAAAACAGTGATTCAATCTGTTGACATATGTTTAGAGACCACTCATAGAAGGCTGGCTCTCTGTACAGCTCAGGAGGGAAACCTATAACTGGATTCTCCAAAGGGGGAAAGTTCAAGAATGGAAATAAATCAAGATGAAGAACAATAAGAAAATATGCTGTCAATTTATTCAAACACCTTCTGGCATACAGCAAGAAAAATAGCCCCAGTGCCCCCATCATTACTTAATGTGATTCTTTTTTTCCAGGTCACAGTAATACATGTTCCAACCACCATCTGAAAATTAAATACAAAGCTGGCCAGAAACAGAATTCATACAGCTCCAAGGGAATGTGTTCAATAATGCCCAAGTGCCTTAGAAACTTAAGTCAAATTTTCAAAGTCCCAAAGCAACATTTAGGCCCAATTTCAGTGCTTAAGTCTCATGCCTTTAAACATCCTTTTGCATCTGGCTTAGGCCAGCAAGTGCAGTCAGCTGTAGTTACACAAATGACTATATTTTTTGTAGAACCATGCCTTTCTGTAGCAGATAATCCGATGAGCAATGGCAACTAGGCCTAGGAATGGCAGCAAAAAACAGTAATTTCAAAAATATGCTGCTACTGCCTGTTGCTGATGCTCCAGAGCCCTCCACAGGAGGTGAGCTGAGGACAGAGAGCGAGGAGCAAATATCCTGGCTCTACCCGCTGCACGTAACAGCTCCCTTCAGTGCTATTTCAGGGTATTTCTTTCCCCTTCCCAGACCAATACACCCCTCATAATTTCAAAGATGGATAGATGCGGATTGGGGGTTTTGAGGTTTTTGGATGAATAACAGCAGTAAGGGCCATCCAAGTGATTTGAATTTCAAATCCGTGAAGGAGCTGGAGGGCAGCCCTTGGCAGATGGTTGGTCATAACTGCCTGTGCAGCAGCTATCATGGTGTATTCACTTTCTAACTGAATCTTACTCAGTATCGGGCAAGTCTTATTTAGCAAAACAGATTACAGCAATGTGCACTTTCACTGCAGTCCTTGAAAATTCTTGTGTGAAAGAACAAACGTTTTGCTAAGAAAAAAATTGTGTGTAAATATTGTGTAAATATGGAATAAGTATTTGTAAGGATTGTGTGTATCTGAGTCACATAAAGATGCTCAGAGACATACAACTTCTAGGAGCTTTTCGCAGCACTGATGCCATGAGAAACACACTATGCCAGTGATGTTCTCTCCCTAACCAGTTCCCTTGTGATATGACTGAATCTCAATAGCCAAAAGCAACAGACCTCTCCAGTTGTGGACAGTCTTTCTCAGATCGTTGCCTCATGGGCAGAGATCAGAGCACTCCCTTGTGCTTGGGCAATTCATGTCAGAGATATCATCAAATAGTCATCTTAGGATAAACATTTAATCCTCTCTGTCCCACCGTCCTCCTAACACTCCCACAAAGTAATTAAGTGCCTATTTTCAAGCATCAGAATACCAGAAAATACAAAAATTTAAACCCCAACAAGATTATAACGTTGACATCACATTGGCTTTGCTAATATTGCTTCATATTGTGTAAACTTTGAAGGCTACAGTTATGGGAAGGCATTGCAACCTTCCTTTCCAGAGCGGTGAAAAATGCAGCCAAGCCCTTTTTAAACTCCAGGGATGAACCATCTATTGTCTTTTAAAACCCACACCCAAGAGCCAGCCCTTCAAACTTCATGCACACCTATAGAGCACTTCAGGGAGGAGGTGCAATATGTAACGGCTCTGCTTCGCTAATTGAGCTCTGCACTGCCTTCCTCAATGGCAACGTCTGGCCTTACACAAGCAGCTTTAATAGCACCGTGCTCTGAAGGGAAAAACAGACTCAAACAAAATCCTTTCATTCAATCACTCCAAAACACAGTAAATATTTCAAAAGAACTTAATGATCTAAAAGCAAACATGAGAGGCAAAATCCTGCTGCTCCGAAAACAATTTTAGAGATGTTTTGTGTCCAAAGACACCCTTTTAAATATTGTCAGACCTCCAGAACGTTCTTATTAGTCCTACTACCGCAGGACCTGTGAGCTCTGGTCAAGTGCTTTGACCTACTGTACAAAGACATGAAGACACAACCCACCCTGAGGCGGTTTGCAATTAAAACAAGACGAGAGAGAAACTAGGGATACAGGCAAGCCAGGGGGGCGTTCAAGGTAACCATGATCATCCAGCCAAGCCTGCCTCAGTATAATCTTTAGATTTTTGATGCGTATCAAACAACCACAGGAGTTTTATGGAAGTTTGGAAGGAACATATGCACTTCGTGAATGTACGAGAGAAGTTCCTCCCATAAGCATGAAGAAAAATGCAAATGTAAATCCAATCAGCACAGGACAGAGATGGGCATCGTGGACCGTCCACATCTGGGAGTCAGCCCTTCGGTAATGACAGTGAAATGACCAACTGGATAGGCTACAACGGGCCTCAACAGCACCTTGTAAGCAAAGCCAAGATGTTCACAGGTAACGTGACCGAGAAAGGGACCTCAGTGAATGGACATCAATAGTAGGACAAGACAGAGAATGGTGCAGGTACCAGAGAGTCAGGAAAATGTAAGCAAAATGTGAGATTATGAAAAAACCTGCTGAGGTTGCTGTTTCATTTCAGAGTTTCGGCTTATTTTGTCTGAAAATTTAGTATCCTGCTGTCACCCCTATTTTTTTGTTCCTCCTCACGTGTAGCCGGCGTAGACAGACCATTGCTACTCATCTAAAAGAGTGGAAAAGACTGAACCAACTCAGTGTGCAACCAGACCACATCTGAAGCTGACACAGAGCGGGAAGGTTAGGGGAGGAACAGAAGAGAGGACTGAGTGGAAGAGGAATCTTCTCAGGAAGAATGGGAGCACCATCCTTTGAGTGACAGCAAGGAGTAGGCTGGGAAGAGAGCAGTGCAACACAAAGATAAACCACTCCGTCCTCTTCCCTATTTCACACACTGTTCTGATCTCGCTTGTAGTCTTAAGGACTAATTAACGCTGCACTAGCTCTGCTCATCCCAGAAGCCTAATGAGAGCAGAAGATATCAAATGAATTGCTGTTCTTCAAATGGGAAAGAGATGGTTTAGTGGCTTGAATTTTCATTGTGTGGGTGTAAAGAAAAGATGCTTATTTTCTTTTTTATATACCAGGAAACATATGGAAGCTGGATTATATTTGTCCCAGCCTGCCAGTATTTTAAATTTATAGAATCCAAATCCTTTGGGGAATGTCATAAATTTACATACGCTCTCAAGTGCTCATGCTTGCATAGGTATCTTTAGATTAGCGGATCCATGTGCAAAAGCACATATGTACAACCACCTCTTTAGAGGCCTCGCACATATGGAAGCCAATGCAGGTTAACGCTTCTCATGTCAGCATTACTCAGCCAGCATCAAATCAGAAGGGCCTTACTCCACACCATCACAGTTCCTCAGAGAACATCTCCTCTGAGGATCTACCAACACTAACAGTACAAAGTTCTTCAGTTTATCAATGTACATCACCTAGGATGCAACAAGAATGCCTTCCAGGCTGTATTATCTATTAAGGCTCAAACTTTTCTCAGCTGGTCTTTTTATTTGATGCTGAAATTTAGCCCTAAGAAATATCAGCCACTGCCCAGTCTGCCCTAGAACAACAGAGCAGTTTATCTCAACAGCATGCAAATTGATGAAAATTTCCCACTTTAAACTATTTTACCTTTTCATTATAACTGTTTTGTCTTATTCAATGACTTTTCAATGCATCCAAACTGATTTATATGTGCGTCATGGTTTCAGCTGGGACAGAGTTGACTTTCTTACTAGCAGACGGTATAGTGCTATGTTTTGGATTTGGGATGCGAACGGTGTTGATAGCACACTGGTGTTTTCAGTTGTTACTAAGCAAATCAAGGCCTTTTCTGCCCCTCACACTGTTGAGGGGCAAGACATTGGGAGGAGACACGGCAGGGACAGCTGACCCCGACTGACCAAAGGGATATTCCATGCCATGTGATGTCATGCTCAGCATATAAAGCTGGGGGAAGAAGAAAGAAAGGAGGGGGACAGTTGGAGTGATGGCATTTGTCTTCCTAAGTCACCGTTACGCATGATGGAGCCCTGCTTTCCTGGAGATGGCTGAACACCTGCAGTGAATGAATCCCTTGTTTTGCTTTGCTGTGTGTGCAGCTTTTGCTTTACTAATTGAACTGTTTTTATCTCAACCCACAAGTTTTCTCAGTTTTACTCTTCCAATTCTCCCCCCTATCCCAGCTGGGGGGAGCGAGCGAGCGGCTGCATGGTCCTAGTTGCTGGCTGGGGTTAAACCACAACAATGTGGAACTACATTTTGTGTATCAACAATATCCCCTGATACAGTTCTTCAACAGAAACATTTGAAATGTATGCCTAATATTATCACAGAAAGGCTTAAAACTATTCTTTTTCCTCACAAGTTAACACCAAATGCCTGTGCGTGCTAACATGCTGCAGGACACAAGATTTAAGAAAGGTAATGTCTGATCTGGGGAACTGCAGGAACACGAAAGTCCCATGAGAGCGGGCAGAGCAGCTCCCCTGAAGCGTGTTCCCTTGTGTCTCAGGATGTGATCGGCAGGGTCTGGCATCCCAAGGGGACCCGAAGCTGGCCGTCCCGTTCCGCTGGGTTATCGGAAGGTGGCAGTGTTGGATCCATGACTGCCTCCAGCCTCAGCCCAGCCTCCACCAACAGCAGCTGCCAGCACAAATGTGGCCTTAATAATGACAAATTACACATCCGCTGCTCAATTAGTCATCATTCATGTTGTGAGCCCATCCTCCGTCAGGTGGCTACAGTCGAAATCCTTAATACTGAAATAGCCATTTTGTTTAATAATCACTAACACAGTACTGGGGAGATGGGGACCCACGGGCTCGTGTGCTGGGCAGAGTCACTGACATGCGGTGCTCTGCTTCTCTGGGATGAGGTTTTTCAGAATAAAGCAGATAAACTACAGGACAGCAACCCCAGATGGTGCCCACAGGACCACGTCAGCCTTTGGTCACCTCACAGCGAACGGGAGAGGCAGTAACTTTGTCTGGGGTGTTAGACAGCGACTGATCCTGCAGATGCTGAGCACCAAACAAAAGGCTGGCGGGCTCAAAGTTATGAAGAAGTTTATTCACAGTGAAAGCACTGCAGCCCCTCAGAGGCCTAGAGGCTCAGACCCGGCTCAAAAAAGTTTCGACTACACTGTGGGGTGCAGACAGACACGTATGGCCCCTGCCCATAGGCCAGCAGGGCTAGACGTAGCCCAGCTCTAGCCCAGGAAGCCTGTGACAACACTGAAAGGAGCCTCGCCATGAGGAATTAGCCCTGCATAGGAGCAAGATGCATTATTTTGGCCACAACTGTCTAGCTACCCTGACCACTTCGGGATGTGCAGGGAGACAATGTAGGTGCCTGGCAGGCCAGACGCCTTTGCACAAGGTGAAGAGTGCAATGTCTTAGGCACCAGACTCAGGAACACCTTTTGAAAATTATATGCATGTTACTAAGTCAATTGGAAATGTGTCTGGGTATTCTTGAAAACCCGAGCCATAGTATGAACACAGACACCTCACCACAATCAGTCCTACAACCAACACTGGATTCAAGGTTTGCACAGAAACACTAGCATTTTGCCCTTCTACCCTAGGGCACCACGTCCAGGTGGTGAACTTCTGCCTCATGTCACATCTGAAAGACCAAATCACCGAGGACCAGCTTGTAAGCGCTCACTCACCTAGTCATATTTACCCCAGTGGAAACACTGGAGAAAGTATCTGCTACTCAGTGCGAGTGAGAGGCAAACAGTCTGGCTCAGAAAGGAAACATAACACCAGCTGATTCAGAGCGTTTTAGCATATGAATGTGTAAATTTGCTGTGACAGGTGGGATGTTTCAATGACTTTCAATAGAAAGCCAACTGCTACTCAGTTATCATTAGAAATTTCTCACTGAAATGCCAATGACTCGTGCCCCATGCTGGGTAATGGAGCTCCGAATTAGTTCCTAAAAAGAGAGAGTGAGAGCAACTAAAAACAATATCCCTGCTGGGTGATTTCCTGATCGGAGCACAACTAGCAAAATATTTGTTCATGCAAATGTTTCCTGCCATAAGCAGCTTAACAATATCAATGTGTTTCATGCAGGAAAATAAACAACAAATAATGAAAAGCACATGAGGCAAATAGAAATATTTGGAATCATCCTAATTGCAGAAATCTTCACTTTAATGAAAGAGCCAGAGAGTCCAGCAGCCCAACACTGACCTCAGCCTCTAACAGAGCCAGGGCAGGAAGAGTCTTCGGAGGAGATTTCCAAGACAGCTTAGCTCTTATACCTCTCTGTCAGATATTCAAGGGTTTTCAGTGCATGGCCAGGCTTTCAGCAGCAGCTGCTGGATGCTGAGCCTCAAGAGCAGAGCTCGGGTGATCCCTCCCCACTGGACTGCGCCCTCAGCATCTCCCCTCTGCCTCCGCAGGGATGAGGCTCTGCAGGGAGCTCAGACTGCCATCCACCCCGCTGTCAGGGCTCTCCTGCCTTTAGCAAGCTTTTTCTGCAAACCACAGCGCAGCTACCAAAGCCCACGGGTAGACATAACTTCAGCATTTCTCTTTTCATACAAGGTAGCTCGCACAGAGCCGTCAGTATAACCCTCCATCTGCAGGCCACCCTATTGCATGATTTGCAAGGATGAGTGGCAAAGGACAATTTCACTAGATGGGTCTCCTGGAAAGGAACAATAAGACAGGGGACACATTTTAGGGACTTGCTAAGACTTTTTGGTGTCTCCTGTCCAATAGCCAGCACACAGGAAAAGAGCCTATATATTTTTACTCTCTTGGAATAATACAGAGAAAAGTTCCCATCTGTCTCCTCCAGCCCCATTCCCCTTCCAAGATGAATAACAAGAGATCACCACCCGATTTTGCCCAGCCACAAGAAACAAAATGGTCCAGCAGTCCTAACAGCAGCAGTTCAGGCCAGGATTTAAATCCCCAATGGCTCACGAACATACTTTCTGCAACATCCCTCTCCACCTCAGTCCCCTCACCACTACCTACTTCAATCAGGGTTTCAGTTGTGCTTCAATTTGTTTTTATTTAAATAAACACAGAGGTGCTCAGAAACTGCAACAACAAAATGACCCAACTGCTGGCATAGGTACTGATGTCTAGGAGACTTGCAACAACACAAGCAAGAAAAGAGGGTTTTTTTCCTACTACACCGGACAAAACCTATCTTCCAGGGACAGATGGGATTTTTCTTACAACTAGAAAAACACTGTTTGCTGTGACCCAACAGAGTCACGCTCAGTGAACCAACTGTCATGCTCTAAATACACTAAGTGCTACACTAAGTGAAACCAAACAAATGAATTCAAAAAGATTAACAACTCTAAAGCTAAAAGACATGGAGCCTTTTATGTTTTTCTCTCCAGGATATCTGGGACGTTTGTTGTGAACACAAATATACTACACATGATTACAATTTATTGAATTAAACACAGAATAGTTTCTGTTGTATAAAGTAGCACTTTCTTCCCTTATCTAATGCAGATGAAATCTTGAACTTCAATGCCCATCTGCAATACCGTGTTCCGTTACAAATATACTGCGCAAATTAAACTAAGTTCATCTGGAATGGTATTTTTTCTAGTTTGGTTTCTGAGGTTATGAGCAGGGCTTCACCCAGCTGCTGCAATCAGTCTGTAAGTTAAATGTTGGTTTCATGGTGGCTGATGACCTAACAGAAACAGCAAATGTTGAACACTAGGGGAAAAGAGCAGAATCCTGTTTAATCATCTTACATTTCCTCTTTTTTTTTTTTTCCCTGTTTGGTCTACAAAAGTTACTTTTCTAAAAAGGGATTAAAAACTTCAACCATTTTGCTGCAAGAGCCTTTGGTTTCAACCCACAAAAAGACACAGTGGGGGGATTAATTTTGCTTAACAATCAACTTGAAAAGTTTCCTTTAAACAAGACACACTGCATTTAGCTTTGAAGTTCAGATGTGAGCTCCAGTTTGAATCTAAAGAGAGTTTTGAGGAGCACATTTGCACCTAGGCTTTCCCTGTAGAAGAGGATTTACAGCAGTGGCCCTTTAGCCACAAATCCCTGTGCGTATGCGTACCCATACGCAAAATCACAACGAATGTACACAAGCTACGGACATGCACCAAAGCTGCTATTGATGTCTGTATGACTCCTGATGCTGCATTTACAGGGTAATGGCTCAGCACACGACAGCACGTTAATTTGCAGTGTGGACCGGGCTACAGAGCCAAAGGACATTCGACAACCAGCACCGAGGATGCTGCTGTGTGTCCACCTCAGAGATGTGCTCATCATCAGGGCTTGGATACAGCCTGTGCTCACATCGACAATTATATTTTATATCTAGCAGTTTAGAGAGGCCTTGTAAGGTCTATTCTTCTTCTTGCTTGGTCCTGCTCACCCAAAGGCCTCCAAAATGTATCAGCTATCAAAAACATGACTTCAAAGCTGAAGAAAAAACAGAAAGCAAACATCTAAAAGCCCAAATGGAGGCAGACAACTACACCCAGTGCTCCAGGAAGTGTCACTTTACAATACGCGAAGTCTGTGGAGGTGATGACATTAACACTCACAGCAGAATTTCACTCCCAGTGCTGCTAAGAAGCAGCTGAGAAGCTCACAGCTCTGCTCCAAGGTGTCTCTTGAAGTCTCCTGTATTTCTTTGCACTTCCCTGACAACAGCTCTCTGTGGCTCTCTCATAACACTGCATATTGTGAAATCAGAGTTATTAGCTATCTTAGCCAAGGCAGGGTGCAAAATAACCCCGAGCCCTCTTTCTTAGATCTTGGAAAACTATTTGAGTCAGCTTTATTTCCTTACCACGAGTATAAAAAAAATAGGCATTGAAAGAGTTTACAAACCCTTTTCATGTGGAGAGGAGGAACGTGAGTTCCCTTTAATCTTTCATAGCTTGTGTGTGTTAACGGCATGCTTAAAGAGTGCCAGCTGATTTGAATTTTGCAAGGGATATGCAGGGACCACCAAAGTCAAAGGAGGTCTGTCCTTGTGATGAGAGAGCGGCTGCAGGAGCCGGGGCAGAGGTGACTGTGAAGAATGTAGATCTAGAAAGAGACGTTGTGCTGAGATCATCACACGAGCGGGACAATCTCTTACACAGACTGAAGTCCATACGCACAAGTCGGGTCTACCCTAGACCAGGGAAAGGCAGACTTCCCTGTTCACCTCTGCTCATTCCACATCTCCAACTTGCCAGGAAGGAGGCGAAAGGCTTTCTTGCTTAAGCATAGTCTTCACTGCAATGACGGGGATCAACTTTAGTTTACAATAGGTGGCTTACTGCGAAGACAAAAGTTTAATTACTATGTAAGAAGACAGACTAATGATGTGAAAATAACACAGGTGAAGAGACCAACCAACAGATTATGTCCCAAAAGCACAAGGGCTGCTGTTATTACAGGGTGACTAGATCTAGATTTTAGTCATTGGTTTACCACCTGTCTGAGTTGAAGTAGCCATATTACTGAAACATTTTCTACACGCTCTCCAGAGTTTAACATTATTCTAAATAGCCTAGAAGCCTCCTTGCATGGACAGGTTTGAAAGAAATGCTTGCACAATGAGCAGTACTCAAAATACAGTGGGGCACATACTGTTGTGCCATAAAACACACTCCTTGGATGTGTTGTGGGGCATGACGCAAGGAGCCTTCTGCCTTCAACTACCTGAATACAGGGCTCCAATCCTTCAGCTGTGACTTGCCACAGACAAACTGACTGCGTTCAGGAGGTTTTTATTGAGCAGTATTGATGTGAATTTCATCACATGTTATAGTTCTCCACATTTGGGTTGAAAAGTTGGCAAGACTTCCAAGAAAAGTATTAAATAGGGCTAGGGGAACAAGCAACGTCTAATGTGAAATCTGCCAAGTAACGCGAGATGGAGATGGTGAGAAGTTTTCCAGCAGAACATTCTTCCAGGAGGAAATTTGGTTTCCTTGAATCCAAAATGTTTGCAGAAATGTGTCAGTTTCAGTGACACTGTGTTTTGAAAAAAGCTGGAATAGGGCTTAGGTTGAGATTGAACATTCAGACTTCCTTTGAGTGTAACTTTTCTGTTTTGAAATGCATTTTTTCAGTCCTTTTAATCTTATGTTACACAACATAAACCAGAAAAATCAATTTCAGACCAAAATTATATTAAACCAAAAAGTTTCTGTTGCCTTAAAATAACGCTTCCCCCCAAAAGTTCATGCCACAAGTATCCAAAACTGTGTTACATCCTCATTTTGGAATAGAACGTGATTTGAAATCATAGTAAACTCCTGTGAAATAGAACCCTCTGTTCCAGCACGGCTTCATGGCTTTCAGTTAAATTCACAACTGGAGCAAAACGTACACTGGAGAACAGGCCAGCTGGTCTGAAACACTTATAAAACTGTAGATTTATACGATATATATATATATGAGAATGCTAGAGGGTTAATTATAAAAGACATTTTAAAACTACGGCTAACAGCAGTGTTAAGACTCTAGAGGTCTGAAAGGATCTTGGGACGTTTCTGCCCCAGTTCTGCTCCTCATGCTCTGTTGACTCTGACTCGAGAGAGCTGGTGAGCACCAGCCGTGCTTGCAGACAAATGGCTGTGTCCTTGCAATTACCCAGTGACTCCCAGATTTCAAAGCCAGAAGGGATCATCACATAGACTCAACACGTGTGTAACACAGCACCAGCCTTCATTCTTTTAACACTTGTGTTCCATTACCCAGGTTGCCAAGTCTCGTGAATTTTTGGCAAGCGGTAGATTTTGGCCAGGGCAAGAGCTGCTCTCCCAATCACACGAGAACCTCCAACTTTCTCAGAAATTTTAGCCAAGCTAAGGGAAACGTCATCCAACCTTTCTGACAAGCTGTTTATCCTAGCGCCTGCTTCCCAGGATGGAAGCAATTGCAAGTTCCCAAAAGCAGGCAATGCTCTCTTTGCTCCCATCAGTAACCCAATACCAGTCTGACAAGGAAGGAGGGGGAATGGAGATGGAGAAAGATCAGCAGATAAATAGGATCAGATTTCAAGCACAGGGAGTAGCTCCTCAGGCTCCCCCTCTACCCCCAACTCCCTCTCTCCTTCTCTCCATCCTGACTGGTTTGAAAGAATAAGAAGGGAACTGGGCTGCCATATATTCCTCTGCTGACTCTGGGGGAAGAGAAGGAATTCTTCCTGCTCCTGCAGCCCAAGCCCAAGAATGAGCAAAGCTGATGCTACAGGGACAGGGTGGATGGTGATGAAGTCTACAGGGGAAATAGGAATATGCAGAACTGATGGGAATGGAGAAAACAGAGAGAACACGATTAATTTTAAGGAGGAGTCATCAAACAGGCCAGTTTGGGGATAAAAAGTACCCACCTAAACAGACCAAATAATTTTTCTTGGTAAATCTGAAAGAACAGACAGCACTCCCTCATACTCACCCTGAAGAGGGAAGGAACATGGAGAAAAAAGATTTATTTAAAGTTATCCAGAAAACAAACCCCAAAACTTTCTCTTTAAATTTACATAATTAGGAGTGGAAGAAGGAAGTATAAAATCTCTTCCATTTTCAATCTAGTTAGGTTAAAACTACTGCATTCTGACACAGGTTTACCAAGCACCCTACATCAAAATCAGTTCACACAGGAGGAATCAGAGAGACCAGAGAAGCTGCTGGGTGTAAGCTGGGTTATCCACATGCAGCCCCTTCCTGAAATGAGATGGTCAGACAAGACAGATGCCTCCTCATGCAGAAATGCCACCCAGTCTGCAGCTCCTGTTGAGCAGTGCTACCTGAAAAGCTGAGCCTGAGCAAAGCCCCAGGCTGGAAACATGATCCAAACAGAATTGCTTTAATGAATCAGTTCCTAATAGCAAGACAGCACATCTTTCCTGGATGCAGCCTTGGCTCCCCCGCTAAACAAGAACCTGGGAGACTATGGGTTAGTTGCGTCAATACAAACTGGAAGACCTTTTCTAAGGTGTTTCAGGGATGATGAAGCATTCTACAGCTAACAGAAAAACAACGTATGTTTTCCTTATCTGAACTACTGGTAGTAAAAGAGATGGATCCTGCATGAAAAATCATGAGGACAAGCTGTACAAAGCAGGCAAGAAGCTGAAGGGCCTTTAGATTTGGAGGGCGAGCAAGACTATATGAAATAAGAGCAACAACTGAGCTGAAATGGGTATCATAGCTAATCATATCCGTTCTTCTTCCCTAATAATTTACAGCTGAATAGAAGGCTTTGTGGAAGTATTGGATAAGCAAATATTTCGTGCAGTGCCCATTTTTAACAACTGCCTGGGAGTGATTATTTATGTGCGAGTGCCAAAGAATTTGACATGACGGATTAGAAAGTAAAACCAAATTCTGCTCTCAAGGAAATCATATTGGATTTCAATGGAGTAACCGTGCATTTACATTATTTCTTTACAAGCACCGACCTTTGACATTTGGTCCTTTTAGAAGAGCTCAAGGTAAGAAAATAGGGTGGGGGAATCAACTGAAATTTTAAATGATCAACAAACAGAGTAGAAAAGGTCCACATTCTGCTATCCAAGCTCTTTTATGTTTGTTGGAAGAAACTTCCCCTATCAAGCCCAACTTCTACTTATTTGGAGATCCTGATGTTCATCCAAGAACCTCTTTAGCTATCAAGAAATGAGCTTCAAAGAAAATTAGCCCTTTTAAGTGTGGGGTTTTTTCTCCCAGTAGCTTTCACGGCATTTTCACTTGCTTCAGCTTTTCAGATTTCAAACTTAAGCAAGCGTGAAATCTTTTCTCTGTTGGAGCCAATGGCAAAATTCCCACTTATTTGGATCATCCCATCATTTCATGCTATATATTTTGCCCAAGCTTTACTGCAATCAAAGCTTCTTTGTTGCTCCAGTAGACTGTTTCCAGATTCTGGCATTTCTAATATGAAAAAAAAGAGAGCTACAAAATCGGAGTAATACTGAAAAGGACGGTCCTGCTTGAGCAGAGGCAGTCTCTTGGACTGGAGGACTAAGAGAAGCAAAAGTGATAGAGGTGTAAGAGTAGAACACTTACAGCCCTACAACAACTCAGGTGGACGCTACCCATATGCAGTGTGGACAATTTGCTCAAAAAGATCCCAACAGAAAGGAATCGCCATCAGCTCACTCTGCTGATACAGACATGTATGAGCTGACCCCCTAGATTATGATAAAAGCTCAAAGAACAAAAAAGCGGCATCAAATATTTTAAAAAATATAAAATAATAATTCACAGAAAACACGTCCCATTTGGTGACCCACCCAATGAAATGGTGAAATAAGCCAAAGGGCGGGTGGGGAAAGGTGGACACAGAAACACAGTATTTTGCTCAGATTGCAGGAGAGTGGCAAGGTGAAGATCTCTCACAAACACTTCAGTGTCTCACACTGATTTGCCTTCACGTGGATCTAAGAAATCTTCCAGCAGACAAGAGATGCAGGCCAGGCACCAAAAGACGACCGTTAATTTGCTTATTCCACAAAGGGGTTTGGGATCACTGCTAAATACAAAGGGTTTCTTCTTGGAAACATGGGAGAGCCTGCATGGCCTTTTCAGTTACTCGGGGAATGTCTGGTCTCTCCGCTGCTGCATACAGAACCACAATCCTGCCTGCTGTATAATTAAAATTAGTCCCTTTGTTCTGAGAAATGGAAAAGCTTAAATTAAAGACTCCAAGAAAGTATCAAAGCATTTATATAGAGCATAACTTCAACAATGTTTTCTCATCTACAGATAATATACTGGTTAAAGATAAACCTCAAATTAGTATAACCCTGTATGTACTGTCTGTGTTTGCTACATGATTAAGCTGAAAACTCATCAGTTAGCTAACAGCACAATGAATAAAAGAAAACAGGCTGTGCAGTATTCTGACTAGTTGCTAGTTAAAGATAACTCGGCACCTCTTATCCTGGCTCCATGCAAATGCACTCTAGTGGGTTAGGAAGACCTCTTTACTCTTTAATTCAGGAAGACTTAGACTATTAGATATTGAGAGTGATAAATAGGATTTCTTCCTTCAGTTTCTGTCTTAGTATTTGCAGAGTGTTTTAGCAGGAACTGTAGCCCTAACTCCACCTGTCATTTTCTAGCACGATCCCAAACTCTATATGCACACACACACAACAGGGAAGCACTGATCGCATGGAAAACCCTAACATGGCTCTTGCTTTCTAGATTTTTAAGCATTTAGTTGTGAAGTTGGAATACACTCTTAGTGGGGCTGTTTGGATGGGATTAATGACAGTGAGCATGCAGGCAGCCTAGAAAAAATGTATTTACCATATAATATTTGCATTCCAGTTGATCTTTAAGTTAAGTCTACCTGTGAAGACGTTCCCATCAGGTTTCTACAACTCCTAATATAACAACACCTTTTTCAACAACTCTCAGTTCTAGAGATCAAAAATCCTCATTGTTTTCACTCAAGCGATGCAGGACCGCAGGACCACGCTGCAGCGATACGGTGCTTTTTTATTGTCCTATACTATAGTTAGGGGGGGGTAGCCCCTCTGAGGCTCTTGAATTTCTCCCCCCTCACACCCAATGCATTCAGACAAAAAAGGGAAGATTTCAGCAATAGCAGCAGGAAGGTCATGACCAATGGGCACTCCCTGACCTGAACATGGTGTGGAGCAAGCAGAAGTCAGAACCAAGGAGCAGAGGATGTCCAGGGCTGTAAAGTAGCAGGTTTTGAGGGGCAATTTCCTAGCATTTAAGGAGTAAAATGTGCCAAGGGATGGGAAGGTAAAGAGGGTAAATGGAAGGAAGAGTATGGCTCCGTTTCATTTAGGCACCCAAGAGAAACTTGTCTCCTCTCCTGTATGCTCAGGGGAAAGTTGAGCATCTTCAGAAAGCAGATCAGGGCAGGAGATATGAATCACTGTCTAGAGAAAACTCCCTTCTATCTGTTTTTTGGGGTACCTAAATTAGACAGTGTGTATTACCCACTCCTAAAACAGCAGATGTACCCTTGAACTAGAGAAAATTGGACAAAGCTTGTGATTGAGAGCCACAGACTGGTTCCCAGTTTGCTCATGGGGTAGCAGAGACCCCATACAATGAGCTCGTAGCAAAGCAATGAGTAAGTCCTGTGAGAACATAACATCACCTGAATTATGTAGGTCATGTCTAGACACAACTGCTTACATTCCACATAATCAAATACTTCTTAATATGCAGTTGTCTAAATAACAGACCCAGATCTGGCATCCAAATTCAGATAAAATAATCACTGACTCCAGAAGTCACCTCTTGATTTCAGTTAGAATAAGGCTCAGTCCAACAGCACAAGGCTGGCAGGGTCCGGTCCGATATGGTTTCAATTACTTGTTTAAAGTCAAGCATATTCTCATGACCAAAGTACATTTTAATAAATATATTCCCTTAAATGTCCAGTAAGGCTCATGGTAATCTACTTAAGCATTATTTTCTCGAAGGTTTAAGATTCCTGTAAGCTGAATTACATGTGGAAAGTTACATTAATGTGTCTTCACATAAACTGGAAGTTTATTGTTTTATTATTATAGAAAAACCATAAAAAGATTTGTCTGAAGCTATTGGCTATTGTGCTACACATCTGGTGGAATGTTAGTTATTACAACAACTCCTTCAGCGCCCTCAAATGAAGCCCTAGGCTAAAAATGAAAATAAGTAATACGATAATACTGCAAAAAGATGTTATGGAATCATACGGAAATACTAAGCCAAATCCAGCTGTCAAAGGGAAAAAAAAAAATCCTGGCAGAGTTTTAAAAATAGCATTAAGTTAGGCAGGAAAAAAGGTCAAAAACCTCATGACCAAGCCGTATCCTCAGCCAAATCCAGGGTGCTGTTGTAGCATGCTGGCAAGACGAGCAGTGCTAGAGCCAACTGCGGAAGGATCCTTGGCTAGTCTGAGGTTGACACTGTTGTTTCTATTCCCAAAGCTAATTAAAGGTTTCCCAGAAATATTGGCTAAGTTTAATTTTGTGCTGGTCACAGATCAGGTCTGGGGACAGAGCGAGAAGAAGAGACAGTGAAGAGCCAGCAGGAATCGAAGGAGGTGAAGATGGGCAGGAGCAGCTGAGAAGTGGGAAATGTCAGGAAGTTGTGAGTAAAGAGGCTTCGAGGAGAGACGCAGTGCTGAGGCTGCTCAGCAATATGTCCAAAATTCAGACCAAATTCTGGGGTGGGAGGTGGGTATAGAGGGCTTGAGGTAAAGGATCACAAAATCTGGTTGACAGTGGGTTTTTCCTGGGGAAGGTGAAAGGGGTAAGAAAGACTGGGAGAGGCCAGTGAGATTTGAAGTAGATGGAGAGGCTGGGGATGCAGATAAAGAAAGGCATTGAGGAGGAACGGATGGCTGCTAAAGGATGCGAAGATGACCATGAACAGTCAGAGGTGTTTCAGGAAGGCTGCAGTGTGAGCAGAGGGAGGACATGCCTATCCTGTTTGCTCTTACTTTCCATCCTCCAGCCCTTCCCTCCTCCTCATCCCCCTGATGCAGAACAGCTCTTCCCGCTGCCCAGGAGCCACAGCTGTCCTGGGGCCCTGCGGCAGTCTCCCAGCAGAGGGAAGGGCTGTGTAGCGGGACAGCAGAGGCAGTGACACAGATTTAAGTCTGCAACAGCTGATCCTCATCTCCTCAAGCAAAGGCAAAGTATGCAGTCTGTCATCCCCTCCGTCTGCTGCCTTAATCTCTTGTAACCTCTGTTGGAGGCAATATCTATTTTCTGGTGGAAAAGAAATGTAGACAGGACCATACCAGTTGCCTAAAAAAAAGGTGGCATAACTGGAAGCAGTCTTGAGTGCTTTTACTTCTGCAAGTGGACCAGACTGGTTCCAGCAACCAATGTCTATATTTATATTTATTGCTTTCCCGATCCAGAGCATATTTACCATGAGAGCTAATGGAGCAATATTTCTTCTCCTATCAGCGCTAGCTGCTGCAGAGTCTGGGTGCTGTGGAGAGCTGCATTGTGCTGCTACACAGCTTTTCTCACCCTCATCTGAAGCAACAGTGCTGTTACATCCAACCCTGAGTTTGCCTCCTCTGAGAAACTACTCTGTGTACAGTATATTTGGGGTTAGGGCAGGGGATGAACCAAAAATAGTTCACAGAGACAAAATTCTTCATACACATTAATCTTGTTGCTTTATCTAAATCTTAAAGCTCTTTTGTATCACTTACCTGAACATCCATCTTCTCCAGATGTTTAATTTTTCATACCGGTGGCACACTGCATCTGTATCTAATAATGTTAGTGATAATTGTTATGGAAGAGATTTTTTTTCTGGATCAAGCACGGTAATACTGTTGGCTTATCAAAATGCCACACACTGATCTAATTAACAATGATAGTAGGTAGAGGAAATAAAATTGATAGTCTTATTCTGGAAACTGTTGAATAAACAACTGATCAGTTTAAAGGTACACTTCAGAAATGTGCTCTGTCTAGTCTAGACTTATCTCAAAAAAAAAAAAAAATCAGGAAAAGTGGTTAGGGATAAATAAGCTAACCAGAAACATCTGCCTTTAATATTCCATTTTGACGTCAGTGAATCTTTATTGGCCTCCCAAAATAGTCTAAGGTTTTGTGAAACAAGCAGCAAACAAAACATACTGTTGTCCAGTTTTTAAAAGATTTTTCCATTGACGATAAAAGGAGAAATCATCACTACTCCATTTTAAAAAACGTGCTTTTACTGCACTCATAGCAAAACTCAGGACAATGCATGACCTCACGGTTTATCCTGTTTCTCAAAACCTGAATGCTGCTTGCAACTTCCATTAAACCGACTCACAGCTTTTAAAGGATAAATATTAGTTTTGCTTTGGCTGTTTAGCTGCATCCAGCGGAGCACCGGCAGCCTCTAGTCCCTCTCCAGACAGGCAGCTCTCTAGCTCACCTACGAGCCAGAATCCCTCCATAACAGCCTTGTAAAGCTTTTTTTTTTTTATTGTGAAGAAAGAAGCAAAAGCCAGCAATGCTGCCGCTGTGAAATTCGTATGGAACAAGCACATGAGGCAGGCAGTCCTGCAGCCTTGGCAGCATTTTTGCTCAACCGACCTGGTCTTTGGAACAAACTGCGCAGGGCAAAACCTGCTCCAAAGCCTTCCTACCCCTCGAGTCCAGCAACGCTGCTCACCAATTGAAGAGACTCCCACATCATACAGCTGCAACTCCAAGCTGGCTCCCGAACAGGCTGGCACATACTGCCAGTACGTACTGGAGACAGAAAAGCCCCAGGCAGGCCAGAGACTGTGTGGTTACGCAGATCCAGCCAGTCCAACTCCCTGTGCAAGCTGCATACCACTGCTGTGACTAATGGTCTGGAGCTGGGGCAGAGGGAGGGCTACACCGTTAGCATTTCCTTCAGGATTTCTCTAACACCTCTGCAAAAGAAAGCCTTTGTACATCGGTTAGGTAGGATATATTTCACACAGCAGTAAGATTTGCCCTATTTCAGGGAAACATAAAGCTTCTACAACCTAAGACAGACAGAAAGAGCCACTCTGATCATGCTTTTCACTCCTGTATAAATGTTTCATTTTGAAAACCTCTTCATATCATTTTGAGCACACTTTTAATGGACTCAGAAAAATTACCCCTCCCCTCCACACAGAGCAGAAAGCAGAATACATTTTTGCAAGCCACAACACAAAGTTTAATGACATTCCAAGCCTGATGCACATCTAGGAGTGATGATGTGGCAACAACAGCCCGGCAACAACTGGAAGTGATGTGAAGAAATGTAACGTCTCTCTAAACAAAACCCCTTTGATCCATTTCCCCTTGGACAGAAGCGTGATGTTGTTGTTCTCCTTGGGAATTATGAAATCACTCTCTAAAACTTAAGTTTTCTGTAAACACGGAAAGCGTATCTCCAAAATCATGCACAGGAAGCCTCACTTGAAAAAATATGGATTTTCATAACTCTTCCATTCTGTAAATACCAGTTACTGTGGTAAGTCATTTAAGCCTTTTTTTAACGAGACTGTGACAACCTGAGTCATCTGTGATAAATATTTCTCATAATTCAATTCCATAAATGTAAATGATAAAGAAACAGGTTAATATCATGTAATTTGAACGGACACTTTTCCACAGCCATCACAGGTTGCTTTTAACAGTCCTGCCTGTCGTTCAGTCTGCCGGAACAGCGAGGACTGTGCTGCTGACAGATACTCGCATTGAGCTGACAGTCAGTTTTGAGCTCATATGCATGACCAAACTGTGAAGTGGACCTCGTGGCAATATTTAAATAGACACTTCTACATCACCCCACAGTTTCTCTCTTCTTTTACCCATACGCTAACCCTTCTCTGTCAAATCTCTTTACTACCATAGTTATTTCTCTGCTTTCTCAATCAATCGTGCTGGTGAGCACTCAGGGATCAGAGCTATGCCTTCACCATGGACTTCTAATTTGGATGCTCAGCTTGAGAGACACCAGCCATCTCCATCTGCCGTGGCTTCAACTCATACCGCCTCAGTTTCTTTTCCTTAACAACAGCTGGAAGGAAATATTCGACACAAAAAAATTGTGCCATGCATTTTCAAAGGCAAAAGACAGACTCCCTCAAGTTCTTTTCTCCCTTATATTAGAGTTTCTCAGATTTGAAATCACCCTTTCTTAGGGCTTGTGGCACGCACTGAGCTTGGGTTCAGCGGGATTCCAGCAGACCCCCCAGAACAGAGCTCTCCTTGAAATCCAATTTTATGTCCCTGTTTACAGCTGCCATTCTAACACGGCTTGGATGTCAGACACAGACATTTAGAATCACTTCTGGCCAAGAAAAGGGCTGTACTAAAGACCCATGAGGTTTTCTGACAAGTCTTCAACATTTCAATTGTGTCTGTGTTTGTCTGGAAGCGAAGCTCCCTCTCTGACCCACTCAACATATTTGTGATGTATTGTCCTCGGGAAGACAATGGTGGGTGTTAGAGGCTTTGTTTGCCAGGTGGTTCCCATATTCAGAACCAAACCACAGCTGTCAGATGGAGCAGCAGGGAGTGGCGAGAAGGAAGGGAAGAAGGGCACTAAACCCAACCCTGCTAACCTCACACCGGTCCAGGAGGACACAGAGAGTTACCAGCACATTGCCCTGAGAAATGGAGAAAAGCTAAAAATACCAGTTTTTGCAAAGAGCCTGGGATTTCTGCCCAGGCGACCTTGTGTATGGATGAAGATAAAATCTGTAACCAGTTGTGTCAGCCCTGAACTGACCATCCTCAGCAAATACAGCGAGCACAAACTACAACAACAGTTGCTGTGATACTTATAAGATCCTTTGTTCCAGACCGCTGGGTTTCCCACACTCCTCGAGCAGCCTGGAGTCTTGCTCTAACTTCTCCCTGGCTATTCCCTTTGCTTTTTGCGCAGTGCCAGCCCTGGCCATCCATTTATACCAAGTCCTTGGGCAACAAATGACATGAATGACCTTTCTTTCTTACAGTCTAATTTATCTGTTATTTACTGCACCTTATCTAGTGCCTTCCCTATGCAAACCACACCATAATTATAGCCTAGATCTGCCAGCAAGCCTCCTGCTACTTTAATAACCCATCAGTACCTATTATATATAGCATAACACATAATGAAATCCAATAGCACATTAAAATAATTGGCAACCATGCACACCCTTATCTTTCACCTTCTTATACTGGAAACCTTCCCATTTCACACATCTTATGCTTCCCGAGACCAATGCTTCCCCTTCCCCTAACTGGAGTTTTATTGCTTTGTCCAGAAAGAAATAGATATTCCCTTAACAAATCAGTTACGTGTTTGTTTAAAGCCTAGGAAGTCCTATGAATCTCCTTTATCTCACTTAGTCTTTATCTCCCTCAGTCTTTCCTAATGAAAAACATAATAACCGTTGCCTTTCAGATGACCTAGTATGTGAAGTCAGGAACACATTACTTATTTTATGAACCTGAAGATTAAAGGGCCACTGTATCTTAGGTTACATTCTCCACTTGGGAGTGCATACCCATCTCCAATTCATTAAGAGTTAATTCCATATTTCAACTCTTCCTATTGATGAAAAACATTTATAATAATTCCACATACAAACAGTTCAGCCAGACAATATAAATCCTCTGCTTCGGAGTTTCTTCTTTCCTGTGGAATATTCCAAATCTTTTCTGTCATCCAGACATTACCTGGGTTATAGTCTTCTTTATTTTTTTAATTTAAATTCTTTCCAAGGAAATGATGAACCTTTTGAACTGACAGTCTATTTAGGTTTTGATCACTGCTGAGTATCCTGTGCAAGAGTTCAAGTAGTTTAGTTCTTACGCAAGTCAAGGGGAGCAACAGCACGAATTAGGGCACCAATGTGCAGATTGCACCACAAGGAACAGAATTTATCCGTCAAAAGTTTCTTTAGATTTTTCAGATAAGCAGAGGCTGTAAGACAGTGATAGGATGCAATTGAAGAAACTTTAAAATGTATGTGAAAAAGCAGAAGAGTAAGTGCCCAAGAATTTCTGAGAATTAAGCTGATTCCCCAAAGTGCTGTACAAAGGTCTGTGATGATACGAGGATCAAAGGACAAATGGCTAAAGTGGTGAGAAGTGTAATTTTAGCTACACCACACTAATGTGCCCTTTTATCCTTGAAAAAGAGCATCTGCAATTATCAACACTGCGGGACAGGAATACACATTCAGAGTATAACTATTACTGATAGCAAATCATTTTATGGACACTGGGTTTAATTAGCTGATTCTGTAATTGCTCAAAATGTCATTAATTCAAAGATGCTTCTCCTATTTAAAACAGTAAAGACTGATCACTTACTCTATTTATCAAATTGTCTTTAAATCGTAAATGCATGTGTGTATATATATATATATATATTCCTATAAACAGACACTGCAATTTAAAATGAGTTGGCACGCTCTTTTTTCCTCTGCAGGCCTTTACGTTCATTTCAAAAGAAGCTGGGTATATGATTTTGTGTTCATTTCAAACACGTCTAAAAAACATGAAACAATTTACTTGGTCTAACTGCCTGTAGCTATAGAAGAAAAGGACACTTTTAGATGCACACACACCTATCACCTGATGCAAAGGTGATATGATTTCAGCTTCTTTCAGGTTCCCAAGACAGACATTGCTACAGTCTGGCAGAACCACCATCTGAATAGTGAGGAGAAAGCTCTTAGAGGGGCAAGTAGTTAAGGAAGAGAAAAAGAGAAGAAAGGAAGGAGGGAAGGGATTTGTATTTTTAAATCTCAGCAGTTTGTTTTAGATGTGTTTTGCTTTTGTTTTTGTTTTGTTTTTTACAGGTTGCATTCCTTGCATGGGTTTGCTGCATTCACTTTATGCAAGTATTTCTGTAGTCCGTAAACTCAGATCAGGAAATTTATAAATTAAGTTCTTGGTGTTCTAACTTCTGCTGAGGCTCTGCCTGCCTCTTCATCCTATGAACCCCAGCATCGCTCCTGGCAGTTTTCTGTCCTGACACTGACAAACTTGTATCTAGAGATCTCAATTATAGCTCTGATCTTGATGGATTTTCTGTCTTCTAGTCCCAGTCATGGAATTGCTGTGATTGTGCCAGGACTCTATCATTTGTAGGAAAGTATACTCCTAGCCCTCCTGATGGTGGGAAAAGGCTTGAAAACATTAAAAACAAAAAAAGGACTGAAAACTAGAAGGTAAACAGAAGGATAAGGGCTTTAGGACGTCATTGTATATTACTGCAGAAGTAATACCTTTTGCTGTCTTCATAGTCCTCTACACACTGTAGTTACTCCACTACCTAAAACCTTCTCCTATTATCTCTGTACCCAAGGACCCAGAAGAAGAAAGAAGGCGCTGCACAAACACCAAACAAGCATTACATGAGACAAAAAGAATTTCAGTCTAGGAATTAATTCTTTTCTTCAACCCTTTGTTTACTTTTTTTTTTTTTTAGATGATGCACTGCTTTTCTTATATGAATGTAGGTACCTAAGGCCTCTTTTCACTCAGTGCAGAAGCTCTTTAACAAAAATAAGCAAAAAATATTGGAGTAAATACTGAGGCAAATGTTTGTACTTCACAAGCACTGGGAATAATTGGTGAAATATGCTTATTCTGCATGAGTGGCCAAGCACATAATTCTAATGCAATGCTGCTGAGAACTTGTAAACCGGTGTAAACACCGTTATTCTCTAAACTGTATGCAGTGAAAGACAGCTTCATACCACAGTACCAAATAACAGAAGCTGAGACCCTGAATCTCTTTTCTGCTGTGGTTAAATAATGTCTATTTTATACTATCATTTAGTCTCAGAGAGAGAAGAAATAGCAAAAAGAACTCCAAACCAAATGATTTTTAGACTAGCCAGGACACTCATCATTAAAATTTTGGTACGGGCTATTCCAGGAATAAATATGCATTTTTTTTAGTAATGTTAAATCCTTAATTATAACACCTAGGAATTTAAACCACAAAGTTTAAAAGCCGGAGTCTGAAAATTTAGAGAAAGTGAATCTTCTAAAACATTGTCTAGCACCACAGGTAACCCTTTCATTCTTTCTCTTTTTTATTTTTTCTTGAACTAGGTAGTACCTTCCATCATTAAACTAAAGAATTTCTCACCGAATCATCTAAAGCATAACAGTGATGAGCCACAGTTAACCTGTACTCTTGTCTGCTGCGGAGCAGAGGAATAAAAGCTTTCTGGTATGTAAGTTCAAAGAAATGGACCTTTTACCAGATTTGAACAGTTGTCTTGGGAATGCAGATTTATGAAAATGGATACCCTGTCTTTGTCTACTGGAACAATGTGCCTTTCTTCTCCACATTTGCCCCCTGTCTATTCTACTGAGTCAGAACTTCTTCAGAAAACTTTTTTTAATTAATAGAGGATACCCTTGGAGCCACAAGGTTATAAGATGTCTCTGACAAACCTCTCTTTGGATACAGTCAAAGAGGAAGATATTTAGACTTTGCATTCAATTTAAAGTAGAGGTCAGAGTTCAAAAGTGTAGTTTGCCCTTGTCATGTTCTGTTTGGAATTCAAATAGTCAGAAAAACAAAAGGCAAAATGACACATCCCCATCACTGGTATTCTTCAGTCTGCTCCAAAAGAGGCACAAGGGTAAAAGAAAGGACATTTCTAATGGTATTTATTGAGATATACTGTATCTAAGCTCTGCGTTTCAAAATATACAAAATAATTGGACTAAAAGAGCGTAGGTATATAAAGCTACTGACTATCACTGACTTGAAAACCACTCTCAGTGGGGATAAACTTAAATAAGTTTATTCTTACTCTTTCTTAAACTACCTTCATAGAAACAAAATAACTTCAAATCAGAATTTAGGGAATGTAGATTTTTCAATGCCTATATACTAACTGTTGCTGTATATGAAATTTTCTTGCCATTGCCATTTAGTCTGTTTGATTATTCTCTGGGAGGAAATAACAAGAACTTCACTGATTTCTGCCATTTTCCTGAAGTAAAACAATGAAAATGAGAAAAGAGCAGATAACATACATTACCAAAACATGAATGTTTTAGGATGATAGATTTTTTACAAATGTTTGATCATACAAGTTTTGCTTAAAATAATAGCACTTTTGGGAAGCACTCCAAAATCAGTTTCCTCCTTATAATGTACTTGCTGCATCCCACCTTTGTCTCTGAATAAAGTCAGAAAAAAAGATGAGTTAGAAAATGCATCAGCAGCAGATACAGAAGCCAAAAAAGCAGCTGAGATAATACAAAATAGACAAACCTCACTCCTTTTTAAGTATTCTTACCACATGGAACCTTCTATTTACACAAGTGCAAGACTCCTTCAACCATAAATATTTTCCTATAAAAGTATAAGGACTACAGAGAATCTGTAAGGACTTTTCATTCATTCATTTATTGTTCTTCACATAGTCATGTACCTTCAGCTCTATTTTTTATTATACTCTTACTCAGAGCTCCTGTAGGTGAAATTTATTTTTTTTCTAACCATGCCAACTTCTGCTAAGCTTTTCCCTAAATTCCACAATTCTAGTCAGAGAAGCTCCTTGTAACCTCTCCTGTCTCACAGTTTGAAGTCTAAAGTCTAAAACACGTTCCAGCCTGTGTTTTCGTTCATTCCCACATCTGTCTGAAGCCTACATGTCGCACCCACCACCCTGCCACTCGGCTGCCTTGCAGAGCACTAACCATGTACCTGCAGATCTCACACAGTCTCCAGTCCCGTCTCTTCTCCGTATACAGGATGCTCTGGTATTATTGATTGATGAATTGACTGATTAGGTTCGTCTGCGTGGGACTATGCAACCATAAGGGCTGTCCATGTAAATAATGAGAAGGATGGGATGGAGAGGTAACACTTTTCACCAAACTGGTATCTTTGAAACAGATAACTAATGGGGAAGACAAGGCCAGGTTATTTATTTCTATTTCTTCTGTATCAGTTGTGTCTACGCTAAAATCAGGAAATGAGCCTGAAGACTGTATAGCCTCAACCTAGATTCCAGTGGTCACCTAGCAGGCAAGCGGCAAAATTGGGACTACATCCAAGTCCCGGGTCCCAGACTTATTTTTTTAGGGTCACTAGTCCCTCCTCCAAGCACAGTATTTGCCTCATCAGAACATTTTGAGCAGCAACAGATTCTTTTCCCTATGGATTGTTGCACAACATACAGGCTGGGGATGGACATGGCCAAGTATCTTTCAATGCAAAAAGAACCAGAAAAAATACCCATTTTTTTCCTTCCATTTATCTTCATTAAATGTTTAATGAGAACTGGCGTTCAGGATGGATCTCAGTTTGCTTCCCCAGTAGGATGTCTCCATTCCAGCGGGTGGTTTGACTGCAGACAAGTACTGGCAGACTTATGTTAGCGTTGATACACAGCGAGGCCATGTAGTATGATGACATGACAGAGTGGACTGTCATGCGTATCAACTCTGAGATCCACAGTGTGTCCGTACTGAAATTCTCACCATCCTGCCTTTGATGTTGCTGCAAACCATAGAAATAATATTAACTGTCCTAGGCACTTTGCCTATGAAATCATATCTTTGGTATCTATAAAGAGATACCCTAAGGTATGAATTAAATAAAAGACATGCTAGTAATCTTGCCAGATTTTTGTAAATATTCCTTCATATCCAATCATCTTCCTATCTTTCCTTGAGTCATTTGAAACAACTTTAAAATGAAAATATTATTCTCAATACGCAGCATGTTCCAGGACTTCTTCATGTTTCAGAGCTTAGAAAATGACAAAATGTAAAAAGTTTTGGCCCTGCAAAACTAATTGTGACCTCCTGATAACACACTCCAGTTCTTAAACTGCATTTAATTTCAGACATTTATAGGCCTTGTCATCTTCACTTCCCAGTGCTGTATTACTGAGCATTTTGAGCTGCTCCTCAAAAAACCCAATCATAACATATATAGTGTGATACACTGCTAGCTTACGCTGAAAAAAAATTCTACTGACAAAAAGTCAGCCTCTCTCTAGACCAGTCTGTGAGATGACATGATTTATTGGACAAATACAAGATTTTTAACATAAAGAACCCTGAGAAGTGCTTGCTTCTTCTCTATTGTAATCAGATTCCAGGCAGTGATTCTGCTCAGAGGCATGTTGTACCGTTAGTGTCAGGAAGACGGATGAAAACCTGAAGTTCATCACAACAGTCAGACAGGACTGGAGAAAAATGTCACTTTCCTGACATCAAAGAATCAATAAGCAGCACTTACATTTTAAGTTCAGAGTGATAAAAGTAGATAGACAGCATTTTAATGTTTGTTTCCCTTTTTATGGCATATTTCTAATGCGGGGTCGGTTGGGTTGGGTTTTTTTTGTGCCAGACGAAGCAAGTTGGAGATATTTTCTCACAGCATAAGCTAATGTTCTCAATCTGTTTTTCTTTTCTAGGGTCTGCATAGATAAATTCCACAGCAACATCTGATGATAAGATCAGACAGTAGTAGCAGAGACATGTTTAAATCATATTTACAATATGTCCCCTCCGGGCCAACCAAAGAGCAATTTTTCTTAGAACAATACATATTGGCAATTTTTTTGCTCCATTTAGAGATAATTTTAGCTCTTCAGTGTCATGCAAATACGCAGGGCTTTACTCAGATAAAACTGCTATCAAGGCACTGGGAGCTCTGCCAGGAAAAAGGCAAAGTCGTCTCCTAAGAGGAGTTCAGCTTGAGAAAGGCTTCAGGATTTGCTTTACTGGGCATAAAACAATGCATTTTTAAACATCTTTAAGACAATGAAAACGTGCTTTTAAAAGGAAAAAAGAAAAGGCGCCAAAAATCATTAGTTTCTGAAGCCTAAATTTGCTTTAGACCCACCAAAATTTACATACATTAACATTTAAAACGAAGCATTATTCAGCAGCCCTGCTTAGCAGCCCCGCAGGGAGCCCGGACCCTCAGCCGCCCCCTCCCCACGGTCCAAGGACCTTCTCCTGGGTGGGGAAGCCAAAAGGCTGGACCCAATGGACCCTGCTTCTTGTGGGTGGTGTGGCCTGGGGGAAAGGACAACTGCCCAGATCTCTACCCTCTCCTTAAAAAAGGTTTTGGTTCATAGGAGGAGGAATCTACATATGCATGTTAACCCTTGAACAACAAAAGTACTTCAGGACACCAAACACCAAGCTCTTTGCTGCAAGACAGAGCAGGATTAGAGATATTAATGGTATTGCAAATCAGCAACTGGATATGGGTCTAGACAACGAGACCATCTGCCGCCACATCAGGTAAGCTTAAGGTAATCAGCTTAAAAATGCTCACGCTTCCTGGTATGCACTGCATGACCAAAGTTAGGAAAATCTTCTGCCTTGGAAAGACACCCCACCATTTGCCAACTGGTGGGTGTCCTTTCCTGCAAAGCAAGTGGCACTTTGCACTGTTGGAGGAAGGATATCAGACAAGATGGTCCCTAAAGCCTAACAGAAATTGGACAGCAAAAACCTCAAAAGGAAGGAGGGGGAAACTTTTGCTATGGAATAATAAGAATTGGTAACCTGGACTTGAAACATTTCATACTGCAAACGCACACACTCCATGCAGCAAATTGGAGAAGGTTCTTCACCGACCCTGTTAAACTGTCCTTAAACTTCCCTCGGAGATGGAACAGTTGCCCAGCTCTGCCCAGGCCCCAGCAGACACAGTGATCTCTGCATACAGCCACCACCACAACTTCTTAAATACACCACAGCTTGAGGGGATCTTGGCAGATGGAAGTGATGTAAATATGAGAGTATATTATCTGGTATTGTTATTATAATTTTATGGTCCTGTCTGTATACAGTGTCTTAAAACTTTGTAAGCTCTTTTCTTGTTTGGCTTTCACTGCCTTTAAGCGTCTTGGTAAATTTATAATCCCTTTTCTTTAGCTTCTTTTTCTATCTCTTTACTTGAAGACCTGGCATGCAATGAATCAATGAAGGGATATTTATACCCGTACTGTGAGAATGTTTACAATGCAGAGAAAATTCTGTCTGTGGTTTGGTCTTTGTATATTTTCAGAATAAATGACAGTTTTCCAAACCTACTATATTACTGTTGAGTCCACAGAGTCTGTATTTATGTAACTAAAATGCTTTTATTTAGACCTTTGCAACATGCCAAAATTAAAAATATTTTAATGAATGAATCAAAGTAGTACAGCAAAGAAATCTGTAACGTATTACCATTTCAAAATAAAGATTTCTGTGAAAAGCCTCTCAGATACAAAGAATCTGTTTGTTTTATAAAAAGTTATTTTGTTATTTTTATGCCCATTGTTTTAATAACAGAACTTTGATCTTGAAAATATTTTAGCGTGAAACATGAATATGGTAATAGCCAAAGTTTCCATTTAGCTGCTGCTTCATGTTCCAAGAATAGTGGGTTCCATTACATGTAGTATTTAATAATTTACGTATGGGCTCCAGGCGACTGCCTCGAGGTCTTGATGCAGACACTGTGTAAGTTTGCCAAAATTTTACTCAGGTATGTGGATTTTCAAACTCGAGAATATCAACAGTATCACTAAGAGCCTGACTTAATTTTCCCAATGCCATGATCTGTTTTGAAGAACCTAAATGCTACTAGAGAATGTTCCACTCAGTCATGGAGACATTAAACATTCCATGACTTCACCACATTTTATTTGCAGAGTTCCTTAAGAGAGCTAAGAAGTCGTGATATTACTCAAGCATCTCGTATTAAATTCAGTCCTCTACGAAGTTTTGGAAACAAAGGAAGCAGCTACTAATACTCCATTTCCTTAATTCCCTTCAAAGGAAATACTTCAGAAATTCTAGCTAAACTCTTGTTTTATTCTAACATATTTGCCACCTTAGGCTCTACTTACAAGTGTACGTATGAACGAATGAATGATGCAACATCCCACCTTCCCACCCACAAACGTCGCTGGGGAAAAAAACCCGAGGATTTTGTAAATTTATCTGGCACTTCCAGATGTCAAGCAGCCCTGTCGGACCACATATGGATCAACTCCACCGTGCACCTGTAATGAGCGCAGCGCCTCTGGGACTGCCAGGCTGTGATGTATGCGAAGGTCAACAGAGACTGATGGATTTATCGAGCATGTGCAAATCGTCTCTGTAGCACACTGTATATCATAAGTGTAACATTTACAGAAGCATCAGTTCTGGTACATGTTCACTACCGAAATGAACCAGAGATGTTTCTCGGATTCTGCATCCCTTCCTGGGTACGAGCTAGGCAGGGCAGGGAGACCATGGATCAAATTCTGAGAAGAGATTCATCACAGTTAAAGTTAAAGATGTGCTGCTGGCAGCACTGAGCATATTCCAAGTATCCTGGTGGCAATCAAATTTGCATTAAAAGCAGTTGTATAAACACAGCTACATCAGGACCAGATAGCATCTGCCTTAGAGGGAGACTGATGTCGGGTAGAATGGTACCCTGGGCTGGTATTTTTTCTTCATTAAGCAAAGTTTCTGATAAGCTGTAGCCTTCATCCCATCCCAAATCAAGTTATGTGTGCATTCTTTGAGCTTGCACATCTTTCCAGGATCCTTGAGGTGAATGAATAAATCTTATAAATGGTTATACGCCTTTAATGACACCTCTTGAAAGGAAGCTGAACATCATAAATTCTAGTTAATCTTGATGGATGGGTTGGAACTAAGGCATGCAAGAGATAGCTAGCAAAAGCACTAGTATTAGACGTTTCCATTATCATTAAACATGCCACCCTGCCCTTGAAAGCTGATGAACATCAACACCTCAGAAAAAATACTGGAAGATCTCCAGCATCAGATGTGACCTTGCAGCACTGCAGCCCATGGCAGTCATGGCAATGGCAGAAGGCAGTGAGTCCTCCAAGCATGTTCTTTAATTTTCAGTTATGATATGAGCGCCATTAACATTTTAGAGGGCTCCAAAATTAGGAAGCTACCTCCTTCTCTCCCTCTCCCTGTCAGTAAAGAGGACATACACTGGGATTTTAACATGAGTCTGAAAACAATGATGCATTTATGTCCCAATCACACGTGCAGTTTGCCACTATGGATCGAGAGATCCGTACGTGCAGCACACCCTGGTCTCTCCGCCCGCCCTCTGGCAGAACCTGCCCCTCCGTCCTTTGAACTCAGTGATTCCAACAAGGAGATTCTGCACTTGGAGCGATGCTGCCTTAGGATGGCCCAAAATAAACAATGTGATTATAATCCAGTTACTGATACCGGAGAAGTCTGAATCATCTCCTTTTAGATGTTATGTCCAAGTAAGCTTAACCATGCTGGCAACACAGGAAAGTCTGTATTACTACTGAATAGAAATAGCCTTTTGCGGAGCACAGGACATTTGCCTCTATTAAATAACTGGAATATTTCAGTACAGCTACTATTACATTTAAAATTGCACTTCTCCTCCTCTTCCCGCCACGGAAGCAGGGACATCGCTGCTTCTCCTGCCTGCTGCTGAAACCTCAGGGCTCCAGGCACAACCGGGACTCGGGCCGCAGCGGTCCAGCTGGGGGTCCGGCGGGGGGCACAGGTATCAGTGCTGGTGAGCCCTGGCCAGGCTGCGGCAGCGCTCCCCGTTCGGGGAGGAAAACCATCTGGATTTCACAGTTCACAACTGGGGCAGGCATTCCAGGGCAGCCAGGCTCCCACTGACTTTCACTTTGTTTTCTTTAAAACAGACTGAGTTGCTGTCAGCTTTCCTACGACTTTCTCCCGCTTTAATTTACGTCCCATGCAAACTCCGCAAACATTTTCCACTGGAATAAGCCAGAGATGGAGTTTTTTCCCTGCAGCATTTGGGGAAAACCAATGAAGTTATGCAAGGAGGTCTGGATTATTTCTAGACTGATCTTTTTTATTTTCTGATTAAAAAAAATTAATTTTCAGGTTTTATTTTGGCTAGAACTATTGTTACCAAGCAACAAAGAAGGATAAAATTGGAAGCTTTTCTGAAATTACTGCTACATTTTTCAGATCTCAGTTAGGCTTATGATGTTAGTCGTAGCTCAAGAGGAAATTAGCAGAACATATACGATCATTGGTTCACTGGTGTATTAAATACCACGATGTAAACTACCCTGATGATACAGTTTAGCACACATCTGTGTCCACATACATTTGATTTTCTGATGTGAGGAAAGTTCCCTAAGAATTTAGTAAGCTGGCTCTGCAGATGAATTCCATGTAGTGTCTTACTATTTTTAAAAGGAACGTCCTTAAATATCCCTGTAATTCTAGCTTTCCTCTAGCATTAGTAGCTTGGGAAATGGGTGACAGCTTTCTGTGACTTGCCTGGTCACCGCAGCATGGCACACACATTTGTCTCAGATTAAAAAAGAAAAAAAAACCAACAACCCACAAGCACATTTGAATACAGTAAAGCATCACACAGCCAACATAAAACGTAATAGAGTTCCACACATCATTTGATGTTCTTTGCAACCATACGATCTATCTCTGAATATCTTATTGCATGGGGGAAAACTTCTGAGCATAATGACTTGGTTCACTTTAACATAACCAGGTTCCACTTAAAACAGAAAAGTGATTTTTACTCAACCATTTAACTGACCCCTTTCAAGATAAACTGCACAGTGAGGTGGATCTGTGCACTATCATGGGCAGCCTTGATCCTGGTGTTACTGTTTCTAGCAAGCACCATGCTTTACAAGCGCGATGCTTGTTTATGTTCCTTCAGTGGATATAGCCTTGCTGCAACTTTAGATAAAGGTAGATTGTGAGACTAAAGAAAATAATACGATTAGTTGTTTCTAAATTCCAGAATATATTTCCAAATAGTTCCAGAACACAACCACATGCAGACCTCATCATTACTGCTGCTTTGCAAGTGAATTTGACCCTTGCGGCTATTTCCCTTCTGACACAGCTGTGGGTATAAATTGTTTTCTTGGATACCCTGAAGGGGAACCAGACTGTGACCATTCTTCTCTGTGCCACTGCTGTCTACTGTCATGATGTCAGTGAAGTGGCCAGAGACTTCCACCAGCAGAGGAGGAACGGAATTCCTCCAGGGAACCCTCAGATGGGCAGGACACTGACTTTTCCATTTCTAGGCTGTTTTGACAGTTTCTGGTTTTTTTCTGGTTTGTTTTTTTTTTTTTTTCCCCTACTTACAACTGGAGTTATATAATAAAACATCAGTGTTTTCAGAGAAAAAGAAAATATGTTCAGATGCTATGTTTCACTGTTTATTTTTAAGAAATCCTGAATTTTCTAAACTTTCAAAAGAATTTCTCATAAGAACAAGCCATCTTGTCCTCACATTTAATTTTAAAATATCTAAATGCTTTATTTGGAAAATTACATTACTAAAATATTGGGGTTTTTCTCCTCCAAATTAAAGTGTATCAACTTGATTTTGGTTGAAATATCATTTCCAAATGGAGGAGAGGGATATCTTCTGGAAATAAATCAGTTTTTCAAGTAAGTTGTGTTCACATTCAGGTTTAACCCATAAGCATGAACCTCTGTTATCCCAGACACCTTCGGAGTAACTCTGAGTCCAACTAAGTTTCAAACTACTGAGGACTTGAAGGTATTTAAAAAAAAAAAAAAGTTACTCCAAGACATATTTTTAAGCATCAGACAGGGAATTCCAAAAAATGACTGGCAAATCAAATTGATCTTTTATGCTATCTCTAATCGTCGTGGTCACTAAACACCAGCTCAGAAACTTGTTACCAGACTCAGCTGAAGGCGCCTTCGTTTGCAAGATCAGGCTCGTGTCCAACCACAATTTTCTGTCTTTGTTATGAGGAAATAAAGCAACTTCCAGGATATATTTAAAAGTAAATCCCTGATCTTCTCTCCACCCAATTTAAAACTCTTTCAATTAAGCTCTGGAGAATTTTACAACAAATCAGATTTAAACATTATGAAAACATGGCAAGTAGGACTCCAGGGATTCCTTTAAAATTCTACGATGAATAAGATACGTAATGTGAGGTTTAGCAATTCCCAAGTGAAGGTTTATGAGTTCAAGTTGCAATGTTTTCAAGAATAGAAGTGAGGCAAGGTCTGTAGGATGTAATAATGTTTAGTAAACTAAATGATACAGCGAAAAAATACACAGATTTGGGACACATAATTCATTCTTCATGTCATTGAAGAACCCCTGAAGAATCCCACAAAATCCTTTAGAAAACGGCTTGTGTGCCAGAAAACTTCGTGTTCTTTCTAACTAAATCAGTTGGTCCAATAATAGATGGAAAATTACTTTGCCTTAAAAGATTTTTCCACTCCAAACAAATCAGTTATTTGGACAATGATACAACATCCAACCCAGTTATAAATAACTCCCTACCACACCGCAAAGAGTTCAGGAAGGAATACATGTGTATTTACACAAAGCTTGTATACGACCACTGGACAAGATAACCAGAATACTTGCGGTTTCTAAGTGTTTCACGAATCACAGGATATCTCCACGAGCACACTCAGAAGTAGTAATTAGGTGGACCGTTACCGTCGATAAATGACAACGCATTTGTTTCCTTTGGTGACAGAAGGACCTGAACTGCACTACAAGCACCTAAGCACAGTTGGTGCATTCATTAGCAACCACAGGCAGGTCCAGTTGGAAAGCATTTCTCAGGAAAGTTTTAGTGAGAAGTTTCTACTAAATTACTGAAGAGATGTCTATCGTGGTTTGCTATTCATTTCTATGAACAAAATGGTTTCTGAGTCCAAATGAAAATAGTCTGCAGTTGTCACATAAAATTCTTATTTGACTAGTGTTAAGAACAATACATATTGTGCGAGGTCCTACCCTGCTTAGGCCTTTTACTAAAAGCCCTACGATTTCACACAAGTAGAACAATTCCTTCAGTCTTTCGTGGGAAGCACTACACAGGACTAACCACTTGCAGACTCCAGACTGGATTCTGAAATACCATAATTTGTGCGCTGTGAATTGTTTTAACTTACTTTTTTTTTTTTATCTTCCTACCTGCCTCCCACTGTTCAATCCACCTAAAATACATCAGCTAAGGGCACCCTCATCAAATTAATGCTATTGTTTCCTGGCAACTGTATTTTTTTCCATTAAAAAAAATTGGTCATACAGGTTTTTTCCTTAGGGCAAGTCTATCCAGTTAATTATTAAATAACAAAATTACTTAACAAGTTAGAGGAACTCCAACCCATCACCAGTCATCGTTTGGTTTCCAATGTTCTCATGGTTAACAAACACTGAGAAGATATGGCCACCTGCTACCCGTGAGGGCAAGTAGCCCTGCACAGCCCATTTCCAAAGCACCAGTAGAGGATGGGTCTGTGCCGCAGCACGCTGAGCTCCGCTTCTACTGCTTGCTGCTAACAAGACAGCAGGATCCGCAATGTTCTGCAGCCTGCTCTCCACCATCCTGAAGGTATTTGCAGATGGTTGTAGTGAGGTGGGGTTGGTCTCTTTTCCCAAGTAACAGGCGACAGGACAAGGGGAAACAGGCTCAAGTTGCACCAAGGGAGGTTTAGATTGGATATTAGGAAATATTTCTTCACTGAAAGGGTTATCAAGCATTGGAACAGGCTGCCAGGGAAGTGGTTGAGTTGCCATCCCTGGAGGTACTTAAAAGATGGGTAGACATGGTGCTGAGGGACGTGGTTTAGTGGTAAATTGGCAGCACTAGGTTAGTGGTTGGACTTGATGATCTTAGGTCTCTTCCAACCGCAACAATTTTATGATTCTATGGGGGGGGGTGGTGGTGTGTGTCTGGGAGTAGCAGGGACTCCTCAACCGCTTTTGGAGAAATTCTGGCACTGAAACCTTTCAGGTGTTTTGGCAGCAGCATAAATGATAGTAAAGGTGTAGGCAAGGAAAGCAAAGCTCTGTGGGGATGCAGGTCCTTCACACGGATGGTTTGGACTTCTTCACATTTTGTAAGATGCCTGCTGAGGTTGGGATAGAAGCCTATTCTGGGCAAGGAAGGCCTTGTTTATACAAGGATGCCAAACAGCTCCCTACGGAAGAATCTAAATGTAAACTCATTTATGTGAAATGTGAAAACTAACTGTGAACTCACACAGTTGCCATCGCCCTGTGGCAGTACAGAACACTTTGTCTTCATATTTAGGCATCCCAATGTCATCTGCAACCTGGATCTTTTTCTCAGCTGTATGTTGACAATGAATACATTAAAAAGTCAAAACATGCAAACAGCCAACTAAAGTGGACTAAATCAACCTTGAACAAGAAACACACAGTGACTGCTGCAGAATACATTGTGCTGCTTAAAGCCCAGGGACATTCAAATATTGCCAGTAGCACAAAAAGGTGCTTCTTTCCTTGACTTGTGCACAGCAGGAGACAAATGAACTTTGACGTCTCATTTCAGCTCATCACGGAACAAAGACAACAAAGGTGCTCCGTATGCTGGCACGGGTTATTCATGCAACTACTTAGTCTAGCGAGGACAAGGGTGCCCTTCTCTATGAGCCCTAAGTCTGGTTTATATAAAATCTAATGTTTTCTTTCATAAGACTGCTGTTTCCAGAGACTGGTTTATTCTTGCTAGGATTAAGTAGATAGCAAGAATAACATGCTGCAGAGCATGTTGCCAGCCAATTAAAGTAAAGCGGATCATGGCCTGATTCTGATAATAAAGATTCTACAGAATATTATTCAGACTCCCAGACAATAAATCTTAGAAGTAATGTCTGGGATATTGTTCCAGTCCAATACTATCTCTCAAACATTTATACAATAGTATATTTATACAGCTAGGTTTATTTGGAGCAATGGTCTCTCTAGATTGATTTAAGGAACTCAAAAGTTGAGCCTTGAAGCCTGTCTTATTATGGTTCCTCTCTAATTAATCAGTACTAAAAACAAATAAGCAAGTCATCAAAAAAAGACTGCAAAAACAGAGCATAAATTGGTAGTAGTCATTTTAAAATCAACAGTAATTCTTCTTCATAATGATTCTGTATGAGTCTGCAGATACTACTTACAGAGAGGGACTCCACCCTGATCTCTCATTTTAAGCACCGCATTACAGTTACAACAATTTGGAATTTTTCAGTCTCTATTTATTAACTCTGTTTTCTTCTGATTTGCTCTTATATGTTCTTGTTTTACAAACATACACTTTTTATAGTCTGAACTTTTCTTATAACTTCTAGACATATATTCTTACTAATACAACCACCCTCACAGTAAAGAATTTCTTCCTAATATCTAATCTCAATCTCCCCACTTTCAGTTTCTATGTCGTTGAATGAATTGAGCACCTGATTTCTTTGCAGTAACGTCAGTGTATTTATGTCTATATGACTCAGCCCTAATGTCAGCTGAAGTTCACAAAATACTCCTCAAAATACTCATAAAACACGATAACTTGGTACAGTCCAAGGCAACAGCAGAGGAAGCACAGCGAAAGGGGTCAGGAGCAGCAGCAGCTTTCCACTAACACCAGGAAGAGTAGCAAGAGTTTTCATGTGCTAAATCTTGGTCAGGGATAATAACATTTCCTTTGTTTATGTCTTCCTCATTTAAAAATCTTTGAATCCTAAAACGCACCTCCTGTACAGTAAGAGCAAGAACATAGTACTATCTTTATATGCATTTCCATCAAAAATCTGCAGTGAGTATCAATGCATCAGATTTCCCTTCCCCTCCTCCCCTCACAATTGTTGAAAATGAGCTAGAAAACAGACAGCTCACTAGTTATCTGAAGAGAAACCAGCCACCCTGCTAACTGTGGTGGTAGATGATTGCTTGAGCATCTGATGTCATCTGACATCGACCACTGATGTATTTGCCTTTGGAAATCATGAATGAATTTCAATTGGGTATGCACAGAGCAACTTGTACTGCACAGCGTGACGTCATACTAATATGTATTTGCCTAGAAATACAACACAGGTCTTAATAACATAAGTTTAATGTAGAATTTACTAATTCTACATTAGTGGCGTAAAATGTTCCTAATAGAAAACATATTGAATACACAAAATATTGCGATGACTTTCACTCTCATAGTTCAAATGTTTTACAAAAAGAGGCCATCCAGCAGATACCAGAGTGCTGAATGCTCTGTCCATGGAGACTTTATCTAGTTTCACATCGCATAGTCCAAATCTAAGTGCCATTTTTGAGTGTAGAAGTATTCTAGCAAGAAGAGCTCATTATATCTGATAAGAGACAGTCCCTTTCAATGTTGTGTTAAGATCATAATGAGATCTACCTGGAACATTTTTTATGACATCTACTAGTGCTATAAAAATGGTACAAGTTCATTTCTACCGATTATATGAAATGGAGAAATGGATTTGAAGAGCCTGTAATACTTCCTGGAAATATTTGTCCCCAAAACACGACAAGCTTTGCAAATTGTACCATGGGTTTTGCCTGCCCTGCTAAAGCAACAATGCATTACCAAGATTTTATCAGTCCAACTAGAGGCCTGATTCTGCATAATGATTCTTGTGCTTCCCAAAGTCGCAGGTTTCAGATAAGCAAGTGATGAGCTTCATGACTGCAATACCACTACAATGAAACAATCAGCATTAAGCAAACAGCACAAAACTTGTGCTTATTAGGTCTTGTCAGTCTTTCTTAGGGTCATGTTATTTAGAAACGACTTATAGGGAAGAAAAGAGAAAAGAACCGTTGGTGAAATGAATGCAAACTGTTTCGTAAGACAAGTAAGATTTGCATGACTGTACAACCATATAACCAAATAACTAAAACTCCTCACTCTGTAGACAGCTGTCATAGATATCTCTTCTTTAGCACTCAGGTATATTGAAAAACACTTCAGGTAATCTGTTTAAATGTTATGTAGAATATTATGAGCCTGACCCAAAGCCTACTGATATCGGTGGAAAACCAAAGTGTCATATGCTATGTATTTTGAGTGGTCTGAATTGAAATACTAAGAGTACCTAATTTCCTTTGGAGAAGCCACAGACAACCCTGAAAGACCATAAGAAACCACGTGCTTAAGAAGCACACTCTGGAGCAGCAATTTCTGTTGAAGAAGAACACTGAACACTTATTTTCTTCCAAAAATCAGAGCAGTCACTTTATTCATATGTAGAAACACAACCTCCCCACTATGTTTAATGTCACAAAAATGCTAACTGCTCATTGGGGAAGTATTAGATCAATGCCAAAAAACAGCTGGGAAAGACCAGGGGAAACATTGCACAAGATCTGCAAGCACTTTGTGGAATATTTAGTTGGCACTTTTCTGGAGTGTTTCTGAGCATTTTCTGATATTTCTGAAGGCATGCTGGGAAAATGTTATGGGAAAATAACCATCACATAGTAGAGCCATATGAAAAAAATCAACAACAAATAATAATGAAAGAAGCTCATTTATCTCCCAGATAAATCAATGCTAAAGCAGAATTACATTGGTGTGTAACAGGACTTCTTGCTAGGAAAGTGCAAGGCTAAGTTGTGTGTTATTTCTACAATCAGTTCCCTTCATTACTACTCCCACCAAGTTGCTAGCTTCCAGCAGCGGATGGGAGAGGCATCAATGTGTCCACGCTTTTCAAAAAATCTGCCAGTCTCCTACCTTCCTCTCTCTAGGCCTATCATTAACTTAATTCCACTTTTTCGAATTTTCAAAAATGCATGCACTGTTTTAACAAAAACCAGCTTGCATTCTGCTGGGCAGAGCTAAGCGGCACTTATAAGCAATTTATATTCACTAGCGTTGTAGTTCTTTCCTCAGATCTTATCACTTGTGATATGTATTTCTTCTTGACAGCTATTTTAAGTAGGATTATACACCCCTCTCCCTTTGTCCTGCCCCATGTGGGACAGTCTCTCCAAACAAAGAGAAGCAGCATCCCCAACATAGTACCCACCTCTGCTCCTCTCCATGTCACTATTTTTAAGTTTTCTTCATAGGTGCACCACTTTCAAAGGTCTGTGGACCTGCAGCCTCCTCTGCTCTACTTTTTTCCAGGTCCCTTTGACGTTTCCCTCCTGTGCAGAAGCTCCAGTGTTTGAGAACAGACATAGTCTTTGTCCTTGTGACAGACTTGACTCCAGAGACCAAGAACTTCTGCAAAATGCCACCAACAGCGCACAGACACAGTTTGAGCATTAACATTTACCAGCCAAGGCCCCAGAAGGGTGTATATTCCAGTAAGAAGCCAACCCCTTGAGCAATATAAAAGGCCTGCCAAGGACAGCCAAGTAAAACCAGATGCCGTGGGTTGGAAAGATAGAGAATGGTAGTCACACTGGTAAGGCAGCGTGAGATGAGAAAATATGGAGAGGACGAGGAAATGAGTGGAGAAATGAAAGAAGAAACAAAAGAAGAGCAACAGGGAGGAAACTGACAGGGCAGAATGAAAAAGCATATGACAAGCAGGCTATATAGGAAAGTAAAGGCAGGCAGGTGTCAGTGCAAAAAGGAGGAAAATGGGGTTTAGACACAGATGCCCAAATTCCTGCTAGCTACTGTAATACTATTGCCTACATATCAGAGGTAATTTAGCAGTTGGGATCTGTTAGACAGGAATGAACGTTCTCCAAATGTTTGGAAAAATACAAAAGTATGAATCATAGTATTTGACTATATAAAAAAAAATTAACCTATTACCTTACTATTATTACCTACAGTTTTACCCTTACTTTTGCCATTGGTCTGAACGGTGCTGTCCTGTTTGTCTTCAGTAAATTCCTGATAATTGTATATGTGCTAACGTTCCACAGTAGAGGTCAACACTGCACTTTTATATAACTGAGGCCAATACTAAGGGCCTCAAGTGTACAACTTAAACAAATTTCAGCAACCTGAAAGAGCTTTGCATGCCTCCTGAAATAATTCCTTACACCAGTTCAGTACACTAACCTTTGACTTTAGAACTGCTATAGTCAGATAAATCATTTAACTTTACCATCAAGGCTGTTACCTTTGGCTTTTTCCATTATTTTCTATCTTGTTATTCAATGACTTAAATCAGTCACTAGAGCCTACTTCATCAAGCTTCAATAATCTATAAAACAACTATTTATACCATGGTTTTCTCATGATTTTTCACCAGTCAGCCCCATTTTCTTCACAAACTTTACTGAATTTCTCTTCACATTGGTGGGAAAAATAAAGTAAACTTCCACAGTGGCTAATGAAATAAGAATTAGAAGGCATAAAGCTACTGCAGAATAAAACCCCACATCTTTAGGTAATACTTGCCTTCAGAACTAAATAAATCAGTCTTCAGAAACTGGGCTAAAGGGACAGGCTTTGGAGCTTGTGTTACTTGGGGCTGCAAGCAGTACGTACCCACTCTGACTGCATATAGCCAGAAACACAGTGCAGAGCAACCAGTGCCTTATATAAACATGTCTCAGGGAGACACAACCAGTCTGCTCTTCCCACAATGTCTCTTAGCTGCAGTTCCGATGATCAAACAACAGACTGGGTAGAAAATGCACCTCTCATCCCCAATATACAGCTGTTTAAGTAGCAAATATCAAGAAGGTCCCTACAGCACCTTTTGGAATCTGCAGCATGCTGGGTGCAGTCACAGTCATAGCTCGCAAGTGAAGTAAGGTTTTGCGTTGGCCTTAAGTACCATAGGTGAAGTCCCTGGACTTCACAGCACAAGGTCCTTTTACAAAGAACAATTATTTTAACTGCAGTATGGAAAAATCTTGTTGTAGTTTTTATAAATGATGTCTAATGGAAAATTAATTAGGAGAACACGAAGAGTAGGTATGGGAGCAATCTCATAATGTCCTCATTGTTATAAAGCGATATACAAACATAACAGTGCAAGCCATTATATTGAAAACAATCATCTTCCTAAAACAGCCCGCAGCAGCAAACAGCTACAGAAAGGGATTTGTTACCAATCATATAACACTCTGTACTAGTTAGATCTTCTCCTGATGTTTAGCAGGATTCTCTGCTTGGCAATTTGGGAGAAAGCCTTGATCCTAAATAAGTCGATAAGCTTTCAGCCACCTAGTTTATCTACACGGTGAAAAACATGAGCTGCAGTGAAGGAGAAGGGAGAAAAGAAGCAATACGTGTGGAACTGCTGTTTAGGCTATTTTCAAAATTTTATTCCCATTGCAATGTCAATGGAAATTTCCACAGAGAGGTAAAAAACTGGAGCAATTCAGAATAGTTGTGGAGATGGCCATGTCAAGACATTTTTTGGAAAAGCGAGGGACATGAAATTAAAATAATTCCTCCCGACCTCCGAAGTTTTTCCCTGGAAGAAGGCCTGGTCCAAAGGAGCCACACAGTGGACCTGGGACACTGGTATGTTTAGATCACGGACCTCAGCTCTGTTTCTGATACATGACTGGCCAGGCTGTCGATAGCTGTTAGTTATCTTAGCCTACTTCAGGCCCTGCAAGTGTCTCTACTCCTTTTTGTATGCACTAGGTTTGGGAACAAACTCCATAAGACCTTAACTAGTAAAATTACGAAAAACAAGTGAGAAAGAGTGACCATAAATAGTGGAGTTTCTTGTGCTTCTCCCTGAAACTGTTTAAACCCAGATACACATACGGGTCTCGGAGGACACAAACACATCACAGCTCCCACATGAGACCAGCTTTGCTCTCCCTAGGAGTCTCTTCACCTCCTAGAGCACATCAACTGCTCCCTCTGGAGCCTCCATTGCTTTCCTTCTCTTTTCTATACGACACCCAGAGCATTTCCCAGGACAGAAATCTCCATCCCCACCTCCATCCCCTTGATTATCAAAGCTGCCATTCCTGCTCACAGACGTGTGCCCTGGAGAGGGAAACTGGCCACATGCTGAATGTGGAGCACAGTCCTCATTTCAAACTTGACTTACTTGGATATCCACACCAGTCCTCTGCTCCAGACCATGCTCTCTTCTCCAAAATCCCAAGTTTCAGCCTCATGAGTAAGCCCTCCTAAAAACACAAATAAATAAACAAAGTCTCCTTCATGCTGTTGGTGACTTGTCCTTTATATTATTAGACCTGCTTGAAAAAGTTAAGACCCCTTTTATGTTAACGTCTTTCAAAATTGTCCCTGTTTTGTTTTTAATTAAAATATAGCATTAGCTGTATTATTATCATTACTTTGCTATTTTTTCTGATAACACATTTTCCTGGCATTTTTATGTGGCATCCTGGCGATCAAAATGTGTTTTTTTTCAAAACTAGTTATTTCAGAAATAAAAAATGCAAGTATCTATTTTAGTACAATTTTAAGAAAAAAACTGTACAGAAAATTTACATTTTGCATTTAGGAATCATTAAAAAAAACCTGTAGACAATATTTTCTCATAATGATCTGTTTTTAACTTTTTACAGTGACAACAAATTTGACATTTCAAGAAGTTTTCAGAAAATTCTGCTTTTATTTTTTCAGTCAGATCTAGCATTTATATTAAAAACTGTTTTGCCAAGAGGCTCGCATTCTGTCACTGACAAATGTAGCAGAGACTGCCAAAATAAAAAGATGCTACTTTTCTTCATTTTAAAACCTTTGTCAAAGTTCAGAAAAAGCTCTTAGAAACACCAACTATACTTTCGAACTAAATGATAATGTCTAAAGTGCTAACAAAATTTCAGGGCATACTTAATATTGCAAAACCACAGGAAAAAAAAAAAAGAAGAAAGAAAAGAAAGGAGCTGGAAGCTGCCTAGATCAAGACATTTGAAAAACAAAAATAAGGCTAAAACTGAAACCGTTCTGAGAGCTACACAAAGTGTTTCTCATTAGAGCAAGATAGCTATGAATATTAATATTTAACAATGTAATTTGAATAGATTTGGCGCAGCATCTTGTGCAGTAGGACTACACTCAAGTTCTGTGGCGTTCAGAGCACAAATACAGATTTTTAAAAGCTCCTGACGCTCCACATCATCGCACAACTAGAAAGTCACATAAAAGAGCCATAGCGGAGAGGCCTTGGGGGTCTCTGTACCTAGTCAGCCATGACACCTAAAGAAGTTTAGAGCTCCCAAAGGACTCTGCTCATGGAAAGAGGAAGAGTCTTTGTACCTTCAAGTGTGTTCTTTTTTTTTTTAAAGTGAAAAACCCCCCAAACCTCCTCATGTTTAAAAAAAAGTACCTTTTGTCTCTTAGCAGTCAAATTGTCTTTGTTTAATAACTAGGATGTACCTTCTTTCTTTTTCAAAACTGTGCGACTCATCTCCAGAATACACACAACACCCACCACTGGCACCGTTTTGATTAAAGAGTAAATACTGATGCATATTAATGAGAAAAACAATGGCTTGACCGAGCGTAAGCTTCTTAGCATATGTCTTGTTAATCCACTGACTGTCTAATTCAATGGGGACTAAATTCTTAAGATCTTTGATCATTAATATTAATCAAAACTTTAACTTGGATCAAGAGGCTCACACTGGATCACTTGGAGGCTTGGATCACACTGGCTTAACCGTTCCCCAATTGTAGCACTTCCCTGGCAAGAATGTCACCAATTTAACATCCCCGAAATATAAAAATGAGGTTTTTGGTATGAGATCTCTGGCTGTATATGGGAAGTTTCCTACAGACATCTTTCACTTCTATCACACGAAGGATCAAGCTCACTATTTCTCCGAAACATCACTGTGATGTTATTGCACATCTCTGTACAGGCTGGGATAAACAGTCGCAATGCAGCAAGCAGAACACTGATATAAAATCCTCCCATATCAAATCTTTTAACACGTAAAATATATAACTTTTTTGAGCTCTTGTTCAGCTCCCAGAGTTGAATGAAGAGCGCACACACTAAACAGCAGTTCTCAACCCTTCCCATCAAGGTCCAGACCACAGTAAGACATTTTTGACCCACATACCCGGTTTCATGCCTATCCTAGCCTGATCATACAAAGTTTATTTTAAAAAGGATTAAACTTATTTTTATTACAGTATTTTAAATCACATACATTAATTATTATTAATTTCTAAAACGGCATACATTTTTTTTTCAAGTCGCACATTCCACACACTCACCATATTTGCTTCTTTTCACCAGGCAAATTTTGTCATGTTCCTGCTTTAACTCCCAAAGGCCTGTTACACCTCTCTACCCGTAGCTTCATTTTATCCCACACCTTTCCCAACAAGAAATAAAGAAATAACTCTTCAAAATCCGTGCTTACTAGTTCTAAGTACTGGAACCTCCTTTTTAAAAACTTGTGTTTTAAAGCAATATAAATTCTACAGAAAATCCAAGAGCACTGAAATGAAAAAGATTTCCTTAAGCCACAACCCTTTTCCAAAATACCTTGACTACCAAAAAAAAAAAACAAGCCAAAAGCTCAATTAGGATCAAATTAAAGGTCATCAAGCCCAGAATCCTGCCTCTAAAAGCAATCAGCTGGAGATACTCATCTTGCACAGATAAGGTCTGTTTGCAGTGATTCTCTCCTAGCTTCTGGCAATCAGCAATTTAGAAACTTCTAGAGACAGAGGTCAATAGCAACAGCTGGACTTACCATCCAAAGATACTCTGTGCCCCCCTGAACCCATATAGAGCTGTGGTCTTGACAACATCCTGCTATAGCACTCATCAGGCAAAGCAGCATTCTCCTAACCTTTTTTTTTTTTTCTTTTCTATCTTGGGGCTCACCTGACCCGGAATTTAAGAAATTTTGTTTAACAGACTGGGCTTTCCATAAGGCTTCTGCTTTTGAACTAAGACATATGTTTTAAAAGGGAATTTCTTCTTAGCTTATAAAAAGGTAAACAGCGCTGTAAATACATAAGCGGGGTAACTGCTCTACCTAAGAAATAGTGGATGATCACAAAAGCCTGCTTGTCAAATACACCTTGTGCAAGCACTAAGAACTGTTTATTCTGGAAACGGTACAAAAGCATCCTGAGATAAAGCAGCATTGCTGATGTGGAAAAAATGAAACATTCCACATTATTCACAGTCATTCTGCCCATATGAAAAGTAAATTAATTTTCATTCCTGTTCTCAAAAGCAGGAATATTTTTTCACATTATAAGAGAAAAGCGTTGGACTTAAAGACTTTCAGAAATGTTTATATGTGAACACAGAGTCACAGATAAAGACAGCTTCACCTCTTTTTCATGGGGCCAGACTGTCAATTAAGGACAATCCAAAGGCTCTCAGCTTTGTCAGCTAAACGCAACCCCAAACACACCTACCCATGCAAAATGCCCCATGTGTCAGTACTATCTGACAGGTCTGTGCATGGAAAATGGGGAAAAGGTGCTCAGCAATTTGTGTTCACTGAGCGCTCTCTATTCTCCGAGACGTGGACTGACCTCCACTATTACTGAATTCATCGTACAAACTCCTATAGAATATGCCTCTAAATTATGGCTTGCGTTTTACGTCCCACCCATTACCACTGAGTTAATTACAGTCTGGATTTAAACGTTATCATTAGTTACAACGTGTAAGACGTGCGAAAGGGAATTAGATATATATAATGTCAGTTCTCTCTCTCTAAATTGTTTAAATAAGGGAGGAAAAGACAAAGAAATTATATGGTACAGAATGTGGCGTCTACATCATAATTTGATACCTACTGCTGAGGAAACTCAAAGATACAGCATTTATGGCCATAGTACTGGATACTGGGTGGTTTCTGGGATGTAGCCTCCACTGAAATTTGGCATCCTTGTGTAGTTTTGGGCAAGTGGTGGTCAGGTCTGCGCCTCAGACGTGTACTCAAATCACTGAATTACTCATAAAAAGCAACTGCTCACCAAAACTGGCTCCAACACCAAGTGAAGAACTGCTCAGAAAAAGCAGAATTCAGTTTCTAGCACTCAGCTGAAGACTTAGTGAGGATTGTTCATAACAAAATGTATAATAAGTAACTTCAAGACTCTCAGATATTGTAGTGGTGAATTAATGTAACTGCTTAGACAAAGAGCACTCAACAAGGCTGACTGATCAAATTTCCTAAAAAGCCCCAGAAATAAGAGCATTATGTTATATTTATCTCTAGCCATATTAATATAGGAATGTGTACTTATAGCCAAAATTCTTGTGGACCTTGTCTCTCAATTATTCATGAATAAAATATAAACTTTACTATGACTTTAGTTATGTGAAGAGGTGATGAGAAGGAAGCCAGTTATGAAATAGGCTCAGATGATGCCAGTCCAAGTATGTGTCTGAAAACAGCTAAATTTCTGAGGCAGTGAAGTACCTCTTAAGCAACTACACAAAAACATGCAGGGAACATCAAGAAAGGATGCTCATGTGCTATCTGTTACTTCTTGCTTAAATGTTTCTTCAGAGAGAGGGGGATTTGATACAGATTTTTGATGCGGCTCATTCCATTGCTAATATGTGTTCTTTTTTTTAAAGAGAAAAGACCCCCAAACCTCCTCATCTTTAAAAAAAGTACCTTTTGTCTCTTAACAGTCAAATTGTCTTTGTTTAATAACTAGGATGTACCTTCTTTCTTTTTCTAAACTGTGTGACACATCTCCAGAATACACACAACACCCACCACTGGCACCGTTTTGATTAAAGAGTAAATATTGATGCATATTAACGAGAAAAACGATGAGAACAACTTACTTCTAAGCATCCATTTTAATATTGTATTGACCTTCTACTCATACATGTAAAATCCTGAAATCCTAACTCAACTGCCAAGCCAGAGTCTAACCTCTTACAAAATACTTAATATAAATGTCACATAAACCATTATCATTATGAACCGTCTCTACTCTGGTTGATACGGGCAATGCTCTACCATTACAAGACCGACATTTTATTTGGTGCACTTTCACCAGCTCGTTTGTGTATCTTCTATTAATGAAAACTTACATTTCTACCAGCAGTAAAAATAAAGGATTGAGGCAATTTTACTTGAATTTTAATGATAGGAGCTACACAGATAGATAAAGAAAATCATGTAAAACATACACAGTACAAGAAAGGTCATAAAATGTCATAGAATATAGAATCTTTCAAATGTATAACTCTGTACAGTGCTTCAGTGCTTAGCACTGAACAGAATGTTGAGAAGATCCTGACATTTTAGAGACATTTTAAATATACTGCATATATTCTAAATACACTACACATATTTTCAATATGCCCAGGACCATTGTGAGTTTCAGTTTCCAAAAGGCTCCAACGCAAGAGCTAAGTGCATGAGGAAGACCATGTTACATTGGACATGTCCTGTTAACCTCAGGGGTTTTGTCAGATTCAAATAAGGCAGAAGAATGACACAGATGGCTGCCGTGGAGCAGGATTCGACTCTTTCTCTGCATTACCTAATGGTTCCTACTTTTTTAAAGACAAAATGAAGTAAAAAAGAATCATGGTTTTTGGAAAGAACTCATAAGCAAACGTAAAATGATGCTAACCTTTATGAACAAACAGCAAATGAAGATGAATTAGTACCTCCAATCAAATTGCATTTGATTTTCTGTGAGACTGGAAACTTCACAGCAGTAGAAAAAAAACACAGACCGAATGAAACCTGCTGCAAAAGCCTTAGTTTTGATGACCTTTGAGAGCTGGCATTGTGGACAGGACAGCAAAGTTAAATGACAGAGCCCTAATGGTTCAGTAATGGTCCCACCCCAGTACACTACCTCTGATGATGAGAGACCTGACTAACTAAAAATGACCTTCTATAGCTGTGGCAATGTAATTTCAGCCCTGGTGGCAATACACTGGAAACCAAACCTCTTTTCAGTTTCAAACCTCAGCCTTTGAAAATAACATTAAAGGCTCATGTTGAGAGACTGCTTTTTAAACATTTTTTCCAAGGGAGAACTGAAATGTAAGTGTCTCCAGTAGGGAAAGCTCTATTTGTGCCTTCTCCTGTGGATAACGGCAGCAGGGAGAGGGGAACTTCAATTCCCTGTCAGCACTCCAAACTGTCATCTCAATGCAAGGCTGCAGTGGCCTTCAAAAGATTTAATTTTTAAAGAAAGTATCTACTCCTACATAAATGGCACATTAAACCGTATCACAGAATTCAGCACACCATCTGCCTAGCCATGACTCCGAATGAAAATGTTATTCAAGCTCTTGCCCATATTTTCCATCCAAATATTTGTACAGTTTCAAATAGCCTAAGGAACCTGGTGCTGACATCATTCGCATTGAAATCAATAAAAGCTCTGCCTCTGGCTTCAACAGGAATGGCCTCAAGCATCCTCCATCAACATCTTTGAAATACTAAACCAAAACTGCTACAGCTGTCACTGAAGGAAGTAATGTATTTCTATTTCTATTTACAACCACCCTGAATGCGCGGGGCACTTTATAAACTCATGTAAAGAAGGTCACAAGACCGGTGGTCACACGGGGCACTAATTTATAGCAGTTATCTTGAAAAAAGCCTATTCAGAAACAGTTGCATTGATAGATTTCCCCATAAGACGAGGCCTGAGACAGCAGCTACCGACATGAACACCAACACTCCAGTCGCTCATCTGGACGGTGTGCATCCCCAGACCATGTAATCTGAAGTTTTATTTCAGATAAATGCCCACCACGAAGAATGGATGCCATGACTAGTAACAGCTGTCCGAGCTCTTGTGACAAACTGCAAAACAACGGTGTCCTACGGTGAAGCGTACCAACATTACAGCCGAAGCATGGAGAATCGCAGAGTGCGCGGCTGGTGGTCCAGGTGGTGGGAGGGAGGAAAAGAGATGCAGCATTGCACAAAGGGAAATGGTAACAGAGACTGGTGAGAAGAGGAATCCTGAGGAGGCAGCGATGAGAAAGAGGAGGAAGAGGAAAAAGGCACTGAAGCACAAAAAGAAAATATGGGAACCACCACTATAGATCAAATAGAATACTCAGAAAGCCAGTGATATACATGTATTAATTAAACTTTATCACCATGGCCCTGGACTGCGCATAACCTTCAGATGGATTTAGCAGAAAACCTGCAGGCATAGTCCTATATTCCATAATTTTTATTTTTTTTTTAAGGAACAAATTTGTAAAACAATTCCTTAGCTAGGTATATAACTCTAAATATGTGGTGCACGCTTTCTTCGTTAGAGTCATGTATACAGCTAAAAGTGACCTTAAGCTTTACGGAACATTAATTATTAGAATGAAATGAGCACTACAGATGGAATTCATATTTGAAAAGTGAAAACCCTTAATACTAAAAACTACTTGCCTGAGACTGAATTGGGAACATAGCTGTGTAACCACTGGTCTGTTATCTTCTAAAGGGCACTAACAGACAAATACTCATCCCAGACGTTCAGAAAGTCATTTTACCGGGATATAATAGGCATATACTAAAGGTCATTTGAAACTGAAGTTTCTGGTCGGGCTTCGACTTTGCCATACAGCAAAAGACATTAAAAGAACAATTGAGCTGGTATGTGGCTTTAGTGCATGTGAGAATTCTGCTCTGCCATCCACAATGAACAAAGCTGTTCTCTTTTATTGCTTTATTCGGTACTTGAATATTTGCCTTGTAAGAGAAATTGTTTTTGCCTAATGCTATGTCTGGTACTTCAGGTGTGGTCTGGCCAGCTTTTTGTAGCATATTCTGGAGTGCTTTTAAATCATCTCCAGGCAGAAACAGAAATCAAAAGCAGCGACCTTTTCGGATCCCCCTCACTAACATCCAAGTGGCATTAATGGGGCATTAACAGGCTATGCAAACACAGAAAATACGCATCCCAGTTCCATAAGGACCCGAGCAGCACTGGCAGACTGGTCTCTCTGAGCTTCTTCCCAGTGGCAGGGTAAGGATGTCTCACCAAAGCGAGATACTCCCTGTACTGAACAGTCGGTCCAGCTCCTCGGCAGCTCGCCGGGACCCGGCCCGGGAGGGCAGCTCCACGCAGCGCCCTTTCCCAAGTCCCCAACTTCTGCCTGTCCCCAGCCACCGTGTCCCCACACTCCCCCTCGGGCCAGCCGTCCCGTTCGTTACCGACCGCGCGTTAAACGGGACGATCGCTTGTGCCCCTCCTTCCTCTCCTTCTCTCACCTTGTCGCATCCTCCCGCGTCCCTGCCCTCCTCCTCTCCCCCCCGCTCCCAGCCACCGTCCCCTTTCCCCCCGCTCCCCTCCCGTCCCCCCCGGGGACCCCTCCCGCCGCCCACCCCCGGGATACCTGCCGCCCCCCGAAACAAAGCCACCCTTGTGTGTGTGTCCGTGTCCACCCGGCCGCGGGGGGGACCCCCGGGGCGTCCCGGGTGGGCGTGGCCGGGGCGGGGCGGGCGGCGCGCGGCGGCGCTGTGCGCAGGCGGCGGCGGAGCGGGGCCGGCAGCAGCGGGGACAGAGCGGCCGGGGGCGGAGGGGACAGCGCGGGCGCCGCGGCTCCCCCGGCACCGCTGCGGGCCGGGCTGGGCGCCGGAGCTCCTCCTGGGGCGGCGGGGGTAGCTGCTTGAGATTTATTTATTGTTATTTTGTTGCCTTTCCCGTCCCGTCTCCGCACTTTGGTTACTTTGGCTGGGCTTTTTTTCCCCTTTTTTTGGGTGTTTTTTTTCCCCGCTTTTTTTTTTTTTTTTGGGGGGAGGGGGGGCACAGCGGAAGGAGGATGGGGTTCGAGCTGGATCGCTTCAACGGGGACGTGGATCCCGACTTCAAATGCAACCTGTGCAACAAAGTTCTGGAGGACCCGCTGACCACCCCCTGCGGCCACGTCTTCTGCGCCGGCTGCGTGCTGCCCTGGGTGGTGCAGCAGGGCAGCTGCCCCGTCAACTGCCAGCGCATCTCCACCAAGGAGCTCAACCACGTCCTGCCCCTCAAGAGCCTCATCCTCAAGCTGGACATCAAGTGCGACAACCACGCGCGGGGCTGCGAGGCGGTGGTGCCCCTGCAGCACCTGGGCGAACACGCCGAGACCTGCGACTTCTCCCCGGCCAAGTGCCGCAACCGCGGCTGCCGCCAGGTCCTCAACCTCCGCGACGTGGAAGCCCACATGCGGGAGCGCTGCGAGGCGCGGCCCGCCGGCCTCTGCGAGCAGGGCTGCGGCTTGATGCTGACCCACGGCGAGCGGCGGGCCGGTGGCCACGGCTGCCTCCGCGCCCTGCGAGCCCACGGGGCCGCGCTGCAGGCGCGGGCGGCGGGGCTGGAGAAGGCGCTGAAGAAGGAGGCGCTGCGAGCCGGCAAGCGGGAGCAGTCGCTGCTGTCGCGACTGGCGGCGGCACAGCTGGAGCTGCAGGTGACGGCGCTGCGATATCAGAAGCGCTTCACGCAGTACAGCGCTCGCCTCGACGCCCTGGCCCGCGCCCGCGCCGCCTCCCCCGGCAAGGTAAGGGGGGCGGGACGCCCGGTCCCCCCGTCCCTGCGCTCCCCCCGGCGGCGGTGCGGGGCTCGGAGGGGGGACGCCTTCCCGCCTGTCTCTCGGCGGGTTTCTGCCGAAAGGAGGGGCCCCGCAGGGGTCTCGGTCCTGCGTGGGGGCTGCCCCCCGGCCGGCAGCGCGGCGGTGGGCCGCGGGGGCTCCGGTCTGCGAGCGGGAGCCCAGAGGGGCCCGTCCGGCCCCAGAGCCTTTGAAATACCTGAGCTTTGGCTTCTAATAGCCCTCACCTACCGGTTTCCATATATATATTTCCATCCACATATATATATATGTGACCATCGTTGGTATCTGGACCCCATATGGCAATTCACGGATCAAAATACCAAGCGCACGGTATGACTATTTTTTTCTCAGTTCTCTCCCCAAAGAAACCTCTAAACAGCAAAATTGGAATTTCCAGGGCTGGAAATGGTATTAAACCACCAAAAATTGACTCCCGGGAGTAACACAAAGCGGAGTGAATTGGAAGAGGCTGTTGTGACCCAATGCTTTCCAGACCCTTAGCTCACCTAGTGTCCCAGAATATGGCTTCCCACAAAATGCTGTTTTACGGATTAGCTATTACACAACTCAGACACCTTGCTAGCTATTTCATGATCCGAAGCTATCATTTTTGTAACATCGGTGTCCAAATACAAGACGGCTGCTGTGTACTTGCATTTTTTCCAGAGTCACAGAGGGTTCTTTAAAAGCTCAATTTAGCAGGAGAAAAATTAACTTGACTTCAGCCCCTCAGAATCAGACCATTTATAAAATGACCGGAATCAAAAGCCAGAGCTACAACAATCCCCAAGTTTTAATTGGAATGAGGCTCCCCAGCGAGGGAAGCTCTTGAAACCAATTATCTTTTAAATGAAGACATTCAGAGTCCTCCCTGTGACCTGGAATGTGCTACCACAGACACAGCCAGTATTAAACTGTTCAAAACTGTCAAACATCTGTATTCACACCTTTGGTAATGTTGAGGTTCAGAAAGCTGCGTAAAGGAAACAAAACTTCATGTTAGAGTCTCTCTTCTCTTTTCTTTCTTTTGAGAAACCCAGAGCAAAACAACCCATCGTGTTTTGGCTAACTCAAAAAACAGAAAGAGTATTTTAATACTGAATGTGCTGTTTTAAATTCTGGCAATGCTGGTTGTGACACTGGTTAAAATCTTACTAAAACTGAAAATAAATCAGGGGCTTCACATTCACGTCAAGATTCAGGCCAGTTCTCTTCCGTCTCCTCCTTTTCCTGCATCCCCCCATAGTTTGCGATGGCTGTGGGGCTCTCTGCTCCCCCGGCCCAGCACGCAGCTGCCTTTGCTCCCTCTCACGTTGTGGATGATGGGAAAGCCCATCGTCCCATCCCGCTGTGCGAAATCATCTCACTGAACCTCTACCTCCTCGTCTCTGAGCGGATCTGAACAGCACACCTTTATTCTCACACTGCCCCTCCTTCCTTTCTTTGTGGCTAGTGATGATAATGTTGGTTTTGCGTTATTCAGCTCTGTAAAGTGTAGTGTGAGCTGCTATTACCATGAAAGGTGCTGCTTCACATAGCTGTGAATGTGCGTGGTACATAGTTTCCAGCAATACTTTTTATCAAATTTATGGATACAGCTGTCCGAGACGACTGTGCCTGTTTTCAGCCGTATTACAAAAGGCTGTTATACAGTTTTCTGAAGCAGCGCCTAATCTGAAGAAAGCTGGAAGGTGTCATGTCACCACAGACTTGTGGTCTAGCGGTCAATCAATTACATGTCTTTCACAGCATTTTGGGCAGCTTTCCAATACTAACAGCTTTAGTCTGCCCAGCTCCCAGAGAAGTACAATCGGGAAACTTGCATCTTTGTGCACTAGAGGGTTCTTTAAAAGACCTTTGGTAGTCACCTAGCGCAGGGGATGCTTTACCAATTTTGGGCTGTGGCACACTTCCAAGTTTTTACTCTGGGGTTATTTTCTCGGAGACGCTGGCATAGACTGCGCGGTGCAGATTGTAATGCTCAGCGGGGCATGCAGACTGGGCTAAGGATTCAGTCCCTGAACACACGGATTACAGGCATGGTAATGTGGAATAACTTATTTCAATTTCAGAAGTAATTTCTTATTCAAAGCATGCAGTGCCATTGGTATCATTATTTAATTATAATCATTATTAATATTTCATATATTTTGTTATAAATATAATTCAGTCTACATTAAAATGCAAGTAGGCCTGATACTAACAAACTGGGTTCATAGGTTAAATGTGGTGGTTCCAAAACTTACTGTAGGATGTTCTGGCTCCTCAGTAGATGAAGAAAAAGGATCTTCTGACTTCCCTGCCTGATGGTTCCTTGTCGCTACAGCTGTAGAACCCATCTAGAATAAATCAGATGACATATCCTCTAGTCAAAACAGAAGAAATGCTCACTTGCAGTTCTGTTTAAATGCTTAGTTAAAGGGGAAATATGATATTGAGGGACATTGGGCCATTCATGAAAGACCCCCATTTGTGGTCTTTTGGCTGGGGCAAACTTTTTCAGCAGCTTTGGAGACCCAGGTCTGGCTTTGCCTTTGCGTGAACTTCCTTTCGATATTGGATGAATCACATAGCTTTCCTGGGCTGCCATCTCCCATTTGTGAAGGGAGTTTCGTAACGCTGCCATAACTATATTGACAGAAGACATACATAAAATAGATATATTTCTACATACACACACAATTTTATAAGTCCCTTAAACAGATAAATGTGCCTTCACTGCCTCCAGTTGTTTTCCATGTGTGTTGGCACTGAGGGAACGTTTTAATTTTCCTGGGTATTTCCTGGATGCCTGATCTGTGCTTACTCCAAAAAACAAGTTTGAAGGTTTATTGAGAGAGTGACTATTTATTCCTTGGTGGGGAGAGGTAAGGCTTATTGTGGGGAGAGGTGAGGCAAGCTTGAGGAGGGAGTGGCAGGGAAGATGGTGTGTCTTACTCAAAATTAGTATTTCCTTTGAACAGACATGTCAATCCTGGAACATCAAAGTCTAAATAATCAAGGAAAACCTCATGCTATTCAAACAATGCTTAATCCTTGCTGAAACATACCACTGTTCACACCTATTGATAAGCTGATCTGGTCATTCCTTTATGTACACAGCCATCAAAGTCCTTTGGGAAGAAATGAGTAGGGAGGCTCAGCAGCAGTTGGTGGTGCTGGCTGCAGCCCTTCTGCTCTACTGACCACCAAAGGTAGGGACAGACTGGGGAACCAGTTCATGATCTGGTATTTAGGACCTCTAGTTTAATGCCTCTGTGGAGGTGGTAACACAAGTTTTAATTGTATAAAAGCCAGATGAAGTCCTTAAAAACAAGATGGTATCTTTTTCTCCAATGCAGCCTTTTCGCCAGTAAACAAGGAGCTAAGTGCTTCCCGTAAGGAAGACAGACCTCAGCCACAGCACTACCAAAGAAATTAGAGTCTTCCAATACCTAAAGGGAAAGGCAGTTTATTAGCTCCACATTACTCAGCTGGGAAGCACAGTAATTTCAAGAATTATGTTTAAGAGTTCTGTTCAGCTGTGGGAATACAAGATGCCAGGAACCATCGGGTCTGCTGCCGAACCAGCTGCCGGGGCAGGGCTGGATGCCGGCCACTGCATTTCCACAGTTACCTCACTGTTTAATGATTGTTTCACTGGAACGCCAGACATGTTGGGAGGCGGGGAAGAGAAAGGCAGAGCCCTGCAAAAGTCATTTGCATCGTGGCTTCCTTATGAAACGAAGAAGGTTGTTAAAGATGTGAATTGTTAAGATGTGAATCTGCAAAAATACCCAAGTGCTACAGGCAGTTTACTGCTGCCTCCCCAGCGCCGGGGCGGTTGGGCACCGATGGTGGGATTAGCACTCTGCACTGACATGTGGGTTGTGCTCAGTAAAACGATGCTGCTGCCACGGAGAAGGTGGAGAGAGTGTACACATCCATCCGAACGGGCTGGAAAGTTTCTTTAATCCCCCCCCCAGGCGTTTTTCAGGAATACCTACAAAAAGCTGCATTACCTTCCCCCCCCCCCGCTTTTGACTCATTCCAACCCACCTGCTTTAATACTTGTTCTGCTAGGTATAAAACCATCAAATTATAGCCACATAAGGAGGCTTTAATGAAAACATTCAACTTCAATTACTGAAAGTGTCTTGAGAGCAGTGTCGTAATTGTTTCTTGCTTGTTCTAATTGATTTGCCTTCTTAAAAAGGCATAATAGGGGAAGTAAACAGTGGCATTAGGCATGGCCTTGTCTTTCAAATCCCGAATTATCAGTGCCTGAAAATGGTTTTAGAGGACTGGAAATTTGCTCCTTGAAATCCTTTCTGAGGTCTGGGTTTGAAGACTTGCAGGGAAATAGCCTTTAATTCATGTTTCATTCCTGGGTACCTGATTCTCGCTGATGCCGAGCGCAGGCAAATCCAAATAAAACCAGTCGGAGCTTATTCATGTTTCTCAGTATCAGGTCCAAGTCTATTTATTATTTGACCTGGAGGAAAGATAATGATCGCAAAGTGATGCAAAAATTGTAAACCAAATTTTGAGGTGGAAGGTGTTGGTGCAGCTCGCCTGCGGTGGAGCTCCAAGCACGCGGTCAGTGGAGCGCTGCCAGTTTACACTGGCAGGGAACTGGGCTTTGTTATCAGCCCCAAATCTGTAGGAGTAATTCAGTAATCCAGGATTACTTTGACTTTTTTTTATGAGTTTAATAGACATTAATATTTGATTGGCAACTTCAAATTGATGTGTTAGAAGAAAAATGCACAAACTAAAAACATCTGCATCGAATTACAATGTAACTGTTGTCATTTTTGTCATTAATTGGTTATGAAAACCAGACTTGTAAGATAATTTCCTCAAACTTTTTTGTGTTCATAACTTTTTCACCCTTTGGATAAAACAAAGAAAAAGACTTTGGAGGTAGCAGGGTTCATATATATCTGTAGATGCACGACATAACTGATCCCATTCTGATTTCTAAAAAAACCAAAACTGTTATTCCAATAGCTTTTTGTAGTGTTCTGCTCTTGTCTGTTGTATAGTTTTGTAGTGTTCTGCTGTAAGTAACAGACACTTGATGGAGATTGTAGTTAGTACGCTGTGAGGATTTAGTTGTCTTTAACGGTACATGCACTTACTTTTGTCTTAAGGAAAGTTAACAGACCTAAGTAACATCACTATGCCATAAAGGACATTTTGTATGGGTTTGTATCTATAGTTAGGAACAAGCTGGGGTAAGGACAGGAAAACAGATCATGTTTATGCAGTCCCCCAAATGCTACAAGTCCATCCAGTCTATCTTTGTTGTACATTTTTTGTCCAGTCAGAGAACTGTTCACTGCACAATTTCATGGTTTAGAAAATTAACATAATGTTTTTCAATTATAGAAGATTTTTGGTTTGCTAGTGTTAGAATTCCAAAGAAAAAAATTATTCATGGCAGGTGCTGCGAAGAGCAATTGGCATCCTAGCTCTTTTGCAAAATTTGTAGCTGTTTTGTTTAATGCTGTTTTCCAAAACTCACCAGAGAATTTCTGTTGTATAAGGCTTCACGTTTGATGCCGTTTAAAACAATGCCATGTAGCTAGCATGAGAGAAAAGCAACATAAAAATGCAGTCCTAAGATTCAGTCACTGTCAAGCATTGGAAAAGTCAAGAATTTGACTACTGGAAACATGGAGCATGTTAAATAACACATCACATATGACTAGGTCAAGTAGTTGCAGGAACCAGTATTACATATAAATATCTTCTGTTGCTGTTAAGTGTCTCTCTGTGGATCTCAATAAAAAATACGCATAAATCTTAGGGGGTGGGTTTCGCAGAGAGGTGCTGCTGGAGGAGGGTGGGTGGCTGGAGGCTGCGAGCTGCTGGCTTGGCTCCTGCAAAGGTTTTCTAACTATTTTTCTCTACTACATCGGGGGAAAAAAATAAGAAATCAACCTAACAAACTTGCATAGAAGTATTATCTATCCTACCTACCAATGCACACAAATGTTTTTAGTATGTTTATCTGTTCTTTGTAGGGTGAAGAAACTAAAGCACTGACTCTCGTCCTTCATCGTGACTCTGGCTCTCTTGGATTTAATATTATTGGTGGCCGACCATGCGTGGTATGTTAATTGTTAAAATATGTTTGCCCTTTCCAGTTGGGAAAAGCATGTAGGTCAACACTTAGAGGAAAAATGCTGCTGACAAGCATTTGCTTCTCTTGGGATTCTTTCAGAGCAGTTCTTGCATTCGGATTTGTATCGGATGTCTAGTAACTACACTGTCCTTTCTCTCACAACATGTTTCTTCTTGCACATCGTCACAGCTAGCAACGTTCATATTGGTGCAGTGTCGCTCCCAAAATGGTGAAACCTGTGGTATCTCTTTCTCAGACCATACTGCGTTGAAGGTGTTGCATGAGTTCAAGGACCACAGCTTTAGGCTCTTTACAGTTCATTAAGAACACGTTATTTACTCTCCTTTCCACCAGAGATTAAGCAGCCCTCTGTGCAGGTGAAGGGATGTAACTTAAACAACTGACTTTTGAATTCTATGATTTCAGCAGATGTTTCCTGCACCATACACTCACTAATGTATTTTTTCTGGATGCTTGTTGGCTGGAGCTGCTGCATATGACTTTAATTAGATCAAGGAGTGGATTATACCTTGTCCTAGTAATTTAGAAAGTATTCAGAACTACTTCTTGGCCACTCGGAAATCTGACATTAATCACGATTTATTCCTAGTAAATTCACTTGAAAGTTATTCTTTCTTTATAGTTAGAGTTTTTAAATTTTCTGAGACGTTGTTCTGCACTGGTAGAAGCTGGTGACACAATACATAGGAATATCAAAATACCTTGTTAGGTATAAGTTGTTTTTCATGGTTTTATTTTTAAGTCTCCAGAGGCAGAGCTGTGCAATTAAAAATAAAAATGCACTGTTGTCTTATGTTTGATGTGCAAGCAGGCTGCTGTCTCACCAGAGTTTACATTATGAATAATTGTAATGACAATTACTACTGAGCTGTACTAAGAGAAAAATTATTATCGTGCAACTCATGTACCTAATGGAAGTCCATTCCTGGTTGTTTAATCTCTCAGAATGGGAGTATCGGGTGTTCTCATTAGCACAAAGTAATTCCATATTAAGACATCAGCAAGAATATTTCTTTCAAATTACATGCATTGTTGTGACATGGACCAATTTTAGCTGAGGGCCAGAGTTAGTTCAAGGTACAATAATATATTTTTCTTTTCATCCTTAAAGGACAATCAAGATGGTTCATCTAGCGAAGGAATTTTTGTATCGAAAATAGTTGACACGGGGCCTGCTGCTAAGGAAGGAGGGCTACAGATTCATGACAGGATTATTGAGGTATGTGAAGACATTATCCAGTCCCTTTTAATAGTGCGAGTTCCATCTCGGGTCTTCAAATGGCATGATGTTTAGTGTGGGTTTAGAAGAAATGTACTGTGGTAAACACTGTCTAGAAGACATGTCTGTTAAAACATGCTTGACTTGATTCAGTGCTGACCTTCATGGCTTTAGGTATAGTTCTTACCTAAATATAGAAACCAGATTATGGATGGTATGTGCATGTCCTGACTTTCTGAGGAGCTAGCATCTATCTGGTATGCCGTAGATATTTCTTTTTAAAGCTATTGGAAACTTGTAAGTTATTTAGTTAAAACCATATGTGAAATATCTGTGGTGTAAACCATGATTTTATTTTTCTTGGTATTTAATACCAAGTTTTGAACAGTTAGAAAAAATTCTGCTCTGCAATTTCTGTATGGTTTATTATAAAAGTGTCTTAATGTTGTCTGTAAGTCCTTATGCTACTCAGATTGCAGTCTGAATTTCTTCTCATTTTGCCAAAGTCTTGACCTCAATAAAAAGTCCTTCCTGTGAAAGCGATGGTTGCTTGAAACGTTTCTCACAATTTGCAGTGAGCAGATTTCTTTTTTTGGGGGAGAAAGGTTAGTTTTCATGAAACAAAATGCAGCTGATTGTGAGTCAGTTTCCCGTTGTGTAGCATTTTACAGTTAAGAAAAAGTATTCTTCACTGTCTTATTTTTGTAAGCTGGAGAAACTTTGGGAGTCTATTGTTCAAAAAGATAAGTGCGGTGTTTGTTGCCAAGGATATCATGGAACAGCCAGTTTCTCTAAGTAATGGAATTCCATTGCTCTTATGTTTTGCAAATGAGTAATAAACAGCTGTTAAGGATTTTCTGTTGGCAGGGGACAATGTGTATTTGCTATTTTCTGTACTGTTATGGTAAATTGTATTCACAGTTTAGAAGGATATAAAATATTAATTAAGTTTCTTCATACGGGAAAGAATGGAGCCACAGTAGCAGAACTATAAAAAGATAAGAAGCTGAGCTGTGAAATGATCCAGAGTTGCTTAAACTATATGTATGATGTAACATAATTGCGAAAAGGTCTGGACAATTTTGTGAGAACTATGCAATTTTGTTTGAACTGAAAGTTTTCCCATAAGCACGTATTTCCCCAAAGCCTATTTGAAAAGCTGACATCCGTTTCTGAAGTAGTACATAGTCACACAAACCAAACAACTGTATGAAAACCAAAACTTTGGAAAATCAAATACCCCAAAGTTAGGAAATGTCCTAGTCCCTCTCTGCAAGCCTGGTTCAGGCTCCTGGAGTGTAAGCACCGTAAGTTGGTCTGTAATTGCAGTCATATGGGATTTGGCTGCAGCAGTCCCCCTCGCTCACGGCACAGGGACAAGGACAGCTAACCTCCATGGGCTCTACAGCATCTGCTCTCTCTTGCAAGGGACCTCACTCCTTACTGCTTTTCTTTTTTAAAACTTTTTTTTACTTCCTCCATACTGCTCCATTTCTCCACAAGTTTAGCGTTTGGTGATGTTAGCACAGGCCAGGCTAAGCGACTAAATGCCGCTCTGCTGGGTGCACACCAGTACCCTGAGAAGACGCCAGAGGAAGGCAGGCGGGTGGGCTTTCTGCTGTGCGTCTTTTCTGTGTCTCCTCCCAGAGCAGAGTCAGGCCTGTGTGAGCAGTGTTCGTGCAGGGTCTTTTCCACAGTTCAAGCTGCATTTTCACATAAGAGAAAACGCCAGAATAAAGACACTAGAGTGATTTGTTGTATTTGTAACACACCAAGGGTAGCAGGAAGCCAGGTGTTGACATGGGTTGACGTGTGTTGACAACTCTTGTCGTGATGACCACAAAGTCGTTTTCATATTCAGTCTTCTCACCTCTAAATATACACGAAATGTTGATGAAATTAGCATGCTGTTTCCCAATAGTTGACTTTGGGTGCCTCCACATCAGCATCTGAGTTTGGAATAGGAGTCTCCTGTTGAAGACAGTCTCTGAATGGCACCCAGCTAATGCGGCTTGATTCCCATTGTGGAGCAGTCTCTAAGTGTGCTAACAGGATTCTTTTATAAATAAAATTAATTCATTTAATGCACCCCGGCCACTACAGGCATCCAGTTCACAGAACTGGACTCAAGTGCTCTAATACAGAGCCCTCAAAATACATGTAAGCATGGACATCAGCAACTGTTTCGTTCTGTATTCTGTACAATTTATATTTAGTGTGCTATATCTACCCTAGTCTGAGTTAAGGAAAAGGGATACTTCTGCATCAAGGCATCTACGTGAGCTTTATCATACTAACATCCAGTTATCTTACATAATTGAAATATCCTGTAAATGATCTAGATGAAAATTAAGTCATGTCCAGTGATAGTGTCCTTCTAGTGGAAAAAATTTTTATAACCTTCACAGTGCTAAAGTTTCGATTTGGCAGTTTGTCTGAAAAATCATTTCCAGATTTAGCTGTAACTGGCAGGACACAGCTGGAGGACTCGGATAGAGCTTGGCATAGAGAGCAGAGCATCCCAGCACGTCACATTTGCTTTCAAAAGCATGAAAGACGGTAACTTAACTATCTAGAACTTCTTTGACTTGTCCATTCAATATTAAGATTTTATGTATCACCAGCATGATTGTAAATAGACTTTCACAAAGAGCTCTTATTCCAATATAAGCTGCTGAGTGTAACATCTCCAAAATTAATTCCAGCATCCATCACAGAGAATTTACAATGAAGTAAAACATAAATTATTTGATTTCCTTTTGGAAAATGTTCCTTTGCTGCGGATCTTCTGGTGGGTGTGTTCTGGAGCACATATAAAATAAGAGTGTCATTTCTCATTTTTAGAACTGTTACTACATTTCTAATTACTGAGCAGGGATTAGGCAGTGTAAAATACAGACACATACATAGGACTGTTTATAGCTGATAGCAAATGCATTGTTATATTGATATTTGCTTGCAAATTCTATTCCCTGACAAACTGATATGGAGATAAACTTTGAATTACGTCAGTGATAATTTTTAAACAAGCTTTCCTTATGTAATTTGGATTTCCTGTTCTACATCTTTTAGAAAGTTAAATACAAAGAAGTTAATCAGGTTTAAGAATTGTCTTGAATTTTCTGTAAAAGCTATTTTTGGCCCTTTGTATATCACTGACATAAGTAATGCCACTGTGAAGTACATGTTTCTCCGGCTAAGTGACATACATTGAGATGAGTGTTGCACAGTCTGTGCTTCAAAGCAGCACGTAACAGAAATACAGATAAAATCCTTTTTCCCTTGTATTTTGTTTTACAGAGTCTATTAAATAATAATGATATTTAGTGCTTACATGGTCCTATGAAGATTGTGTTATGGCTGTTAACTGCTTCATGATTTCCCCTCACTGTTTAATAATATTATCCTTATTTTGCAAATGGGTAATCTGAAGTATCCAGGGAAATAACTTCTACAGATTCTTGTGAGATTAGGGTTAAAGACTTGGATCTTGGTTTATTTGTAACTGCTCCATGTAAACTAATGCTTCTTACCTATATCTGTTTTCAGATCTTTCACAGTTGCTTTAGAAGTGAGGAAGTAATGATACCAAGAGATTTTCTCTGGTTTGACTACATGTTTTTCCTGCAGTTCTGTACTTCCACGTTCAAAGCAAGCAGCTGATTTAATGCAGTACTGAATTATTGTAAAGATGTTCCATAGCAAATTGCCATGTTAAAAACATACTGAAACTATTGATTTTTATGCAAAGGAATTATTGTTCTCATAGATTTCATTTTTGTCAGGGTAACAAAATGGTCCTAATTTCCTTTCTTAACAGAAGTTGGGTCAAGTCCCAGCCATGAATGCCTCCTCTACACAGCTGCTTGGCATTTCTTAAGACAAAATTAGATTTTCAGAGTTTTTATTTTTAAGCACATCAGCTCTGAAAGATTATAAATTAAATATGGCATTCTCTTCTCACTAACTAGCAAACTTGTTTGTTTAACTTTAGGCCTGTTTAGAAAGAAGGCGGCTTTTGAAACTCTGACTGCTTGCCGCCTTAAAAAGTTTTAAGCACAATTAGGGTACTGTTGAGGTAGTATAAACTGTCACAGCCCTACTGAAACCTTGAGGATTTATGCCACCTGGGACTTGCCCAGTGTTTCATGCTGCTCACAGGAAGGATCATTAGTTTAGGAGCTGAGATCACGTCTTAGTGCATTTGATTGATTTTCCCCAAAGCACACTCATTTGCTACAAATTACAGGCTGCTGTTCTATTACGTGGATTTCTTTGCAGATTACACATAAGAGCGGTGAAACTTTTTAGCAAATCATCTTCTACTGCCTACATACAAACAAAATTTGCAATTTGCTGTGGGTTCCCTGTTTATCCTGTAGTAGGTGAGCTGCTTTGGCAGAGCCACTTTCTGCTCACATGAGGTGACTTTCAGCAAAATTGATTTGGTAGCTGTGTTAGTGTACTCTCTGAAAAGTCAAATCAGCACAGAGCAAGTACATCAGCCAGAGAGGAGCGGCGAGAAGGGATGCACCGGCAGGTGCATGCCGTACCTTTCCCCGTCCGTGACACATGTGCTAAGAAAGATCTGCTGCGGAGGCAAGGAGGATTTTAAAACTGAGTGCACAAATAAATGAAAAAATGTTTCATGTGGTCTGGTGCGTGATGGGGTCTAGTTTTTCCACAAGACACAGTCAGTCTCCAGGCTGAAAAGGCTCAGTGTATTACCAGCAGAATGCAGTTCTCCCTACCCTCTGCGCCCTGTTCCACTTATCACCACTCACAGACAGCTCACAAGAGACTTCCACAAATAATCAGTAAATAAAATTATTGACTGAACGCGGCCTTCACTTTCTCATTGCTGGTGAGCACTTTCAAAAATTATGCCAGCTTTAGTAGGATAAACCAAAGCCTATAGCTGCTTGCAGGAAACTTACTGCAAGCGCTGTCTGAACGCCAACAAGCCTATAGGTTAAACAGAATTTTTTCATTGTCATGAATGGAAGAGTTCAGCTCTGCAAACGAGAGTTACTGTGCAACTACATACACTTAGGAATTAATTTTCTAGGAGAAAACATTTTCAGACAGTGACTTAAAATTGGTTGTTCGAGTTCCTGCCAGGACACGCAAGCACATTAGAGCATTTGTGGAGAGCGAACAGGACGGGGCAGTGAGAGCAGCTATAGCAGAGTCAGCTTTTTTTAGAGTTTATGCTCCTAGAAATCTTTCCAGGCCCATTGTCCGTATCTGTTAATGGTGTCTTACAAAGCAACATCGTGCCTGTGCTAAAACATAGATACCACAACTTGGTCAAAAGGGAATAATAATAACCTTAAGAGGAAAATGTAAATGAAAACAGGCGGCCTTGGTTATCGCTGCATTTTTTCCTCTCGTAACTTTACTTGCCTGATTCCATACCAGCGCTACAGCCTGAGCTGTGGCAGGGAGGTGGGGAAGCAAGGGGTTGAGCCAGACAGCAAAAAGAGAACAAACCTAAGTGGCACAACAGGATTTTTACACTAAGTACTGTACTATTGTCCTTCCCACAAACACAAAAGAGAAATAAGTTGGATGGGATGAAAATACAAGAGTCGCAAACAAACCAAGCAGTGTTGTTTCTAGTATTGTGGACCTACATTCTCTGCATCTTCACTGATGAGAGGACTGCAAAGCTCAAGTTATCAGCACATTTCATGCTGCACCTTTTTCCTAATATCCATCCTAAACCTCCCCTGGTGCAATTTGAGGCCGTTTCCTCTTGTCCTGTCGCCTGTTCCTTGGGAGAAGAGACCAAACCCCCCTGGCTACTCCCTCCTTTCAGGGAGTTGCAGAGAGCGAGAAGGTCTCCCCTCAGCCTCCTCTTCTCCAGGCTGAACACCCCCAGCTCCCTCAGCCGCTCCTCACAAGACTTGTGCTCCAGACCCTCACCAGCTTCCTTCCCCTTCTCTGGACTCGCTCCAGCACCTCAGTGTCCCTCCTGTAGTGAGGGGCCCAAAACTGGACACAGTATTCTAGGTGCGGCCTTTGGTCATTTCCTGGCCTGTCAAATCTGACACTGCGCGAGGGACGTGCTGGGTTGACTCGCTCATTGCCCGATCAGATGGCTCGTGAAATATCTCATCCGTTCTCCCTCAGCTGTGTTTACCATTCTCTGGTAAGCCAATCCATGCTAATTACCTTGATTAAACAGCTATCGGTCGGTGCCTAGCCTGCCTTCTGCTGCTCAGTGCCGAGGCAGAGGGGGTTCCCTCTGAGGACCGGGGTGGTGGGACGCTGGTCCTGCAGCAGAGGACAAGCCTGGACTGTCACCTCGTGGGCTACAGCAGCAGACACGATGCTGCACATCAGCCCATGGCTGTGACACATGCGTTGCAGAGAAAATACAAACCACCTGAGAAATCTAGATTTTGGTGTTATGAATTATTACTCTTTCAAAGAAGTGAAAAATAGCTGTTTCATATTCTCTGTAGCTAAGCAGAGAGAAACATGTCAGACTCCGACAGACAAATAATTTTTGAAAAGGATGCATATAACAATGGGGCAATTTAATCTTCTTTTCACATGTGGTACAATTCCTTGCACTTTAAATCATCTCCTGTTCAGTTTTCCACATTTGAAGCCAAACCATTATGATTAACTGTTAGATTTTATTTTTAGATTTTTTGAATGCACTGACTCTTTTTAGAGAAAACACACAGAATGTCCTATCAACTATTTTCACACATTTTGTTTGTATCATAATAATTGAGCAATCAGACACAATCATCCTTAATTTAGTACATATGTGGTACATTACCATGTCAATTGTACTAAAAGATATCCATAAAGTAAGTGCAAATTAACTGCCAAAAAAAGCAAGCTCAGACCATTGCTATTCAAAATGCACTTGAGTAAAATTTGCATAACTTTTCACTTGGAGTTAAAAATGGAATTTGTCCAGCAAATGTGGAGAGTACTGAATGTGAAAGAGTGGCCAAAGCTTTCCGGGGATCCTGAATTCTGATCTTGCAGCTCAAACCTGGTTTATTCTTGTGGTGGGATTTTTCGTCAGACCAAGAGCATGGCGTGCAGATCCGCTTGCCACTAGTGCCTTATTTCTGCTTTTGTCACAGAGACAAAAAGTGTTTCCTTCTTTCCACACACAAAATACAGAAACAGAACTGAAATCCTGGAATCTGTTCTAGTGAGAAATATAATGCAGAGTCACTTCTGATTAATGGTATTTGTAGTTTTTAAGCCAATTAAAGTCTTACTGCTTGGTAGTAGACAAAATATATTCCAATATGGGGTATGGGGTTTTGTTTTGCTGCTTTTTTCAGAATTGCTAAGTGTTGGTTTATGATAAGACATGAAACATTACAAACAGGAAAACATGGAAAATGAGGGTACTTGATTAGAAGTTGATGAAATTTACTGTATCAAATTGTATAGCAATAACGACATTAGATTCATAGTCTCTCTCATAGTAGGGCTTTTTCCGTGGCCTAATTAATTTATTCTTTACACTATGAAAAATTAGAAGCCGTTCACAATTAACTGCAGTTCTGTGCATTAAACACTAAGAGGTGACAACTTATCATCATCGTGAAATTAATTCCAACATTGATGACTGTTTCTTTACTTTATGCATGATGTTTTGATAAATTTTAAAACAATATAACTTTACTATTTTATGTCCTGCTACAAAGCACAACTACAGGACTTGTAAAGTTTTTAGAATCTCATAAATACAAATGGTACTGGGCTGACAATAATAGTTGAGAATTTTTTGCTTCAGCACTGGGGCTTTTAAATGACAATAGTATTTAAGTTTTTGCTTTTAAGACTTTATTATGCATTTTAGTATCTAAGGTAAATTTGTATTTTGTTAGTTTTCACATAATGGTGTAACATTGTTAAAGAAGTTCTATCTGTAAAGTCTTATGTCTGTAAAGGGAATTTACCTCTGAAAGTGGAATTTGGGTTTTAAAGACTGGGTGGGGGAATAATACTTCAAAAAGGGAAAGTTGAGAATTTATTAGGAGTGGAAGGAACGGTACAACTGGGCTGCGTGGGCAGCTCAGTAGATGGTAGAGACAGAGATCCCATCCCTGTGTAGATGACAGGAGACATTCCTTTTGTGAAGAACTAGGTGATAACTGTGCTCTGGGACACACAGTTCCCAAATAGCACAAATGGTGCAAGCATCTTGTCTGGAACTTGAATTATGCATTAAAGGTACCTCAGTTGTGTGAAGCAGGTGGAAAGAGAGTCAGAATATGGAAAACAGTATCTTTTGTTGGTACTAGCACCTTTTTAAAAGTCTACTGAAGTCTGGTGTTAAAATAGTCTTTAAAAAAATCATTATATAGCCTCTATTGTAGGACTTGACCTATGGGTGGATCTCTGGAATAAGTGTGACCCTACAGCAGGCTCTTCTGTAGACCCTTTTACACCAACACAGTTATCATCCATAACCCCAGCACCCACAGCTTAATTATATGCTCCATTTAACAGCAGTACAGAATTAATCCTGTTTAAACTGAGATTCGATAGCACATGAAGAGTCATAAGTGGTCCCTTTAGGGTAGTGAATTTTATCTGGAAGTCCGTCTGACTTTGAAGAGCTCGGAAGTGCACGACACTGAAAGCAAGTAATAGCTTTGGTGGTCAAGTTTGGCTCAGGATCCAATTTTATTTATGCACAGATTTTCAATGACACGAGCCACAGGTGCTCAGTCCTGTAAAATATCACAAGGATAATCCCATCTGCAAGTTTAACAAATAGAGTAGAATCCTTAAATGCTTCACAGGATCACCAAACGGCCAAGGTTGGAGAGGACCTCTAGAGATCATCTAGTCCAACCCCCTTGTTCACCACGGCGTCAACTAAAGCCTGTAGCCCAGGGCCATGGTTCTTGGCCATGGTTCTTCGCCATAGTTCTTCTTGGGTAAATTAAAGCACATACACATTGTGCACGTGAATAGTCCTTTTGGGCCATGGAGTTAAGCAGGAATTTTGGCTGAAAACTAGGTAATATTATATGTATATCTATATTTGATTGATTGGATGAGTATGAGAAAGAAACCAGCAACAGGAAGGGAGAGTGAAAAAGTTTCCTGAATTATCTGGGGGGGTGGGTGGGGAGGAAAAAAAAAAAAAAAAAGGAAAAAGACCTCTTTAGTGCTATTTTTTCTTCTCTCTCAGTTCTGCAGGCTTCCCAGCTCAGGCAGATTTAGTTTATTTCTTAAAAGGTCTTGCTTATAAAGCAGACCTTTTTCTGGCTCTTGCCAGCTCTAATAAAAATTAGCAGTAACTTTAGCAGCTGCCATACCACATGACTGCTTGGAATTGCATAACTTCTTTCTCCTCCTAAAGAAACACACAAAGAGATCATCTGATCTCCACCCTTCCAGCATTTGCTAAAGTGTATTTCTCTAACTTGATTTCCAAACAAAAATCTTTTTCTTCTTTCTTTTAACAATCCTCTCTTTTTAAGACCAAAATTGGACTGTAAATAGTAACGGGCTGTAGGTAGAGCTTTCATGAGTTAAATGAATAGGGTGATTATTTTTATTTTTGTTACTTCAGACTCTATTACTGTTTATCAATAAGAAGCTATGTCATGGACAAAAGGTAATATTTAAGATAATCAAAGAAATATTTTGCTGCAATTTAGGGCTTATAATATGCTTTTGGATGGAGATACATTGCAGTTTGACAAGGAGAAGGTCACGGTGAGGAAGATGGCCATACCACGTCTAAACTGAACACAGACTGTTGGCTCAGACCAGGTCCCGTTTAATTCACTGGAAATCCCAGAGTATCTAACCTGATCTGCAAGCACAGAGCAGTTGGAAGTTTAAGTTATCTCCCTGTGTGGCATGTGGAGATGCACCATTGTTTTCTGGCTAATTGTTTTTCCCTCTAGCAAAAAAGGATGGTTTTTTTCTTCCCTAAATGCTGAGTGTGCGCAGCAGCCTAACACTGCTGATGCAGAGCAAGTACTACTGCGTGTAAGAGACAAAGGTGGGACTGACGTGTAAGCAGGTGGCATGTGGTTCTACATGAAGATGCAGTCTAACCTGTTGAATTACCTGTGGCCAAGGGCATGGCTTTAAATGAGAGCCCCAGGATCCCTGCACAAAGCAGCCCCTCTGCTGACCAGAGCAGCAGGGGCAGACACACCACTGCAGTTATCTTACATTTCTACCATTTCTTCCTTTTACCATAGTTCTCACACAAACTTTTAAGCTTTTTTTTTCTTAAAAAAAAAAAAGTTTGATGAACTTATGTAGCTGTATAAATCTGTATTATGTGTAGAATTTTATAATCATTTGCCAAAACCTAAGAGCAAATAACCCCCTTTCTGTACAGCGCTTTTTTCTGATGCAAATTTCTTGAAAAGAAAAAAATAAAATATTTGTTTAATGAGGAGAACCCACTGACTGCGTATTTGTGTCTCCCTTAAAGTTCATTCAAAAGGAAGGCTAATGTTCATATATTGTAAGTCCTAAAGAAATCCCACATCTATAGTTGGAATGATTTAAGAATTCTTCCTATCTTTCAAAAAACTGTGTATCAAACTCTTTAAAGTTTAGCTCATCCCAAACCTAAACAAACAAAAGCCAGGTAATGATAGCTTCACAGAACACGAAATGTTGCTAAAATAAGGAGCGCGCTGGCACGCAAGAAAGCCCCAGGAGCAGCACTTCTGGGGGGCACCGTCCCTGGCTTGCACCGATTCTTACTACACTGGAGTTGAGGAGTTGCCTTAACCACAGGCTTGCAAAAAAATTTGAATTTATGTAATCTTCACTTTTGTATTTTCTCTGCTAGTAATACTTTCCTCTTCCTGCTAGTTTGTCAAGACTCCCTAGCTCTCATTTCAGAGTAAAAGATCTGGCACCTTTCGTGCTGTAGACTGAAGAGACGCTGGCCTCTCCCAGCCTGCCTTTAGCAGTGGTAAGCATCGAACAGTTTGGAACACAAAGCAAGGAACTGTCTTCAGATGCAGTTACAGTTCATAAGTGTCCTGCTAGCAACTCTTGTTTTAATTTAAAAGTTCACACAGCCAGCTCTCTGATTCCTTCCTGTATCTGAAGGAGCCAGTACATACCAAAGGTTTTTGTTTTTTATTTTTTTTTTTTTTTTTAATATAACCTTTCATTGTTTTCCCTTCATTTTGGCCTCCCTCTTTCCTCTTAAAAGCTTTGTAGGCAAAGTTTCCTCTGCAGCAGGGGAATTGCTGACTGTTTCTATTACAAACCTTTCTCTAGCAACTAGAACCTTTTCCTTCAGTTTTGGACAGTTTTATCCCCTGCTGCTAATTAAAATGTTCTCTCTCTTTTCTCTCCTCCTCTCTAAGTTTAGCAAAAAGCAAGTCTGTTTGCCTCTTTGTGGATTTTCCGTTGCAGAAGGCATTTGCAGACTTGCAGAGCAGCGGACCTTAGAAGCCAGTAATAAACACAGGAATGAGCAAGGGCATCCCAGAGAGGATAGATAATATATTAGCCTCTCGCAAATCTCCCGGCTTTATAGACTATTAAAGGCTACTTTCACTGGGTTGACACTGCATTTCGGTTTTCCCAGCTTGCCTTTCCCCAGACGCTCTGCTGCGGTTCTTTGTTAGACACCCGAACTCATTAGATTAACAAGAAACATTTTAGTAATGTATCTCAGGCAGAAACGGGGAGGAGTTCGGGGGTTGAGGAGATGCTGTGAACTTTCTTTTGGGATGAAATTAATTTCATGCATAAGCTAAGGGAAAAGTAGGGTGCCTGCCAGTCCGCCAGATTTGAGCGATGCACTGTTAGTCTCTTGCTTAGACTTTATGGTTGCTTTTGAATACTGGGTTATAATTTGAATAGATTTATAGAACAAAGGAACCAAAACCCCATGGTCGGAACTGAGATGATACACTTGTCACTAACTCTGTCCCTTTTATCCTGAGTAATAACTTACCCTAAAAATAATTTGCTTTCCATTGGTTTATTCCATCGCCTGAGGTTCAGTTCAGTACGAACAAGGATTGCAGAGTCTGGCCCTTACTACTTGTTTGTGTCTGATAGCAACCGTTTAATTCCCCTCCTTTACAAAACCTTTGAAAAATCTAAGCCCAAAAGCTTTTACCTGCTTAGAAAGTGTTTTCCTGCAGTTTCAGGGAAGAAATGCAATTATCATGGCAGCTTAATTAAAGTGAGTTGTCAATGAAGCGATAAACCATGGTAGAATTTACTTACCCTTGTAGAAGAATGCAAATTAAGGCTATAAATGGAGGTCTTGGGAAAGGTCTTGACTGCTTTTTGCCACCAGACTAATAATCACACTAAGTCATTCATACTCTTAGGCAATCAGATGATGTACATCATCTTTTGCAGGGAAAAAAGGACTATGGAAATAAGTATATAAGTCAAACATGCTAAAAGAGTAAGTGTCTTTGTTTATATCTATCCTTGATGTGTTAATCAATGAGCTGTTATCTGCAAGCCACAACATTTCAAACCATGCAAGCCCTTTCTCAAAGGACATTGTCTTTGAGTAAGCAAGTAGCCAAGGATAGTAGAACAGTATTTTAAAAGCTGCTAAAAATGGAAAGACAAATCCTGACCTGGAGTACTGAGCATAGTGTCCAATTAATTTGATATCTGTTAGGGCAGAAACCTTGTCTAGCAAAAGTCAGCGGTGAAGATTTCACTAAGTGAGATTTTGAGAACTGATGGCCACAGTTGTAAAATCTTTTCTAATCTAATGATAAAAAGTAAGTTTAGAACTATTTATTGTAACTATTATTGTAAGTTCTGTGCAAGCCTATGGTATGATCTATAGGTGAGCAGGAATCCCTAGGGATAAAGCTGCCTCTAAGGAAAAGTAGTGTTACCATAAGCTATCGATTACAGGGGAGAAAAAGCCTGAACATGTAAAACATTTTACATTTCCTTTGAGTACGTAAAACCGTAACTAGTTGTTGAAGAATCCAAACTGTGGTATTTGTCACCTGAGAAGACTTTTATGGGAAACAACTGACAGATTTTTAGTTCAGTCTCCCACTACTAACAACCCAGTTGTTGTAAACTGTTCGACTTTTACTTTCTTCAATTTGTAACATCCAGATTACTAGACGATTTTATTCTCCTGACAAACTACATTTCTGACACAAGATAGTTAAACACAACATACTATTTTTTGTTACAGATTACTACATATTTTCTTTTTAAGAAAATGAAATGCAACATTAGCTTTCTGTTTGAAAACGGAAAAAACGTTGGGATTTTTTTTTTCCTTTTCAGAATATTCCAAGTATGCTTGTTACAGTTTTCTATTCCTTACTTTGAATTTTAGTTTCTACCATTAGTTGCAGAGCAGATACACGTTTGCAACCTAGAATAATGACTTTGCAAATGAAATACATTGACTTCTACCACTCCTTGTGACTCAGAGAGACATCATACTTTGCATTATTGTCGGGTGTCCAAGTTATTTAAATTTACCTTTCTTGTCTGAATACGTCATCATTTAACTGAATTCACAGAATCACAGAATCTTCAGAGTTGGAAGGGACCTCTAGAGATCACCTAGTCCAACTCCCCTGCTAAAGCAGGATTGCCCAGAGCACGTTACTCAGGACTGCATCCAGGCGAGTCTTGAAAATCTCCAGAGAAGGGACTCCACAGCCTCCCTGGGCAGCCTGTTCCAGTGCTCTGTCACCCTCACCATAAAGAGGTTTTTCCATGTATTTGAACAGAACTTCCTATGTTCCAACTTGTGCCCATTGCCCCTCGTCCTGTCACTGGGAATCATTGAAAAGAGTCTGGCACCATTCTATAAAAGTATAGTTCAGCTCCACAGTTGAAAGTTTCCTTTTTGTTGGATGTACAATTCTAAAGCCACAGTTTATTATTCTTCTTGTTGTTCTCTTTGTCTATCATTTAAATAGCCTTTAGATTAAAGCGCAGTATTATATCACAAACACATAGCATTTTAGGCATTAAGAGTACTAAGTATCTCTGAATCACAAATGGGCCTGATTTTTGTTTAGCTTTATCCTTTACTATGTCAGACAGAGGATTTCCTACCGTTGTTTGTGAAAAGAAAGCTGGGGCTGGAGTTAGAAAGGAAAGCATAAAACAGATTGTTTGATGGTTTCATGTTACAGACCACCTACTCTGAGAAGGCTGAGAGTTTGAGTCAAATTGAATTCTAAAGAAGGAAAAAGCTGTAGACGAGCAACAAATAAATCAGTAAAACTTAGTGGAAAATTAGAGGAACAATAAAATATGATTCCATTTTGTTTGCAGTTTGGTTCTTGGAATAGTTTTACATGTAAGAAAATATAAAGCAAAAGAAGGAGCCACTTAGGGGAAAAACATTAGACAGATGTTTAAAGACTTCCTTGGCAGACCTAATATAGTTTTATACACTTAAACACCTTGTGATAAAAGCTTTTTATATTCAGATTTTTTTTTCATAACTCCTTTATTGTACAGTTAAAAGAGGAAAAAATAAGTAAACATATAAGTAAGGGGAATAAAATAAAACATGCTTATCTCCAGAAGAGGTCTTTTTAAAAAGGAAAGCACAAGGCAAGATTTTTATAGTTCTTTTGGGACCTCGACAAGCAATTTATCTAGAACGTATTTATTTTTCATAAAATATGGAAGTTAGTGACAAAGAATAGATGTATCTTTTACTGCACTGCATACAATTTAAAAAAACCATATTTCTGGTCCTCCCTGTAAAACTTGAAAACACATCTGCAGTTTGAGTCTAGAAGTCGGGTGTGCACTAAATAATAATAGTTCTTTATCAGAAGTTCTATAATAGTATTAAGTGAGTATGGAGAGATTAACAGGGGTAAGAACTGGCATTTTTAAACAGAAGACATCAATGCAAACATGTAAGGAGATGTGGTTATACGCGTAAAGACAAGTACTGCAAATAAGTCAGTGGTCAAGTACCTGATGTAAGTGAAGATTTTTGTGGGTTATATTGTTAAAGACAAATTAGTGAAAGGCAGCTGATGTCCTGTTGAAAGGAATGAAGTTGAATTTAAAATTCACTTTTGGCTTAAATATTTACCTAACTTTATTTACCATCACCCTTAAGTAAATAGGTTTACTCTGGGGCATTGTGCAGTATGTTATATACATATCTGATTAATTTCCCTCTATGATCACCCTTCGAGTTAACTTTTTTGGTGTCTGTGTGGATTTTGGAGAGTAACAGAGGAATCTTCTCAAAATAGGAGGATCTGATTGAAAAACTACAGATTGTTATGGACTACTGAACTTGAAGCAGAGCATTTCTACAGTTAGTTTAAGGTGGTTTAGCTTAGTGTAAATGAAAAACTTTAAAGAAATTAAAAAGCTGTCAACTGAAGTTTAAGTTTACTCAGAATATTTTCCAGAGACAAGGGCTACACATTGCTGCTATTTTTTCTGGCTGTTCAACTTCCATGATGATAACATTGTATAAGAATTTACATAGAGTGGGCTAAAACCTTTTATTCCCAAACACATTTATCTTAGTCTCAATCAGTTGGGAATCCAGCAGCACCAGTACAGGAGGCCAAGCAGATACATCCGCATTTGTGTAAACGCCAGTTCCTATGTGCTGCAAGAAGGGAAAGAGTCCGGCTGCTTTGGAAACCCTGGGAGGGATGTCATTTTTGGTTGCGATCTCTTCTTTTGGGGCAAGTCTGAATCGATCTATTGTTTCGTGGGAGAACAGCTGCAGGGAGCACCAGGGGAGTTTGAAGGAGAAAGGAAAAGTTGATTCTTCTTCAAGATGGAACTGAAAGTTTTCTTGGTAAACAGATGTTCCGGTAGTGGCTGTTTTCTAACAATATAATCAGTTATTCTCCTGTAAGGGCCAATAGGTTCAATGAAGCAAAGTGATGCCTGATACATTTTAACAGGTGCCAGGACAAGCTTTCTCACTTCACACACTTAAACCGAAGTAAGATTGCAGTTATAACTCAAAATGGCCATTTTCCCCCTATCAGTAAAGGAAGAATTTCACATTAGCAGCTGCCAGGCTGCTGCGAAGGCTGACACTGACTTTCCTTCCCAGGTGGGGAGCATTATTGTTTCGAACACCCCTTTTAGAGACCTCTTTCACAGAGCCCTGAGATGTGGAAAAGACACTGGAAACTATTTTGAATCCTTGCAACAGGTGGTTAGAGTCAAACTGCACTACATAAGAGTTGTAGTCTTTCCAAGATTTCCATTTTAGCTGCATTAATTATTTCTTATTTAGCTAGATAGGAGTTTCAGTAAGTTGTGCTTGTAATTTTTACATGCTTTTTATAATAAGCAGTCAGGGCAAGTGTTAGTTGTGTTCTTTCTGCTTCAAAACGCATGTGAGCAAACAAACATCTGATCTAATGTGCAGTAGCGGCGCAATAACCAGATGTCTTCTTTATGGTTTAAAGTATTTTTGTTCAAGCCCATAGGACAAAAGTTCTTTCCACCTTAAGATGTTCAGCTTGCACTTACACAATTAAAGGATTCCTAACGATAGAGACAGATTAGCTATCATGTCATACAGCTAAATACCAGTGCTGTTACCAAAGTCTTACATGATCTTTCTTATATCTACGTTGAATCAGCATCTGTTACTTTCATGGCCCACTGTGATACTGTATGAGTTTCTGAGCTCTGCGCCCATGCTTGTTGTCTTTATTAATCCTCTGGATGGGACCAGATTTGGGCCCAAAGACCTGGTGAGAGCACAACTGTTGCATAAAAACTGAACTGAGGATGCCACTCAGCTCTCCAGTATCAGAAGGGTCAAGAATTTCCATTCCCGTTTCTTAAATATAACAGACAGACATCAGAAATTGTCACACGTGAAGGTTTCATGGCTCTCTCTTGCAGCATCCACTGTCAGTTCTGAAACCTATAGAGCCCAAATCTGAAATCCTTATCAAAAGTGTTGTACTTATGCAAGTAAGTAATAGTTCACATAGCAATGACTTCATGGAATATTTCCATCCTCTACAAATTTTCTCTGTTGCCATCAGCAGACACTATTTTTTCCTGTGGCAGGAGGTAGAAGGCCTAAGGAAAATGATCCAATACTGGTAATAACAAGAACCTCCTGTAATTAATTTTGTGTTACTACTATCAGTACTAAATGTAGAAATTGTCTGAGTAGCATCAGTGGAACAGAACAGACTTTAGCAACAGAAGGTAAATAACGCAGTGTTTTACATAAGCATCAAATATTTGACAGTTTTACAACTGGCTTGTTATTTCTGACAACTGTTGCGTTAGGATAAAGAGCATTTGCTCTTTCCATTTCTGGCTTTCTCACATCCTCAGAACAGCTTATGCCTGGAGGATGTGCTAAGAAACTGTGGCTTTGTATTAATTCCACTTGGACATCTGAAAGGTTATTTACTTATTCAGCTTCCACAGCAGAACCCAAAGGTTTATTTTAGCAGCTCACCGGAAACAAAGTGAGGTTGCCCATCAAGGTCGGGGCTCGTGTTGGCTTCAGTGGGCTCATTTCACACATCATAGTCAGACAGGACTAATATTTTCTGTGCTTGCACTGGAGAGGGTAGGCACCTTCTGCCCTACTTAACCTCTAACCCATGGTATAAAAGTTACATGACAGCCAAGGCTGTGGGTCATCTTTTATTATTATTACTCTAGTAGTGCCTGGGGACCCTCATGGAAATTGAATCCCCAGTGACAGCAGTGCCTGTCTCAAAAAGTGCGCAGCATAAATATTCAGGAAAGTCAAGAGGAGTTATATCATCATTGTCATGAGGGAACCAGGGCACAGAGCTTAATTTACCCAATGTCATGGCTAAGCCAGGTGCGGAACCCAGACCTTTTGGTCCATCAAGTTACTTAACCACAAAGGCAGCCTGCTTCCCTGCAGGGCTGAATAAACCCAGACAAGTATAATCCTCAGCTCCAGGCTGCTGTAGTGCTGCTCCTCTCACTCATCTCTATGGATGGAAATTTGTGGTAGCTTCATGGTGCCTTTGTCTAGACTAAGGTTTAGATAGATAATACTAAAAATTTAATGTATGACACATTTTAAAGGGGTTGACAAGGCATTGCATATATTAATATATGCTGAACTAGTCAAGGGAAAGATTAGGGAAGCATCGCTTTTAATGTGACCAACTGAGCTTATATTAAAGTACATACCACACGTACACTAGCTTTTTTTGGTCATGCTGGAACTGACTAGCTAACCAGTTACAAGAGAGTTGAAGTCAGTAGATTTATGGCAGCAGCATAAAGTGATAGAAAAATTATCAGATAGGAAATTAGGCAAAAATATTACTTCATTAATGAATAACAAAATACCGTGGGATTTTACTAATCCTGAAAATATAAATCAGTTACCTTGAGATGAAGAAAATCATGAGACGTCTGAGACCAAATAGGAATCTTTCTTAAAAAGTCCTGAAAGCAAATACTGAAACTGTTAAAATGCTTCTTAAGCCTTACCTACACCACCTGCAGTTATATTCCCTATAAACAAGCTATAACTGCACTTTTGTGATGAATAGGAAGCATCCATAACAGTGATAACAGCTGCTTAGAATTCCGTTTTTAATAAAAATTGTTTTATCTGTGAATTCTGTATTCAACTCCAGCTTGCTCTATTTGACTAACAGCAATTAATAATACTCCTTTTAAAAAAAGAGCAAAATGTGAATCAGTTTACAGATAGAGAAAGCATTTATTCTTTGTATACCTAAGACTCCCAGAGGACGATTTGGGTGTTCAAGGAATGTGAGGTGGGGTGGACTGCAGCTTCCCTTCAGCCCCTGATATTAGATTAGCCCGGAATTACTGTTTCTGCTGCCATTTTTAGTGATTTGGTATCAGCAGCTACAGACTCTTCTGAGATAAGACAAGGGCATGTAAGCTCTGAAGGGTTGCCATTCTGGTGCAGGACTATATCAGTCTGGCAGCTGTTGCTCTGATTGAAAAGGTATGCTGACAGTGCGGGGCAAGCTCCAACAAATGGCACCCACTTCTGAAAAATGTACTGCCCCCAAAAGACTGTTTATTTAAGGATTTCGCTGTTGTTACGCCTGACATTTCTGTTGAAACCTAAGTTTTTACTGTGAGAGATGAAATAACATTACAATGTTTTCAGAAAATATATTGGGGAATGTATGATAAACACTAAACCATTACCCAGTAAGGATCTGTTGACATATGTAATCTATAGCACGACACATTACTGCTGGTTTTAACCAAAGACAGTACAGTTACTGAGTATGTATTATTTATACTGGAGAAGATGGCTTGCAGGAGAGTGATAAAATGATAGCCAAAATGCAGATGACTCTGGGACCTGAAGCTCATAACTAGTCCCCATGTTCTGGGACACTAATGCTGGTTCTGGAGAGCAGAAAAATGAGATGCAGACCAGACACTCCTAACAAGTCTGGGAGCCCTTAAATCAAAGTGAAACACTCAGACCATCGCAGTGCTATACATATAATAGTGATTTTCAAACTCAATAGAAACCATTATTTCAGATAAATTTTCCCATGGGCCATATTCTCCATTCCCATGTGTGGTCATTTCATTTAATGTGAAAAGCATGCAAAATGCTATTGTTCTCACTGATAGTGTTTCACACATGCTGTAATTTAGATATGACTGCATCGGGTACAGGGTAGGAGGGAAAGAGACCCCGTGTAGTTAGAATTTTGTGCATAGAGAAGATGCTCATTGATTTCCTACTTCCTGCCCCAGACACTCTGCTCACTTCATGCTCTCATCTCCCCCCGCAAAACCCCATGATTCCCATCCATGCTGTTTGGCAACACAGGAAAAACATTCTTTAACAATGTTTTGACTTGTGTCACTAACTAGAAAACCTGAGAGCTGACTCAGTACTCCAGTGTATCTACTCACAATAGCAGTGCTGGAGCTAGACATCATCTCTTTAAAGATCTGTATATATAGCCAGGTTAAACTATAAGGACTAACTACCATTCCTTCATGATAGCAGGAGGTGCCATCCTAATCAGGGACAGATAGCCATGTGTTCCATTTGATTTCTTTTTGACTTTTTCAAGTGATATACATGCTATTACACTTTCTGTCACGCTGGTGACAAGTGGCAACCCTAGAGCAACCTCTTGGTAGGTTTACCTGCTGCTGGGAGGGCCCTGGGGCTAGTTCTGCAGCCACCTTCCAAAATCTCCAGCGAAAACCCTCCACACCCGGACCCCTTACAGGCCCTCACACCTGTGGGGAGGGCAAGTCACAGCCTGCAGCTGGGCCATCTTGTGCCATCTGCCTTTGCCATGCAGAGGGTGACCCAGAGTTCTCCCCTACAGGCTAACCAAACCCATCACCACCAAAGGATGCAGATGTCATCTACAGGCAGGTTTTGCAGGCTGAGTGCAGGCTGGTTTCAGGAGGAGAGGCGATGGCTGCTGCAGGGTCACAGGAATAACTTGGGGGTTCACAGAAGCAGTTGTTTCCAAACAGAGGGTCGGGATCCGAGCAGCTGAGGGTCGGTTTCTCTAAGCCACAAATGCAATCAGAAATAGGAATGGAAACTAAACTGAGTTCTGGAATCTCCAGATACTTTCCCTTTCTGATTAAAAAAAACCAGCTATTTTCTATTTTAAGTAATTTAATTACTAACATAGTATCATTATATTCAGAACTTCCCAATTCATTTCACCCAAAACTATTAGTGATCAAATAGGCAGTTAAGGTAACAAAATACGATTAAAACTTTGTGTTTTATTTCTCCAGTGTGCTGAAATCATCACTTCCAGGATGATTTTGGCTCAGTATACTTCCACATGGTACTTGGTGAATGTAGAAAGTACACATGCAGGAAGTTACCATGGCTTTGCTGAGATATTGCTGTTTGTTAAGTAACTTAGGGTAACATGACTGGTTTTAATTACATCTCCAGATCCTATCTTTCAGTGAGGATTTTTACAGCCCGGTGGTACTAGCTCCGCCTTCAATCCTTCCAGCATGGCCTTAGGAAAGCCTGTGCCTCTTGGTCTCCTGGTACATGAAAAGGGAAAACAGGGCAACTGTTCACAAGCTTGAAATAACATGTTTCAACTCAGGGAGCTGACTTATACTAGGTATAACTTTGTAGAGAATATACGAATTATGAACACTAGGTTAAGATATAATGGAAAAGATGTTTGTGCTTTATGTTAGGAAGTATTGATGTGTGTATATACGATTGCAGGAGATTTACTGTAAAACTGATGCAATTATGTGGCTGAAATAACCCATTAGTAATTAGGATTTCGAGTAGGATAAGTACAGAAGAATGTGTAAATGGGACTTGATTAATACCAGAAAATTCCCAGAGCGTACCACATGTCCTTATATCCAGTGATTCACGCTGGAATCCCTGGTGCCTGAAGGAAACCGCCTGTAGGCACTGCTGCTGCAAGGGACAGACACAGACTATCCTCTTTGCTCATCACAGGATCATTCCTTCATTCCTTTCACACACTCTATTCCCAAAGTCACTGGGAAGCTAAAAATATCTCACAGCATAGATGTGAGTCTTACAAGCGTGACTGAAGACTTCTGTTTTCTAGGACAGTGTTTGAAATGCATGGAAGAATCAGTTAAACATTTAGTTTCAGCCAAGTATGAATAAGTATGAATTAAGAGTTAGTGTGCCTGAATTAAATATTCTTTTATATTAAATCTACTGATAAATATTTGTACTCCTTTAAATATATATCTTCAAAGCAGTTTTTGCTGAAAAAACGGACATCAAAAACTTAGTAGTCCCTGTTTGTTGAAGCGTGGCAAAAAGTCAGGCGGTTGACTCGAGACCAGAAGTGTTCCAAAAAGAATGTGAGAATTTTTCTTTGAACTTACATTTCAGTTTCAAGCCCTTCTCCAAGGGCTAAAAATTTTGTGATGAACTCTGATGTTCTCACTTCAGACCGTGATTCCTAGACATGAGGCTTTAAAAAGAGAAACATGAGCTAGAAGGGGACTGGCGGGGGCCTGAGCAAGTCTCATGGAGTCAGATTCAGTCTGCTTTGGCAAGTGGGAGATGGAGAATTGATGGACCCGAGGCCTCCCCAGCAATTCAGAAAGTTTACCCTGAGGGACCACCTGGGCATCAGCTCCCACTGGCACCTCCAGGGAAGAAGCGTGTAATGTCGGAGAACCCTGGACACACACATGGAGTTCACACATCAGGCAGATCAGTGCCCAAGTGGATCTTGTCATTGTACACGAAGCCTGCCTGATGGGCTCAGATGCTGGGGAGTTCAATAGGCAGTAACTGGCATTTTTCCATCAACCGTTTCATTGTCATCAATAGTATAGTTTTACCAAAAATATGTTGAAGAAACTCAAGATGTTTCTTTATCCAGAAAGCAGAAGATAGGAGAGGATTGCCCATCCTATGATGGCTCAGGTGAAGCTCTTGCTGACTACAGTGAGTGGCAGCTCCTTCCCTTGGAAATAAGGGACTTTCACAGGAATACAAATAGCAAGTCCAAAAAGAAGAAGAGGAAGGACTAATTCTGCTGCCTAACTACTAAATGCAGAGTCCAGGAAAGAGCAGAGTTTTGTGTCTGAATCTGCCCTTCATCTTTCTACACCCCAGTTCCTCGAGCTATGCAATATCAGGCAAATCACAGTTTGCCTGAGACTTGCGCGTTTGGGGATTACTGTTACATACATCCAACATTTGCAGGTTTTACCCATAACATTTATCATGTTGGGACCTTAATCTTGGTGAGGTCTCTCAGATGTTTTAATAAACATAGTGAACTTTTTCCACTCTAAACATATAAACTGTTCTTGAGCCATCACTGCTTTGCTGCTGAGCATCAGTATGAACTGCTAAGCATGAAATATAGTCTACAGCTTGAAGACCTACAAAATATTCTCATGAAACTATAATTTTCAGAGATACAGTGGATAAAAACAAAGCTATATGGCTGATTTAAAAAAATACAATCAATTTTCAGTGCAAACATTCACAGATATAATGAAAAGCTGCTGTAACAACAATTCTCCCTGTATAACTGCTGTTACGGGGTTGAATATGCCATTTGTAAGGTTTAAATTGCTTTTGCAGTCAAGTGTTGTAATCCATTAGTGATAAGAAAAGGTATTTGTCTATCGGTTGTGGTTAACTACATTCCTTGTATTAGAAACAATTTAGTCTCTTACGTGAACCCAGTGCAGGAAATTGTTTAGAGAGAGTCTGGCTGCAGAGCTGGAAAAATAGAGTAGTCAGTGCTCCCTTCCCCCAGCAGCAATGTGATGTATAACCGAACACTGACAGCTAACAACTTAACCTTTAAGAGCATTGCACAGAACAGCACTACATACTTTTGCTCAAAGGATTTCAACTGCTTCAACTCAGTAACTTCCTTCTAAGTAAAGTTGTGTAGAAGAGAGTCGTGCTTTTCAACTTTTCCAGGGATTTTTCTCTTTAAACATAGATGTTCCTGCTTTTGTTTGTTAAATCATGTTAATTATTTTTTTTTTTTTAGATAATATCATTACTCTTACAACAACTAAATCCTAAATCTCTGGACAAATGGAAGAAAACTTTGAGATTTGGTTATTGTAAATGGGAATTGCAATTTCTCTGTAAAAGTAAGCTATCAGATCAGATTTGCTACCAACCACATTGCTTTCCATTGGGTTTTGGAACAATATTATCAGCTGTGCATGTTTGGCTAAACATTAGTAGAGAATCAGTACATTTCTAGGGTTTCTTTTTCCTCTATAAAGATGCTGACAAATGTTGCAACAGACCTCTAACATATGATCTAACACAGTAAAGCACGACGCATATTACATATCACAGACTCACTGAAATCAGAGATAGGAAGGACATATCAGATGGTAACATCAACCCCCATACTGGCACTGAACTGGTATACTAATAATCTTGGCCACTACCTGCTATCTAGCTTATTAACATCCCATAGCAGAATGCAGAATTGTAAATTATTTTAGGATCCATCATATACTGCACACGTACAGAGCAAGATTTTTTCTAAATATTTTGAAGTAATAATTCAAAAGCACTTCAAGCCTAAGTCTTTCTGATTGTAATGTAGTCATCTCCTTATATGTTTATCATTACAAATAAGTTTCATTTTCTGAAGGAGCTGGTCCCATAGGAAAGCAGGGTCCGCAGCCTGTTAGAGGCTGGTCTCAACCTCTCCTGAAACCCCAAAGCAGCCTTCCTGTGGGATTTAAGAGCTGCGGCTGTTCTGGCAAATTGAAGATGTGTCTACAAAGTTTAGCACCTAGACAAAAGCTCCAGTCATTGGACTGGACACCACCTGATACTATACATAGGATCCCTGTATTCTCCTGTTTAAAATAATCCTTGCCAAGTATGAGGTTTTTTAGGTTTCCAGAGGCTCACTGTTCGCTGGCAGCCTTTACTTTGTCCCGTAAAACACCTGAATTCCATTTTTGGCAGAGGAATTGGAGTATGACTATTGCAGAAGAGTGGGCTTTCCCACTTCACGTATTTGTCAGGAGGAGCTCTGAACTACAGGGCAGGATGGCGAAACCCCCAGGCAACAGCAGTCTTCAGAAAGCAGGCAGTGAGAGATGACTCAAACTGCATTACATAGGGTTTACTTGTTTATCAGGAGTGCTGCAGAATTTAAGCTACTGATTTCTGAAAAAGAGTATAGAATCTGTGCCAGGACCATGTTTTCCTTACAAAGGCTAGGCGTCTAGCCACACAGTGATAGCATATTCTTCACAGCAAATAATCACATTAATACCAAATTCTTTCTTGTGGAAAGTGTTTGGAAATCATACATCATTGCTAACATGAATATTTCCTGCTATCCTACTGCCAGGGTGCTTCCAGCAAAGCCTGCGAGAAGGAACTCGGCATGTAGTGATGGTGGTGCTTGCAGCAGAGTGGGAGGGCACTAATGCCACAGCATCTGAGTGGGTCACATTTCTCTTATGGTTTTAATCTGTGTTCATCTGACAGTGATTCTGACTTGTTTTCATTGAGCGTAACCATATGTTCGGTTTTCAACAACACATGAAAAAGTAAGGGCACAGTTTGCAAGCTGAAATGCCTTAACAGAGAGGGAAAGGGTAATGCTGCGTGTGCACCACCATTCGTTATTTATCTTCAAAGACTGGGTTAGATTTACTGCCTCTGTCAATCATCTCCAAGCACTTACTCCATTTTTTCACCCCTGTTTGTAAATCACATCCATCAAACCTACTGCTGTCAAGCAGATAGTAAAAGGTATCTCCCCTGTAATGGGCCTCTCCAGCTGAAAGCAAAACAAGCACCTGATAATCCACTGGAAACCCTGTGGGATATAAATATACCTGCAGTATATTGTGTCAAAATAACCCTGGGGGATCTAGAGGTTGGAACACCAGGGTGCTCTGTCCAGCCAAGTCCAGTTCACATGAGCATCCCTGTATGTCTCAAGTTCTCCTCAAATGGGAACAGTTTATCCAGTCTCTTAAAACTTAATTTCCCTTCCCCCCTCCCCTTATGTTTTGCTTCAGGTAATGCAGTAAAATACTTATCCAGCATCTGCTCTATGCACAGCTGAGAGTTCTGCTCTTGTTTCAGGCAGGTTCTGCCTCCACTGCCATAAAAGAAGGCAGCGCTGCAATAAACATAGCTTTGTCCTTGCATGGAAGGTCCAAACTCTGTGGGGTGATCCTCCCCTGCCTGCTGAGCCTGATGCAAGTTCACAGCTATTTGACAATTTACATTCTGCTTTGGATTACTTTTTTTTTTCTTGCATCCTGTTTCACACAAAGGGTGACTGGAATTAGATGGTTGGTGCTCACCTGACAGATAAATATCCTCCAAGCTGTAAACAGGAAGCCAGTTCAGTTTTTGTGCATAAATAATTGTATGAAACAGTGACTATAGGAGGGCAGACTTCAGGCTCCATGTTGTAAACACTGTCAGATGCAGAAAATAGTTTCTGGATTTTATACAAGGTATTAGACTATCAAGATGTGATTACAAGGCATACGTTTTTCTGGAAGCCTATTTATATGCAGCTGAACACTGCTTTTGATTCATGAAGCTCCTTTTTTATATAAAATGCAGTTTGGCAAGTTTTAGCACTTAGTTAACTAATTCCCACCAGAAATACTGAAAGCATGGTTTCCATTTATAGCAAAACGGATTAAGCTGATTTAGAAATACGGTATGTTGACAGTACTATTTAAAAGCATATGGACAATTTGCTCCTTTCTTCTTCATGACAAAAATGAGTGGTAACCATCAAATGCTGTGCATCAGAATGCTAGCCTCTCCTTTTTGTAAAGATCAGCGTAATCTTTTCCAGTTGTAAAATCGAATCCAAAGCAGCCTGATTTATTGTTCTTTGCTATCCTCAGAAGGCACTGAGGCATCCACGCAGCCCTTTCTAGGCAAAGTTAGTGTAAATCTCTGCATGAAGTTCTGCAGAACATGACTTTGATTGGTACAATAGTTCACAACACTCGATATTGTTTAATTGCAAGTATTTGGTGATGATTTTCGATTAATTGCAAAAGTTCATGCTAGTGTAACTCCAGGCTTCAAGAGATCTACGACAATATGAAACAAATGCAAAAGGAGAAGAATTATGTTTTGTTTGTTATTAGCGTATGTCTTGGTGGAGCCTCTATAATTAAATATTCTATTTGTGCTTTATGGAAAGAAGTGTCTCTTGGAGACTTCTGCAGGAGAATAGAAACAATCCCAGAATAAAAGATGCATGTCTTTATACTTAAATATATAGATACACAAACACAGTGTGCCCTTATAGAATTGAAGTATTCATAATGAATATAGAAAACAGACTTTTTTTTTTAAGAAAATCCTCATATATAATGTGTGACTGGGTAAAAAAAAGGAAGCACAGCATCTGATGACTACTTAGGCCACATTTTCTGCTGCTCTTACTGATGTCAAGCAGTTTCTGACTCTTATTATCCCCACTGACTTTTATTAGTTTGGAAGTAGATATATACTGAAGTCAATGACAGAGGATTTGTTAACAATCCTAGGCAATAGCCTAGTTTATGAAGGCTCCCAATCACCCAGCAAGTACACAAAGGTTCTCACTAGACACAGGAATTGATCTTTTCCTTGAAATACTGGAAGAATAACTGACTGGCATCATCCAGCAAAGTAATGAGCCATGGGGTAAAACCACAACACTCCTCTGATAAAGAGGATAATCAGTTATTCCTTGATTCTCCTCCAAGAATATATTAGGAACTCTCTGTAGTTCTAATATCAGAATTGTACCGTTGTCTCTGCCAGTGTCCCCAGCTAATCCCGCAGGCCACAGGTCTGTGAGAAGAGTGCAGCACACCCCATGCACAGCTCTAACACACATACAGTCACATTAGAGGGAAGGTTTGTCTCAAATATCTGCACTATTTTGAATTCACAGAGCCCAAGAAAAATATATATGTACCATGGTACAGGAGGGTAAAGGGAAGAAGTAGGAAGATCCATGAGCAAATCCATGTAGCAAGTCCTGCCCTCAAGCGTAGGGAATTTTTTCAAGTCCTGTGTGAACAGAGATATTTCTTATTTACAGTAAGCGCACTGAACTGGAAAACGCAAACCCTCTGACTTTCAACAGGCAGAGACTGAAAGAATTTTCAGCTGAAGTCAGTGAAACTTTGTGTGCCTACATGATCTGATACTCAACTCAATCTGCAGTCACTCTCTTTATCCATTTGCTGACTGCAGTGTATTATAGTGAATGAGTAACACCATGATATTTTCTTATAAATATGCTAGACTAATGCCATGAATACTTCTGTTAATGATCCAGAACATTCAGAGTCTGTTTTAATTATTTCTTCTCCTTTTTACATCTCAACTATTATTAAAATAAGTAGAAGTTACCAAAAAGTGTTAGGAACAAAGTCAAAGCGTGGAAAAGCAATATAATACTACAAAAGACGGTAAACAACAGCAGCAGTCTTCTCCAAGCAACTGTTTACTCTCAGCAACACCATCCAAAAAAAATTTGCTTCACAATAGTGTACTGGTTGATGAAAAAAATCACACTTGCACCTGAAATCCATCTTTGGCTAAGGTGCCTACATCTTGAGAGTCACCTCCGCGGCAGTGGCATCAACCTGTCAGACTTAACACACAGGAGGAGTACAGTGCATTTCAGGAAAGTGATATTTTAAATGGAACAGTTCAATGTATTTTTTGTTGATCCTCACGTGTAGAGGATCTTAGAACTGTACTGACCAGAAAATACGTACTTTCTTATTGCCGCACCTTTGATAGGGAAACCTAACAATAAGTAATGGGGGGCAGAAGGAATCTAACACAACAGAACGCACAGGTTTCTCTGTTACTGTTATGTGCCACAAATTATAGTAATATTTAATGAGTATCAAAATCTGGAAATACTGAATAATTCATCCAATAAAGAAAATACATCAGAAAACAAAGTTAATCCAGACAGGTGTATGCCAACATTTTTCAAATCCTTCCTTGCTAAAAAATATCAAATTAAAATAATTTACATTGCCCTCAAGCAAAGCCATCAGATGCTTCACTCCTTAGAAGTGGCCAGTTGGAGAAATATCCCCAGTACAAAAATGCTGTGCACCCAAATGCTCCATGGAAATAATCACCTGCACAGCAATAAGCTTTCTAATGTGTACACTCCCTGCTTCTCATGGAAGACCATAACATGAGGCAAGTTTAAGTCTGTATTACTAAAGATTAGTCTGATTACTGTCAAGCCCCAGAGTCCCTCAAATGCTTGAATGACTGTCCCTATATAAGCCAGCTATTGACCACCAGTTATATTAACTATATGTATATAACCAAAAAATACATGTGTGTATATACACCTTGAACACAATTTTCAGAACAATGTTTTTATGATTTAGTACTTTCCCAAAATAGATGCATGCATCTGCAGACTTGAAATATCTTACCCTTAGGAGTTTTAAAAAAATACATATAATCATGTCACATTTTTAAGAAAAAGCCCTTCCTATCCTGGGATCTTATTGCACTCAACTTTGTTATGGATACATCAGTGTCTCCAGGGCTAAGCGCACTGAAATAATTGTAATCCAATTGTACTGAAATATTTAAGGGAGTTTGTTGCTGTAAGAACATTCCGTTTGACTCAAGACACACCGACAGTGTGTTTTCAGAAATAAAGTTACAACTTTTATCCAACTTCTGTGAAAGTAAATGGCCAGGCTAACATCTGTTTGAGTTGGGCTTGGACTGGACTCTGCGTTGCACTACCTGGTTCATGTAACAATTGTTTGTTAGTGCTAAATAAAAGGAGTTACCAATTGTAATAGCAATTTACACAAAGCATATGGCTAGAAAGAACAGTAAGTTACTCTGCCACGTAGATATCCAGGAACAGCAAAGAATGCCATACTTCAGCCCTACTTTTCATTAACTGCCCAACATCCTGTGCTTTCAACGTAGCTCTTACCACCTATATAGTATTCCATCCTCCTGTTGGCTAAACATACTCCCCTGTGTGTTTTATTATTAACTTTGAAACATGTAAACACAATTTGTATAATTTTACACAAGTCATTTCAGGTTTTCAAAATTTTGAGATTTGGAGAAATTCTGATTACTTTAACTTTTCTAATATATGAAGCTCTCAGTCATGTAATGCAAATCAGGACTTCCTCTCATTTCAAGTTATTCATGTGCATAGCATATGTTTATGGCCTAAATCTGAGAAAACAGCTATGAAGTTTTTAAACATTATTGATGATGATAATCACTACAACTGCCTCTTGAAACTTTTAGCATAGAAACCTTTCTCAGATGCTTTTTACAAGTCCACTTAGTTACTTGTGCCAATAGACAATCATCTTGGGGGCACAGGTCTGGCTCTTACAGTATATATACTTTAAGACTTAATTGCTGCATACTTGCTCTATCAGAATGACGACCTTCAATGCTTCAGTTTGAGGAGTGGCTTTGCTAAACCGCACAGGTAAACACACCATCTTTAGCATGCGAGATGGTATTTATACTACTGTCGATATTTATCGATCAAGGTAGCCTGTTAAAGTCCTGATACTTCACACTCTTTCTACCAGGGCATAATTTCACATGTTTAAGTAGTTCCAGAGAGCTTTTGGAATAACCCAGTTCTGCTGCTCAGTTTGCGCAGCTGCTGATTTTAACGGGATCACTGACAAAGCTGAGCATAGGCATCAGCAAAACCTTAGACTGTCATAAACTGTATTTTGGCCCTGAAGTCTCTGTTAGGTGTTGATGTTGACTAACCTGCTAGGTGCTTGCACAAAGCAGTAATCTGAAGAATTCAGACCCTGTTTTGTGTTTGTGATCTCTCCCTGTAAGTGTTTTTATTTCCAACGAAGAGTCAGAAGAATAGTGTCCTGTTTTTATACAAAAGCCCTCAGTCCATGGCTCAAAAGAGTAGACCACACTTACATTTGTACAGCAATGATATACAAGCGTACATTTTCAGCCTTTAACTATTAATCTCCTGATTTTTGGTTATTTCATTTTACAAAAGGTTTTTTATTTACTTTTGTTTTGGTTTTGGCCCAATGTCAAACTAAGAAAAAGAAAAAATATACATTTACCCATTGCAATTGTTAAATCTTTCTGCAATGCCTGCTGGTTGCATATCATATCTGATAAAAACAGACAGAGTTCCTTTGATTTCAGTAGAAGTCCCTGGCTGATTTACACTAGGTGAAGATGTGATCTACAATTCCAGCGTGATGAGATCAGTGTATTTTCTTTAGTAACAACTGATATTTCTAACGAGTAATCTATATCAGTGGAAGAATGAACGGGACAAGATTTAATGACTTCAGAGTAGGAATCCTTAAGAGGGGAAAGAGACCCTATTAGCAGAATTTTATGAAGTTAAACTTGTAAACAGCAAGGAAAAATCTACAGCAAAACCACAAGTAAATAAAAAATGCTACTCCTTTTGTCCTATGGCAATTAAGTATTTTCTAAGTAGGGATACAAGACACTTAAGGTGATTTGAACACTTCTACCATAGTTAATATTTGAGAATTATGTCCTGAAACATTTCAGATGAAGTCTTGCTTTCAGTATTCACCTCTGCTATTGGAAATCAAGGATAAATTGTGACCACATGGTCAATCTTACTCCTGAAGTCAGAGTGAGGAAACATGCTGACGGAAATCAGCTCAGAAATATTCAGTGAAATATTTCCAGATTTCCTAACCCAAGGCTGATGAGCCAGTTCCAAGAAAAGATAATGCAAATTTTGTAAATGCAAACCATCTGCTTTCTTTAAATCAGCATGATGTTTTCTTTCAGAAATGGGCCAGAAAGCTAAGCATACTGAGGAGTGAATTTGCATTGTTAGTTTTGAAACTGTCATTTATCTGTAGTGAACGTGTTATTTAAAAATCATTGCAGCTTAAGGCTTAAATTAAAATATTTTGAAACTACACTTTTAAAGCTCCATTAAATGGCACTGTGTGCTGTCCTGAATAGTGCATATGTAGTTGTGTACATTCTAACAAAAACCACTGACACTTCCTTGACATGTCAATTATTTTTCTTTCAGTATCTAATCCATACAAGATAGGCCTGTTAGAAAATTTAACTATGATTCTTACGTATAACATGTTTTGTCAACTTCCTCTTCTCATTTCTGGGGAACAAACTGCATAAGTGCATAATGTGAAAATGCACATTTTCCACTCCTAGTGTGTCTCCCATCTCCCACATCGCTTTGTCTTCTGAATTTTTTTTACTTACATGGCCAGCTTCACAGCCCTAAAGATGCCTGGTCCTCCATCCTCAGACTTACCAGTAGCGGGGAGGCTTTGAATCACTTTGGTGCTCTGCACGAGTAGAGCTCCATCCAGCCTGCCACGCAGTTCTTGGCTTTTCCCTGCTGGCACTGGGTGACGTTTTCTGATGCAAGATGCTGTTTGTAATCAAAATCCGTATCTTATTTCATTTAAGGCAAATCATCAAGTTGGCAATTTTTGTGCACTACTTTATTCAGATTTGTAGGTACGCCCTAGTTCCTTCCATTTCCCCTTTCTGTGTTTGTATTGGTCCATGATAGGAGAAAAGGAGTTATTCTAACCTTCTTTCAAAAGATTTAAAACCAAGATATATAAACTTGTTCAGGGCGATAACAACAGTCTGTGGTAGACTTGGAAAGAAAGCCCAGATCTCTCAAATCCTATCCCAGCATGGCAGGCTTATGAACATAGACTATTTGCAGTGTAGCTTGTTCTGAAAATAGAGTTTTCATTTATATTTTGTGCATTCCTGGGATTTATGAGAGCTGCTGGCTCTCAGAACCGTTGTCATAAACAGTTGGCTTGGTCAATATGAAAGTCCGTTGACTGCCTTCATGCAGAGTTCATGAGAAGCGTGAATGCGCCCAGAAAATTTTACTTAGGGTTTGAGTGAACAAAACCATCTGAAACCATCTGACTTTCACCAGATTGTTTGTCAGAACGGTTAGTTAAATAGCAAAATGCACAGTGTTAAAGACTACCAAGGTTGTTTAAAACTAGAGTTTTAAGAACTGGAGAAATTTGTTTCACCATTAGACTGAAATGTAGCTCCTTTTTCATACCAGTGGAAGAGCTTAACCCATCCTGTCTTTCCACCTTTTCAAGAAAATAGATGAACCATTGATACTATTTTATAACAAAAATAAAATAGAGTAATTCTTAAAGCCTTTATTACTGCCTTTCTCTTTACCTCTAAGAGCTGTTGTAGTGACTTATTTATAAAATGTTATTTTGTGTTTCCTGACCTAAATGGCTGAATAGTCTTAGTGTTACTACACTGTAACTTGTTACATGGTCACCAACCATGTTTTAGTGGTATGAAAACTGCCATCAGAATGTAGTAAAGCACATCTGGCACTGGCTGAATGAAAGGAATGAAAACAGAAGGAGCACTGGTATTAATTTTAGTAATAAAGAAATTAATTTGCAGGCACTTAATAGGTGTTAGCAAGCCTTGTTTTCTCCTTGTGCAACCATCTATAAATGCTTACTTCTACTTGCAGTTTAGTAACTCACTGAAGATTCTGAAAATACAGGTGATGCTGTTTCCAATTGTATATCATTCAAGTTTCAAAATTACCTTATTGAACAATATATAGGATGAAATCCACCACAGTGATGTAGAGGCAAACCCAATATGAGGCAATGTTTTACTATCGGAAACAACTAACACCTTGAATTGTTGGCTAAGAAACAGGATGAATAATACCTATACAGGTAGGGATATTAGTACAAAATTAATAAAAATATTGAGATTGACCAGTAAATTATGTTTATACATGCAAAATTTTTCTCATAATATTATATTCAAACAACCAAAGAGTTTTCATAGGTGATAATTTTAAATATTGGGAAGTAGAGATTTACTACAACTGTACCCATTGCTATAGAGCAGAAAATATTCCTTAAGTGCCAATATCACTAGTCAAAATGAAAAGCTGGTTTCAAGAAGTCTTTGCTTTCATAGAACAGAATACAGCACTGGAAAGTATATACCTCATTAACAACCCACAGTCTGTTCCAATTTGGATACATGTAAATAGCACTGGAGTTGTTCCAGATTCATATCAGTGTAATTGATAACAGAATTTGTATAGTATACACACACACACACAGAGTAAGCTTTCCTCACACTACTGTATACAAGGTTTTTAGAATAAGAAAGGCTCCTTTAAAAAAAAGGAACTTGTATTTTGGATTACAGATTTTTGTCAGAACAGTCTTTTGCTTATTTGATCCTGAAGTGTATTAACTTCTGTAATTCCAAATAATTGATTCTCCCTTGATAATCAGAGCTCAAATTTAGGTTTCTGGCCTGTTGCTCTTGCAGTTTTGTACCTTATCTTGGAAAGCACTATGCGATAAGGCCAGCAGTGAGCAATTAGTTTACTGTATTTCTGGCTGTGTTGTGGCATAGGCTGGATATTTGGCTGATGTCTTTTACTCTCTACACAACTGTATGAACATCTTTCATATGTTAAGAACCCTTTCCATCAGAACATCTCATCCATTTCTAAAGGTGGGTGAGTGCCGTGGTCTCTGTTTTTACAGATGGGAATCTATAGGTGCAGAGGGGTGATGCAAGGGGCAAAAGGCAGCACTAGAAACCAGTTTATTGGATATTATTTCTGCACTCCAGCCACTAGATTCTTCTGTCTCCATGTAGATTTAAATGATTAGTTGTAAACTAAGTCAGTTTTACAAAATGCATGCAAGTTTCACAGGCTATTTTTGCTATGTTCAGAAATAAGCAGCAACATGAAACAACGTAATGGCAGGGAAACCACAATAAAGATCCTTGTGCATTCAGACCGGGTTGTGCTGGTTAGGTACTCTGGGGAGTATTTGGCACTGCTGTCAGTAATTTTATCATCCACAAAGTGGTTCATCTGTAAACCAGTGGCAAGGGCCACATAACGGCTCCCCTTGTTCAAGTGGAAGAGGATGATTTTAGCAGTTTCAAAGGGGCAGCCAGTGGACCGAAACCTCATGGAAACGCCTTAAGCAAATTATCACTCATTCTTCCACAGTAATCGCTAGCAACTTGAACAGCCCCTTGGGACCGTGGGCAGCTAGGCCCAAATTAGAGCAAGCCTGAATTGCTCCAAGTTTTTGTCAGGAGCTCAAACGGTCTTCTGAACCAAAGAATGCGAAAGGGGTAGCTTAGCCTCCACCTCCAGGAGAAACCTTCAGCTTCCCAGAGCTAAGAAGCAATATCTACCAGAATTGATAGGGACTCAACTGTAGGCCTTGAACCGGATCAAAGAACTAAGCCTTTTCATCCACAATGAAATACAACCTTTCACAATTCAGTTTTATGCCTGCTGCTTCCTCAGCAAAGGGGCTCACCAGGATGGAACCAACGTAACAGGCAAATTGCCAAAACCCAGAAAGATCCAACCAGTAACAGACAGCGATTCCTGACCTACTACAACTAAAATGTGATTTTGATAGCAATGTGAAACACCTCATTAAAAACAAAACCACCACTGATAAAGCAGAGCAGTGACAACATGTCCTACCGATAGTCCGGTGATCTCCAGGCCAAGCCAAGGCAGGGAGCCAGGTCCACGGTCAAGCCAAGAAGTCCAAACACCTCAGGAACAGGCCCAGACACCGGCACACCTCCAACACAGCTCAGGAAGGGACAGGGGCCCCAGGGCCGAGCTTAAGTGGGCCCGTGGGTGAGGTGAGCAGAGAGCCCAGGTGAGGCTGGTCAGGGCCGTCAGGGCCATCAAGGCCTCCAAGTGCCCTGGGCAGGCCCTGTTTCTCCTGGGGCAGGACAGATCTCTTTCTGTTGTTTAGGCAGGATGACTTTGTGGTCCCAGAGTCATATTCTGCTTTCATGTGTATTGCAGCCTAAATCCGAAGTGAATTTATTGTGGTTGTTAAGACCCTTAAAGTGCCACATCTCTTCTTTGCTGTCAAGAACAGCACAGCTTTGCTTCCCTCATTCTCCCGCCTTTTTGCACACCCCTGCAGGTGACAGTCTTTCCAGAAGTGCTGCGTGCCAACGATGGTGTTCACAGCCTGTGCAGGGTCCCCCTCACCAGGGGACCGGTAGTTCCCCCTTGGAGAAGCGAAGGACGGGAATAGCAGGGTTGCTGCAGGTCACTGCACCGCCATCAGAGTTCAGGCACCACCTGCTGTTGTCCTGAGAGGTCACCCCTCATGAAATAACTGCAAAAACATCTGAGGTCCAGCTCAGCTACCCGGGCTCAGCACTGCCCTGTTTCAGTGACAGTACATGGCAACAGCAGGTCCGGTGTGACTGGTTATCACAGTTTCACAAGTTTTGCTTTTTAAGTCTACTCCTTCGGCTGTTTTATCTTCCCTCTGAAATACAGAGGCTTCATGTGTAGCTTGAATAAGGTGGGGGACAGTCTGGCATTGCCCCTTGGCAGTAAGAGACTCCATCTTTACACTTATTCATACGTGCTCCATGCATTGTCCCATTCCCTCCCTGCCTGTCTGGAAGGACTACCAGCCCTGCTTTCTTCTTAAAAGGGTGATAAACAGGAGCTTTGTAGGCTTGTCCCAGTTCCTTGTACAAATTTACAGGATAAGTAAATTGCTGACTTGTCCTTTGTAGAGTTATTTGATACCCCATAACCACACAAAAATACTTGCTTCCTCAAATAAGACTAACAAGTATACCCAGAAGAGAAAATACACATAAATGCTGCGGAAAGCGTGTTTTTGTTTTTCCTTCTCTTATTGTAAGGTGACTGGTAAAGCTCTAAAAACCCGTGCTGGCCACACGGGCTGTGTAACAGTTTGTAATCCTTCATGCATGTTCACTTTCCCTATTTTTGCTTATTATTCTTATAATAATAAGCCGCCTCCCTTGCCCCATTTATCCATTTCTTCAAGCTCTTCTCCCGCCAGGGCCAGATTTTGCTTGTCCTGCTCACGCTGGTCCCCCACCATCCCATGGCTGGCTGCAGAAGAGGGTCCCTGCTGTGAACCCACCCAAGAAGGTGACTGCTGGGGCGCATGGGCAGCCAGGTCCCTCTTTGTCCCCTCCTTTCCCTCCCCGCTGCCGGAGGCTGCCCCATCCCCTGAGGTGCTGGGCTGCTGAAACAGGATCTCCCCGCTGCTCCCGGCCCTGGACTTTTGTTTTTCTTGGCTCACCGCTCACTGAGACACTTTAAACCAGAAAGCTTTTGGCTTACTTCCTCGCCTCTTCTCCCCCCTTTCCTTTCTTGAAACAGTTTATGAATAAAATAGCAGCATTCTCTCTTAAAAGCGTTCAGCTACAACGTTAAAATTTGGATTGCAAGGGCTCTTTTCAGTGTTCAGAAGTGGCAGATGTTTGCAACAGGCACAGCGGGAAAAACCCATCCCAGATTCCTGCAGCGGGAAGTTAAGGTGCAGGCTCGATTTTTGGTAGAAATATGAATCCCCGTAGATCACTTGCTGCATATTTTAATGACATTTAAACATAACCAGATACAATTAATACTTGAGGAGTGGGGAGCTATTCTAAGCAGCAGGATCTGAAAGCGCTGTGTCCAACTGAAGACTTATTCACCATTCACTTAGAAATGCGCTGAAAACAGTCTGTAGGAAATTAACTAAAATAACATTCTGCCCAAATGGAATATTTTAATTCATGCTAATACGAATTGCTAAGAAAATATATGTATCTATCTATCTGTAAAGGATTCTTGTAAGCATAAAACAAACGATACTTCCCGTGCTTCTTTCTCAGCATGGCTGATATTTGTCGAAAATGTGCAGGAATTTTAATCTCTCATGACTGTGTAACACAGTGCTTGAGTCAATAGGGGGGATGGAAAATTTACATGTACCTGGAAGCAGACATAAATCACAGTCAGCCCAAGTGCTTTGCAGGCTCCACGGCCTCCTCCAGCCAGCCAGCTACACATTGCAACTCATTCCAGACATTTTCAAGACCAGAATATCTGCTGCATGTTTTTAACACAGCTGCACTGCACCGTTCACACTCGCACAATAACTTCCAGGGAGTTAAGCTGTTAGAGTGTGTAAGCTGGCACAGTCACGGTTTGGCCCAGTCTTCTGTGATTTTACACTAGTTGGGGATCTGGTCCATGAAACAGGGAAGTGAGAGCAGCTGGGACTCAACAGAAAATCTGTCACATCTATAGAACCATAAAGGAACAGCGTGTGATCCGAACACGCTCAAGTTTGCAATTCTTCAGCATAGCTCAGCTGACACCGAGGGCTGTGGGACTGACACCAGCTGGGAATTCGCCCCAGCATTTCCCGAAGTTCACACTGGCCTTGTCAAGACAGTGACACATTTCTCCTTCTTTTACCATTCCCTCTGTGGCAAAAGGAAGTCACCTGCAGGAGATACCGTCCCAGAACAAGCACTGATGTGTCTTTACAAAGGCAGTAAAGCAGGAGGTTCAAGGCTGTTTCTGCCCAGGAATTGCAGCTGGAGAGCTCTGTTCATACGTACCTGGGGACATTGTGCGCAGGCAGGACAATGCTGCGTCCTGTGAGAGAACCGGGTGATTTTTGCCATAGGACATCGGTTCTAGTACATAAATAACTTGCACAAAACATAAGTGCAGTTCTGAAACTTATTGTGCGTTTTGGGAGAAAATAAACCTGCATTCTGTAAGTTCTTCTAGCAGAATAATAAACAAAAAATCCGTATCTCTCTGTGTTATTGCAATGCTGGAGGTTTGTTTGCCAGGCTTTGCATTTAATCTTACCTACGTTACTGCAGAAAATTAAAGACATCTGAGAAATCAGAAGGAATTCCAGATATACTCTATAAAATGTTGATACAATACTGCAGTTGTACAAGTACCTACAGATAAATCTTATGTTTTGATGACTTCAGTAAGTATGTAGTACGATAGAGGTATGTCATATGATAGAGACACTAACCTGATATCACGTTACCCAAAAGAAACAACCAGAATGCTAGAAGAAAAATGCTGTAGAAGGTACTAAAATGCTTCCTACTTTTGTATACTGTCTACCATACCAGCAGCACCCGCAGCGTGACTGAGTGCTACGTATTTGACAGGTTTTGAATGACCACATATATCGTGTTTGGGAGCACAGCATGAAGGTATTGGGATGTGCCAGTGAGAACTCATGATGTGTTTTATAACATTCTTACTACAGCGATACTTGAGCGTGAACTTTTTTTTGTCGGTGATGCCAGGAGAACTGCTGGCTCATGTTCGTTCCCCATTTTTGCCTGGTTGTTCAGAAATCTTACAGGGAGGTAGAAAAGGGGGAGGAAAAAGGGAGGAATTAGATATGATTGTTGGCAGAATTATTGATCAGAGATCAATTCCAAAATACCGATATTTGCAGATCTTGAGATTTCTTTTGCTTGAGACTGTTCAAAAGAGCCCTACTAGGAGGGTTTAAGTAAGGCTAGTTCTAGCAGTCCCTACTCATTGTGCCTACTCTTAAAATACACCAGTCAAAACTTAAAAGTTATGGGAACACCTTGTCTTTAACAACAGTGAATTCTAAACATTACATGCTGCATTTCAGATAACACGTTGCTGTTTAGCGTAATATATTAAGTACTTAGGTGGTAAGAATACTTTCCTGGCTAGGTCTTTTGAAGAGGTTTTTCTGCTGCAAAAGTACTCAATAGCTGCTAATATTAATTTCCATGTAAAGCACGTATGTGGAAATTTAATAGCCAAGGGCCTAGATAGATTTCTTTCATCATCATTTAGATTTTCTTTTAGGTCACCTTCACAGATTTACACAGCCCTGACAACTAGGCTATCTGTAAGTATAGTTGTGTTAGTCTAGTACACTAAACTAGTCTGCTAAACCACAGTTTAAAATCATTTAAACCCAGCAACCAGCAGCTGGCCTCTTGGCTGATGGTCACAAAAGAGGAACAAAAGATGGTCCACAGAAACTGAATCAGTTTGGGGAAAAGTAATGGGTATTTTTTCTTTGGTGGGTCAGAGAACCAGTCCCAAGTGGTGAGGATCAGCCGCAGGGCACAGCTCGTGCTGGCTCGCTTCTGGTGACAGTTAATTACAGCCATTGAGGTGATAAATTGGATTATGAGGAGGCAGAATCATAAGTCCATGTGATGGAGCAGCTTGAGCATCGTGCTGCTGAGTTTGTGCTGCGGTGAACCCAGCCCCTGCTCAGCAGCAGAGCACTGGGAGCGGGGAGGGACAGAGATGCCACACCAACATCTCGTCCCAGAGCAGAAGCGGTGCTGAAGCAAGGGATGTAAAATGGGCAGCTCCTGCTGCTGCATCTCATTAGGACAATGCAGTTAGGAACAATCAAAACGTTGGAAAAGGCTATGTTTGGTAAGAAAATGCTGTCCTTTAAACTCCTATTCTAAAAACCCATAAAAACTGGTGTGGGAGGTATTGCAAAATAGCCCCTCTATCATTTATACAGTTTGAACTCAATATAGTGTTAATAAATGTAAACATTTGCCTTTTATTAGTAAGAAAATAATTTTAATGGTTTGTGCCTCTCCTTAATTTAATAAAACTGTTTTACATCTCTGGTATGTGTGCTTAGTGGATGGTACTTATTAAAGAAGTGTATGCCAATGAATGGTAGTTATTAAAAAATCACTGTATGCCAAAAGCTGTCAGAGAAGCTTACTGTTGAATAACGGGTGGCAAAGCCATTTGTGTTTAACAAACAGAAGAGAATTAAGGCAAAAGCAGTGATGTTAGACTAACATATAATGTCTGTTTTTTCTATAAAATTGGTCTTCAAGAACACAATATTGACTGTTGTTTAAGAACACACTTTCTCCAGTCTTTTCTGAGTGTGCACGCTAGGACTGCCTAGGAGCAGGGCTCTCACGTGTGATACTGGGCAGTTCATCTCACAAACAAGGGGAGTGTGCAATGTACGGTGTGTACCCATGCGTGCCCCAGCACCACTGCTGTGCTGGAAAGAGTTTTAACTGCTTGCATAAACCGAGAGACACCTTCCCTCAGGGAAGTTCTGCCAGCGGGTGAGATTTCACTGAGTGAAGGTGGGATTTGCCAGCAAAACACACAGTAAAGGTAATAGCTCAAAATGAATCCCTGACAAAGAGAAACATTTTGAGGAACCCTTTGCTCCAGTGTTTCTCCAGTGACTGTGTTGTAGTCTTCTGCGTCGATCTTTTTCTGCTCCTCTGAAATTCTCGGCAGCATCTCTTGCCACCATTGCTAGGGCAGTGCGGCGAGATACACCGTCCTCTGTGGCTCCCAGACGTGAAGATACAGTACCTCTGGCTGAGAATACTACCAAATACCATGATGACAACTCATTTTATGGATCCAATTGCTGTAGGAAGACACAGATGTGAAACAGGAATCTGACTGCTTTGTATAATCTTGGCTACTTAACAGAGACGTGGGAGAGCTCGCAGGAGAATGGGGCACAGGAGAATACAATTGTGCACAAAAAACTGGAGGAGGGTCACACCCTGCACTGTCCTTCTGCCAATTTAGAAGACAATTACACAGAAGAGGCTTTGCTCAAACCACACACATTGAAAAAAGTGGAATTAGAGGGAAGTGATTAAGAGAAGGGTTAAGAGAGGGAAGATGTAAATCCAGTCTCCTGGGCTTTATTTAGAAATGTCTGGCAAGGAAGACTTCCATAACAAGTCAAAAAGCACATTTGCATTTTGAAGTCATGACAAAATACATGTTATGCTCAGTAATGTTACAATTCAGCAGTTACAATTGTTTTTAATTAAGTTTGTACATTGCATGTATAGATACAGATGCAGAAATGGATGGCCTAAGTTAACTGTTTGTTGCCTGGTTTCCAGGAAGGCCACAAAAAAACTGACCTTACAACATTGGACATTTTACCACCAGAACTCCAGTAACCACATTTTGGCCTCTCCACTTTGTCTCAGGACGATCTTACATCATGTTCTGCACTGTATACGAGACAAGGAAAGTAATTTAAGAACAACAGAAACTTTTCTTCATCTCACGGTGATCACAGAGGCAATCAAAATTGCAGATCCTAGAGCGTGTATTCAGACCCCTGTACAGAATGAGATCAATGAAAGTTAATGTAAGGTTTTAGCTAGCCAAAAGTAGAAATAGGATGGAGAAGTAACAAGTGCTTACCTTGTACTAAAGTAAGTGTATATCTTGCAAATCCAAAAGATGGCTGTTTTTTCAGCGCAGTGTAAAGTTGCAAGGACTAGAAGATGAATAAAATTATTAGAGGCTCCAGTGATAGCTTTATATGTTCACTTATCTTTCAGATATTTTCAAATTGGGTTGCCTGTGTCCTTTCTCCATGTAGGCTGAGTTCAGGCTGTTTGTCCTCCAATACCTCCCTCTTCCTTAGAGTGTCTGAAGAACAAGGGAAAATGTCCATAGGTGATCCATTCTTGGGGAGCATTTTCTGCTGAGGAATTCATTTCTGCGCGCAAAGCTACGAGGCGTAACCAGGCCCAGTAGCACCAATGGTTTCAGTTGGCGATAATCCTGGAGAGAGGCCGCATTATCAGAGCAGAGGGAGCTCACCTGCCACCAGGTGCCAGATGTTCTCAGTGGGCACAAGTTCCACCGAGCTCTGGGCCATCACGGGCGTGGTTTTGGGGTGAAATTAGTGAACAGTAAATGTGCATTGCGGCATGTCAGAACTTAATTGCCTGTAGCTACGTAGCAGTGACTGTTGACATTTAGGATTGAATTTTCTCACCATATTTTCAACACCGATAAAGCAGCCCCAAGAACAGAAACAAACATTTTTGGTGGAGAACGTTGCACCGTGGTTTGGTAGGTGCCTTTCCCAGAGTGAGCTAGTCAGAAAGACCAGAATATGTTATTGTCAAGCCCAGCGGTGCTTAGACTTTAGTCATATAACAGGAAAATAGTAGTTACTTAAAAAGTTGCGGAAAAGAGCTTCACTTTCTCAAGTAGGAAATGAAGCTAAATACTTCAAAATGTAAAACTTACAATACAGTCAAAGCACGTGAAAAATGTCCTTGGGTTAAAGTGAGCTACTTTGGCTTAGGTCTCTGAGCGTTAATTCCTGCCAGCAATACTTAGAAAAAATATAAACTTAATTAGGACAGAAGGACTGGTGGTGGGTATTGGCCTCACTTTTATAAATCCTTCAATGTTGCTCCATTTAACCCTGCCAATGAATCTTTTTCTTTGATCTTAAACTAACAGGATTAAAACCAACTTGTTAAAATTGAATCCTGAGGTCACAGTGAAGATTTGTTAAGGCAGAACTTTGTTAAAGCTGCTATGTTTTCTTTTAGAAAAAACAAAAGCGGTTATTTATGGAGTTTCTTATTCCAAAAAGCTTTCATTTCAGAGTTCCTTAATTATGATGGTAGATAATAATTATATTTTTACAGTTACATATTTTTTAGTTAAAAAGCTATTTCTCATCTGTCATCCATTCAGTCTGGGTCTAGAAAGGGTTATGTTCTGGGAATGGGCTGTCCCCAGAGTGTCACAGCATCTTCATGTCCAGGAGGACTGACAGCCCCTCTGGCGTTTCTTCTGGAGCTCCTACACTGTCCTTAATGGAAATAAGCGGAACTTTGAAAACAAATCTTCACAATCATGATGCTTCCTTGTATTTCATGCATACTTGAAAGCTAAACATAAATTTCTGAACTGAGTTAATCCAGAAATAAATGGTAATAGAACAGCTTTCTCTGCATGCTGAAATCCTGCAGAAGAGATGCCTGAGATGTTCTAGCAGATGGGCTCTTTCTGTCCTTTGCTCCATTCCAGTGCCATCCATAACGTTACTGGGAATCTCAGATAATTATTGGGGATCTTACCCTGATTTTTTAATAAGGAGTAAGTTGCAAAGCATTGTATCATTTGATTCCGACATCTTTACAGAAATTTTATGTTTGAAGGGTTGGCAGCAATCTTGAGGTTACTCACATTAATAACAAACTCTATAACAACATTTACTGCTATGCAGAATTTAATAGGTAAATTAAACATAGTAGTGGTTTCATTATTTAGTAGTGGCCTTACGTAACAATTTTATTTTTATTAGCAGGGGTGTTATATTGTAAAAATTGCCTATATTATGAACTACAAAACTACACTATAAACCTTAGCAAAGAGGCCAGTCAGCCACGTGTAACTGCTGCATTCCAGAATCAACACACTAACTTCATCTCGCGTCTAACATCACTTGGTGTATAGCTAAAGAGAGTAAGTCATGAGAGACATAAAGAGTATGTATTTATGTAGAAAATGTGAACCTTATTCCTTTACAAGTAGTCATGGAATATATGTGCTTGTAAGTTACGGTAAGCCAGTTCAGCACTGTGTTAGTAAAATGCTGAAGAATGTCATTTATGGGAAAGCCTTGAGAAGCTGTCATCATCTCATTAGTTTGCTGGAAAAAAATATGGTCAGTTAAAAAAATCATGGGTTAGGTTTTTAGTTAATGTAAATCATTGCTTTGTGTGTTCAACAGAAAAAGAACACTAACACCAAAAGCTCTGTCCTATTCTTTCTTTTTTGTTTCATCTTTTCCTTGTTGTTATAACTAAATTAAAAGAGATTCTCATTTCTCATATTACTTAGTTGAATTTGTTTGAAAGCTGCTTGACTATTTACTTTCTTATTCCAATTAAAGATCTGTGGAGTTATGGGTACTGTTTATTTGCCTAGTCAATTGGCTAGATTTTTGATCTGCTTTATTATTACATACTAAATTCCTCTGAAGTCATATTATATTTACTTGTAGCCTTGCCTGGGCGCAAAAGAAAATATAAATTCACATCTTTGACTTACTGAAGACTAATCATATACCATAAACAATTCTGAACAGGCAAGATGTGGATCAGATTGCCTTCCCATATGATTTTGTTAGAAGAACTAGTTAGAGATTTAAGTACGAAAAGTAGCATTATTTTACCTTCTAAATAATGTCTTCATTACTGGTTATTTATAGCATTAGTAAATATATTAGTGGAGTACAAAGTGATAAAAGCAGTTGACTGGGAGTGAGAAAATTTCCTTAGAAGTAAAAAAACGTGTTATTTGTGATCAGCACAAGTTATAAATACTTCAAGTCGCACTTTGAAGATGAAGAAAGCTGCTAGTGTAGAAAATGAGGAGTGCATGTCATCAACAAATATTTACATTGTGAAAGACATTTTCTACTAAGATGGAAAAAAAATGCTGTCATCTTTTCACACTTTCAGAAGAATGGCCAATGTATTGGTAAGAAGTTGGCTTATTTCTCTGGACCATTTACAAATAAGTATGAATAAGCAAGTTGTAAAATTTCCAAGCTCAACATCAAAACGCCAGTAACAGCACTGGGCGCAGATTCCACGGGAGTTCCCAGTGCCCCATGTCATGGAGCCAACCATTCATTGCGATGCAGCAAAGCACAGTGGCATTCGGAGGCTGCACTCTCACGTCGTAGAAAGGGCGTTGGGACGAAAACGTCAGCATACATAAGTGTTCTGTTAAAACCCTAAGAAAGTGTATGGCCAAAAACCCCAAAAAGGAGTCACCCTGAAGAGCGACCCTGAGCAGTTCATCCTCTGCAGTTTAGATCAGTGGTAGTGCTTTACCGCTAAATCTTAAAATGCTGCTGCAAAGCAGTAAGACGAAAGCATAAACTACCCGAAAAAATCACAGTAAGCAGTTCTGTGAGGAGGATAATTGCACGTTTTATCACTTCAAAATACATCTTTTTCTGATGTTCTGCATCAGATCTGGCTGAAGCCCCCCACAGTAGAAGACAGACTGTGTAAGGCCTGAGAAAACAGATGGGAAGTGTAGAGACCATTATTTTGAAGTTTATTAAGCAGATAATCCCACATCTTTATACGCGCTGCTTAACTTACTCTGGACACTGTCCCGCTGACTGAAGCAATAAGGAAGCAGAGAGAGGATTTCAAAGAATGGAAAGCTCAGCTACCTGTTTTTCCTGCACTTACTTCAAGTTTAGTAGTAGAAAGTGTTTGGATTATCTACAGACTTGAAATATGAGAACAAGGTATGTTGATTCTTGGTCATTATAAGAAAAGGTGACACAAAGAATATGGTCATCTGCATGGAAAAAAAGGATTATGCAAAATTACATATGTTTAAAGCAGAAAAAAGCCAATTCTTGTGGAATGCAGCCACAGAGGAGGAGACATAGCACAGAAAACCTTGGGGTACTTTTCAGACGAGAAGGAATATCATCACAGCCATGGCCAAATTCAGTTTTAGATCCAAGAATAGACTTAAAATGATGCAAAACTGAGCTCTATAGCCCCTAATGAAGATTCTTGCTGCCTAATGAAATCCAGATCACCAAGTTAGGCACCCAACTACCTTCTCGATAAAATAAGAAGGGATAAGCACCTAAACATCCAGAAAAGCTAAACACTGACTGACACTCTGCCTCCCCGCTCCTCATGATTTCACGCTTTAATATACATGACCGTGACTTTCACTGCTGAGGTTAGAATTATAAATGCCACAGTTAACATTCAGTTTTTTAAAGTTTGAAAGGGGAAGCGTTGTTTCATGTTGAATATTAGCTTCTTGTAGAAAAAGGCAATAATAAAAGTGTCAGATATTCCCTTATAATCTGTTTAAGCATGCCAGCTTTCCTTAGGGAACATAAAAGCTTGACTGCGGAGAAGAAAAGCTTTGAATATCAGACTAGCCTTTCCCCCCCAGCTTTGTACCATTACACCAAATGTAACAGAGATATAATCTATATTGTCCTAACTGTCTTCGTATAATTTGTGTTAAATAGTCACTTGAAGATTGTCTGGAAACCACGAAACTCTAACGTCCATGTTCTTCATGTATTTGTTTCTATTTCAAATGCATTTTCGTGTGCTCTTAAAGGCTTTTAAAATTACACTGGCAGTTTCTCGTGAACTTCAGGGGGGAAAAAAAAATAAAAAATCAGGCAGCTTTAATCTTCCCAGTATACTTCATGAAAGCAGTCACTGGGCCGTTTGAGGGATTAACCACCGGGAGCTTTAAACTACCCACTCCTGGAAGCAGTGTCCCAGCCAGCTTCCAGCGAAGCATGAAGGAGCCCAGCCCTTAACGGCAGCTGGCGTGAAAGAGCGCTCCTCCATCACACGCTGTGCGGGGCTGCGGTGGAAGGCCCTTGACATCAGCGAGCGCTGAACTCTGACCGTGGCCCTTGGCCACCTTGATTAGCAGTGAGAGCAATTTGTTAAGGGTTATTGTGTGCGCAGGTCTGCATCACTTGGGCAGTTCAGAATTTTGAAAGGAAACAGCAAGAAGCTCCTTAAAATGCTACGTACAAAGGGCTTTCGCATTTAAATTCATCGACCGCAAATTGTGTTAAAAGACAATTCATACATACGCAAATTGCATTAAAAGATAGTTAATTGTACATTGGAAGGCTGGACAGCCAGGGCAGCTGTATGTGTTTCCCTTTATTCCTCTGATCACACGCTGTCCCCAGAGCTCCCGTCAGTGCTCACAGCTGACGGCGCTGGCTGGGACGAGCAGCTTTTCACTACTTTTATGTTACCCGTATTGTTGAGCGGCTGTTTCACATGGCCGACTTCCTGACACAGGCTGAACTTCGCTTCAAGGACAGAACTGCTAATTTTCCCACTGTTGTCCCTTTTTCTGTCTTTTTCACAAACATTAATTAATCTTCCCAACTGCAAAATGAGATGATATTAAGAGGTAGGAACCTGAAGTACAGGGAAAAAAGTCATCCCATGGTGGGTGACAGGCCAGATTTGACAGGTTGCACGCCTTAGACCTGATCTCTCAGAGTATTTAGAGTTACATCATGACTTTGAATGTTTAGAGCAGGGACACTGCCGTAGTGTGAGGCTGTGGGGTGGCAGCACCCCAGGAGATCGCCCAGATGAGGTTCCTCATGCTGGGCATTGACACACTGGGGAGCGCTCAGCTTGTGGGCACCTGCGAAAAACTCATCTTCAGTCATCTGCAGCATGCCTGCACCAGCACAGCAATGCTCAACTCTCTTAAAAAAAGAGACCCTGTTTCCCCCCAAACCTCTCTCATCATCATCCCATCTTTCTGGTTTGCTGACCTGACCTGACCCATGTGCAGCCCCCCTGTGACGTGTGAGGTTTGATGTCCTAATACTTAGGGTGTGCAGAACAGCCTATTTTCCCCTACATTCATTTTCAGAAACAGATGAGCAATTTTTTTGCTTGAAAATCTTTCCACAAAACTAAACGTGGAGCAGATACCCAGCAAGGATAATTTCAGACTCATGGATGAAACTAGCAAAGGGTAACTAACTGAAAAATGGTCTGAGAAGGTGTCAGGGATGACTAATTACAGGTGTTTTTACCAATCCCATACCAATTCCCATGCTGTGAAATACTATTCTTTTGGAAACCTCCCTAGTTATTTCATATTATATGTATAAAGGATGGAAATTCTATTTAGCAGTGCATGTTCTGCAGCCGGCCATCAACCAAAGCATAGGGAAGTTGATAAATGTTTCTAAGGACTGTATTTCAATGATCCAGAACATGGTAGAGATGAAGTAAGACAAATATCAAACCCAGTCATTACAGCAGTAAACTGAGACTGGAGGGCAACCAGTAGAAAGATAAATATCCAGGCAAAAATAGGGAATTGGGACATGACACCTCCTCAGGCCCCCTGCCCTGCGGGGACAGAGATCTGGCTCACAGAAAATTCGGATTCCCACAGGTAATTTCAGTAGCTGATAAAAACATGTCGATCTGCAGTATTTGTTGTTGTTGTTTAATTCTGATTTTTTTTAAAAATTTGATACGATTTTCATTTCTGAACTGATGCACTGAGGATTTTCATTTAACAGGACAGGTTTCTTTAAATAATCTACTTACGACAGAAATGCATACTTTGGCATGAAAAAATAGTTCTGTTCCCCAGCGTCTCTGGAACACCGCAGACTTGAAAGCAAAAGTTTTTGTTGTATAAGCAAAAAAAAAAAGTGCATGTCAAAGCTGAATTTTCTTTATTGTTTTCCTTGAAAATATCAGCTAAACTTTCCAAGGGAATACATTTTTAAAATCCACATTGTTTGATTAGAAACAAATCAAACCAGATGCACTAACAGCCTTCATATGAAAATTCCCAAGCTAGACTAGATCATACTTTGGAACTGAAATTCTGCAGCAGCTTGAAACCTGGAGACTGAGAAAATATGTTCTGTACTCTTGTCTCTAAGTGTTACCCCTGAAAAACTCCTGGATTTCACTGGGTTGGTTGCCCATCACAGGGTGCATTCCATAATGTGTGGGCTGCAGAAACGACCTCTGGATGTGTTTCCAGCTTTAAGACTGGTAGCTCTGTCAGATGTCACGCTTTCCTAGTTAAGATATTTATTGACAAACCATTCGCTAATTCTGGGTGAAAAGCATTCTGGATTTCCAGAGCTATATGTGCAATGCAGTTATTTATATATATAAATTAGCCATGCAAAAGTACTTGGAAGGTCAGGACCTACAGTTTCTTTAAGTAGCAAAGATGAGCTGTGTATTAATGCTGAAACCGCCTTCAGGACTGAACATTAGAATGTGTGATAGTGCAGCTTCAGAAGAAGAATGCCATTTCAACAGGGAATCTATAATGAATGAGACATATATAATGAACAGAAATCACCGCTACAGCTGTTTAGTATATGGTATCATTTGCTCTACTGTCCTAGTCTCACCCTGTGCCAAGAATGAGTTTTTCATAAATAAAGCCATTGAAATGGTTTGTTAGATACTTTATTTATTAATGCTGAACTGCGAGGTGATGCATTGACCCAGTTTGTGAGATGCCACCTAATTTATAGACGTTTAAATGTGCCTAAGGAGAGCACTATCTTTGAGCAAGTAAGTACGGCGGACAGGTCCTCAATTATACTGATTTACACCAGCAGAGGAATCATTTCTCCTTATGACAAATAACACCTATAAACACTGAGTCGAAGCTGAAGTATTTAGCATTTTAAAATTTGAGAAGACATCTTGAAGAAACCAAAGAACTAAAAGGAAAAATCTTGGTTATCCAGGGTGCCTTTGCCCAGCTGGGCACCCGTTGGAGTCCAGGCAAAGGCTCCTGTGAATATCACCTGGGAGCTGTACAGCACTTGGCACAGAGTTTTGAAAGGGGTCTCCCCCAACAAGAAAAATGAATTAGTCAGCATTAAACAACGTCATATTTTCTCATGTGTTGACTTTTAAAATACTGTCCCCTTTCTGTAAATTCAATTTGAGTACAAAGTCTTTTTTAATTTTGTATGTCCTTTTACAAATGCAGCTAACATAGATCTTCCACTTGTAAATCTGAGTTAATTAAATTGCAGTATGCCAGTGAAAGCAATCTCTTTTTTAAATACAGACTCTATGGGTCCTGAAAATCCTTCTTACTAGGAATAACTGCTATTACTTCAAAGCAGCTAGTGAAAACCGAGTGCTCTTTTAATAAAGAGATTTTCTGGTCCAAGGGGGCACACCTGATATTGTTTGCATCCAAAGCAAGTGGGCTGTAATAAGTGGCCCAATGAAAGTTTAAGCCTGCTTTCAAGGGTCATCGGCTTTTCTGACTGTTACTTGATCTGTTTAGAACTGGCTAATTTGTTAATCAGAGCAAAGCCTCAAACTTAGTGTGATCACCTCCTTAATACTGTTTTCACACACTAATAATTAAAGCAAAAATTCTATACAAATTGTCATAAGCTTTTCTAAAAACGCAAAATACACTGACATCTGGTGTACTGTTAAATCATGCTTCAGATGTCAAAAGTTTGTTCTGTTCACCCAGGGATTTAAAACTCCTTTTCTCTAATATTTTGCATCAGTGATTTTCCTTTTCCATACTGCCTATCCATTTGAGTTGATTTTTGTCTCTCGCTGCTTTATGTCTATGTGTTTTAGTGGGATCAGTCCCTGTTCAGACAGTGTGTAACGCAAAACAGACTTACCATCCTCTCTGTAGCCTAAAGCCGGTCAGTTTGGTTGCAGAAAGCACAGGATCTCAAAATGATCGAGAGTTTAAGAGGTTTTCTGTATGGTAAAGACAGGGCTATAAAATTTGAATCTGATTTTTTTTAAAAAACCCCACATAGTTAATTGATGCCAAACTCCAACTTACAAATGAGACTTTCTCATTTAGTTGAGCTGAATCCTTTCCTAATAGCTTTACATTAAATCAAAATACTCCAATCTCCAGTGAAAAGAGTGTCCACACAGGTTTTTACTCAAGTTTTGCTGGAAGAATTTAAGTTGTGCCAGGTCCATTTTCTCGTATAAACTGCTTTCCCTGTAACAATATGGAGTCTGTGTGTAGGGAAAATAGAGGGAAAAGAGCGGAATGCAAAACGCATGTCAGCTGGAAAATAAGTGACCTGCTTGTAAGAATATTTATGTGTTTTCTCCTGACTTGGCTTGGGGAAGAAAACAGCTTGACAACACATCAGCTGTGTGCAGGATGTTTCTGCCATTGAAAATCCACATGGTCGCACTTGAGAGGCTTCTGGAAAAATGAAAAGCTGTAGTTTAGAATCTGGAGAGTTTATTGGAAAGGCATTTACCCTAACATCCGCCAGGCAGGGGCGTGTTCCGCCTGTTTGAACTGGTCACTTAGGAGTTATCATAATAATGTCTGCTTTTAGCTCTTTGGGGCGTATTGAGTTAGCTAGAGAAATGCACAGTGAAATCTTTCATTAAAAATACTTTCGTAGTTAGACCTATTTGCTCATTTTCTTTAGACCCAGTAGAATATTTTCTCTGCCAGTACAGTATTTGAAAAGGAAGATGTATTCACATCTGAGCTCTCTGAAGCACAAAGTCCTCCTCTTCCCTATGATGTGTGTATAGAAGTCCCTGAGAAAAATGCAGTGAGGTTCAAAATCATTGTCCTTTATAGTCTTTCCAGTCTGGAAGTCAGATACATGACTGTAGGCCAGTCTCGTTGCATGAAATAAAATATTTCTCCGGAACACCACAGTTAGTCTTTAACTGATTTACTGTAGTTAAACAGTAACAGTGAGAGTGTTCATAGTCCCGAGCCTGGTGGCAAAACCACCCGTACAAACAAGCCATTCACGTGCACCAGGGAGGCTGTGAACAGGCTGAGCTTTTTCTCAGCCTTGCAGCGCGGGGCAAGGCTATCAAGGAAATCTCAATCCTGCTCTGCAGTCCAGCTGGAATAAATCCTAAAATGAAAGGTCTCTAGATACTGAGTAAGACCGTGCATGTTTCGAACGTTCCAGGGAAAACGGTGGGTCTCTGGATGAGCGTCTGTGGTGCGGTGAGGGCACCTCGGTGCCCTGGCAGCCTCTCCAGACAGTGGATGAAAAACAAGCAAATCCCCAGCAGTGGGGAGAGTCAGGAATTAGGTGGTCTGTTATTAACGGGAGCTTCTCCTTCTTTGCTAGTTAAAGGAAGGAGCTGGCAAAAAAAACATAATGAGGATTATTAAATCTCTTCAAGGTGAATGAGCTAAGCTTCTTCCATCCCATACATTTCATTCCCATCACACGGGCCATGATCAGCCAGAAAAAAAAAAAAGAAAAGCAAGCTACTGAATGCTTTGCTTAGCTACCACTTAGCAAAAACAATCTGCATGTCAGATGATCTATTTATTACATGAAAATCACTTCAGTTTGAATGGCTTGGGGAATAGCATCTCATCCGTGTACAAAACCCTTCCACGTTTCTCTATCCATTTTTAAGCTGAATATTTGGTATCTGCTTTTGTTACTTTTGTTATTATTTTATAGGCAATGCTGCTAAACAGAATTTTACAAACTTGCAGAGGATGTTTAGCATGTACCTTTTCGAGCTCTTAAACTACTCTTATAATAAGAATTCATGTGAACGCTTTGAGTGTGTTTGCATTCTATGTCATTTAAATACCAGACTGCCTGATTACTTATGGAAATACTAATATCTGTTGCACACAATGGCCTTTCAAAATGCCTGCAATTTTGCAAGATTATTTGTGTCAACAGAAAACAGGAAATTGAGTGTGGCAATAGCTGAGAGGGCGCCAGGAGCAGCGCGATGGCTTTCCTCGGGCAGCACCGACGGATGGAGCCGGGTGGGAGGGGATTGTGGCATTATTTAAGCACAGCGCTGTAAATGTACAGTTAAAAAAAATCACTACTGTGTACGTCAGCAAATGAGAAGATGGTTCAGAGACAAAAGACGGGTAGACGTAGTGCTTAGCGATATGGTTTAGTGATGGTTTTTGTCAGAGTTACTTTGATGGTTGGACTTGATGATCTGAAAGGTCCCTTCCAACCTAGGCAATTCTATGATTCCACGATTTATCACATTGTTGCATATTGTGACTGTCATATGCTCCCACAGGGTGACTGACTAGTATTTAAAGGGAGTCTGTGAGCAGTGCCGAGGTCTCCCCAAAGTGCCGTATGTTCCAGATGTTATTCAGCCCCTCTAGAGGCACACACAGGTGAAGGAAGCCACACTGGTCACCTGGGCCAGGCAAAGAACAGTGAGGTGGCCAGACGGAGGGCCGGCCCCAGAAGAGGTGACTCTTGGTGGGGGCTCTGCTGGGCACCCAGCTCGTCCTCCAGCCCAACGGGCCCCCTGCCTGGGGCCACCAGCCCCCTAGGACAGTGGTAACAACTGAGGCTGAGATTTCTCTTTCTGCCTACATCATGCATCTCACTGTAACTAAATACTCCTCTTTACAGCAGTGCTGATAGCACAAACAAATACCCTGCCTGGGCCAGAAAGGACAAAGCAATAGATATTTGATAAATAAAGCAGTGCTATGCCTACAGAAAAATCCCAGCTAGAACCCACTTGCTTTTAGGTTCTCATAAACATTCTCCAACACTTTCCCTTTGGAGAGGCATTTTCCACAGCTGAAGTCTGCGCAAAACAGGTGGTCAGGGTTGTTTTGGTGTTTGTTTGGGGGAGCTTTACAGCAGAATTACAGCTGCCATGTTCTAGTTTTCAACACATTCAGAAAATAGAAACAAGTAGTCTTCTTTGTCGAGCTACAGACAGACACAATAAGCCAAGTTTTAAGGCCGCTTCAGTGTTTGTGGAGTTCTCACCAAGGGAAATTTTTTTTGTATGAGCAGTACAATTTTTGTGATTGCTTTTTGTGCTGGGATCACAGCTTTGAAAGCTGTTGACACACATGCACAACAGACTTTGCCTTTTATTTTTTTTGTTCCTGCTCAATTGAAAGCAGCTTTTCTTTCCTTAGATTTATGATATCTTGTTTTCCTGAGTATTAAAATGCTTTGAGAAAAGACAGAAAAATATATTAATTTTCCATGGGCAATACGTTTTAGTAGAAAATTGGTGCATGCTTATGTTAAACCTAAACAATCCAAGCTGTTGGGACACGGAAATACAGTATTAGCAAGCCTGCTTTAAAGAAGTTAGGCAAGGGAAACATGGAAGCAGCCCTCAAACTTGAGCAAATTATCTGTAAAAGATTAACCTTACATGTAAGCCTGTGCAGCAGGATGTATGCAAGATTTGTTTATCAGGACCTTTAAGAAATCATCTCTTGTTATGCTTTGACGCCGAGTCCAAAGTGGATCTTCTCTCAGCTGCGTCTCCTGCAGCCACATCACCAGCACTTTCAGGAGGGAGCACACTGCAGCAGAAAGTTCAGGTCTTTGTTCAGTTCAGGGCTAATTTGCAACAATGAAATGGTTATTCCTAAAATTAGGAAATTCTTCTCAATTCAGGGCATGATTCTGGAGCCTTTTGGCACGCACTCAAGTTACACCAATGCAGCAAAAGGAGATACGCACATTTCGTGTGGTTTCTTGAGGAAAGGCCTGAGGATTTGTATACAATTTGTATTTTGTCCTTTGGCTTTCACATAATTAGGGACATCTCTGGATTTGTTTTTCAAATTGAGAGCATTAGGGGAGCGACAGTGAATTCCTTTATGAGCCTACAGGGATACGTTTGCCAAGGTGCAAGGCTTTTCCCAGGAAAGGAAACAAAGACTTCATTTTAGTTTGCTTTATAATGAGCCATTTAGAAAAGATGGGAGAATGTGTTAACAAAGAATAAATATAACAGAAACCAAGATATTTAAATTGTATATCCGATAGAATTATCTTCTGGGGTTTTAAGGTTTTAAAACTTCAGATGTTCTTGGAGGGGAAGTCAAGTATTCATTTTAGGGGAAAAAAAATCAAGATGACTAACATTGCATGTATTTAATTTAGCTCCACCAATGTTTATAGCACTGGACACAGAGTGTTTTACTGCAAGAAGATGAATATTTATTAACAATTCAAAATGATCTGTTCCAAAATGTACAGTGCGCTCACAGTGATGTTTTACCACAGAAGTCCAGGTGTTTCCTGTCCAAGTTTGGAAAGGCTGCTAGCTTGTGATCAGTTTACTGAGCAATGCTTTTCTAAGTTTCGTGTGCAGCAAAATAACATTTTACTCTGTCTCGTCCCTCAAAATGGTTAAAATTTTTAAATGCTGGCATTGCCTAATCTAACATAGAGAATGGACTTGAGAAAATCTATTTAATGTGCACAAGGGACTGTTGTTCTTTATTGCAACACCTCTGCTGTACATCTCTAAGAGTGTCACTAACATGGACTGGGAAAGGGAAGAACCTGATAGAAATTGTGATTTTCTATATTGTGTCTCCATGTGACATTTGTGTTGCTGGTATTTCCACAGATGATCGCTGGTAATGTTCTCGGTTTGGTGCTTTGTTCTTTTTTGAACAGCCTGCCTGGGCACATTGGGCTGTCTGGTTGGTGGCATTTCAGCAAAGTGTCTCAAGACTATTAAGGCAACCTGCCCGAGCTGCAACATAGACCCTTCCCACATATCCAGAAAGAATTTTAGTTACGGTTGTACGTGTAGGAGATTGTGGTGACACACTTCTCCTTACCCAGAAAACTGTGAAATTGCAAAAGATCAATTCCTGATAGCGGAGGTGAACACAACAGGAGATGCTGGTACCCTGCGGTCCTGCTGTCGGCCCGTCCCTGGGCCCCTCTGCCCATGCAAGCACCTTTCCTTCCCGGAGAAACAGGGGAGTAGGAGAAGAAAAATGGGATAACACCCATGCTGTGCCGGGGTCAGCGGCTGGAGCAGCCACCCTCTGGGAGTGGAAAAGCTCCCAAGCCAACCGTTACCATACAGCCATCATTAAATGGGCTCAAAACTTCAGTGGTCTCTGTGATCGTGATCTTCATAAAATGTTACTTAACATCTGAAACCTGTCATTATAGAGCTTGAACTCCAGAGTATATTGCACCAACATTTCCACATTACTCGTGTGTGTGTCCAAGCCACTGAATACATATTCAGTGATATGCAAACTGACCTACTTTTCCATGACACATTCCCCAGATGGAAAGCTTAACCTTAGGATTGTAAGTGCATGCCGTGTTTAGAAAGTATGCTCCTCTATCTGTTTTCACAGAGAGGAAATTAGGTTTCTGTTTATTTCTGTTTACTGGAGATAGGCTACTAAATCTCTCAGTCTGCAGAGTTTTGGGGAACTCAGAGTGGTGCTACTGTCAACAGTTGTACTTCTGTGGGATCACCACATCACACCAGGGAGAAGATTTCAAGAGCATTCTGTTGCGTACAAGGTCCATTTCTTTTGAAAATCTAAGCTTGATGGTAACTATTTGCCTTCCGAAATGGTAAGGTTGCTGTCACTTTCTCAGAAGGATCAGATATAAGTGCTTCTCTGTGAAAAGTAACATGAAGATCACTTCCAAAGAGACAGGACCAGCCAAGGGAAACCAATTAGTGCCAATTAAGCTGGCTCCCAGCTAAGCTAGCTCTGTTCTGCAAGTCGTCATGAATGCCTTGGTGGAAGTCAGGAAACGATTCCTTGTTCCACAGCTATGTCCTGTGACGGCAATTTCGGCAGCCCCGGCCAGTTCCTCTTAAGCCCTACCCCAAGAGCACAGCACAGCCCTGCTTTATCCGCCTGCTGTAAGAAGCAACAAACTACACGGTGCCTATGATGGTAAAGCTGAATTGTAAAAACCACTCTATGAGTATGAGGGAACAGAAATGTTGGACAAAGTTCTAAGCCAGGAAGTGAAGATATTAGAAAGCTCAATTTCTAAAAAAAAAACCCAAGCCCGTCGCTCGGGAGCCATCTAGTGCCGCACCGGGAGAGCGGCTGGCCCGGGTGTCACCGCTTCAGCTCAGACCTGGCTAAAAACTAAACAACTAAACCCAAAACTAAATAAAGGGACTCGTAACGTGTCAAGTCAACTCTTAGAAGAGTTGGTGTCCAGTCCTGGAAGCCTATATGCATATCAATGTTTTGGTTCTTCTGATTATTTGCATGTCAGTGCTCACAGAATTTGACCTTTATTTTGAATGGTAATTAACACATCGGCTATAGATTAATCAAAGACAAGGGGGTGAAGAAACAGAATATGCTTTGTGCTTTGGTTTGTGCAATGTTTAAATAGGTGGGACTGGAGGTAAGGGTAAGACATAGCTAATCCTATGAACTCCTTCCACACTTACTGCCATTCACTGTATGCAAGGGATGTTCAAATGAAAAGATGTGTGCTGAGGATAGGAAGCAACATGTCTGAAGTTTGAACATGCTGGAGTTTTCCTAACTTCCACCAGCCCTCGCCACTCGCTACTTCATTTTCAGCCTCACGTTATAAGCTTTAATTTGTTACTCTTTCTTTGCTTGGGAATAGTGGATATCGGGAGCAAAATTACGTAAAGCATACTCCTCCCTTTATCAAGAACTTTATATTCAGTTTTTGTCCTAAAGAAGTCTCAGTAGGGTGTGACTTGTATTTATGTACTGTTACTGAAACAAGAAAAAGTCTTTGTAGATGTCTTTTAGGTGAAAGTTTAGGGAAAAGGAACAGAGCTTACACAGACTATCTTCATAGATTCTTTTTAAAAAAAAAATATTAAAAGGTGTTTGCTAGAGCTATTTTCACTCACAACACAATCTACTTTCAAATTACGGACTCAAAAGTGATTATTACACTTTATTTTCCAAAGTGACCATAAAATACTGTTAAGCACCCTCATACTGTTCCAGCCCAGCCCAGCCACTCCAGACCCCTGGCTATAGTCCAGTCCCTGCTGTCCCGCCCGCTGCTGCTGCATGAATTCTCCTTTGTGCTAACTCATCCTTAGATCCAGCTTGTGTAACGTAGGAGAAGGTCCAGTGTGTCATTTTACACAAAGAACTGCAACTAGAAATCAAGTGGCCCTGGCGTGTGTACACTACAGGTGTTCTTCAGAGCTCCAGACCAAGGCTGGAACTGCGGCACCTCTCTCTGTCCTACCCCTTTGTTGAACGTGGCTCAGACTGAAACAGGAGATGAAAACCTTTGTGAAAGAAATGCTGTTTTCAAAGTCTGGTCTCTGATCGTGGATGCCAGTAACATCACTGGGAGCACACTAGGTAGAACGAGGTGTGTTCTACCATGTAGATGACATTAAAGATGACATGGCTGATGACATGAAAGAAAAAGAACTGTTCTGTGGCCAGAAAAGCCAATCAAACCATTTTTCTATAAGCCCTTTTTCCTAAAGGACTTTCCTAAGTCTTTTGTTTCCCTCTCCCAGCCTTCCCTGGTGTCCCTGTGACCCATCCACCGAGCGATACTCACACGCGCTGGGGCTTGCCCAGAGCAGCACACGTGCTCCTTGCCCGTCTGGCTCCTGCCCTCCCCTGCCCCCCGCCAGCTTTCAGGACCACTGGGGTCTCCTCCAGGCTTCCCACCGTCTGCCAAGGTTGGCAGAAATGAGCCAACAAGTTCAGAAGTTACTGGGAGGAGACTAGAGAGAGCGCATTTGGACAAGCTGCGTTTCCCTGCAAAGTCAGGCTAAAAGGGACCTGGAAACATTTGTTGGACACTGAGGACTCCTCCTCCTCCTCCCTGTGGGAGGTGGAGTGTTTCCAGAAGAAAAGAAGTATTTTATGTACTATGAGGCAAAATGTCACACCTAATGCAAATGGTGCAAAATCCATGTGCGAAATCCAGCACGTGGCGTGTCCCTTGGCGTTTGTGCCGAGTGCTTTCCTGAGCTCTGCTCAGAGACAGGGCTGCCGTGCCTGGTGGGAGCAGCACGGAGGTGCCAGGAGAGTCCTTCAAGAAACGGCCATGACTGCGAGCCCTTGCAAACTCACCACTTTCATGGAGCTGGCCAGAATGAAAAGAAACCAGCCCAGAAGGCAGGGAGACAGTGGTGCATCAGTCAAGGTCTTGTCAAGTCAACACAGGTTGGGACCCAAACATCTTGGGTTTGGGTCAGCATCTCGCTATGGAGGTACCACATGGTGGGGCTGAGCTGTGACCAGTCCCTTGTTCCTCTGGCTGAGACGTGATTCCATCAGGGCTCGGGCGAATGGTCGGAGCTTGAGTTCAGAGCCGCTTCCAAGCAGCTCTGGTGAATAAAACCCCTCATTATTTCAGAGATTTACTAATTGTTTTTTTGATTCGGAACACTGGAAATGAGAACACCTATTTTTCTATTTTCGCTGACTCCAGCGCTTTTTGGCACAGGCACCCTGGGGAAGCAGTGATTTAGTCATCCAACCACGTAACAACGTGGGGCTTAATGAGTAACACATTTGTACTTTCCATTCTCTGTCTGAGAAAGGGCCTATAAATACAGCGTATTTGCCCTCAGATCAAGAAGACCTTTTTCTTAAATAATGTCATTAAATTTTAAATTAGATGTACAGGCAATTACTAGTGAAAATGTTAAATACTGGATAACCTATGAATATGACCTAATTTAATATAATTTTATAAATGCTTGAATTCAATTAAATAAAAACTTTTGTATAACATTTAAACTGTTTGCTTAGTTCTCCCCAGAGCTCACAGTAGGTTACTGTGAGCCAAACAGCATTACAGCATTTGTTTAAAATGCCAAAAGGCTTAGGATAGATCCCATACACTTCTAGCTGAATCCCTGGTCACCGGACAGCAATTTCTGGGCAGAAGCTGCTGTATTAAATAATTGCTAGCTAATAAATATATTTTAGACACATTATAAACCTGGATGTTAAACCTGTTAGAGTAAATGAAATGTTTATTGCAGAAAAATATGCAATTTGCTGTTTTGACCTAGGTGCGTTGTCATGGAAACCAAAATCTTTCTTGTGCAATAAAAAATCTGCTTGTCATCTGAATTGAGCCAGTTATTTGCACAGGTGGTTTTCTTAGCAGACAAGTACTTAGTAAAAACAAATCTATTCTTTCTCAATAGTTCCATTATGTGTTCCCACAACAATGTGTTTCATTTCACTAGCTTTGTAATTAATGATCCATTATCAACTAATTAAATCACATTTAGATTTTATATGAGTTCATCTGTTACAGAACACTCGCTCCCCGGTCCTCCTTCCTGGGTGTGTTAACCTCGTAAGAGTTTTAATTAATGGTGAGAATGAAGTATTGTAGATTGTACCGTACTTCAGACAGGTAAAGTAGTAACAAATGTGGACACGTAAATATATCCAATAAGTTAATACCAATTTCCTTAAATGAAATAAAGCAGCAGCAGGAGTAACCGAAATCAGATTTCCAATCTGTACGTAAAACTGTTGTAAAATATTAAGTTCATATGGCTGCAGACAATGGAAACTGAAATGTGAACTATGCTAACAGTTCAAAAATGTCATCCAAAAGAAAATTCAACTTAATTGACAACATCTTTGCTGTTAGGCCTGCTCCAGATCTCACTGGGATGAGTGAAAAGAGGTTTGTTAACTGATTTTGGATCCAGTCCTGGCTTTGCAGTCCTTTGGGCAGAGGCTGTCTCCATTGGTGACAGCCCGTCACACAGCAGAGCTGGTTTGTAAGCCCAGGTTGACTTTTTCAGAGTATCATAGAAAGCAGTAATAGTAGAGGTGAGATGGAAACAGATAAGATGAAAGAAAGCGCTTTTGATCATGTGATATTTTCTACAGGAGTTTTAAAATAGACTAAGCTGACACAACAGTAGAGTTTTAAAAACAATGCCTGTATGATTCCACTGACATCTTACAAACTATTTGTACTTGAGGCTAGTGATATCCGTAATCAAACGGGACCAGGTGGACAACGTTTTTTCATTTCTCCCTTACACCGGTTAATGGATGGCGAGGTCACTTACACACACATTCATCCAGACTGGCAGATTATTCACAAGGCTCCCGCAACATCCCCACTGGGGTGCCCTGTTCAGGTACAACAACTCTTCAGTTGCCCAAGCTGAGCAGAGCCCTGACTCCAAGCTCCACTCCCCCAAAGGCAGCATTTCTTCTTCTAAAGAAAGAAATGCTGTCTCCTTACCTGGGGGGACGCGGAAGGGTTAAATGTGAAATTGCCCGCTGGAAGCCATTGGCTCTTGAGCTGCTTTTCTAGGCAGTTTGGGGCATCTGCTCCAAATAAGAAGCTGTGCGGGATTTAAGATTTCAAGAAAATACTCTAGGTAAATAACACATTCCTTTGCAAATGTGGCAAATAGTGTAAACAGTTTTTTGAGACCGATTATACAAGTTACATGTTTAGTCTACAAACCGGGTACCGTTAACTAAAGCCCCTTTGTTTCTACTTGGAATGGCTTTATCAAAGATTTAAGAAACAAATTTTATACGTGCAATGGGCTGTTAAATCACGTGCAAGCCGAGTGCCTTGGAAAAGCAACGCTTTGGGGCACTTTTAAGAAACTACATTAGTTAAAAATTTTATTTTAGCTGATCACTATTTGCATGGAATTTTGCACGCTCATAGAGAGCAGCAGTACACATATACTCAGTACTGTATTTAAAAATAAATTTATTAATGCAAAAATGGACTTTACTCATGTACTAGAATATTTACTGTCGATATTTCGCTAGATGGCACTACCGCACTGTAAACATCGGAAGAACATGGAGTTCAGCTCCTGCGTCTAAATTTATAATCCAGTTTACTTTTACAACACATATTAGGTGTGATGGTGATGAGTCTTACCATGAAGCAAACAATGTTGGGATCTCAACTCGTAGGCATGGACACAAACACATACACATTGCCCTGAGAAGGAACAACACGACAGAGAGATTCAAGGGGAATTGTAGCTACAGCAATTACTTGCGTTCACAAAAGAAAAGAGGGGAAGAAACTTCTCTGAAGAGTGAAAGGAGCAGGAACAGAACAGGTTTCAAATTTTTGAGAGGAATCAGGAAAAGAGGGAGCTGTGGCCAAAAATGGAACAACAGCTTTAACACATTAAAAATGCCAATAAACTTGGGAAGGCTACGTTTATAGAACAGAAATTCTACAAAAAGCTTAGAAAAGAGGAAAGACTTTCCAGATTGGATTTGAGGGTAGATGAGAAGTACTCTAGGGATATTGTATTTCCTTATCTTGGAGAAAGAAAATATTCTGTCCATAATCTTACAATTTCCCTGAAGATTAGTGAATAGCAAACTAGGGTCAGCTCTTCATCTGCTGTTGACTTTCATGGCTCCTCTGAATCAAGTGAAGTCACTGTGACTTAAAACAGATGAAGATCAGACCTCTGAAAGTTTGAAGCATTTATCAAGCAAGCAGATAACATCTTTTTTTTCTTTTTCATGAAGAATATTATTAAATTATGTGCAAAGTTTAGGCATCCTGTGTTTTCTCTAAATTGTGTTAACAATGTGTTTTTTATTGAAGCACTCAGATGTTCCAGTTGTTACTTGCATTTTTCTTTAATCGATCTCATCCGGGCTAATGCATTGTATTTCCAGCAGTAATTTGGTAATCCTAAGGGTCCGTACACATGAAGCTAAATGTATAAACTGTGTGCTCTGACGGATGAGATTTGGCAGATTTAGCTGCAGTGGCTTAAGACGTGACCACCTCCAGCTGTTCGCCTAATACCTCCCTGCCTTCCGCCATCAGCATCCTCTGGAAGGGGTGACAGAATGGGACACGTGTCACCACTTCAAGTGCCCCAGTTCCCAGCCCGGCAGTTCAGCCCAAAGCAGTGATGAGGGGAGTGTGAAATACAGACGAGAGCTAGAGGGATAGATGGACGCTGCAACGGCAGCAATGGGCATCGACGCAGAGCAGAGGGCGGGGGGAGGGACAGCTGTCACCACTGAATCTGTCCGGGTTTGCTAACGAGAGCCCAAGGCATCGGCAGAGCTCCAGGAGCTCACACTTCAATCCAGCCCTGTTAACAACACACCCAAGCGCCTTCTCCATCTCATTGACTTCACAGCTCTTAATGCCCTAAACCAAAGCCTATAAAAACTCACCGACCAACTTTTAATCAATTCTGAATGAGGATTTAAATAAGGGTATTCCATTTCATTATTAAAATTATTTGCGATTTTGTGGCTTCTGACATCATGGCAGTGTCTCCCATTCCTTAGTGCAATAATACTACTTTCCATTAGCCAAGTGGGAAGAGCCGTCCTGTGAAGGCTGTCCTGCAGTGGCAGCAAATAGTCAGTAGGGTGGGCTGGAGATGAGTCTGAAGCATTATCTTGTTCTTTTCAGAAAAAAATTACTTCCTCAGTATTTCCAAGCCTGGTGAGCGTATTTTTCCTGTTGATTTGGGAAATTGATGATGCAAGTTTCATTGTATGATACGCGCTTTTAGCAGTGGAACCGATATTATTGATGACTGTAAGTCTCTGACTAAAAAAAAAACTTTTATCAAATTTGTAACTGCTGAATACATGTACACGATTTACATCACACAAATCTTGATTTTAGCTCTGGAGGATTTAGAGGCAAGTGAAACTGAAAGTCTTCCCAAATTCCACAAATCTGAGCCTGAGAATGGCAGTTTGTCTGTCTCTACTCACAAGTCCCAGCAGGTCCTGAAACATGTGACGCGGTGGAGCTATCAAACACCATCATCTCAGGAGAAAACGCAATGTGAATTCTGTAGTATTAAAATCGTTCTTTTTAATCTGGCCCTCCTTTGACTTCTGGGGCACAGCGATTGAAAGCCGCTGCTGTGATACTAGTTCATCTCCAGTGACGTTTGCAATTAGTCCATGTCCAGTTCAGACTGCTGAGACACGCAGCCAGCCTTCCCCAGACAACTTGTCTTCTTACAACCAGAAGCATTGACAAGTGGAGGAAGAGTGATTTAGCCATTTGGGCAAGATTTAAAGACTTTGTTTTGCAAACAGAATGCCTGGCTTGCAGAAGTGCCAGATAAATGGCTCGGGGTTCAGCGCTGCAGGTTCCTCGTTACAGCAAAATTCAAGGTGATGAAATGTTGATGGTTGTTTCAAGGTGAAGGTGGGTATTGACCCATTTTGGACAAAGGGCCAATGCAACTTTTGCTCAGGAGAAGGAAACGACCATTGCAAATGCGACTGAAGAAGCTCAGTGGTTTGGGGAGCAAGTGAGAGACAGAAGTGCACGGGGAGACTGGGCGCCGGGGGTGATTCCAGGTGGGAGCTTCCACAGCACTTTTCATCCAGCCTAATTGGGTTCCTCTGGAAGTCAAGAGGAGCTTGATCATTGCTGTCACTGGGAGCAGGGTTAGTTAAACAGATAGCACTTTTGTACCGGTATCACCCTCATACATATAGGTATGACATATACAATTACTTTAAATTGACAAAGAGCTCGAGGAATTTTAATAATAAGCCTCATTTGGTTGGAAATGTTAACAGGGCTGTAACCCTGTGCAGCATGACACGTGCTTCATGGCACATGAAGCTTTAGGGCCTGTTTCCCCTTCATACTGATACGCACAGTGTTATTTTTTTAAAAAAGTATGGAAATACAAAAAGTAGCCAAGGCAGTTGTGTTTCTTTTAAAAAGCTGTAATAGAATTTGTTATTAAAGTTCATTACTGTGCACCCATAAATATTTACATTTTTTTATGAGTGTATTCACTCATGACAGATTCAAAAGCAGTCCGATGCTTGAAAGTGTCAGTAAATAGCAACAGTTATGTGGTTTCTGTGTTTTAATAACAGTGTGTTTATTTAAATGTTCTCTCAGTAGTCAGCTGCATGCTTCTAAGTGATCATTCTGGAGGTTGTCTCTCCAGACGGAGATATAAAAATATATTTGACCCACTTGTAACATATTGGATTTTTCTTTATAATCTCATTAAAAAGTGTGCAGTGAACACAAAACCATAATTTACCTGCTGTTGTAGTTTCATTAAACATCAAAAGGGTGCTTGATGGAGTAGAATAATCCTATTCTGCATCCTTCATTGAACATCTTTCAGAATAAGTTTATTCATTTAATTAGAAGGTTTCTCTAAGTGAAGATTGCACTGCTTTTACTAGTCTGACCGAATTTGCATTTATCCCAAGCACCCTCTATTTCACTTATGATAAGTGCATTAGAACACATGCTGCAAAATATCTCCACAAAGTGGTACTTATTTTCAAAATTGTGTTAGTACTAATTCCAAAGTGAAGGAACAGAGAAGCTCTATTACACTTTAAAGTGGAATTTTCCCTTCAAATCTGTGGATTAGTCGTGGCAAACAATGAAATGTTTAACTCAACGTTAAATGGGATTATTAAATATCTTTTCAAAGTGGAAAATCACATGCATTATTCTATTCCCAGTACAAAAGGACAGTGAAATAGTTTCTCTCTTCATTCAGTATAAAACAATGAATAATACCATGGGCATACTTCAGCCTCAGAGGACTCTGCTGAATCACACGCACTGAAAACTATCTGGATCATTTTAATACGAAGGTGACATTCTCTGTGATTAAAACATGGTATTGTTGTAATGATGGGGAGGCTTGTCGAAGTTGGGATGTTGCAAACTGGGATATAGTAAGGTGGGATATCGCAGCTAAGGCAAATTTTAACCCCTCCCATCTCAGTCCTAAATGCAGACAAACAGTTTTGGGAAGATGCTTTGCAGCTCAGCAGCCGTAACACACAGCTGGAGGAGTAAAGCTGCTTCATTTCCATTTTTCTCTTTTATGCGTCTGGCTTTTGGGAGCGTGACCTTTCTCACATCTAGATCGATACGTCTGTAACCATTAATTGTAGGAAAACCAGGACCTGTTTGTAATGCTAGAGATTAGGATGTAACACATGGTCAAGTCTCTCTCTGCCGAAGAATGGAGAGGTGGCTAACTAGGCAGCTCTCCTCTTAATCAATGGCATTGGCTTCCCTGGGAAAGGGAAGTACTCGGGCTATAGAGGTGCAGAGGTGGATAGCTCTTCAGCATCCAAAACAGCAAGAAGGGAATGGAGCTGGAACGCCCAGCCCAGAAAGTAATGTATCACCGTAAAGCAGATCTTTTTCTTCCATAATATCTGACTCCTTCACATGCCTGTATTGGCTTAGGTGTAAGCTTAAGTCATGCATAGTATCAAATAAATTGCAGGCATTTTCTAGAATTAGTTATCTTTTCTCATGTGAGTAACAGTCATAATAAACATCAGTAGGTAGCAACAACCTTGCCGAGCCTCAAATTTATGGTACTCAGGATTCTTACCCCCAGGTAAGCAAGAAAAGCTTTCAGCCAACTGTGCAAAATTTTTTCCGAGGAAAAGAAGATGGAAATTATGCCAGCCTAACAGAAAGTGTCTTTCTATGGGCACCTGAAAGGATCTCTGGGAAGTAGGGTTGTTAGTTAATGAGATCATTTGAATAGTCTGTGTAAGTGGCTGGCAATCCCAGGAGGACGGAGGCAGAACCAGCCTTTCACCTTTTGCCCATCTCACATTGAGCAATGACAAGGTTGCCTGAAATGTATTCTTTGGAGACTGCTTTAGAGAAAACGAAGTGAAGGGCACTCGCTAGGTCTTCATGCTACATCTCATTTGCTAAGGGATATCTCGCAGGAAAACCTTTCCTTTGCCCACGGCCGGAGTCATCACAGTCCGCACAGGACAACACTTTCTTTGATTGCAAAAAGTCTGTTTCCTGGGCTTCAGAATGGCTTCAAAACATTTTGTATGCAACTATTGCTGGGCAGGCGGGTCTGAAGAAGTCTTCGCTGGGGTGCACCAAGTCTGTTGTGAATGGGCTAAAAGATCTATTATGAGTTGAAGCGGCAGAGCCTTACAACTAATTAAGGACTTTCCTGTGGGTTATTTGGGGCCACAGGGGTGAGCAGTAAGAGATAACAGAGAGCCAGCTGTCTTCAGGTGCGTGCTTCTTTTGTTACTGTAATTACTTCTTGGAGGCAGGTTAGTATTTAAAATAATCTGATACTTTTGTTACACAAATCCATATTAGCCCAACAGAATGACTACGTAACTAAGGGGATAACTTACATATTTGTGAGACAGGACAGCGGCCGAGTCACATCATGTTTTGAGGAAATATTAACAGTCAGTACAATAAAACCGTATTTATCCCTAACCAGATTTTTCTGCCTAGCTGAACACTCAGGGGAGTGACGGAGCTGCTTCTATAGAAAGGAACTCGATGGAGAAAAATAACTGAGTCTGTATACAAAATATTTTGAACACGGGAAATGCATTTCAAAAATGTATCTTTTCATGGGATGAAATAAAGTTCAGTCAATTGATTTTGTTCTGAATATTTCAGGGAGGAAATAAATCTTTATTTCCTTTAGCAGTTGCTTCCAGTCATCTCTTGTCCTGCCGCTATTCAATGTCCTGGCTATTCTGTGATCCTGTGATCTCCATCTCATGTTTGTTAGATTTCTCTCACTTAGCTTTGTGCCATCCCTGCATCAGGCTGTGGCAAATAAAACAAGAGCAGGTACAAAGCCATGCCAAAAACTCAGTCCTTGAGCTAAGAAGAAGTTTTGGATTGAGTCAGCGTATTTCATGGTTCAGCAAGCTGGTGTTTTTCTGGGGTGGCTGCCATCATGTGCTTCAGCAGCAAAGCATTCACTTTTAAGACAGTGTGGGTGTAAACCCGTCTCCACCAAGTCCATGGCAGAATTCCCATCAACTTCAAGGAGACAAAGGTGTCTTCCCAAGTCTCTGGGCTCAGTGTGATATTTCTTGTGTGGCACGCTATGCCAATGCTATGCTTTTCCCATGTTTCCTGTAGATTATTGGTCTATATTAAACTTTCTTTTTCTTTTCTTTTTTTTTTTTTTTAATTTCACTTTCACAGTGCTTCCATCCAGCCCATTACTAAAAAAATAAAACATTTAGCATGAAGACAAAGTAAGTCTGCAGTCCCTTTGGATTTGAAGTAAATCTTCAACATACAAATTGAAGGGCAGGTGCTTGAAGCTGTATCTAAAAGATGCCAAGGTGAAATACGCTGTCAGAGAAATGAGAACTGGCAGAATCCCTTGCAATGGCACGTTAACTCTGAAGCATAGCGGTAGTTCAAAGGGCGTTAACATTCTCAGTATCGCAATTATTCTTTCGCTGCTGTGGAGATAAAAATGAGACAAGTGGCACACATTTCTGTGAGCGGTCATGAATGAAGACTGAATGGCTAATGGACCTGCTGAGGTACTGTTAGAAAAAACATTAAGTTTTTCCTATATTTTCATCAGCTGTATTTCTTCACCAAATCTGCTTTGTTCTCACAACTTGCTTTTTGTTGTCCCTGCATGCTTGAGGTAAGGTGCTGATGACACATGAAGACTATAAGCTGATTTAATTAATGAATACTTATTTTCTTTTTCTGCATTCAGTGTTTTATCTTGCCCTGTTCATCATTCACTTGATAAAAAGTACCTAAATATTTGTCATATGTACACGTATCAAATCCCAGCTGAGTAGACACTGGGCTAAGATATCCAGCTTTATAGCTGAATTGTGGTGGAGGATTGCCATCTCTCCCGGGTGAGGACGGGATGAAGTTGGGCTGTTAGAGGGACCAAGCCCGAAGTAGCTGCGTTGAACCTGGCCCGCAGTTACCTACATACGGCTACCGAGAGAAACAAATCTAAGTTTGTTTTAAATGGATTAGTCAAACTTCACTAAATGCTTGTGTCGACACTCGCATTCGGAATTAAAGCGGCCTTAATTCAGTTTCATTCACTTAGAAAATTGATTAACTGTACGGACAGAGCATTGCAAGCAATAATATTACCACGGCTTAATGAGTTACCATTCATCAGCTGGCCATCAATAACTTCTTGTCTATAAGCTCCCATTCCACCACAGTTGCAGGGTTTGCCTTGTTAATTGTGAGGGGCTGACGGCCCACACACGGGCGGGATACGCGGCTGTGCTGAGGGGCAATAATCTTTTCATCTTAATTGCCTTGAAACCGTACCCCATCCTCCTGAAGTTTAGACAAACCCCACATTTGTTGAGCGCTTAGTACCACCTTCTGCGCGAACAGAATCCAATTGCAATTTCAGTTTTTCCACAATTCCTTCCAATAAGCATTGCCATAATTTAAAAAGTCCACAAAATTGACAAGACAGTGAAACAACTGTTCTTGAATTATACAGTTTAAATTAATTATAAGCCCCAGCGAAGGAAGTAAGATGAACAAGTGAAAAGCAAACACTCTGCACGGCTTTTCAAATTATTGTAAAGTTTGGAAAATTGGGCCCACTGTGTCTTTTACCCACTTTATAACAGTCGTAACTAGATTGTTTTGTTTGTTACACTGCTGGATACTCTCATGGATCTTAAAACCTTGCCAGTTGTTTTACGTATTGGTAATTTTGTTGAATGCCACGGTAAAATTAAATAATTGGACTTTGTTTGTAGTGCCAAAACATGTTTTCCTGAATGACTGTTTTCAGCAGGCAGTGCAGTTAAGTAAACCCATGGTCCATATACCACAGAGAGATTTAAGACTGCTATTGCTTATTTGCTTCCTGCATTATCTTCAGATTTAAATCAAGTAAAGCACAACTGGTTTTCAAATTTTGAAGTGGCTTTTCACTACTTTCTATTGTACTCATACTGAGATAGACTCCTTGTATGGGGTTTTCTCCTCCTCTTGGTCATCCAGACTCACTCAAATACCCACCTTTCTTGGCACAGGCTCTCCGATACAAGCGCAAGCAGGGTCTTTGGGGAAGGCAGCGTGGCGTTTGGAAATACGTGTTTGAACTACACTGGACAGCACAATTAAAAGACGCCAAATCAATCTCTGCAGAGATTGACCTCTCTTTTCACTTCACATGTTAATGTCCAGTTTCAGCTATCTTGAAAGGATCTGATTTTCGGAGCTTGCTAATATCTAACGTATGTGAACAAGTCTCTCTAAGTCACTGAACTACAATGGTGTATTTGAGCACAAGCACTCTGACTTCTTTTGTCGCTCTTTCCCAGACTTTTTGGAAACATGAGGAAGAAACCAATTCAGGAAATGTATAATCTGACACCAAAAAAAAAAGAGTATTCAGTGATCAGCAAGAAGCAGGCATACAAAATCATATTCGCGCATGCAAAAGGCACTCAATACAGAGAAGGATCTAAACCCCACGAACAATAGGGTTGGGAGTAGCTGGTGCGGCAGAGTCTTAGGAGACATGAAAGGCATGGGGGCGTTATAAGCAGAGAAGCACCACCGTGGGTTGTGGGAGAAGCAAGGACACTGGTGTTTTAGTTAGATAAAAATGACAGAATTAGTTGCTTCTTATGAAAGCCACCATAGGCTTTTTTTAAAAAATTCATTCAGCTCTCCTTTTATCAAGTAAAAAGCTGTTTCTACTTAGGCTGTATGGAATTTATCATTTTAAATGAAAACATTCCAATCAATCACCTCTTTCCCACCCATCTCTCTTTCCCAGAACTCACCAAACATCAAAACACAACCAAAGGGGGGAAAAATGAATCTAAAAAACCAGTTGTCTGCTAATCTGTTCATTTACATGTTGCTTTAAAATAGCCATTGTGGGGTCTTTGCCATTATCTGTGGCAGGCATATAATTGTGGAAAATTTTAAAGGTCCCATCTGGCTCCCCAGTACATTTGTTCTAATTGTGAAAAAGCAGGGGTATTCTTGCCTCTCATTAGTATAAGCTTGCCTTACTTTCTTTCTCATAACAACATAGGTCAAAGAGGAGACACCTTAATGAGAATCTTGGTAACATAAACAGGAAATACGGTTCATTTTCTTATCTTCATTTGCAACTCAAAACTTCATGCACAAAATGAAAACACTAATTTTCTTTAATTCATTTTTTTGTTTTGTCTTTCTCTTGGGCCTTTATCTATTAAATGGGGCAATTATAGGATGTATTTTCATCATAAGTGTTAATATTCCCATTTATGAATTAATTTACCAGCACAGGAGCAAGGAACTAAAGGACAATATAATTTTAATTCCTTGGTTTTATCTCTGGAAACAGTTGTTTTCACTTCTTCAACCCACAAATTAAATGGAAAGGAAGAATTACATAGAGTCAAAGCTATTTAAAGTTGAGATGATCAAAAAGAAAAGAGCAGGGCACTTCAGCTTTCTGTCAACACCTATTTTATATGCATCGCCTTCATATAGTCATACGGAGGCCAAAGATAACAATTAGCCGTATTTTCCCTATACGCTGGGAAAGCAGAAAAGGTGCCGCTGTTCCAAGCTCGTCATTTTATTTCTTACCCACAGAAAAGCACACACATTTAGGAGGTGCTCATTCACTGTGCTGTACAATTGCTAAGCTATGAATACAGAAAAAATAGAAATAAAATCAAATAATCCCTCTTCTATTTTACTTATGATGCAATCCCACATGCATTTCTTGGCTAGCGAAAACTGGCACTGGAAACTGTTGTATCAGCTGGGACCTGGGTAAGTGTGGTCAAGTTGAAGCTGGAAGACTTCTTTAACAAAAACTAACTCTCCTGTGAGGAGGTAGCGATAGGATGAGGGGTAATGGCTTCAAACTGGAAGAAGATAAATTTAGATTAGATCTCAGGAAGACATTTTTCACTCTGAGGGTGGTGAGCCCCTGGGCCCGGTTGCCCAGGGAAGCTGTGGCTGCCCCATCCCTGGAGGGGTTCAAGGCCAGGTTGGACGGGGCTTGGAGCAACCTGGTCCGGTGGGAGGTGTCCCTGCCCAGGGCGGGGGATTGGAACTGGATGATCTTTAAGGTCCCTTCCAACCCAAACCATTCTCTGATTCTATGGCATGCCAGAATATGTTGCCTATTGTTCAAAAAAGTTTAATGCAACTATTTTCTTATGCTTCTTATGCTGTTGTTCATCCTGGGATGTGAAAGAGTTAAAGTAATATATATCAAGTTGTTGCATATTTATTAGCCAATATAGAATATCTGTATTTTTTTTGAGAAAAAATGCTGAAGGTGGGAGAATTTAATCCGCTAGCATCTGGGGAATCTGAAGTTTCACAAACAGGATTGCACACATGTTCCTCCATTGTGTTGCATTTCTGTTTAATTGATTGAGAATACTTTAAACACAGCATGTGAGTTCCAGAAAGCTTATCTGAGGGAGATCAGACGTGCTATTTAAGCCACTTTTCTAAAGAAAGCAACTCAAGTGAAAGGGTAGCAAATGGTCAAAACCAGCACTGCAGCTGTGAACGCCCTGGCTTCAGAAAATCACATCTGGATCCAAAGGTTACAATTAAAGCCAGTCTCTCTCTTCAGAACGGGTATGTTTACAGATATATCTATTTTAGTTTGTAGAATACCAAGTCCTTCACTATGTAAAACCGTCTTTAGCTCATTATATGCATTGGCTTTGGAATAATTACAAAACGGAGCAGGTCTGCGTGCACTACATTTTTTTCAGTTTGTCAGGATCAAACTAACTCACGGTTTTAAACACTTATTTGCCACATATCTCATCTACATCATGGGTGCTTTGAAAAGTGAAGAAGAAACCTGAAGGTGGCCTATGGTTTGATACAGAAGAATGCAAAATCTTGCATGAAAAGAATTCAGTTTTCTTCCTTTCTGATGAAAAAATTATCCTTGAACACTTGCATTTGGATATTTAAAATAAATGCCTTCCCAATCAAATTGCAATTTAATTGAGTTGAAATTAAATGCTAAATACAACAGCTACAGATTTTTAATACGCTCCTTCAAATCACTGCCCTTTAGCATAAAAGTAGGTTACTATCACTTTTGGGAATGGGATCATCCCATGAAATCAAGTAGCAAAACCTCACCAAAGTCACTTTTTCGCTGGCGTTTAATTGAAGAGCTAAGTACACAATCACTACATGCATTTTCATAAAGCTACTCGAGGGATGATATGTGAAAATAATTTATGTCTGCTTTATGCAAGGTCATTAGCACTCATACAGAACACCAATAATGACACTAAACCATCTCATATCCTCTTATCACGTTTGCATAACACAGTATTTTTGGTGACAAAAAAATAATTTAATGGCAAAGGCTGTGTCTTTTGAAATTTAAAAGTTGCTGATGTTTTGATAGAATTATTATTTTGTGGGATGTTTAGTTTGTATGTGAATTGCATTAAAATAGACTCATAAGTGAAAATTGTGTACAATTTTAAGTAAATTTTAGCTTTAGAAAGTTGTAGCCATTAAGTGAAACAGCTGTGTACTGTAAGAGTTAGTTTTGCTCCATGGATGACTTTTGTGTTTGTGTGTGTTCTTTGCTTTTGGACTGCTACATTCTTTATGGATGATTAGAGCTTGCAGCTGAAACCCAGACTGTATCATGCATACCTTCACAAGCACAGAATAAGAACCAGACTTTGCCCAGAAAGATTACAGTCTAGGCAGATAAAGAGGACGGAATCTTAAAATAAAAGCAGAATAATCTCATCCTAAAGCATGATGAAGTAGCAGAACTGATACAGTTCTTGGTACAAAAGTATTAATTTGGTCAAATAGAAATGGTTAATTTATTTAGTTCAATTTAAAAACCCCCAGGAGCTTTAAATTCTCTTTTTGCACATAGCCTTCCCTGCCCCAACAATTCAGCAGTTTCCCTCCACCAAAGCCAAGTTGCAAAAGCAAAACGCTCCTTGCTTGAGTCGCCTATACCTGAGCAGTTCAGTCGCTAGGCAGGCTCATTCCATCCCTATTCCTACTGATAGCATAAGGTAGCCTAAAAAAAGTACTTGAATTGGTTTATTTTTCAAATAATGCAGCTAATACTTTCATAACAGTATAGTGTTTAGGGTACTCGGTAAGAAGCCTACGTGCAGTACTCTCCTGAAATCCACGCTATCCACAAACTAAAGCAATGCCATATTGGTTTGCGTAGGAAAAGGGAATGAAACTGCATTTTCTATCTGTCCTGATGAACTTGTGACTCTCACTGGGTCACATTCTTCCTAATTTGGGTCCTCTTGGATATCTCTCATGGTTAAACTCATCATCTGTTTGTTTGGGGAGGGTTTTTTAACAAAAAAGGCAGCCTAATGCCATGCATTACACTGCAACTCTTATGGGAGCCAGCACTGCCTGCACGTGGAGGATCTTCTCCAGTCAAATCCCCCTTAGACCGCTGTGCTCACAGGGACCACGCGGGTGGTGGGACATCCTTCTCCCATATACCTGTGTTAGCGTGTCAGAAATGCCAAGTACAGAGTGATTGTGATCGACGTTCACCGGGACCATCCTACCCACGTTGTACTGGCTATAAACTGACGTAATCTACTGGTTAGAGCCATACAATGTAGGTAGTATAACACCATGAATACGCAAGGATCTGTATCTTCTTCTCTGTTATCTCAGCCTTTCTCTTTCAAGCATGCACATCCTTCACTGCCTGGCAGCTGTATCCGCTCTTCCTCAAGACTATCCACATTCACTGATTGAGATAAAATTTCGTGGACAAAAGTGGCAAAGGAGGATCTCACATGCTGTTTATTGTTAAGGGGATATTTAATAGCTTTTAAATTCATTTAAGAAAATGGGAGCAGTGAGTCACATGTAATTATTCCCAGATAGATCATTAATTACTCGATAAAGTTTCTACATAATGCTGCCTTTTGCTTTTTTGCCATAATGATGGGTTATTTCTCATTTATCTGCGTTTGCCTGTCAGTTATTCCTGTTCCCTTTTATCCCCTATCTGTGATATGTATGTAAATATTACAGATTGAGATTGATAAAGGTTTAAAAAAAAGGCTGTTACTTTATTGGATTACAGAAGAGTTTATGAGAAACTCATTTGATTATTGTGTTAGAATGGTATCATTTGCACCAGTACAACTATGGCTGGTTTGGTACCTAAATGGTAACTGCATTTTTCATAGGTTTAGTAATTCAACTTCAGAAATTGGAGTTCACTTGAGAATGCCAAACAAAGATACCAAAACAAAAATTACGTTTGAAACTAAAATTGCTTTTAAAAAAAAACAGTTCACCTGGTTACACCTGGCTTTTCTTCATTTCATCACAACTCAGAAATTTAAACATGCATTAAAAAGAAAGAGTGAGGTTGCAAGTGCATTTGAGCTTTATGTTCTTTAAGAACAATCAGTATATAGCCTCTAGCAAATTCGGGAGATGGATGTGCCAACTTAAATGGACATCTAGGTTGGCGTCTTTTTCTCCTTGGTCTCTCTTGAGACCCAACCTTAAGGGTACAGAAAGAAGTAGAAACACGAGAGGCTGAAACTCAAGGAGAGTCATTAGTTCTCCCCTGTTTTTTCAGTTTGTTAATTTTACTGTTGAACTGCTTGGGCTATCCCACAGCAATGCGTGTTTATCTACCACGTGCTGTATCTCCAAACCTCCTCCCAATGCAAGTGAGAGAATCCCAGAGCAGGCTCACCACAGTACCGCTTGCTCAGAGGTTACAGTTGATTACAGGCACCCCCTGGCTGTATTGCCTTCCAAATTCAAACTTAATCAGAGTATCTGTGCTAATGCCTTCCAAAGACCAGACTGACACAAGTAGGTGTGTACACTTTATACAAAATAAAAACAGTGTCAGGTAGTCACTCAGCTGACGCTGACAGTTGGATGGTTCTTTGCAACCAGCACATAGCGTCTTACTCCCAGCACTCTCGTACGCCCAGAGGATTTAAGTGTCCGACTAGGCACAGCTCCCCAGCAACACCTCGAGAAAATCCGAAACAGAACAGCGATAACTTGCTCAGTAGCAGCTCGTGAACTGCGGGAATAAATTTATCCTCCTCCATAAACACTTGGACATTTATGAGCGCAGGCTGCATTCGTTCTCTGATACACCCAGTGCTGTTGTGAGGTTATTACTAAGTTATTATTATCCTGCCAACTAAAACACAACTAGCTGAAATGTTTTAGATTAGCTTTACTGTTCCACATTATGCTCTTTATTTCTCCGTAAATAAACAAAAATAGAAGAACTACCACACGGAATTGTAGAGAGCTGAACTCAAACATCTTTACTATGTTTGAGTCCTAACTGTTCCCACTATCCCAAAGATTGGGTGCTTCACCCTGCGGCAGTTGATCATTACAGCCATACCACGAGGCATATGTTGCTGGTTCCGTAATCATTTCAAAGTGGGTTTTTTTCCAAGAAGACAGGAAGGATCATGGGCTGCCGTGTGAACTGATAACACGACAATCCCGCTTGGTGCGGTGCTGCCCTCCATCTGCTGTCCGTTACTCTGCAGCTCCCTCAGTGCAGAGCTTAGGGGGATGAACGGCAGTAGCGAGTCTTAAAACTGTCTGCAAAAGCCAAACAAAGCTTAACAAAGCTAAATATTTGAAAAGAAGCCCAGTCATTGTCACTGATAACCAAGCTCAGCTGTCTGTCTGAGCTTCAGGCATCTTGGGACTGAACTAAGAGTCCGAGCAGAGACGACTCAGTGTCACAGCACCTTCCAGACAGGGAGATAAATCACGCACACGATTACAGGCTTTGGGACCAGGCTCAAGTAGTAATTATTTAGTCTTGGTTGTAGCACCTTTGCAATCTTCGTTTAAAAGCAGCTGTCTGCTTCTCATATTGTTTAGCGATACTGTTTAGTGATGGGGTTTGTAAGTGTTAGGCTGATGGTTGGACTCGATGATCTGAAAGGTCCCTTCCAACCTAGGCAATTCCATGATTCTCACCGGTTGTTTTCAATGCCTGAGTTATTGAGTAGATGCCATGATATTGTGGCATTTATAACATCTTCAAATATTTTGGCCAAAATGAAGATTCAGAAACTCAGATACAAAGTCCGTTCTTCCTGCAGCACGGCTGTATGGCAGAAATGGTTTATTAATGTAGCCCATATAAATGGGATACAGGATCAACCTTAGATAATGAACCTAGAAATACTCGTTTGCATCACTGATGTTCAAAACCCGAGGACCATAGACAGTGAAGTGGGAATTAGTTTGGACCACCAACCGAATCCTGAATTTGTATTCTAGCCTGGGGAGTTAATGCAAATACACCTCACTAGGCTATCAAAGATTAAGGCATATTTCACATTTTCTGGTCAAGATAATATTATTTTGAAAAATAATGAAAACAGAATCTACCTCACCAGGGTCTGACAAAGGAAGATGCCAGCTCTGGGACGCAGTCTACTCAGACTGTGGCACTGATGATGTTAGCTCTGCCCTACACAAATTACATTTATAGCAGTCACAGAGATAATCTCTGATGTAGTGCTGTGTAGTCATAAAATAAACTCAGTGGAAGCATCTGAGTTTCTAGACTCTTTGATACTTTCTTCAGGTTCTCATGGGACACGTGTGCTCCCCAGAGCCTGATATATATGAAGGCGTTTGAAGTCTACGGAAATCCTTCTGGTGACTTCACAGAGCTTTGGACTTGGCTTCTAAGGCTGGGGGTGTAGAAATGTGCTTCATCTCTCCATATCAATGTCATCAGCTTTCCTTGTCTTTTCAGGACAAGCTCTGTTTTTAGAGAAATGCCATCTGATATGAAACAGCCAGAAACAGAACAAACTTCCTCCCTCATTCCTTCAATACAACTTGGAAACCTGTTGTTTTGGAGAAATAGGCTAATACTTTGGTTTTTAGCATCTTGTGTATGTTTTAAGGATACTGATTGCTGTAGGATTTTAATGACATTCCCCAGATCCTGCTCCAGGCCCACCCAGCCCCTTCTCCCAGGACAGTGACGCTCGGTCAGATGGAAAGAATTTCAGCAACTACTGACCTGGGATAAATCAAACCAGTAGCCTTGAGATAAAACACCTTTTCCACTTCCCAGCCCACAATCAATCCACGGTTTTAATACTGTTATATTTAACACATGAGACTTCACAGCTGATTAGCAGAACTTGCTTGTAAGAGGAGCAGAACTTCCCAAAATCATATTTATGGGAGTTTAATAACAGCTCTCCTGTGCACTAAATGATCTGTGGAACACACGTTCCTCTGTATGGGAAAAGTGTTTTATGTATTTAATGTTAATTGGTGCAATACAATTACTAACAATTTATACAATATTTCACTTTAAACGTTCTAAATACGCCATATTTTTAAAAAAACATATTTCAGAAATATTCTAGGGTCCAAACATTTGATTGTAATGATATATTTGTCAGTTTACAAAATGAGCTAGTTTATGGCTAATTCAGTACACACAAAGGTTAATGTAAATACTTAAATCGATTTCAACGAGGCAAATATTTCACTTTGAGGTCTGCTGTCTTAGCATCCAAGTCTTAGGACATAAAATATATTTTTAGATTAAAGCTATTTAAAACACTTACAGTAAAATATTTTAATGTTAACTGTTAAAATTCTAATTGCAGGGAGCTAGAGGTAACTGCCACATTACACTTTATTAACTACAGTCCCTTGATTTGCATTATCGGTGTTTTGTCTGACGGTGCCGTTATTTCAGATGTGGTTTTACGTCCCAGCAGCTTGCTGGGGGGCGTGCTCCAGCCTGCCCCGGGACCAGCAAAGGGGTGGGGAAGGACAAGGCTGTTGGTGGGACAGTGTTCCCTGGGAACACTGGGGACCTCCGTGGGCATGCAAGTTCATATTTCTGCCTCCTTCAGCTTTCTGTTCTACCTGTTCTTCATATGATTTCTCCTCATGCTGACAGTGGTTTTTGTGGATGGGATAAGGAGGATAGAAAATAACCTTATAGTGACCAGTAGCAGTAAAGTTTGAAGTGGATGCTTTTTTTAAAAAAAGGAATTGCTCACTTCCTTTGTGGCAAAGCATGAACAGCTCATATAAAGCGGCCCCCTCCTGATGGCGAGGACTCTTAATTGCATATATTTGCATGTACGTGTTCAGGGTTTGATGGAAGTAAACAAGCAAGAACTATAATCAAGTGGTGTACACGTATAAATAAATTAATCAGTTAATAACTGATTTTAACCTTTGGTCTTTGGTTTAATAATGCTAAACTTTGAAGTCAAGCCTTGCGCGTGTATCTTCATCTCTCGTCCTTGTAGCAGTAGGCTTGTGTGCTGGAACTTTAGAGGATTAAGAACCAGCTTGTTTATCTTACAGCTCATTTCACAGCTTGCCGCCTTTATACATGAAGATTCATCTTGGGGGGGGGGGTTTGCCCTTTCCATTCACTTAAGAAAAATTTCTTTACATAAAAAAAAAAATAAAGTGCCTAGAATGGTTATACCCCATGCTGATTGCTTTTGCTTAATGGCCTGCTTTCTGAGCTTTAAAAAACCACAACTTTGAACATAATAATGGCATTTGCTATATGCTCGGGACTGGAAGAAAATTATAGGCCTGAGCCACTTTAATGTAGCCATCTTTTCTTTTGATTCATTTCTGAAAAAGAAGCAAGGGGCCATACTTACCACTGTCAATAACATTTGATTTATTATTTATTATATGTCATGGTATGTGGTGACTTAAATTTACATTCCAGTTTTAACAGGAGGAGAGTTGTGATATAAAGTATTTTTCATTGTAATAATTATGGTTGATATGTTGGAAAACCTCCCTGTGTTGTGTAACGCTTTCTAAATAGCTGAATACTATTTGATAAATATTTGTTAAATCTCTTTATTTCTGCTCTTGTTTTTACTTCATTAGTCATTCAGGATCGGGTTCGTTGCTTGTTCCTCTTCCAATGCCTAGAAGAGGTGGTAGTAGGAAATGAAAGAAAAGGCTACTTTATTTTTTGAACCTAGATGCAAAGCTAGAGGTTATTTACACTTTACCATTGGAAATTAAAGTCTGGGGGTTGGAACTTCCTGGACAACATTTCCAATACCAGAAAAGCTGAGTTTGGCGTAAATCCAAAGAGGGAAGAGCTTATACAGGTTCCAGCTACCTGGAAAATCCTCTCGGATCTCAGAGTGACCTTGTGTTAAACAGGTCAGTACCCACTAGCTGCTTTCACACCACCCAAATGTACCCTCGGACTCATCTTTCTGTCCAGATTAGCTCCAAATAATTTTCCATTTTAGCACTTTATAAATAAACAGATAGCTGTAGCGATCCACAGACCAAATGTATCTAATAGCTAGCCAGGGAAATTTTTAAAGAAATGCTGTGATTTCATTTAGTAGTTACAATGACACTTTCAAATTAGGTATTTTATACGCAGAATGGTTCACCCAATCTGGATGTTTGTGGGAGGATCAGGCTTTGAACAAAGATGGTAGAAAAACAGGTGAAAGAATTTTACAAGATTTTCAAAATTATTTTAAAAATTAACTTATGTAAAACACTAGAAGTTTTGGTTCTGAAAAAGGAAAAGGAGAGGACCTCTCCTGGATGTCTGAAGGAGCTGGTGAAACTAGAAACTCACTGAACTTTAGGTGAAGGATGAGTGTGGAGCCCATGACGAGAACCTGGGATTTGGGCTGGCTGTAAAGGAGTGTTTCTGCTGTTTTAGAGGAGGATGCAAGGGGTGACCTGTTCTTCATCTCCAGCCCTCAGGCTGCTGGCTCTACCGCTGAATTAGACCTTTTAAAATAAAGGAGTTCAATGTTAGACACTAGCTGGGGGGTTGGGGGGCTTTTTGAATTTTTCAGTCTGGAAACTCCTCCAAAACTCAGTATTTATAACCTACTAATAATGCCACAATATATGTATTTTTATTAGACTTTCTATTGAACACTAGTCTAATACCTTTGCTTTCTTTATTTATGATGAGATTGTTTCCAGCTACTGTTAATTTATTTTACACAGCCCATGATGTAATCGTTAAGCAGTTGTAATGAAGATTGAAGGTTTAATAATGCCAAGTGTTACAAATTTCTATTTAATCATTCCTAAATCGATTAGTTACTTTCACCCAAATGCTGTGCCATTGAAAGAGAGAGAGCTAAAGACACAAACCGCTGTGGCCAGTGTTTGATAAATGTTATTTTGGTGCAGTGGTAATTGAGTTATTGAATTTACTCATCTTCCAAATGATGTTTGCATTGTCTCAGCCATATGTGTTTAGGGCCAGGGGAAGGTCATTAGGAGCTTCAGACCGGGGGCATGTTTGGGTTAAAGTGATTTTGAACAGCCAGCGTTGAGGTTAGTCAATTAAAAGAAATAACACGGAGAGATGCTACAGAAGGGCATGTTAGAGGCTGGTCAGTAGGGAGGTCCCAAAGGCCTGTTTAAAATAGTCTAAAGATTCTGTAAGTAAATGTCTGCTCCCAGCCCCAGGCTCTTTAGGCACTGACAAATTGCTGTGCAAGACGTCCTTCGCTTAAAACAGGTTTCAGCTATAAAGAAATCTCACCCTTTTATGGTTACATATAGGACAAGCCTATAAGGGCCAAGGTAAAATACTAAATGATAATACCTTCTGTATATATAAACATACTGTTAAATGAACTTCCTTAAGGGAAGATCAGGGCTGCTGGTGAGCCACAGAAAAAGCACCCGGCTGCTCAGGGCACAGCAAATTCTCTTTGGTGGCAGGGGACACGCTGGCCCGGCTCAGTGGCTCATCCTTAGTGCCTGGGACTCGTCCCCACTGAGCCCTGCATAAAGACCAGCTCTGGATTCAGGGGATGATTAGCTTGATATGATTAAGCTGTTTCAGAGACACAGTTCAATAGATGATATTTTTATATCTACACCCCAGACACAGAGCTCGGGAGTGCTTTGTTCCCCCGAAGGGTGCGTCGTTTCTATTTTAGACCGCGTGCTGATGACCGCATGTCAGGTGGGAAAGAACTGGGTGGGAATGTTCCTCTCATAAATAGACACCCCCTCTCCTGAGTGACCAGGTCCCAGCAAAGATTGTCAGAGGACCTGATATCCTCTACTCTGAACAGAGTCACTGGGAAGAGCAAAATCTCTCTTGAAGTGAAAAATGGGCCCATGTTAATACTTGGCTGGTTGCTGTATATAGAGACCATTTTTTTTCCTTTGAAAAATTGGAGAGGAGCTCATGTTCTTTAATACTTCTGTTGTGCAATTATTTAAAAACCTGACGTTTTATAAATACAATGTTTTGTATTTGATTTCTGTCCTCTAAACACTATTTAAATCAGAAGTAATAATTTCGAATCCTGTAAAATGCCCAAAGCTTAAATCAATAAACATTTGATGAATACATAACCTGAGGACATTCTGTTTGGCTGATAAATGATAATTGTGGGAGTGCCTGGCAGCTTTTGTGGTTAAACCTTTGCTTTTATACAATTAAATGGCTGACTCCTTCAAACACTCAACACGCTCTTAATGATAATTGCACAAGGAGTCGGAGAGCTTATTGAAGACAAAGACCTTTCTCTTGGTGCTGGTAGATGATCAGCTGGAAGACAAGGTGGCCGGGCTCTGCGCGTTGATTCCCTGGGGTACTCACGACACTGTGCCCACGTCCTGTGCAACTCTGGGGGGTCACCACTCATCTTGTGTCTGAAGCATCCCCTCTGCTCGCCTGCCCTGCCACTCTGCCCAGGGTACTGCCCCACAGCCACCCCCCGCTGCTGCCACAACCTCTGCCCTCGGCCATACAGTCCCCAAGTGACCCGAGGCCAGGCGAGCGTTCCCGTGGCCAAGCAACACTCTTGGCTCAGGGGGACACATAAAACAGGCCAGGACACATAAAACAGGCCAGGACACATCTGCACCCTGTGGTACCATAATGACAGCGGAATCCTTCGCAGTCATTCATGGCCAGTTTATGTCATCTTATGAGATGTGAGCACAGGAAAGGCACTATAGGATCACTAGAATAATATACAGACCCCAGGATTGCCTCCTGGAAGCATTATGCATTACCTGTGAATGCATTGCAGTCATGCTTAATACAAAACCCCATCCCTCTGCCGTCCATCCCCTCCAGCCCTCCCTATAATTTTCCTCGTATCCAGTAAAGCCACCCCAAAGTATACACATATGTGCAGATTCTCCTTCCTCAATCCACCCTGTTGTAAAAGCTGCACCTGCCATAAATCACACGTGGTTTGTGTATGGCACAGTTTCCAAAGGAGAGGTGGCATTACCTGCAGAATTGTGTTCTGCCCTGTAGTTTGTAGCTACTGAGTCATTTTCAGCCTCTGCAGTTGCTCCACCATATGCCAAATTTGTAAAATCTTGTTCACATTTTTTCCCCTCCCTTCAGCAGAGAGCAGCTCTTTAGGGGAGAAACACGGAGCTGACAATTACACTGCGTCCTGCTGTGAATAAACTGTAGGACATCCCCAGCCATCAGGCTTTACAGGGAGACTTAAGAAGCATCTTTAGCCTTTCTTCCCTGTGTTGATGAAGTTACAAAGTGAGGCACAAGCAGTTTGACTATAGGACTACAAATCAGCCAGGAAAAATGATTCCGTTTTAATGTACTGTGGTTCCTTTCTGTTGACTCCTGCATCACTCAGGCAGAAATGATGGGGAAAAAAGTGGGAGAAAATGAAACTCTAATTATTTTGATCTTTAATGATCACTGGCAAAATAAACAGAGCATTTAGAGATTCTGGCATATATGAGATTGTGTGTATTTATTTTCTATATTATTCTAGCCACAGTGTCACCCAGGACTACATCTCACATGACAAGGAGCAATTAAAGGAAAATGTGTCCAGGCTATGCCCCTGCCAAACTGAATCATGACCCTGCTTTTGGCAGCCTCATGCGTGAATCCCTCCCCTTGGGGAACACCAGGCAGCAGCTGATTTGCCAACTGACATGACACATACATTTTTTTTGTGCATGTATGTCATGTTAGTGACATTACGCGCTCATTGAAAACAGAGCTTATATCTCAGCAGAATGTGCTATTTTTAATGTTGCTTAGATATTCAGAGATTAACTGTAAGGTGCAAGGAGAGAGGCAGCGCCTCTTCAGAGAGTGTTTGCTTTGTTCCAAGTCCAAATTCACAGCCATTTGATTTTAAAATACACTGTACAATATATACAGATATAAGCATATTAAATTACCTAGTTTGAATATAAACAGCTGTGGATATAGTAGCTGAGAGCACCTGGGGAGTTGTATACTACAGACAAAGGATTTTCTGTACAATTTATTCAATTAAAGTGTGAAATGTGTCTAAAAGAGTTATTTGAAGGGCTTTTGTTCTCCTGTGCAATTTCTGCCTCCCACTCCCTTCCTCCTTTTGTACCGAAGTCCCAGAACACAGCTCAGAAAGGCAATAATGAAGTAAGAAGTATCTAGGAAGGACACGCAGCTACACAGCAAAGCAAGCTTAGCAACATCACTTCCAGTATTTGTGATTCATAGAGGAGATTTGAATAACTATCCTGTGTATTTAACATAAAGCTATTCATTAGAATTTAACTTGCTTATATTTCCTCCATAACAAATATTTTCTTTATTTCAAATAAAGATATCTCACTAGCTAAAGGAACGTTGCAATGACTTACGAACCGAAGCACAATAAACATAGGAAGAAACTTTATACAGAATCACGTGTAACATATGTAAATGTGTATTTAATTTAGCTAGATGTAGCTACAGCTCAGCTTTTTCCAACCGCCTGATTAGCTTGGCAACAGCATCCATACAAGACCTGAACTGGGATTTTGTTGCCTCAATATGGAAGTTTACTGGCATTTAAGGCACTGTGGAGTATCTGGACTGGCCTCCAGGTGCTGCTTGAGAGTGCAGCATCCCTCCTAAGTCCTGCATCCCATCTGCCAGGTGTGGGGGTGTCTTAAGGCATCTTAGATGGTACTGGATATCTGCATTTTGGCAAAACAACCCTGCCCTTACAGACTAACAGTGAAGTTGATGACTTTACTTATAGTCTGGGGAAAACACAGAACTTGTGAGAGTCACTCAGAATACACAGAAATGAAGGCAAGGAACAGAATTTTGAGATATTCATCTTGAAAATATAGCTCAGTTGACACTCTAAGTCTGTTACTTCTGCAGACCAACAATACAAGCCTTTTCTTCCCCAGCAGCAATCACAAAAACAACGAGAAATAGTCTCTGCACAGCCAGTTTCCATTACAGCGTCCATAGCATCTACAACTCAGACTACATAAATCTGAAGTCTAAAAGACCCAATAAGGCACACTGTTTCTCTACAGAAAGTGCATCCGAAGATGCCCTAAGTCCCTGCACAGAGAGCCCTTGCACTAACCGGGATGTTTTCCTCACATGTTACCATCGGGTTCAAATACTTAATGCTAAGAGACACTTCATATTTCTTGGCAACAGAAAGCAGCTTTTGTTAATCCATGTTTGCCAACACAGGCTACAAATGCACAAACCACCCAGAACGCTCTCTTCATACCCAGCCTGCTGAGGAAGGAAAAGAACAAAACCTCCGGGAGCAGTAGCCCATGCTCTCATCAGACAGCCCATCACACAAATAATGCTGGTAAAAACTTGCAAGAACTTAGATTTTGGGGATCCTATCCTCAGTCCCTCATTTCTAATACATCTGTTATATCAGCTGAAGATCAGACTGTAAATATTTGCCTTATTTAAAGATTGTCTCAGATCACTGTTCTGTTCTGCCTTTACCAAACAGTGCCTTCCGAAACCAGACTAGTTGTACAGTATTCTTATAGGTGTTCTATTTCTCTCCTTGCTAAAGGATAATTGTAGCATGGAATTATACAAGTACCACCATTAAATACAGATTCAGGTTTTGAAAAGCACAGTGGTAAACTATTTCACACAAGAGAGGAATCATAATATATTCTCAAGTCTGTAATTGGTCATTACGGTCATTAAAGGCCAATATAATTCCCTTAATATAATCCACCCATTTTTAAATGAAATCTAGTTGATAGTAATCAGTAAGAAAGATTCACTAATTAGCTGGAATCATCCTGTGAACATGAAAACTCCTACTGGTGATTAGGTGTCATGTTTTCCATAAAAAAGTCCTAAGCCTGAGTACTTCAGTACACAAAAGTATCACTAGTATTTGGAACATCAGACTAACCTTTTGTCCAACTAATACAATGGCTGGGTCTGTGGCTTTGTGTGATTACAGCGCAAGACATTAATTTTACCAGAATCCTAATACCCAAAAGTACAGAATAGGTGCGACTGATAAATACCAGGAAGTAACACATGAGCCTGCTACTACATTCATGAAACCCAGCCTCCTTACAGCTTCCAGAAAATAGAGAAATCAGAAAAAAATGCTAGAATTTCAGACAGGAGGGCTTGGCCGGAATCGTATTTTTCATTTGCATCACTCTGTAAGTGCGTGGTGCTATAGACTCCATACAGTGAGAGATAAGAATTGTTTTGTACTCCCTGGCAGGCTTGTAGTGGTTTCCAGAGGCAGGAATGCCTCCGCTCTGCCTTCATTCCTCCTCCTGCTGGGTACATGAGGAAAGATTTCCCACGCCCGCTTTTTTGCTTTGATGATGTGTATTTTCCATGTCTCAACAAATATTTCTGTAGCTGCTCATGGCCTTTCTGCAGCATAGGTGCCTCAGCCATGACATGATTCCTGATCGTTTGACAAGGTTACGAGCAGCAGTTTAAGCACTTGGATGGTCAGCAGAGCTGGGGAGGGGTATGGGCTTATTTCTGAGTTGTGACACTTGATGTGGTAGAAATATTTTTTCTTTTCAATACAAGTTCGTTTCTGCAGTTGCTGATGGTATAGATCAGGACTTTGCAGGATAAACTTCTCAACTCAATGTTGAACAGTTTTTCAGAGCCAACATGTAATTCAAAGGCATTCAGTACAAGCAGTTGTTCAATTTATCATATCTTGGAGTGCCAACATTTTTAATAAAATTAACAAACAGGCACCTCATGGCAAGCAGGGTGAAATTACTTTCTTTTGTAATTAGACTTCAGACAATGTTATGTTATGTAGTTGAGGGAAAGGAACTTTGCCTCAGATTTCAAAGTGGTGAATCTCAGTTTAATTCTGCTAATGGCAGTTAACACAGATGGCTAAAAAGAGTAATTATCTTCTTTAGCTTTCTGCCACCTGCCACAAATGAACTGTTTTCTTTAATTGCTCAGAATTGCTCTTAATCACACAAAACAGATACTTAAATCCTAGTCACATATTGCAACTCAAGAGCAAAATATTAACCCTAAGCATGCGACTTAAGAAATTACCACCCTGACCGAGAGTACAACGTGTGCTGTGACAACTGAAAAGATTAATCCTGTCTCCTCCAGGTAGGAGCAAAGTTTGTGGGCTAATCATACGAGTCCTGTAGTCTGATCCAAGTCATTACCAGAGCAACCAAAAGGCTATATCCGCAGGAGCAGGAAAAAAATTCATACAATTTCTTCCTGCTGATACACTTTTTCTAACAAATGGTCATTTTTAAAAGCCACACAGTCAAAAAAATTTATCTTTAAAATTACTTACTGAAGAACTTAAAGCTGTAGCATTAACTATACTTGACTGATGAGTCTAAGCTTTTTCAGATTCCTGGCGATATTTTAACAGAGATAAGAATCCCATTTCCATTGGGGCACTGTTTTGAACTAAATCGATGTTGGGCATTTAAAAGTCCCAACACAGAATCATAGAATCGACGTTTCAGATCGAGTCCAACCATCAACCTAACTCTGACAAAACCCATCACTAAACCATATCGCTAAGCACTACGTCTACCCATCTTTTGTCTCTGAACCATCTTCTCATTTCCTGACGTACACAGTAGTGATTTTTTTTTAACTGTACCTTTACAGCGCTGTGCTTAAATAATGCCACAATCCCCACGACACCCTTTGGAAGTTTCCGGCTACGTTATATTTTATCACAGCAATTCTTGCCCCCCCATTCAGAGGTGATGTGTTCATTGTAAGAACAGAAAGTCTTCCCTTTCTTCTTTGCTACAGTTCTTGATGTCTGAACTGAAAACTGACAAATTCAGCTTCTGCAGAAGAACTCAGAAGCCATCTCTTTAATTCTGCCTACTGAATCACCCCATTAAACTGAAAAAGCACTAATGCAAATCCTGAGGTTTAGATAGATGTCTGTGCTTAAGAGAAAGGAAAAAGCACCAAACTTACTGTTCCACGAATTACAAAGTCAGTAACTCTCCATCAGCATTTCTCCCAAATTTGTTAGAGAAAGTTCCCAACAGAATTTATACCCAACAGGTGACAAGAAAAAAATTAGGGTGCACACATCTTAATAAGAACTCTTTAAATGAAAACCAAAACCAAGCAAACAGCTTCTCGGTATCAAATCATCTACAGTAGAAGTGATCTGTACTGTACGTATTACACCTTTTCAAGAACACATACTGTTTTTAAAAAATTATTCCATTATTTTGAAATTAGATAAACTCATGAATCCTGCAGTTTATCATCCTTTTTGATCTTTATCGAAATTTATCTGTGACACTAATGTTTTATACCAGGGCTTTGTGCTGTGCTGCAAATTAGTGGGAGTTTCTGTTTCATAAATTGCTTTAACTGGTGCGCCCACCCCTTCTGAGAGAGCCTCAGCTGGACAAAATGTCCCTGAGTAGGTGTGAGAAAGAAAGGGTCTGACTGCATCATTGCCCCTGTGTATTTATAGCCACAGCGGGGAAAGTTGGTCTAATAATAGTATTTACCTTTGTTATTTGGTAAATAACAAACTATTATTGGACAATTATAGTAAAGGTCAAGATCTACTTTTTTTTTTCCTTTATGAAACATGCTTATTCTGTGTTTAGCCTCAGTTAAAAGGCGCTTTTTATAAAGTCGTGTAGTGTAGCAAACATTTGAATGTATCAGAGCTTATGACGCTAACTTAATTTAATGGTAAAAGATAAGAATTTTTCAGTGGCGCTTGCTCAGGTATCCTTATTATCATCCGGCTCCAGCTTTCATATGGGTTTGTTACAATAATAATAATAAGGGTTCACAAGAGGTAGCTATTTTCATATAAATATTGTCCCAGTGACAATAGATTTTTATAATCGGCTCCAGCGGTGGCCAGGGAAGACTCTCGGCTGGTGTGGCGTTGCTGGGAGTGCAGGCTGCTGCAGGAAATGAAAACAACTTCAGAAGGAGGAAAGATTAAATACAATCAAAGGAGGAAAGATTAAATACAATCAATCCATCACTGTACGATAAGTAACAGGCTTTTGGAGTTCTAATGGACTAAATAGTGTAATGTGTTTGGTTTGGTAACCACAGAGTTTAATCATGTATTTTAAAATTTTTAAACAGGAAATGGCCTTTTCTCCAAAGGATATACACATTTGCAGTGCATAAATCAGCTCCTGAGTCCCATGGATCCTGATCTCATGGTCTTTACCATGCAATTAACTTTAACTCTTTATTCTGAAGAAACTGCCGGTCATTCTGCTAGTGTAATGTGATTTGATGAGTTGTCGCTGGTTTTTTGCCCTCATTTTGTTCCGTTCAAGCCCTTGCCTCAGTGCTGTTCCTCTAAACCTCTTTCAGGCTGGGGCTCAGCCACGCACCCCGGCCCGGGGTGAGCTCTGGGGAAGGGGGTGCCACCGGAGCAGCCGGGTGACGGCAGGGCCATTCGCCGCCCACACCTCCTACGCAATGTTCCCTGGCAGAATGTCACCGTCTCAGCCAGCACGGCCACCACCATGGCCCAGTCTCCTCTTCTCTTCCCTGTCCTTTCTAACCTGTTCCCAAGTGACGGCGTTTGGACGAAGCCCAGCGGGGCTGGTTCTGCGCCCCACTGCCCTGTGCGCGGATCCACAGCCCTGGCTGCTGCTGTGGGGACAGGGGGGCTCATGTTTAGAGCACTGAGCACAGTATGGGGTTTATTCAACACCGTACAAACGTCACATTTTAGACAGGAGAGCATGTAGCTATGACAGCTGTCTTTTAAATTATGCAGAAGAACAAGCTGAGGACAAACACAACCGAGCGGTGGCTTGTTAAAGGCATCTACAGAATACAGCAATGTTTATTCCTTCAGAAAACCCGTACTATAATTTTGCAATAAAACCAGGTAAAATTGTAGGTGCATGTGTTTTCTGACATGCTTGCCAGATATCATGATATAAATACATATTACCAACACAAAATATGCACACACACTCACACACATCTATCTGTCTTCTGAGATTACTGATAACTTACCCTTTGCCAAAATGAGATGGAACATTTACAGAACATGTATAGTTAATATACCCACTCACGGACTACTTTTGAAAAATCTAATTCATAAATTATACATTAAGTTAGCAACTATACATGCATGCATCGACAGGATATTATTATGACGAAGGTGGCTATCTTTTCAAAATGTAGGGGACGCATTAAAACACTATTGAATGACAAGCAGAATTGGGAGCTTTTTCAGCAGAGCTTAATCAGAGACTCTTCTGGAAGCTAAAAAGAGTGCTGGGAATCCCTTTCTCTCCAAAGAATCAGATGCCGCGGAATGTAATCTGTGTACAAATCCCCTAGTTTACAAGCAGAGGATCCCCACAGACTATTGGCCCTGCTACCTCCTGCACAAGAAATATTTTCAGTATTAAAGCTTGAATTTAGGAAAGTTGTCTTATCCAAAGTTGTTTTTTTCCCCCTTTCTAATTCAAAACAAAATTAAGTTAATGTTACAGTAAGGAAGAAAATATGAGTGCAGAAATAGACAATGTTTGAAATGCTTTCAAGTAAATGCTGGAACTAAATGGAAAATGTTTGAAATATAAATGTTCCCATGTAAGTTACGGGGAAGGTTTTCTGAAGCATTAATTAAGGAAGATATACTAGATACAGGGAAGTGTTCATTACTATACCTGTGATACTGTATGGAAAAATACTGGAAAATACTAAAAAAAGATAAAGTTGTCTTCCTCTCTTTTAAAGCAGATTTCAAGTAGAGGGTGTTCTACTTTAACACTCCCAGATGAAGAATTGCTGTAAAACTGCACATGAGCAAGATGCCGCTCTGCTAAAGTGCTTAACAGAGATGCAAAATACGCCAACAAACTACGGGAGAGAACCAGTTGAGCTCTGAATACAGCATTGCTGTAATTCCAGACTCTTGTGTCCTAATGATACACCAATGTACACAGATAGCTTCATGTAGACAGCTTTCACGGTAAAAATTATAAACCGCTTGAATAGGTTTAGTGTAAATGATAGCAGGGAAACGGGTACACATTAAGATCCCCCCCAAAATATTGAGAACTTTATGATTTTTTAGAAAATGGGAAACGCATTAAAAAACTGTATCCAAAGGTGGAAGCGTCTGAGCTAATAAAACTGTATTTTAGATTGTAACCTTCTTTTATAGCTATTTTTTTCATTGGCATTTGTTTTTATTCATTTGCTTCCCCAGTACTGTCTTCTGTGGTATCATGCCACCATGACCAAAGTGACAGACTTTCGTCTCTGCTGGATTAATCAGTGTGTTCTTTGATCCATAACATATGCTCCTAGTAGACATTTAGCTTCAACATATTCAAGATTTGTGGTCTGGCAGTTCAGTGCCTGATGTTAACCTAGCTGATAGACAGCTTAGAGTATTTTATTTATTTATTTATTTATTTATTTTGATTGAGACTGTCTTTTACCCGTAATAACTTAAACAACAGAATGAAATATGTGATGTTAAATATTTGAGTTGATATCTTTGCCGGGCTCCTTCCTTCCCAGCAAGCACCCGCTCCTTGCCCGGCCCCTTCCCCGGGGACAGGGACCTCCCTGGGGCTGGGAACGTGGCGGTGAGATGCGAAATTTTATTTCCTCTAGGTGCTGTCTGAAATTGTTAAAAACTTGTCTCAAAAGAAACTGGTAAAGGGCAGGGTAAAGAACAGAAGGAGCAGGGTGGTAACCCAAGATATTTTTCTTTTAGTGTATCAATTAAATAAAGGATATCAATTAATGGGATTCAAACTATTTAATTATTTTTTCATTGAGAGGTATAGCACATGATTGATGGCTTGGCTACTCCTTTACTGATCCGACTACTATAATGTGCTGCATAATATATTGCTTTCTACTATGTCATGCACAGATAGAAATGGCAAGTGTAAAATGGGATTAACTGCCCTCAAAATAGTCTGGGCTTGAAATTATTTATACAAGGCTGGTGTCAAAACTCCCTTTGACTTCAGAAGGTGCTGAATTATCTCCTCGTCCCCATCTTGTACGGCACACAGGCACATCCCTGTCTGTGGAGACCTGCCCAGGGCCCCAGAACAGTATGCTTAACATAGAGGAGAGAGCATCTATTTTTTTAAAAAAGCACTGTCCTGCCATGAAGAATTAAACAGAAAATGAATGGAGAAACCAAATGTCAGCTGCTCCCTGAGACTTCAAGGTTCAGGAAACTCTGCTTAGTGGGAGTGGGAAAAGATTGGTTCAGGCTGAAATGTAAGAGAATAATGGTATTATAAGAAGATTATGGGAGATTATTTTTCTTGCAGGCCCCAGATTTCTGCAAAAACAATCCTGAATCACATCCTACCAGGCAAAATTAAATCACCCATTCCTCTAAACGACAGGGTTTTATTAACTGTGCATTCATTTAGTGTGCGCAAAGTTAAAAATGGGCTCATATTACAAAACGTTACATGCATCTTTCTGTCGTTTGACAACATGGAGCTCAATGTGATTAACAATGTGGCAAGAAGAAAAATAATTGTTTCTTCAATATACAACCCCCATAATAATTCAGAAATCAATATGCATCCTCGGAGAGTTTCCCCAGCAGAGGTTTGGAGGAAGCAGGGTGGCCTACTTCATTTCCCTCCAAATGTGAAGCTGTTGCAGCTCTGGCTAGTCTGGCTTTTTTTTTTTTTTTTTTTTTAATGTTTAACTATAACCACTGGGACTGGAATCATAGCTTCTAGTGGCCTAGTATGAATATTAATAAGACACTGGGCCATGGAGTTCCTTGCTGATTTTGACAGTTTAAAGGATCAGTTAGTTAATTAGAAGATGACATGGCACATCGCATCCCTTGGCTCTATCCTGCCTTCTGTCTCCTCTTTTCATTTGCTTTTTTGACATGTTAGATTACATCATTACTTGTAGTTTCACTTGTTAGCCACACCATGAAATGAGAATATTTTAAGCAGTAATTATTGTGATTTCTCTCCTCTGCTAAGAACACGAAACTCAAAGAAAGCATACAGAAACTTGCATTTCAAAGACTTAGGAATACGTGCTTGGTAGTTTATAACCTTCTCACTACAGCCAATAAACAGAAAAAGATTGTAAGTAGCACAGAAAATTGTGTTGATCACCATACTGGCAACCAATCTAGTATTTTAAGTAGGCACCCCCATCGACTGTCCTTTATTTGTGAATTACTTAATGCTTTCATAGGCGTATTTCTCAGAAATCTGGAGTCTCTTCCCCCAGCCAAGAACTGATCTGCCTCTAGACATGTACATGCAATCCAGTACGTTCACTGCATTGTACTAACCTAAAAAAAGTACGAGTTTTCTGTCAGCATCATAGTCAGAACAGACAAAAATAATGTGAACAGAAAGGATGGTACTATGCAGCAGTCCTCTCCTTTGGGGGAACCACGAAGGATAACAAATATGAATAGGGCATAAGAAATTTCATTGAAACATTAACTTATTTCTCAACTACACCTGATACCCCAAAGTAGACAATAAAAAAAAATAACCTGCAAAGCTACAGTCATACCATAAATCATAAAAACTTTCAAGTTTTGCATCCCATACTGAAGTTAGCCATCAGGAAAAAAATTCTGGACACTTAATAAGACTTTGGAAGAGCCACAACCACTTTTTTTGAGTATTACTCGATAATCACGTTAATTAATATTTGTCTTCTAACTTACATTCTGTCTGTAAAATACTTATAAAGGACACCGGTCTGTTTCTGCAGAGAAACGCAGAGAAACACATGTGTGTTGTACTTTCTCGGCAGACTTGCCAGCCTGCGAACGGAAGACTGCAGGAGAATCGGGATGCAGTTTCTGCATCGTGGAGAACCTGCAGCTCCAGGGCTTCATTAGCAATGAGAAGATTAGTGGGTGAATGTGTCTTCCAATAGGAACCATCAGTTCTGTGTTATTATTCATCACTGTGTCTGATTGCCTCTATACTTTCACATTTCTTCAAATGTTTGTACTTGTGTAACCATTTCAATACTACTTAATCAATACTGGTTATCAGAATATGTATTTTGAGGAAAGAATTGCAGAGGAAGTATATCTACATAATAACTTTATGCAGTTAGTCAATACGATGACCTATGTAGGTAATCTATTTTTTTCATTAAGTTGAACATGTAACCTCCCATTGATTCACAGAAATACATTGCTAATACCAGGTGGAAATCGCTTCCGTTGCCATTGAAGATAAAGCTAGGTTTCTACCTGTAGAAGGAGCAAAGTTGGGAGTTGTGTGCTCTCCAACAACAGAATTTACCCATTGAACTAGAAATCCTTGTTCAAGGTGAACCAAGTTAGGCATGAAAAGTGTCCTTCTTGTATCAGAGAAGGGATTAACACCGCAGAGTGTCTTTTATCAAATCAATGTTATTGCAAAAGTATTGATTTCATAATGAAACAAGAAATGAACCAGCATCACTGCAATTTCATAGGCTGGTGAGATTATATTGTAAAGAGGATAAATGGAAAGCAAACACCACGCTATATTGTTGGTGTATTTCACGCACTAAACAATACTCGGTAGGACCTTCGCCACCTTCTGTATTCTTCCATAGGGTCAAGATTATGCTCGGTTGGGGCTGGGAAAGCAGCACAGGCACAGCCTGGCTCTGGGATGGAAACCAGTCAGAGCCCCCGTGTGCCCCTGTTACTCTTTTCTCTTACCCCATACGGCTCATCTATTTTGACTATACTCTCGCTGAAGCAGAGCTAGCTGTTGCTTCGCATCCCCAGCAGAGTGCTGCCATCACTGCTGTGGCTGCAGGTGCCCACAGTGGAATTAATGACACAGACCAGTGCTGGAGCTAATGCCAGTCTCCTCCAGTGGAAATGCGTCTTTCCCAACTTCAAAGATAGAAATGAACACTTACGTTTCCTTTGTTTCTCAAAGCCTTAAATCCCATTTAATTCAAGGTCTGCTCATCTTCTGGGTCTTTTCTGCATAGGAGCTCTAGCCGAGAATTAGCAATCAGATTCCTCGTTGTCCACCTGAACCTAGAAATGAATACAAAGGCAAACATATAAGCAACTTTTTTCATTTTGACTGCCATTTACCATTAATACTTAATATTCCCACATATCCTTTTCATCAGATGGTTAATATAAAACCTAATGAACCATAGATAGCATTCCTGTTTTGCTCTGTTTCAAATTAAGTGCGGAGCAGTAAAAACTGAGAAATGAAAGTTAATATCGCTTCAAATAAAAACGGCTTAAAATTTCTCATATGAATACAGAAGCTAAAATACAAAAGTAAGAGAAGACTGTGATCCTTAGCAGGTCTTGGCAGTTTCTGGCCATATATTATTAAGCATTATTCAGCTGACCCTAAGGGGAGTTCATCTGGAGACATTAAGGTCAAAGAGCAGAAGCATTTGGACACAGTCAAATGGATTTTACACCTTTGTATCTTTCTGACATTACTGTTTTGCTTCAGCAAACTGCCTAATATCAGATATATCCTACTGGGTACCTTTCTAAATCACTGCAATTTTCTTTGTCCCTGGGCTACAGTTATACGATCAGGATCCAAAGCTATCACAGACTATGATATACTATTTTACTTGCTCGTTTGTATTAGAATGAACTTTATTAGCTTTTGGGCACGTGTCTATCAGTTTTAAAGATTAAGTATTATGTCAATAGTTTTTATGCAGCACTCAAGTACACTGAATCATTTTGCTTGCTCTGAGATTATTAAAAGTGTATTATCGCTTTTACAGAAAACATTTTGATTTTAAAATGAACCATCACTCATAGGAGCCTGTGCCTACCAAAGCTATCCCTCTAAAGTGATATTTCACAGCAAAATCAAAATGGGGATAGATGCTCTGTAAGTAATTTTAGATTTGAGAGCCCGTGAACCTTATAAACACAAATGTATAACTAACATTTGACTCCACACTCCTATGCTTTCATTATCCACTTTCTTGCTTTAAATATTCGTAATTTTATATTCTTGTAACATCTATTCTGCTAACAATAACCACAGCACTTCTACCATGTAAAAACTGACAATTTGTGCAGGCTTAAATTTGTCACTCTTCTTAAATAGAAACCATCTAGTTAAATAACCCGTAAAAATTACAGAGATGAGCCTGGCTGTTCCAGTATCAAACCCAGGAAATCAAGGATGCTTTTTTGCGAGGAAGCTGAGGTTTCAGCTAACATGAAAGAAGCTTTTAGAGCACAAATCCAGCCTATAATCAGATTTTCTCATTTCCTTGCCAGTCTTCCGTACTTTTGGGTTTGTGGTTGGTAGTGGCTGAGTACATTGTGTCAGGAATGGGAATATGGAGGAGGATAGCACGTCTGGGATTTGAGCTAAAGAACAACTCTTTAAAGTGCAATCTGCCTCCAGGACCCTCACTTGGACTTTGCTAGGCTTGAAGTATCGCAGCTGGTGATTTCGGGGCTGGTTTATGATTAGGTGAAAGAGCACTCCCTTTTTGATTAGTTCATTCTTTATGCTCAGTAGCTAAAACCCTGTTTCACCCACTTCCACCCCGGTGTCATCACTGTAAACCCAGCGCGTACATCTTCTAGCTCAGGGATCGCTGTTTGTCGTAATCTTTGACCAAGACCTCTTGGCACTGCTGTAACAGACACCCAAAGAGGCAGCCCACAGTAGGAGGAGTTTTGTAGTCCCCAGGTCAGCTCTTAGCATCCTAATTCTCCCCATCAGAAGGTCTCAGCGGCATATTAAACAGTTATTTACCCTGTTCTGACCCCATCATTTCTGCTTCATGAAAGACTGAATTAACACAATAGTGTTCTCCTATCTACCGGCCTTGCAGTGCTCACAGGGATGTTGCTCTAATGTTCCTGTAATATTGCTGTCTTTCTCAAGTGGCATAAATTAAAGAGATATCAGACTCCTTAAAGAGCTTAGAGGACTGAACAGTTCCTTCAGTGGTTTAACAATAAATATCATTTCATTTAAGTTACTTCTGAGAATTGGAACTCTTTCAGAGATGCTAAGTGGAGCAAATACGGATCTCAAGACTTCAACATTAACTGATGGGAATAAAGCCAACGTTTTACATTTGCTTTCACATCCTCTCTTGTGGTATGTTTTAGTTTAAATATTTTGGCTCCGGTCTTGAAGCTTCCAATGCATAGGCAGATTGCTATGCCCACATGCAAAAAAAAAATTACAGAATAGAGATCTTTTTGCTGTTATATTTAGAGTATGTGTTTAATTGTTGTGCCTGCACAATGCCATAGAAAATCTTCGTTTGGTTCCACGTATTTGACAAGGGACTTTTTAGAAGGGTATTTTTAAAGTAGAGCCTCACTAATTAAGTGTATTATTAAGAATCCAACACTTCACAGCTATTGGTGGATCGTAATATTGAAAATTTGCAAATAAATACAGGGAAACAGAACTCAATTTGAAGTCATTCTCAACAGCAAGGCACTCAAGCTTTAATAGAGGTAACCCAATGGCTATAATTAAAAAGCACCCTAACACACTTTGAAAAACTCCAGATACTTACTTTAAAGTACAGTTGTGTAGCACAAACAGTTTTCTTTCGCACCACTCTATGTAATCATAATCTGTACAGTTTCCTGACTTCTGTTTATATAACGCATGAATGCAAGAATTATTTATAAAGTCACAGCTGTTCTCTTTCCTAGCCTTTGTTTCTCGCAGGTCTTAAATATTTGTAAAAACAAGAAAAGTAATTAAAGTATTGATACATTCAGCAAACATCTCCCCGGTCATGCTGCTGAAATAGGAATCATTTGTTTAAACAGAACTTGCTAAGTGTATGTACAAAAATATAATGTTAAATAGTTACTACGTACTAGGAAAGCCAACTTGCATTTAAAGAAACAAAATAAACAATGCCAAACCGTTACTAATATTGCAGTCAGCCCCTCCAACATCAGGAACTCCCAGAACCGAGTGCAACGGTTTGGTGTTTGCCCAGATCTGTGAAGTAGCTCTGTGCCATCTGCTCCTCGCACAAAGGACATGAGTTTATTCTTGCTGGTGGGAACTGCTGTCTAAGAGCCAACACTTGGCAGTGCAAGTCCCTACCCTTGAAAAGCTGGCAGAGCGCGCATTTTAGCCTTTGAGTTCCCTAATAATGTTCCCCTGCAGGGTGCAGGTCCCTCATGAGTGCTTTATTTCCCTCTTTATTCTGATTCACTGTCCCGTGCAGATGGGCAGGACACCTCAAGTGCACTGGTCTCCAGTGAATTCCCCTTACCTGCCAACACCTGACGGGCTTAATTGTAAAATAAATCAAACATTTAAATAGCGAAATTTATACTATGCTTGTAGTTACACGCTGAGAGATTGTAGGTTGTAACTAAGATAAATGGATTGGCCTAGATGACCTTTAAAGGTCCCTTCTATGATTCCAACCCAAACTATTCTATGATTCCATGAAAAAAAAGAACCAGGCTGTGGTCGGTGGCAGGATTCCCTCCTCGCTGTCACCCACCATCTGCCCAGGACACCCTGCTTCCCGGAGACAGGAGCAGCACCCTGCCCTTTGTGGTGGCCCTGGCTGCTTTCCACCTTCTGTTCCTTGGGAATTTGGACACAAAAGCAAATGTCTAGTAGTCGGAGCCAGGTATCTTGGTAAAAGGGATTTTGCAGACTTGGTCGCATGTAATCAGTCAGGGAGCAAGTAATCTAGATAAATGCTAATGAAAGCCCTTGCTGGCACCTTGTGTATTCAAAGGCTATTTACTATTGTTCCTAATCAGCTGGCTCGCTAACTTCCCATTCAGTCTGGATTGCTCAGATTCAGCCGGGACCACTATAATATTCACATTACACATGATAGAAGCCATCCACTATGCGTACATTTTGTTAAGCTCATTATCTGTGGCACACTGGCAAGACCACACATGACACGTTGTTAAGGCAGATAACAGATCTCTTAACGAGCTACCTTATCTGGACAAACCAAAGGAAGCCAGTTCACCTCCAGAACATACAGCACATGTTGACGAGGGTTCCTGTAACACACTGGGCTTGACTTGGTACGTATGTTATAAAGCAAGAGTAATTAGACAATTAACATCCACCCCATCCCAGACAGCTCAGGTGGCTCGCTCTGGCTGCCTGGGTCCAGCAGTGAGGAGCACTGAGAAGGTCTCTTTGTTTCTTTGTTCTTGATGTCAGTCTCCCAAGCTCACAGAGAGCAATTAGGAAATGGAACTGGCCTCGTCAGACCTTCTGGTGTCACCCATCAACCCCGTTCATCGTGGAAGGAGTCTCATAAAAATTAAACTGAAAACTCATAGCAACTTTTTACTTAGAACATGCAAACTGCAATAGCTTAAAAACCGACCAAATTTAGCAGATTTCACGGGGACAACACAAAGCATCCCTGTGCCAAACTTCAAATTTCTGTTTCAAATTATGTTGATACTAAAACCGTCTCAAAGAAAACATATCCGGAATTTCTTAACATGGGCAAACAATGTATTTTTTTTTGTAATCCTACTCTTGGAAGCGACTAAAGCACTTGGGCTGAAGTGTACCATTAAAAGCAAAAATCAGCCTTGGACAACACCCAGAACACAAGTTTACAGCCCAAATGTTTAAAGTTTGTCAAAGTACGGCAAAAACTAGGCTATATTAACCTGAGGCAGCGCTACCATTTCTGCCTACGAGATGAACAGAGAAATATGAATTAGATGTCAGTAATGGCAAACATCTCCGTTGAGATAAGCGCTGGCCTGACGGCCAGGCTCGCTTATTTACCAGAGCAACACTGCAACAAAGCCAACTGCAGTGTTAAGCCACCCTTTGCTGCTGAGCAACGCGCTCAGGCTTTGTCAGCTGAAGAATCCAAAACATCACATTTATGGGATCCCTCCACTCTTACCTCAAAACAGTCACCTGCTGGACTGACTCTCCCAGCCCGATTTACAGATTATCTTTTTGAATCAGACAAAACTTTTTGCAAACAGGTTATTGCCAGTCGCAGTGGCATTTTCTAGATTTAATAAAAATTATCTCACGTAGTCTATCATGTTGCTATAGGAAAATAACAAATAGGCACATTTCCGTTGAAACTGGAAATGAAATATCCCGCCTGTTTCTGTTTTATTTCTCATCCGATTCAGCTGCATGCTATTTCTGAAAAAAATTCCTGGCTGAACTCAGCCACCTGAACTGAACAATAACATTTAAATAGCAACTAGTATTTAAGAAGAAACTTAATTGCATTAAAAAAAAAAAGGCAACATTTTTGAAAGTTTTATCTTAAATTGCTTAATCAAATTACATAACCAAAAATTATCTAATCAAAGCCATAATTTTTTTTACAATTTCACTAAGGTCTTTTTTTTTTTTTACTTAATTCAGTTATCGTGATCATCTTTTCTGCTTTTAGGGAGCGCTAGTTCCCTCATGCAAGAACTTTCCAGTTGTTCAAGATCCACAGCCACTGGCTGTCAACCAGCGTTGGAAAAGCCGGTAGTGTGCATTGAATAGGAGCGTATGTAACCAGGGATAGCCTGACTCGTTCCTCAGCTTCGAGGGCCAGCAGTAAGATGCAGGCTACCTCCCTCTTGCTCTAACCTTGCGAATTCTACCACCATGGCAGGGGTCATCTCCTTGTCAGGGAAGCGTCACAGACACAGCACAGGGATGGAGTCCCTGCCTGCTTTCAGGTGTTTGGCAGGGATTTGTAGAGGTCTCCTTTCTTTCTTTTCCCGTAGATAAGTAGATTTTGCTACGAAAAAACAGTCTCAGAGTTAAGGGACCCCTTCTTGTCACATTCTCTATTTACTAAAGTTTAGCGCTAAAACATATGGAGAGCACGAACTGCATTTCAGTAGCTGATCGTTTTAATGCAAATTGTGAGTCAGAAGAATGGCAGCAATAGCTGGTGTCCTACAGGACACCTGTAGCAAGATACCTCTGTAGAGTTTGGACATAAACGCTGCAGATGATCCTTGCACGACATTTCCATTGCCATCTACAGAAACTTGCTAAGCCAATAGTCAGAAACCAGTTAGAGAACCGCAACATGAGATCACGGCTCTCTGCCCTGCAATGCCTGTATCGGAATTGTACTCTTGGTCTCATTCCTAGCCACTCTGGCATCTTCTCTTCTTTATAGCAGAATGAATTAGCATAAAGATTATAAACATGCACACTCTCTGAATGCTTAAACAATTGGAAACACTACGGTCAATCCAAACTTGTAACACAAGGTAGTGTTTCCTACAGACTGGAAAATATCCATAAAGCTTATGACCTATCAGTGCTTTTCTAGTTCATTGGGCAGTTCACTGATGTTTTATCCTTTACATCTATGGCACAGGTTCAATGTGGATCTAGGCACTCAAATACTAAACAGTCATAAATGCCATAGTTACTTTATTGTATATCTTTTTATAATCTGGTAAAGTTTATATTTTTAATATAACAAATAATATATGAACCTGTCATTTACACTCTTCAAATACAACGAGAATTAGTAGCATAGATGGCCACTTTTCACTTGGTATAAATATTAATCTAAAGCTAATCTATAAATATTAATCCAAGAGACTCTTTTTTTTTTTTCCTAAATCCACATACATTCACATACATCTCTTTTGCTCTCTAGCCAGGTCCTAAGGCTGCACGTAGGCTCTCAAGGGACAGAGGTGGCCTTTTTGTGTTGTGGTTGTTAAATGCCTAGTTCAGTCATCTCCTGCTATAGAACTGAAGCTCTGGGATGCACCGCAGTAAGAGCAGAAAATAAATGCTGCGGAGCATATTCAACTTTGCCACAGCCGCTGCTGAGTTTTGTACCATTGCACTCATTTCATTGTGACTCACATTTAAACTGTACTTCTAGCCTGCTTAAATATGTTCAGAATTATCCTGAGGGACCACAGTAAAACGTAGTCGTGTTTATTTGTAATTGCTACAAAATGGTTTACAAAATTGTTAGTGTCTTTTATTATCCCTGCTACTGAAGCACTTGCCTGTTAATTAGAGAAATTTCAGCTGTCGTAGCTGGCAATTATAGCTTCTGTATCCCTGTCTGTTATGAATAGTCAATGAGAGCTGATTAATATGCATGAGCAGCAGTATATAGGCTGTGCGCTGGAGCCGAGTGCCGCAGCCGGCGCAGCAGAGGGAGTGCTGTGAGCTGCTGGGGAAGGAGGGAGCGCAGGGACGGAGGGAGCCCAGTCTCCCCAGCACCCCAAGCCGTACCACCACCACCACCACCACCTGTCCAGTCCCACCGACCCTCCGAGGGCTGTGGAGGATACCTGGGTGCATATGCTTGCTCACAGAGATTTCTCTGCTTGCTGTGGTGAATAAGGAAGATTATTTCTGCCACTTATTTAAACATGGGATGCAGTTTGTGCACTCTACAGAAGCAGGAAGAACAGTACAAGTTACTGTATGAAGTTTGTCAGGTAAAGAATTAGATTTCCTTTCTAAAAGCAAATGTTCTCTTTTAGGCTTGTGAGCACTGTTAATGACAGGGAACATGGAATACCAAAAACTGCTTATAGAAGTGAAAATGAAAGAGGATTTGCCTTATTTGATACGTGTATGATAATGATCAATGTTTTTATGATGTACCTTCCCATTCACACTTGCAGAACATCGAATATTTAAATGCATACTATTATACATACAAACTTTTTACAAAACTGTGCCTCACAAAATAGGACTCTGTACTTAATTTCTCCGTTATTAGGTAAAATTTCTTGACAAGGGTCATGGCTCGGTTACACATTTTTTGAAGAATTTAGGGAAGAGGTGCAAGGAGGGATTTGTATCTGTTTATGAGTACAGACAGACACTTTTTCTGCGCAGTGCTTCACTCAGTGCTCAGTCTGGTCTGGAAGTGCCTGTTCCTGCCAGGGGAAGTTGATGGCTAGTTGCTGTAGCTTTTGCTGTGTAGAAATACCAGTTAACAAATAGTTAGAATTCACAGCAGATTAAAACTACTACTCTACAGATCTTTATACATCAAATTATTCATATTAAGCATCTGATAAGTTTTCTAAAAATGAGATAAGTCATTAAGCTCTATTACAAAAATGTTATTTCCTGTTTTTGCTTTTCCTTCTGTCTGTCTGAAATTTCTCCCTCTGTCACATCTGAAGTACGATTTGGACCCCAACAGCGTGGTGGAACTGTGCAGAGCAATGGCCAGGTGTTCAGGGACACGCTCCTGCTCATCTCTTTTGAAATAATCATAGCAGAAAGCTTATGGTTAACCGTGAAAAACGTGGTTAGTCTGTACAAACACTGCAGATACAGAAACTACCCAGACCCTGCCAGCTGTACTTTACCACCTTGCCCTTCCTAAGGCGGTTTAGAATAAGTGACAGTTTTCCCCAGTCACAGGAGTGACATTTCCCAGTGCTGCCGCCTCCTGCGCTCACCAGCAGAGGGAATTGCTCAGCGGAGCACGGGAGGGAAAGAAATCCCATGTCCTCGCTGTGTTCCCACCTGCGTCTGATCCCAGATACCGATGTCACTGACAACAAAGTGAATAAAATATGGGGGTGGTTTGTTATGCTAGTAGGGAAGTGATTAAATTTTAAACACGTAGTTTTGATCTAATTCTCCCTCACTCACCCAAAGGACACTGATGCTTTGTGGAAGAAAAAAAACTTGTGAGAGCAAATAGGAAGACATGTTTACTGTCATTTCTATTTATACTAACTCACTTCCACTTGCTAAGCCGCTATGCATGCGACGGTGGGAAGAATTTGAGGGAAAGGTACCCAGATTTCTTGGATGTTATTCTGTACTGAGAACTAGTTTCAGATGCTGCCGGCAACAGCAGAGCTGGTGCCAGGTCTCGTTTGTGCAATTCCTCCGTTCAGATCAAGCAGTGGCCGTGGTAACAGTTACTGCTCCCCCAAAGTCGCCAAGTTTCCATGCAGCCTGGGTTCGGGGACTAGAAGTGAAGCACACTCAGAAGCGCAACAAGCAGAACAAACTGAGACAGGAAGAAATTAGGAATATTTTGATTGTTTAGGAAGGCTTGCACATTTTTTGCTGTGAAATGAAGGCGGCAGAGAACCTTTGCAAGTTACTGACATCTCCTAACAGATGCGGGACAACATTCTTTAAATACACGTCCTTAAAACCAGTCACAGGAACAGTCCCGCTGATATCTGAGATGACTAAACTATCCGGTGCTGGCTGCAGGTGCAGATCCCTGGCAGTAATTTGGATTTAGAAATCAACCTACAAAGTGCTGCAACCTCGTTCCAGGAATGTGTGGAGCACGGAGCTCAGCACCCCAGATGAACTTTAAGCATGGAAGTCCTTTGGGAAGCATGGTTGGAATATTCTCAGCTTCCACAGAAGTGAGAGGAGAGGTGCATGTAATCCTATAAAACTGGGATTTCTAATATAGTAAAACCTGAATTATTTAAGACTATAATCCCTCATTATTCCAGAATATAAATTATGGTGCAAAATTATGTTAACAGGGTACTACTTTGATTTCTCTGGTGGAAGGGAATTCTATAGCTTAGGGAGTACATCCTGATAATTAAATGTCACTATAACTATAAAAATGCAGCCTCATGTAGCCTACACATAAGAGAAATCAGTTAAAATTTAACGTTGAGGGAGATGAAGAATCATTTTCATTTAAAATAGTAGGATATAAAAGACAAAAGTTTCAAAATGTGCTAACAGTAACCAATACATCTTACAGTGGTTTTATTATGTTTATGAAACCATTACATGGTTTCATCCATGTAACTAATATCATGTGATAAGATCACATTGCCATTTCTGAGAAAACTAAAAGAAGCTTTTTTTAAAGTCTGAGTTAGACAAAATTTGCATAATTTGGGTTTAGGAAATATTGAACATTGTTACAAATAAATCCCCTTATTTAGCCTTATTTTTTAAAAAGTTCATGACTCTGAGATGTAGGAATTCCGAAAACACTTGCAAGAATTAATAATAGTACATAACTGCACTTTCTCTATTAGGCCAGGGCTTTAGTGTCGCTGGGAAATTAATGCTTCAATAAATTACAATTCCAGAAGGTCCAGTATGTCTGGCTCCGTAAGTCCTCATAACAGAGAGCACAAAGAGGATCAAATATACCAGGGCTCAGGCTTTATCCCTTCCTCATCCATAGATAATTCAAAGAGATCCTCTTCATTAAGGGCTTTGGCACATTGCCTACAATTTCTTTTTGGGCTGCTGTGAGCTTAATGATGCAGAACAATGGTCTTCCCTCTTGTTGAACACATACCTTATTGTACCTTTAATCACATAATAAAAACCAAATTAAGACACCTCGTCATTAAAGTCTATTGTAGCTGTGCATATCAATGCTTTGTATTACAAATACAAAGGGGGCTGTGGCAGCTTGAAATCTTGATGCAGAACAGCATCACCAATGATAAGCGTGCTTGTGGCAGCAACGTGATGCATATAATATCTTAGACGTACCCTGAGATTTACTTCCCAGTTGCATGCAGCATATGAAATCAAGTCATTATATGCTATTAAGATTTTGGGGTTCTAGTTAAATGGAATTTTTCTTAAGAAGATATTTAAGGTTGTGAAAATGGAGGGAGAAGGAGGAAGAAAGAAAACCAGAAAATTGGGAGAGCGTTTTAGACCAGTTTTCCAGTTTGCTTTTCTCAATATCATCAGCTCCTATACAAACAATAACAGAAATAAGGGGTTTTCCCTTTGTAGGAAAATTCCTGGGGGATGAAAGAGTAATTGCCATTGAAGGAAACTTACAGAAGAATGAGTCATGTGAAATAGAGCTTTTGAGTTTGTAAAATAGAAAAAAAAGATTAGGACCTCAACTTCAGAAACTTTCTGAGTACCTATTTCACTTTAAGCACATGTTTATGCACAGTTTGGGAGGTAAGCACACAGTGAAACCATTCACTAAAACGACACTTAGTATTTCCAAGGATAAGAACATAGGGTTTTAAATCACAGATTACTCTAAACTGGATGGGCAACACTCAAAGCTGTTCCCTGGGATTCAAGATGATGGAGTTCATCCAATTCTCATGGTGGGAAGATATCATAAAAACAACCCATCAAAACTGGCACTGCCAGATGAGAAATCATGCAATAAGTGAGTATGGAGGCTAACCCCTCTCTACCAGGCTGTCCCTCCAGAATAAGGATAGAAACGCTGGCAGGAAACAAGCTCACGTTGCCACTGCCCTTGCTTCAGATGATCCGAGGTCAGAATATTTCTGCCTCCGTGATTGTCGAGCTGGCACCTTTCACAAATACTAAAGTTCACATATAAATAAACAGTTGATGTAATGACCTTTTAGTGTTTTAGGAACTTGAAAGCCCCGTTCACATGCTCATGGCCTGGCATGTCTCTGAGACAAGTAAAAATGACAATAGTGGGCAAGCTTGATTTGTCTTTTAAAGCAGACTAAGATAGGATGCGGCCAAGGTTATGTAAGCACCAAGGTCAGCATACAAATTGCTGTGCTAATGAGAAGCCGGTAGTGATGAGGAACTAACCCACACTATATTTCATTGGCGACTTCCAGCAGCATCACTTGCAAGGAGGCTATTCCCACAGCAGAACTCACACACAAACCAGTTGCACTGAGCTGATCTCCAATAGAGTTCCCTTCGCCATTAGAATTCCATTCACATGTTTAGACTTGAAAAAATTAGACTAAAATAATCAGTCATTAATAAAGCCCGATTTGAGGAAACAGTCTTAAACCTACTGAGCAATGATGCTATCCTAAATCAGGGCCAAAGTGGAGCTTGCCATAATAAGCATTAAGGTCAAAAAAATTTCTATTCAAAACTGTAAGATTTGGGAAACAAAAATAATTGCCTCTGTACATATGCTTTTCACACCCTCACATTTAATTGGGCAGCCAGAGAATTAGTTCGTCTACATTTCAGTAGTTTTCCATGTTAAGACCAAACCGATTGTGCCAATTATAGTAAACTGGTCTACTTGAAATACACTGTATGGCTTCAAACAGTCTGTATGTACACTGTGCTGCAGCTGAAATTAAGAATAGCGTTGAAGTTATATTCTGTCACTTCACTACCATTAAACTTGACCTCAATAACAGTTGTGAACCTATCACACTTACTTCAAAGTAGGCATGTGGTTGCTTAAACAAGATGTTAATTCCACAGCCTTTGTTCTAGACAGGGTTTTCTACTGCTGAATTAGTTCAGCTGTAGAAAAACTCTGCTTGACAGACTGGAGACTCATAATCTTCAGAAAACTGCCCTTTAATGATTGTGGCGCCTGTCTGTGGCTCAGAAGTCCCCTTTCTTAATTAGACATTTACCAGAAACTGGCAATTGAAATTTTCCTCTTCACTTGATGATGAATAATGCAATGCCTCTGTTAGGGTTTCTCTGGAAGATACACTTTATTGCATGTTAGAGGAATATTTTGGTTGTTAAAGGAACATAAACAAATGCAATATGAAATAAACAAAATGCCTAATGGTCACCTGTGATGTAAATGAGTAACTTGACCTCCTGTGCACCTGGAATTTCTTACTGCTTCATAATCTTCCTAAAATCTGTGGTGTCCTTCCTCTTCACATTGAGCAGATAAAATGCTTAACCATAGCGTAGCTTTATTTGGATTTTTTTAAAGTGATAAATGATTGAAAAGATGAGTTTTGTACTGCTTTACACTTATACATCTGTTTAATGCTATAAAGCAGGTGGCAAGAAGTCACAAGGGAGAAGGCACTAGGGACAATCACTCTGTGCTTTACTGTCACATGTCAGACATGGGCTGGGAAAAAGGAAACATATGGAGTAATGAAAAAGTGCAGATTTAATAAATGTGGGGGTTTTGTGTTCATTAATAATGAAACAAAAGGTCAGGCTTCACTTTCACTAGGACAGTACAACTCTACATTTATACGTACGCTGGGACTGTTCCTTTCAGACACTCAGTGGGCAATTGTAAGCAGATCCAGCTAGCCCTCCTGAACTCCGGAGCCATTAAGGATTTGACAGGATGGTGGCAGAATAAATAATATAAAATATATGTAAACTTTAAACAAGACTACAATAGTCACTACTTTAAACAGTGACTACTGAAGGAAACCTTCCTATTAATGCAGTACATCTTCAGGCAAAAAGCTAGAGGCTACCTTCTACAAGAAAAATGGTAAGCATCACGGCAGTGTTTTCTTACTTGCGTCAATCCGGTGATAATTCTGGACGTGGACATGTTGTAGGTGATTGGACACACTGTCCACTGGCACAGGAACTGGGCACGTTTTCATTTCATTTCTAATTGCTTAAACAACTTCTGGCTTTACATGGACACACGACCGTAGCTGCCTTCAGTAGCACTGCGTTTCTCAAACACTACCATCAGCCTCCTTGGGAACACTTGAGAAATAAAATGCTTCACAGAAAGTGTAATTGTACAATCAGACTAAAACCATGTTTGGTTTAAGCATTTTCATTGGTCATGTGCGTCTACACTCAGTGAATTAGCTCCTACAGCATAATTTTCGAGAAAGTGAAGATTCATATGTTAAAAGGTCACAGCTGATAAGAAAGTCTTTTTTAAATTTGGCAGAGTTGCTTGCAGAGTGCAACAGAAGATCCTGTACCTGACCTGACAGTATCTGTGTAACTGCCATCAATTTTAGCCCAAAAAGGGAAGATTAAGGTGTTTTTATCAATAGGACAGAACATTAAGGTGTTTTTATAATAGCATAGTATGAAAATTCTAGGCTGTGGTCGAGCAGCATGGGCTGGAAGGGTAGAGTGAGGTGGTGGTTGGACTTCTCCCTGCACAACAGCTTCTGAGGTTTGTATTCTTCAGCTGAGAACACGGCTCAGCTTAAGAGAGATGGCTGGAGATGAGAAAGCCTACTCTGCAGACACCAGGTAGCTCCTGACGGAGCAAGGCCTGTTCTTAACGAACCCATTTGGATCTGTCACTGCTGCTGGGTTCCCAGATAGCACTGGAAGTCATTTCCATCTTTTCTTGGCAGCAACTTCAATAAAACTCTGCAACACGGATTATCTTCAGAGCTATCCACAGTTGCTCTTTCCCTGTCTTACATCATGGAGACATTTGCGGGAGAAGGGAGGGTATTGGGAGGATGGACTCAAAAAACTACAAATGGTGGGCAACAGTGCAGGAATGGGAATGTCCTGAATTAGAATGGTCTTAAACACAATGTCTTGGAGATCAGTGTTCAGGTTTCAGTTGTGGTGTGCTCTCACGGGACCTCAGGCAGATCACTAACTTCTTTTGTGTTTCATCTTCTCATCTGTACCGTGACTCCTTTTGTCTTTTTGCTTGGAGCAGACTCTCCAGAGGAGGCACTGTCTTTTATTCTGCGTTTGCAGTCTCATATACTATTAAAATAATATTTGTAATATTTTAAGGCTTGATCTATACACCAACTTGTACTACTCTGGTTTTAATTGAGGTACGGTGTTAAATATTGCTAAACTGTGAACTGCTTGAGCTGTAGGTGCTGGGAGGGCATAGCAGGGGAAAAGCCCCTCCAAGTATGTCTTATTCTTACACCTTCTCAAAGCACTCTCTTGCATGCCACTATTGGAGAAAGGTGACTGGTCTACAGGGACTTTTGGCTTCTTCTGCTTCTCCTCAGTAGAAGAACTGGGTTTTTATGTTACTCCAGTTTAGCTTAAATTCATGTAACATTTACACCCTCAAATAAACAGATTATCTTTTTATGTTATTCACTATCATTCTGTATTATACTTGTCATCATGATATAAATAAAACATTATCAGTATGGCAACCCCTCTGTTGACTGCAATTACGTCGTGCTAAAACGACAAAAGGCGAGACAACTCAGGACATCAGTCAGACACCTGCCTGCATAGGGATCCCTTGGTACAGGATTCTGTATTTTAAAAATAAATCTAGAAATACACAGCTTTTACAATTAGACTTGATCTTAAAAGTCTTTTCCAACCTAAATGGTTCTACAATTCTAAAAACAGGAAATTGCCATTCATTAAAAAGCTTTAATTTGCTGTACTAGACGAGAACATAGACATAGTTTTTGCCTCTTGGGAAGAGCCCATTTGAGAAGGGCGAGAGCATGTTGATGTAAGGCCACAGCAGAAGCAGCCCAAGATGCCGCACAGGAGGCTCGGTGCTCTACGTGGGCAAACCCACAGAATGAGAGAAAGCGGGTAATTGCACTTGCTGAATTCTGGTCATTAGTAATTCATGACTATTTATGGCTGTCATTTGTACTTCACTCAGGAGTCTAATTGATTGGCTCCCTTTGGGTCACGCTACTGACATGGCAGAAAGAGTCATTAAAAAGGGAGGGCCTGTAAACTTCTGTCTGTGTTATATGGAGCAGGGTTATTAAGCCATGAACAAAAGATACACAAAAGACCACCTGTTTAACACTGACAAAATATGAAAAAGTGCTTCTGCCCTGATATAAAGACATTTAACACGACAAATGCATATTTAAGAAAAAAGGGCTCCAAGTTACCTTTGCTTATAGAGAAAGTATAGGTGCCTCAGGATCCCCAGCATTAGTCTACATCTGTTTTCATTGAAGCAAATGATAAAATTCCCTGTGGTTTTGAGTCATGATACACAGGAGCGTATCCGGAGAATCCACCAAAAGCAGGGACATTTTAGTATGCTATATACAGTGCTGGTGCTGTATTGTTAATAGGTAAATGTGCTAATTACTAGCAGAATAAAACTTCCTTTATTTCAAGGGTCTTTTCCCAAGATTTTCCATTTGGAAGTTAATGGTTCAGAGAACAATTGTATTCTGTACTCTTAAGTAAAGAATTTTTATTTTGTCCGAACTATTTTGTCATAGATGGCTCACAAGGCAGAAGGGAAAAGCGCACACATGGAAACAGTCTATTACTAAACAATATAATTCTGGTTTTTTGAAAAAGAGAGAGACTGTCCATATGAGGGAAATAAAAGAGGGATTAGATGGAGCTGGAAGAAGAATTAACCTATATTTTGAACCTTCTTTCTGCAATTCCTGAGGAAAAGGGGGTTTAGAAAATAGGCTTTTTGCTGCTCTAGTTTCTATAAAAATCTTTAAAAGTTCTCCTGCTTTTTCTTAATAAGCAGACTTCTTAAGAACTTGCTAAAGAAGTGAATCAGACCATAAAGAGCGTTTTAAATGGAGCACAGATGTCTGTAGTCTAACAGAACTAGCATTTTTATAGTGCACTTCCCAAGGATTTGCATGAATTTCTACAAAGAAAAGCTGCTTACTCATTCTTAAGGAAAAAAGTTTTTTCTCTGTGACATTTGTGAAGCATAGAAGAACCAACAAGCCACACAATGCATACAAATGTTTACCATTCATGATGTTAAACCCATATAAATCAGTCTAACTTGATGGATGGAAAAATAATTTTCTTTTACAGAAACCTTTCTAGTTTCTGGTGTATACCACCCACACCCAAAAACAATGTCACACACTATTTAAGCAAAAATAAAGTAAAAAATAATTATAACTAGACACAATAAATGCTTATATGCAGGGATTTTCTGGCTTTCTCAACCTTTCAGTTACTGCCAATGTCCAGTTACTTCATCTGTACTATTGCAAATGATGTTTGCACAGGCTTGAATGCAAAACTCCTACATTCATTGAGTGTCCTCACCCTCTTCTGCAAACCCCTTCCTAGCATGGCCCTGTCCCGTCGCCCCTGCATCGCCTCTCCAGCTCTGCAGGGCTCAAATGGGAAACTGGGAATCTGTTTGAGGACCATCTTTCTTGTGTAAATAACCCAGGTGCGTAAATTCTGCTGTCACAGGGAAAGAGAAAGAACAAACGCTGAGTTTTCCAAAAGCATTGTATCAGAAGGAAAAGAAAATAAGAACCGGTGGTAACCAGGAGGAAATTTTGTCTATGGAAACAAGTGGCACATTTTGATACACCTGAAAGCCCCCAATTTCTCTCTGCCATCAACAAAGTGGCAATTAGTCTTCTCTACCCACCTAGAAAAATAAAACACGTTAATAGTTTACCTTGCTAAATAATTAAACAGCAGCCATTGATAAAATGACATTTACGTAATAGCACAACTGTGTACTATCTTATCAAAATATCTTCCTTGTACCTCAGACAAAAAGAAGAACATATTTTCTAGTAAGAGAGTACAATTCTCATCTCAGTCATGGCTGCAGACTCCCATTGACTTGCACAGGAGGCACAGCCTTTCCACAGAATCACGGAATGGTCTGGGTTGGAAAGGACCTTAAAGATCACCTAGTTCCAACCCCCTGCCATGGGCAGGGACACCTCCCACTAGACCAGCTTGCTCAAAGCCCCGTCCAGCCTGGCCTTAAACACCGTTGCTTCTCTGGGCAACCTGGGCCACTGTCTCACCACCCTCAGAGTCCTCCCAGCGCAAAGGCCGGAGGGCTCCCAGCCTCCCCACTTCGGGAAGATCTGCCCTGAAATCAGCACCTAAACAGTGGCAGTTGGCTCAGGAATTGCTGGGGGATACCAAACCTCTCAGGAGAATAACTGTTAAAGTAGAAGCATGTGCGTATGGTATAAAACAACGTGAGAAAAATCTGTCTTCACCAAAGGTATTTCACTGTGACATATATCCAGAATTAACAGAGGAAGAGGGAGATTTCAAAAGGAGGGATGGCAAACGCCTCGCACAGCTCTGACAGAGAGAGAAGCTATTCTATATCTAATACTTTATACACTTGCAGTATATGGAAATTACATAGAAAGCCATGGCTTAGCTTGGTAGTGCAAATTCTTCGCAAGCCTAAAAAGACATGAGTAGTTTTCCTGGTTATCTTCCTTTTCTTGTTGATTCACCCATCACTGATTCATTCTTTCTCCTTCTCTAGTGGCCACGTGTACTGTAGCATCCTATACTCTATAATATACATGCATCCAACCTGAGATGATGCAGGTTCATAACACGCTGCAGACGACAAGCTACTTAATAAGTAGCCACCAAAGCAAGAGAGATTTGAAAACAGACTCAAGAATGCACTTGGGTCTTACCAAGACTACACCCAGCAAGATCCTACTGCCAATTTTTACTCTGTAATCTCCGTGGTAGCACTCAAACGTTTCTGGCCTTCACAGCTTTTAGAAGTTCGGTCTTAAAGTATAGTCAGGTTGTATTTGTTCCTTTCGCATCTCCTAACTGTCATGGGCTGTTCTTCAGCAGTTTCACCTGATGTTTAGGGGTCAATGGTGACATTCACCTGCTGCTGCCATCTTCAGCCGGATGCAGCATATACTGTCATCTTTTTTTTTTTTCTTTTTAGTAATTCCTGTTTATTTTTCTCACCATTTACTTCTTGGAAATAGGAATTAATGAAAGCCCCATGACTGAAATGAGACTTTAAGACATCATTTCCATTTATTTGTTTGATGGGACCCTCCACTTGGATTTATGTCACAGCTCCCCTGTTATACCTTGTTGCATCGTATCTCTTTCTCAATTACAAATATACATCACATTTTACCTTAACTGACCATGCCAGGATCTTCCTTTATATTATCAGAGTTTGGCCACGTCAGTTCAATGCTGATGGCACGCTTGCTTCGTAACATCTTGCTTTGCTATTGGACTCATCTCTGCTCCAGTCAGAGCCTGAACTGAGGCATTCCAAAGGCAAAACTCCCTGTGACTAGTAAGAATCAAATCAAGCTCCAGTGACTATTTTATTTTCATTCCAAATAGTAAAAGAAAACTTCTAGGAGACACTGACCTCCCAGACAGGATTATGCCATGTTTATCAATAGATTTCTTGCCTTTGCAGTGTAGATTTTAGGTAGCGTGCTCTCTGCAGCCTACTTTTGTGCAAAAGAATTTAATGTACAGCGATCACTACACTATAAAGTGCCTCAAATACTATTTTATTTCATAATCACTACATAATTTCTATTAAAAAAAATTCAAGCATCCATTCCTTATTTACCGTAGGGTTTTAATTCAGAGCAGTTATCTCTGTGTGTCACGCAGTTGCTAAGCCTACTATCTGGCTCCACCACAAATTTCATCAAGGTCCATTTAGTTCAGTTTAACTACATCCACTTCAGTTTAACTACAGCTTTCTCCATATTCAATATATTTCCAACGCAAAGAAGGTCCAAAAGCTAAGCATTTCAACATTTCAGACAAGTTAATTTATCCATCTTTTGTGCCATGAAAGATCCCATTGTCTCTGTCACATGGCATGTAAGGTTCTTAAGAAATTATGCATATTTGTAGGTTTTGGCAGTCTTCTGAAGCATTCATATGCATGGATATTTTTTTTTCTGGGTTATTTCAGATGTAACTATTTATAAGGAAGAATTTTGCTGAGTACAATTCAGCAGCATTAGGAATAAAGTCTATGATTATAGAGCCACTTTTTTTTTAACAAAGTGAAACTCTACAGATATATTTATTGGCTTTGAAGCACTGGGAATAATTGTTTGTCAATTGTGACAAATATTCCAGAGAGAAACTTAACATTTTAATCAATATGATCTATTTTCTGAAGTTTCAGAAGGACTCAAGATTATCCATTAGTGCTAATTCTACAGAGAGAACACAAATCAGGCCATTGAGATCATCTCAGTATATTTTTCTTTTGCATGATTTTTGTGTTACTAAAAATCAAATACCAATACCTGCTACTTTTTGCAGACAAAAAAAAAAAAAAAAAAAGCAGATCGGCTCTGTTATACATAAGACGACTTCAGAATTATTAGTTTTCATTATTCAAATATTGTAGCATTCCCATCTTCATGTCCCTACAACAGAAAATGATACTGATGTGCTGGGATGGGAAATAATATTTATAAAAAAAAGTAAATACAAACTATTCACTGCTCAGTATTTACCATAGGCTTTTAAGAGGCCAGGTTCAGACATTGTAGTTTCCCTGCTATAAATCACTTTAAAGCATATTTTTGCATCATTGCATATTATTCCATCGTTCCGTATTCAGAATCTAAATGTTTAGCTCAGTGCAACCCATTAACTCTTTATTTTGTTAGTGCAGTTCTTAATACCCGTAATAGGTCGGCAGTGCACCGCATTGGCCAAGACTGCTGATCAAAAGAGAAACCGCAGAGCTAAAAGGATTCCACCCAGTGTGAGTTCAGGAATCAGTCTCTTGTAAGAGATCTGCAGACTGACCCTGAAACCATTCTTCGTGTGAACATCTACTGTCCAGAGAATTGCTTGCCTAATATGATATGGATGCTGCCATATTTCATAGAATTATCAACTTTTACAGACCAAATCCCCAACCATATTTTAGCAGTGCATTAAGAAACCCATAATAACAACAGTACAGTGAGTTATGCTTTCGTTTTACTATAATCATTGCCATCTTATCAAACCCACGATATAAAATCGTATGTACATCAAATACAAACTCCCTTTTAGAGTTATTTATTTACCATGCGCGGCAGAATCCTAGTATTCTGAAATGGCCAAGTGGAGACTGTTGAATACCAATTCCCAATGAAATGCTCAATTCTGACTTGGGCCCAGCAACAGAAGATGAAATGTTCTGGCAGAGCGGCATAACAATGCTGTTACTTACAGCACTTTTCACACCCCTGCCCCGGGGTGTTCTCCATCCCCTCTGCTGGGGCTGCCCTGGAAGCAAATGAAGCAGAACAAGATGAGGGCATGCTCCTCACTGCTCTGACTCACTGTCCAGCATCTACAGTTAAGCTGCTGATGAACGGGCATCTGTGAAAACCCCGTGTATCCGTTCTGCTGCCAGAGAGGGCACTGGGCAGCAGGCAAACCTAGGGAACGCTGAGTCCCAACCAAAAACCAAATCCCAGAAAGTCACAAATCTTTTCTCCAGAACGTCCCCTTTGCAGAAGGAGAGGTTTTAGATTAAAATTTAGCAGGCTTTTCTCCCAGATTCTATGATCTGGTCTCACGTCTTTCTCCCTTGCTACACAGCACTTCTCTTTTTTCCTGCATTAGCAGCTTGTAGAAAACAGTCAGGATGCTGCTTGGAAATAACTCCTACAATAACAATTTATGGTACAGTCCATCTACTGCCTGTTCCCTGCATGTATCAACCTGACTTTGAAATTATTATCATTTGTATTAAAATATATATATATGAAAGTACAAAGAGGGTGCCAGTGCACAGATTTGCAGAAATAAAATGCCCTAAGGAACCTAAACTAAAATGCAGACCTGTGCTAAACTGTCTGTAACCCAATTTAATTACAATACTGGGGAATAAACTAGAAAGTTATCCTTTGCATGTTTTCACCAGTTTTTTAGCATAAAGATGTAGAAAGCAGCTCACATGAAAAGTTTCCTGGTCAAGAGTTATGCTGAGCACATTTCTGAAAAACATTACACTTTCTGCAGTTTAAATTCTTTTCTTTTCATTGCTTGTTGGATTTAGTTGTACCGAAACAAAAAAAATCAGGATGCACACAATAAAATGTGCAACATTTAATTTGCAGCAAATAATAAAACTGTAACCATAATCAGCATTTCCTCTTTCCAGAGAAAACATTATACTGAACTTAATTTTACAGCTGTACAAATTGTTTTAAAGTAATCTGCTCAATTGGGTGAGTTAATGATATTTAATTTGACCAGGGCAAACTTTACATGCTATGCATTACTGTGAGCAATCGCAGTCAATACAAGTGTTTGTGTAATGTAAATGTGTTGCTAACACCTTCCATCCTCCGCTGGCTTAACAAAAAACCTGGTGTCATCGCCTCTCTAAGATAAACCAAAGATGACAGCGTAATAAGTGTTATGTGCACGAGGTAATTCAGCAGGAATTTAGCCTTTTCAATCGATTCTGCGCTGGAGTTAACCCTCTTTATTATCACCCCAGCTTTTTGCTGTGGGCAATACGTTAAGTACGGGCTAAATTCAGTTACTGCGCTGAGTTATGTCACTCGTTCAGTTGCCCCACCTACTTTAATGGGATTAAACATGGCAGAGCACCGTGCGAACTAAGTGCGATCCAATACAAGTAAAGATACCTGAACCTGGACATATGTTTTAGAGTTCTCATTCATATTCAAGAAGCTCAAGTGGCAGAGTCACCACATCAGTGTACATTTCAGACACGTACAAAAATGCTTAAATGACCAGCGACCACTAATACATGATGCTAGACACTATTGCAACTATGTTCAATCAGGGTAATGAATTATTTTTATGCCTTGGAAAAAAAAATATGCTATTATTCCATGCACTGCCATGCAGAAGGCAACAGTTCCCACTGTGCAACTCATACCTTTGATACAATAATGTAATTTTTCAAGTCAATAGCTGCATGACTGGAAGGAGTGCAATGTAAGACATCATTCCTAAAGAAAATATATAAACAAAGCGTGCTCCTTGACGAGGAGGACCGCTATGATAGGGGCCCTCACTGTCAATGCTAGTGGCATCGTCCGATCTCAAATTGCAGCTTATCTCTACATCTCAGCCAACACTTGCCCCAGCCCAAAGAACAAGGTAACGATTATATGATAGCATGTTGCTTTAGGATCCTAATTTCACTGTACAGCTTTCACTAACACATTGCTCTGGGCAGCTTGTTTCTAATTGCTTCTTTTCGTCTGTATTAAAATGACAACAGTTTGCAGACTAAAATAGGATAAAAACTTACTGGAGTTATTAGTGGTTCCCACTATTTCTGTATCATAGTTTTTTGCATATGATCCCAGAGACCTTTTGGATTTGCAGATGTCTCAGGCTGAATTTCAAAAGAAATCTCCATCTTGGGCTGGGAACAGCAGGAAGTGGGCACACGTTCAGGCTTTTCACCACAGTTGCCATTTTTCAGTTCATTCCACACAGTTCATTGTGTTTAGCTCCCTTAAAATTACAGTTTGTACAGTCGGAGACAGACAGAAACATTAATGTTTCTCACGAACGAAAACTCCAAATAAGAATTATGGTTTTGCAGCTTTATAAAAATTCTGACAAATATGACCTCATCTCTTTCACAGCCCCTGGGTAAACTTAGATACTTATGGAAGAATTCCTTAGAAACCATGTGAGGAGGGAAGCTAAGCATGAGTGAAACACAAAGCCAGCGTGGGCTGGAAGTGCTCAAGATGTCTCTCTGGATCAGGAAGGACACCTCTGCTCGCCAAAGATTTGAAACTGTGAACCATGTATTAAAACTGAACGCCTCATCTCGGTTTTGCTGCTGTGAACAGGAGCTTCATTGCTCCTTTGAGATAGGAGCAGTGGATTTTTACACTGAAAGGGTTATTAAGCGTTGGAAGAGGCTGCCCAGGGCAGTGGTGGAAATCACCATCCCTGGAGGTATTTAAAAGCCGGGCAGACACAGTGCTGAGGGACATGGTTTAGTGATGGTTTTTGTCAGTGTTAGGTTGATGGCTGATGGTTGGACTAGATGATCTGAGAGGTCCCTCCCAAGCTAGGCAATTCTATGATTCTAAGACCCCCACCTTCCATGGCCTGGCATGTCGAGTATTGGTAGTTCTGGGTTGGGTCTCCCAGTCGTGTTTAGTAAAGGAGTTCTGTTTTGTATAACTCAACCAGGAGGTGATGGTGGTGAGATCTGAAGGTGGGAAATGGCCAAGCTACACAGAAAAAAAGTGATTTTGAAAAAGCACCAATAATTTTTCTTTCTTAATAATTCTATTCCTTATACCATTACAGGGATCCCATCCCTAAAATGCTAGTTTTTTATTGCAGTGAATGGGTACCACCATGATGTTTAATCTGAAAAATTGTTAATGAGACAAAGATACATAATATTGTAATTTCATCTTGTGTCCCAGTAATTCTGTTCAGTAATAGGGTTAAAAGATTTTATAAAAAAAAAAAAAAAGCAAACAAAAAACTAAAAAAATGACAGGAGAATCAAGGACCTGTTTTGTTTGAACAAGGGCTGAGGGATTTCTAATCTGCAAGAAACAAATAGGATGTTGGTTTGTACTTTAGCTCAAAGAGTGAGCCCAGTGAAATCTACCTATCAGAATAAAAAACAGGATTTTTTAAATTAATTTCTAAAAATTTTAATTAATTTCTAAAAACAGAGCACAGGATTTGTAAAGTTACTGTAGTGCAAGGGGAAAATGAGAGATGCATAACAGCGCGTAAATAGTTCCTAGTACTTGCTGTATGTACCTTTAGATGGAAGCTGAGACTTTTATATTAACAGCCAAAATCATAAAGATATCCTCAACTTTCTGACTGTTTCTCTCAATACTTTGCTTGCTTTTTTCCCCGCAGGTCAACGGGAAGGATTTATCTAAAGCAACACATGAGCAGGCAGTTGAAGCATTCAAAACAGCCAAGGAGCCCATTGTGGTGCAGGTTCTGAGAAGAACTCCACGCACCAAGGTCTTCTCTCCCCCTCATGAGTCCCAGCTGGTAGATGTGGGCACGCAGACAGACATCACTTTTGAACACATCATGGCTCTGAGCAAGATGGGCTCGCCTACTCCACCCGTCTCTGTGCTGGACCCGTATCTCCTACCTGAAGAGTAAGTAACAGTTTGCAAAGCCCTTGAAAATCCTTGCATTCCTTAATGTGGCACATTAGAAGTAGTTCCCAAACTCACCTTTACTTGCTGGTGAACCTGTACTCCCAGATGTAACCAGGGTTCATACACCATTGAGCCACAACTCAAAACGTTTTCATTTTTTCTACACACTAGCAAGGCATTATTCACATGAGTAATGGCACTGAGTCACAACACGGCCTCATAAAACTCATTTTTTGCTGGCATTTGATGGATAAAGTTATTGCTTCTTGTAATTCCTCGCACTGCCTCTTTGGGTTGCTTATGTTTTAACTTTATTTTTTATGGCTGCCATAAATTGTGTGATGCTAAGAGCTGCTACATTCTGTTCCAGTGTATTAATTACTTTATTATAACCCTGCAGCGTTGTTACTCAAATAAATTATTTTCTAGGACTAAAATTACTTACCAGTGCTGTCATGGATGTTTTAGAATCAAATTTTAATTATTGTTAATGGTAGTTTGATGCTTTTGTACTTACAAATAAAAATGACAATTATCTCCTGGCACACACACACCACGCCCTCACACGCTGTTCAAGAGGAAAACGGCTCCCCAAGGAACCTGTGCAAATTGCCTGTCATCTTGCCATGCATCTCCACAAGGGAAAAAGGAAGAGAAAGGATTCTGAACGTCTCTGTTGCTGTGTATAGGACCGTGGTCTGGTCAATCCGCAGCAATATCTGGTTTTGAGATGGTCCTGCACATGGTGAGAGGCAGTGCTGGTGTGCAGATGTCTGTGCAGCTCTGGAAGGGGAACCCCCACCGACCACCCGAGCTGTGGACATCCGTCACACACAAACACCTCAGCACGCCTCTCCGAACATCCTCATCAGCACTCCTAAGAAATAGAGTTTGACTACAAACAGGCACTGGTCCTGTACTGCTCCTATGCGACTTTCACAGCATGTTAACATTCACATTCAGCCAGGAACTGGGCTCCTCTCTGCAACGTCTGCTCCTTTCGTGACTCTCAGTGCTGATTACTTGAAAGATGGTTCCATCAGATATTACTGCGTGGCCACCTATTCCCAGCCCATTGCAAATTCAAGCACAGCTGCAGGTTTTAGCAGAAACATTTGACAAAAGGCTATAGCTTTGAGCTTGTTTGCAATGAAAAAGCAACAGGGCTTAGAGCACTGTGGAGAGGACACACTTATTCCTAGAGGAACTATACTGCAAACCCCCAAAAACATTTGCAAGAAAGTTGAAGGTACTCAAAGACCAACTACAAAGCCAACTACATTAGGAAAACAGCAAAGATTAATGCATGATGAATTATTTAGGTTGCAATATGCCTGCATAATACCAGCTCAGTCCTATCAAGTACCTTCATATTGCCCCTTAATCGTTAGATTCCAACTGCTGGCATCATCAGTGGCCTTACTTTGAGCTGTAGGTGTTGGTCAGAACCACACAGATGGCCTCATGGCGATCACTGGGTACAAGGCCAGTCAGGTGGCCAGCCAAGTGTCCTGTCACCCGGCATCTGCAAGAAAACAGGCATTTTTTCCTAATGCTTCCTGTAACTTCTACAAATTCCATTCAAATTAATCTAGCCTGCATGTAACAACTTGGCTATCTTAACCAATTAGCAGATGCCATTACGTAAATAGCCTCACACTTACAAAGAAACATATATTTAGTTAACCGAGAATTAGAGAGAGTTTACTTTCATTGCAGAAATAAAATTCCAGCATAGAAAAAAGTGCCCATAAGAGCATTACACTGCTTACAACTTCCAAAGTGTAGACGGTGAAACTGCCCAAGAGCTCAAATTGTAAAAAGCAGCATGCTAATAGCGAATGGCAATATGAAGAGTGGTGCACATTTAAATAGTATTAAAATCATTATGCACAGTTTATTGCATTCAAATCAATCAACAGAATCCTGTTGATCTAAATAGTTGAGTGGCAAATTATTTTTATAATACTTAGCAACTTGATACAATTTTGCGTCTTAAAGGCAAAGTAAAAATACCAAGCAAGTAGGCAAGGATGATTTTACTTGCACACCTGCAAATAACCTGAGCTCACGAGTAAATAATCTAGTATTCCCTCTCATCTTGAACCCTGGCAAATACCTGCTCACTTAGCTGTCACCGGGTACCTCTTACCATACTTTGCTACTCCTCTCTCTGTATATTTTTTACTCAAGTCAGCTTCACATTTGGAGAAAAATCATTAATAAATGCTAAGACTCTTTACAAATCTCTCATTCATCATCAGCTGCCAAATGTTTTAGATTCTTCATATAATAAATGTAATTCATGTCTAATACATTTATTGGTGTAAATGGCATAATGTATATAATTAACCACATGCAACTTCTTGGTTTGTTTGTTAGTCCATCATGGTCACAATGACTTGCTATAAGCTTGGAGTAGATTCATATGCTAAGTTCTGTCCTAAAATGCACCTTTTTTTTTCCAGCCATCCATCAGTCCATGAATACTATGACCCAAATGACTACATGGGAGGAATTCATCAAGAAATGGACCGAGATGAGCTGGAATTAGAGGTACTTAGTCTTCAGTAACTATTTAATTTATTGAAAGTTTAACACATGCGTGTCACAGTCTTTATACTGTATATAAAGCGAGAAGACATTTCAAAGATATCTGTAATAACATTGCTCATTAGTTACTTTGCAGGTTGCAAACCTTACTGGTGCCTTTGGCAGTGTATTTAACTGTGCACCATGGATTGATGAGCCAGGTCTTCATCTAACATAAATAATGAAGTCATTGATTCCATTAATTAAATTCTGTATAACTATGCTGATTTAGACTTTCTGAAAGACTTTGCAAGTTTGCTGAGCGGCAGGACCTGTTCCACATAGTCACAGTAAAATGTGTGAGTTTCCCTTAAATATTCCCCAGCTGAGAAGCAGATGTTCTTGATTATATAATTTATAAGTATTTTAAGTTTACAAGACCAGACCAGATTAGATATACCACTATATTAAGCCATTCCGCCCTTTTTCATTACTGAAAATTTACATATGTATACATATAAAATTATAGATAATAAAAGTTGAAGCAGTCATGAAGGTATGCAAGTCCGTTTTCCTGCCAAATCTTTAAAAATCACTTGTGGTTTTAGTACTTGTATATCCCAACAGAAGTTCATCTTCAGTTTTCTCATTCTTCATTTTAATAACCTGCTCCCAACCATTCAGAGTGCAGCGTATCAATTGTGGGACTTAGTTCTCCAAGGTACTTAAGCAATACTGACCCACTGAAGTGTTTTAAGCATTTGTAATAAATAGCAGTAAAGTATCTCAATATTTCTAAATCCCACCAGTGATGTCTGATACAGCTAATACATTCAAGATTATTAATAAGCAAATAGTTTACTCTTAGCTTGCTTGCACTTCTGGTTTCTTAGATCCTGCTCAGGCTTATTTGTTAAGGCAAGCGATGCTGACCTCTCTGTAGCTCTGTTTAAATCAGTGGTAGATTTATCAACAGCTTCAATGGGAGCAGGGTTCGGTCATTCTATAAGCACAAAGTTGTTCCTTTCTATAAAAATGTTTGCAGCATCAAGGACTAAAACCCCATAAAAAGTTTGCAAGCTGTTCTCAAATTCTGCAGATCTGGTAGTAATTCATCTCTGTATACAAATGCAAATCAAAATCAGGATAAAATCAAAGTGCCAGTAAAACAAATGCTGTTTAGCAGACTTCAAGGCCTTACTTTTCAAACAAGTGCCTTTTTTTTTTTTCCCTTAAATAAAACCAAGTACCATATAGATTTCAGTCTTAAGGGGAAATTATAGAACAAATTAGTATTTTCTGGCAGTGTCTTTTCAAAATCTATCTTTTAGGAAATCTAATACTGTGGATAAATTATATTGCTTCCATTAGAAGGTCAACCAGTTGAGCTGAAAACAGTTTAAACACGTGCACTTCAGTAGCCAGACGTTAATATGCCTTAAACCACAGCATTAATAATTTTGACATTGATATAGTACTTAATGGCAAAAGGTGATCAGCTCAGTAACGCGGGGAGATGAACATTAGAAAAGTCTCTGTAGCCTAATAGTATTTCTTAAAAACCACTAAAGATTCTTGTTCAAATTGTAGAGACTATGATCAATGGTAAGGTCAAAGTGCGAACAGGGACTCAACTGGCTAGTTGCTTTTTTGTTTGCCTTTTGATAGATATGTTTTAAAAGACCACAAAGGCACTGTTTCATTGACTGCAGCAGGAATGTCTAAAGTAAGAAAGCCATCAAGTCAGCCTTCTGGGCTTCTATGTCCATAAAATGTGCTTTGAATTTAAATCAGAAGCTCCTCATCTAAACTGTTATGGTCTGCAACTGACTGGTTAGTGATTTGTAACAAGTAAACAAGACAAAAAGAGTGAAATACCTAAGTTCACAACAAGCTTCTAACATAAATATCCGTAGGAAGGAATTTATGTTGGCAGTATCACCAAGACGCCAAAATTGTGTTCTCAGTTTCATCTCTCAACGTTTATCTTAAAATTGATGACGCAGAGGTAACTGCCATATATTCCCTACTACAAAAATAAATAAATGTTGTTTCTTTTCTTTTGAAGTTTACATGCCACAAGGAAAGAGGGACTAAATCCTGAACTACTACTTTATAATAAATTAAAAGTACATTCGTTCTTCACAGAGGCCCAGCCAGAAGTCATTTCAGGTTCATAAAGGAAGAATAATGTCACTCCAGGATTCCCCAGCAGCGTTAGGCGTTAATATGTTTATTCAAACAAGTCTGGCCAGCTGTCAGACACACAGCCCGCGTGAGGGCTTTCTCAGTGTTAATTTTCTCAGATTACAAAGGAGAACATTCCACATCAAAAAGGGGGCTTGTTCTCTCACATTTGACTTTCTGACTTTACCCTTTCTGATGTGCAACTTGTATGTAGGACTTGTTTTCTTTCTGAGCAGAGAACTGAACTCAGCTGAATTGAGACTAAGTACAGCTTGGAGATGAAAAACTACATGAAATCTTTGCTAACTGCTAAGAAATCTCCCTTCTGGTACTCTCACTCAGTCTTGGACAGAAATGAAGCCTTCCCGTCAAAAGACTGAAGGACAACAGATTCATTCAAATGGCTTTCTGCCCTCCCAGCACACAGCTCGCACCGTGTTCCTGGTGTGAAACCCCAACAGCTGATCAGCAAAAAATGAACACACTCAGCACCAAAAGCCATGCTTCAAAATTTGAAATTAATACTTCACTGCTTTGAGGAAACCGTAAATAAAAGCTGAGTGCCAGGGTTTCGAGCTCTCCCCTTTACTTTGCTACTTTGGTTGAAAGTTTTCTTTTACTTCTCCAATAATCTATTTGCAAGGGAGGGGAAGAGGCGAGAGGCAACTAGCTGAACATGGGAATCAGCTGGCTCCATCACAGGCACTCTGCAATTTTTATTTCATCCTGGGTATAAAGCATTTGAAAGCATCTTTATGTGAATATACTTCTTTTCCATGAAGACTCCTGCTCTGCAGGAAGTTGCACTGATCAGGGGCTTCTCAAAGCATTCCTATGTCTCTGAATACAAAAGACGTCAGCCCTAGCAGTCCTGCTCAGGCAGCAACTGAATATATAAAGGTTTAAGAAGCAGCATCTTCCTTCACCTTCACAACTGTACTTTCTAAGACAAGTGTTTGTATATTCTTCGTTTGGAACAAATCCAAAAGTGGTAAAACATTTCAACTTGCTCACCAGCTAATACTGAAAGTGTGTCCTCCCTTAGTGTTCTGGAGGATTCCAACCTGGCCTTACCACCTCTTACTGCATGAGAAAGGTCTTAATCATGGACCATTGGCCACCTGCTTGGCAAAGAGCGTGGGCATCCTTCAAGTTATCTTACTTAGGCATCCAAAGCCCCTTTTCAGCAGGGTGAGATGCGCTTTTTTCCAACCTTCCCCAGCACCATGGAGGAGTTAAGCTAGTCCAGCCTCTGTGGTCCATCACAGAATTACCATCACGCAGCTGGGCTGGCACAGAAACCTCCAGGCAGATTTTTACTTATTCTCTAGGGCAAAGAATTTTAGAAAGAAAACCTGTTTTATACAATTTTCTTCTCTGAAAAGTGGAGGGGTGGGGTTTTTGCTCTTTGCCTATGTTTAAAACCACATTTATGTAAAAAGACAAATGTAAAGATCAGTTTCTTTAGCTTCAAGACAGCAAGAACAAGATTTTTCCTCCTGCTGTACCAGGGTCAGTTGCCAAAAGGTACTAAGAAGGCTTCAAATAGCATAAAAGGAAGTAGTTCTTTATGTTTATTTCCCTGACATTCTTTTCTAGGTGAAACCTATTAATGGAGTAGCAAAAAAGTGGGCCCTGCTCATCATGTACTTCAGAAGTCAGCAGGGAAAGAAAGCCATCACTTTTTACAGAGAGAGACAAAAGGACAGAGTACTTACTATGCAAGATCTGGATAATGCTTTCTGAATGTTTGAACTTTTTTTTACCCATCATTGTCCTCTCATTTCAGATTTCTACTGGTCATTTCTGTCTTGTTAGAGAAAGGATTTTGATTTTTATGAATTTGCAGGCAGGCTGTAATTTTAAATCAGCAGTACAATAATTCAATAATCTGTTGCAAATGAAGGATCTTCTGAGCTTAGAGAGGTTAATTTACTATTATCACTTACTCCTAATTCATTATTATGAGCGGATGCAGGTATAATGTCATAGTGCATGTTCATTTCTTCTTGTCTTGCTACAAATGCCATATGGATTTCGGTAACTATCTCTCTGAGCTCTTCTTGGCTCTACATTTGATGTGGAGCCAATAATCTTTCAGACAGATCTCTTGTGCAGACGCTGTTTTGAAATAGCATACAAAAACTTCTCTGGAACATCTCTCAAAATGTCACTTCTACCTGATCTAAAGAAGCAGATTTTAATTATCTGCATGTGTGTAAAATTTATATCATATAGGAGATTTTTCCATTTATGATCTTAACGCAGCCCCAACATTTACCCCCATTCTCTGCTAACCCATTTCTGCAGATCTAGCCCAGGTGTTGAGTGGCTCCAGTGCCTCCCTTCTGCAGCGGAGGCGGCTGATACGCTTCATATTATTTTACATACAGTTCATGGCGATAGTATCTGAGCCCCAGGTGAGCACTGAATATTCTCTCATCTTAAGACACCAGACTACTCAGACAGAGCTGGTGTCTGGCAGGGTCCCTGGACCGGGTCAGGCGGCTGCGGGCTCACAGGATCAGGCCCTTGGACTCTCCAGAGCTGCAACACTGAAGACAGAGGAGTAAGAAACAGCAAGCCCAGTGGCGTTGCAAGCACGTGAACTTACACCTTCCAAGTTCTCTAGGTCCATACTAATTCCTAGAGTTTAATTAATTCCTGGTACAATTACTGAAGGTACTGTGTATCCGTACTTGCCAGTGCCAATTTTCTGTTCTGTTTTTCCCTTTCATGTATCTGGGCATTATACAGACTCTACTCTGAACATGGGAAATAATCTTTGCTTTGAAGATTCTGGAGTTGGTTCTTCAACTCCAACTGGAATTGCACACTTTTATCTCTCAAATATTTCAAACCTTTATGATTATATTAAAACTTTATTGATGCAAAGACCCACAGAAAGCAGCTGTTCCTATCTTTAAGTACACAAAATTATCATACTTGGGTAGCTTCAAACCCACTTACTCTTTTCCTACCAAGGACTAAAGGGATTGTACCCAAGGGTAAAAGTCTGTCAACTAATTACTCATAAAAATTCAGGTTCTAAACACCTGCTCTAAGACTTTTTTGTTTGCTTTAGCTTTTTGCTGCCTTATTTGTGAGCGTGTTTTTAAACAATATATATCCAGTTTCCTTTTAAAATATAAAATGCTGAATTTATCAGATGACTTATTACCTTCTAGTATATCACAGGGGCATTTTAAATGTAAACCCATCCTTAGTTTTTAATTATAATGATACACTTCATAGTTGTATACTGTTGGAAAAGCACCTATTGTTATTTACAACATGCAGCAGGTAAGAATGAAACTAATAGCTTGTTCCCTCCTCTCCTTCCGCTCCAAAGGGTGCTGGCAAATGTTTATGGTTACATAGGATGTATTTAACTAATGGCCAAAGTCACTGCGCTTTTTTTGTTGTTATTTTTGTGAGGTTTTTTTAACATTATATATAAATTTTCACTACCAGTATGACAAACAGCATAATGAGCTACAGCACTAGTTTCTTGCCACTGTTTCATTGCCACATTTTCAAATGAGTAAACTATATAAAATCTTCCCTCAAGACATGAAATCTTTTTGTTAAAGTATGCAGGAAATACGGGAACCATTCGAGGCCTGGATTAGGCCCAATGCACAAATTCCCACCTCATCCCCAGTTTGCACCATGATTAAATGCAGAATAAGCGCATTGAGTGCAGCGGCGTTCCCAAGGATCAAATGAGATCAGAATCGAATCCACTTTGTCTCATCTTTTCTTCTGACGAATTTCCATCTCCTCTCTAGAATGCCCCAAAAGCTTTAGAAATCTGAAAAACCCCCACTATTAAAGCATTGTGTTCAAACCTTTAAGTAACAAAAGAGGGAGAAAAAGAGCAGCAGTTTACCATGGATACTATTGATTGAAGCCATTTAAATACCATCTGAAATGTCACGGACATTTACAGCTATGCGTCTTTTTTTAAAAAAAAAAAGAAATTACACATGTTGACAAGTAAATAACAGGAGATTGCTGATCTTGGCAGCTGTCATCTAGACATGCCAATAAATTATTCATATCAGCTTGTTTTATTGTCTTGCCCCTTACAAATGGCACAGCACAGGTCAAAACAGAGAGACGGTCAGAAATAATGAGTTGTGTTATCAGGACTTTTCCCCTGGAACGGATGGGCGCAAGCTCTGCCCTTGCGCTGGGACAGCCCTCAGATCCCACACGAGCTGTGCCCTTTTTCCCAGCCTGTGTCCCTTGTCCCCTCTGCCTGGTCCCGCTCTTTCCCTTCGCAGCAATGGGGCTCGAGCCCCACAGCCACCACCTCCATCCTGCCTGGCATTAGCTGCAGAGGAGCGTGACCTTCCATTGCTATTACACCTCTACCTATGAAGAAGCATCCTTCCTCCCTGCAGCAGCACCCTCAGGACTGACACAGCAGTCGCAATAAGCTGGTTAAGGCATTAGGCACCCCAGGGTTCCTTAGCTCCCGGGATGCCCCTTGGAAGCAAGAAGGCAGAGCTGAGAGATGCTCCCCGGATGGTTACACAGACTGCGCACCAGCCGGGGCATCCCACAGCTCCTGGGCATCTCCGCGGACTTTACAACCCTTTATATGCCAACCACTGTCACAGAGCAGCAGAACAAATGTAGCAAAAAAAATAACCCACATGAAAACCTTGTGGCAAAAAAGCAGAGAGGAAGAACACAGATTTTTAAGATGGCTTAAAAGTCTCCAAGACTAACAAGACCACCAAAGAGCACTAGAATGATAAACCATAACTTGCGGCAGCCAAGCCCTTGCAAGTTACTGAACTGCTTATTATATTTCTATTACCAATACTGAATGCTTTGCTGACAATATATTGATTTTCAGTCTCACTTTTGAGAAATTTATTACATCATGTCATGAAAATTACACAAGTTAATGTAATAGAGTATTATATTTTTCTCTGAAAAGCCAGAAAATTTCCCTGCTTCTAAGGAAATATATATCAGCTGTGGCAAATATTGAAATCATACTTTATAAGTATTTCAGCATTTGAAGACTTACCACTACATGAAATATAGGTAATTTTTCTTCTTTAAGATCAATAAAAGGTCTGTTTTCAAAATGACTTCATATTGATTGAAGGGTCAAAAATGCCCCAGGTATTGATTGTCTGCATATAATCACGTTTTGCTCAGTAAGTTAACCTCGTCTACAAGTGAAATGAAAAGAGATCCACTATATCACTTAAGCAAAATATTTTCATTGTATTTGAAGAATTGCTTCCATCAGTCACCAGTGCCTCGCCATGTCTGAGAATGCTTTTTTTTTTTCTTTTTCTTTTTTTTTAAACCTCAGGAAGTAGATTTACATAGAGTGAACAGCCAGGACAAGCTTGGCCTTACTGTATGTTACAGAACGGATGATGAAGATGACATGGGTATTTATGTGAGTGAGGTAAGATTGAGCTGATTTCCATAAGATACAATTTGTCTTTTAAACTGCAGTGTTGGGCATTTAAGACATTTATCTTCTGTTTCTTCCGTTTGTACCACGTTCAAAAAACAGCCACAAAGCAGTAATTGGAAGAAATCTAATTATTTTTCCTTTTCTCCAAACTGAGTGAAATCCTGCATCCATTGAAGTCAAACTTTGTTATATTAACATTTAGTGTTAATTTTTCCCCTAACACAGTCTCAGCATTCAATTTCAGATTATGTTTTCAAAGTATTTCTAGTATACCCTCTCTTTAATTTTTGCTCTCATTTATTCCAGAAAAAAATATAAATAAATAAAAAACCCACACATTTTTATTTGCAAAGATTTGGGGCCTGTTTGTCTCTCTTTTCCCCCTTTCATGAAATAAGTAGCATTTTATACATAATTTTTTCATCACATAGATCCATTTCAAATTAGTAGTAGCAGCAGTTTGGGGAAAGAAACTCATAACTAAATCTAAAATCTTCCATTAAAATGCATCACTTAGGACATAATCCTTCCTGTTCTGTTTGCAGAAAAATGGTTCTAATCAGAGCACTGTGTTGTAAAGCAAAACGTTAAATGATGAGGTAACTCGATATCATGCAAACAAGATAAACCTACATTCTCTGAAGACACATCCCAGGAAGAAATGTTTTGGTTTTGACTTGATCATTTTAATTTGCATTTTACTTTGTCTGACATAAGCAAGGAAAAGTCCTGCAATCACTAAGCAAGATATAACAGCCACAGGTACAGCAGCAACGGTGGACAAACTGGCCTCCAGCATCAGTCATATCACCAAGTCTGGGTTTCTGAGTCTCAAACCTCCAGAGCACTCACAGTTCTCTTATTTTGTAGATTGACCCCAACAGTATTGCTGCAAAAGATGGTCGACTCCGAGAAGGGGATCGCATTATTCAGGTATGCGTGTAAATGGTTTTAAGTCTGCTAACACACTATAATCTACTGCGATGTCTTTATTTCAGTATAATTTTTACAAATCATTCCCTTCAGACTAGTATTCATACGCTTCCTTTTAACTTTCTGAGGCTATTTCCCTTTCCTCTGCCATATCTCAGTCAAGTTTTGACAGTCCTGGCCACGTAAAGCAATAAAGCCCTATGTTGGCCCTACTCTGCAGGCTAAGCGTCTTGTCAGCAGATGTCATCTGTTCCCAGCACATATTCTGATACGTTTCCACTTTAAAGTCTTCCTTTTACCACAGAAACCCTCTATTTTGGCCCAAGTAATTATTCCTCTTTGCAGAATCTCCCGGGACAGCCCTATTTCCTCACAGGGATGTCAGTACTCGTTCAGCAGGCTGAGCACCCACTGCCATGTGCCAGAATGAGTTGTCTCCCAAGCACAACAATCCTACACCACAGCGGCTCTCTCAGAAAGGGTCTACCTTCTACAGACACTAACAGAAGTAGAGGTCCACATGCAATTCGGTCTCTGGGACCAGCATCCAGAGCCTCACCTGTCCCACACAGGGGTGTTCCTGATCCTTTCCACCCACCAGACCTGATGTTATGATTCTGCTCCTGCCCAGCTTTCCTCCTCCAGCTCCTGTCCTCATAACAATGCTCTGCACATCATGTGCAGAGGTATGGAATAGCTTCACGTCTCCAAACCAACGCTTGCCCAACACTTATCTGAACAGGGACCGTGCCTGGCCTGTGTTGCGCTGGCATCTATCCAGCCACGCAGTTCCCTAGAGCTCATCTCAGCAGTGTTGAAGTATCCCTACAAAGGGATTTAATTCTGCTGCTCTTTTCTTTAAAGATCAATGGCATAGAGGTGCAGAACCGAGAAGAAGCTGTGGCACTTCTCACCAGTGAAGAGAGCAAGAATATCTCCTTACTTGTTGCAAGACCAGAAATTCAGGTACTGTAGCAAAAACAAAAAAACCCTCTCGAATCTTAATTAAATGAGTTGCTGTTTTGTAGAAAGCAGTTAGATTCTTTTGAATAATTTTAACATACTTAAATCTACCAGATCTACCTAAAACCGTATTATATAGTTTGACTGGACATATATATACGGTCTAAAATAATGGAATTCAGCAATCACAGTGCTTACATATATATTGTATATTAAAGTTTAATTTATAAGACGTTCAGGGATTTATATATGCTGCAATGCTATTACAAACATCACTGCAAGGTATTATGGATGGTTTCAAGCCATAACTTTGAAGAACATACTGAACTCTCATTCCTATAGCTATTGATTATTCATTCATTAAAACAACTATTATTTAGCCCTTTATACACCATCTCTTAATGTAGTTAAATACTGTCAAGAGGCATCCTCAGCTGTAGGGAAAGGCTGCACCAGATCCCTTTGTAGAGCAGGGATTAGCACAACAAAGATGTTGAACAAACAGCCAAGAGCACTATTATTTGATCTCTCTCTGCTCCCGGTGCTATGAGAGCATCCCATGCCCAGCACCTGCAGACACGGGGTCAGGCTCATGACCAGCCTGTTCGCCTACATGTTTCTGATCTTTCCCTTGGGGATAATAGAGGCTGGGAGTAAAAAAAAAAAAAAAAAAAAAAAAAAAAAAACCACAAAAAACTTACAGACCCCTAGCCAGCATTTTTCCCTCTGGCCCTCGACGCCGCCTCGCCAGTGATGTGTTCAAGCTTTGGGCTTTTGGGTGTTTTTATACATCCTAATCAAGTCGCACACAAACCAAAACAGCCCCAACTCTTAGAAGTATTTCCATGGATGAAAAGGCTGTGTTTCTTTCACATATAAAGGGCCGCTGAAGATAAAACCATGCTGCTGGATATGGTGGCAGGACAGTCAATACCCACACTTAGCACAAGGAGATGTGTGCTCCTTCACAGGACATGGGAAAGACTCTCCTAAGATTTCCCAATCACTTTTCACAAAGAACAAACATAATTTATGTCACTCTTCATTCCTTTGACAACATTTGGTTTGGGTTTTCTCTCCCTTTTCACATAGCTGGATGAAGGATGGATGGATGATGACAGAAATGATTTTCTGGATGACTTGCACATGGACATGTTGGAGGAACAGCACCACCAGGCAATGCAATTTACTGCCAGCATGCTTCAGCAGGTACTGCCGTTCTGTTGTGCAATGGTGTCAAAACTTCACATTGCACTCAATATTCCAATACTGAGCTTGACTGAATACACTTAGTGTCTCAAATGATGATCAAGGCAAAAGGACTTTCTGTAAAATCAAGATATTACAAGACTATCCACAAACTTGATCTCAGGGACCAAAATATTTTTATTAAAATGTTATTTTATTTTTTTTTTTATTTTGCCCCTTACAACATGATCACAGTTCTTATAAATCCACTGTTCTGGCTGTGGTCACTGAGAGAAGTCCGAGGGAGGTGTACGGTAGATATATCAGGCAGAGAGCTAACTTATAAAACTTCCTGTTTGATAGGCATGAACCTACTGAAAACAGGCTGCTTCCTGAAACCTTAAAATCCAAATGGAGAACTCTGGCAAATGAGTGAAATAAGGTCTATACATGGGGAGAAAAGCAATGAAAAAGACTTTTCATAGCAAGGTTTATGCAGGGCCGCAGCTTTGGGCCTGTATTCCCCATCACGCTGCCATGATCAAATGCAATCATAAAAGTCCATGAGTAGTTTTTCAGTTTTTGTCTAGAGTATTTTTTCTAGAGTTTTCTAAAACTCTGCATCCTTTGTGGCATCCACATTTTTTGAAGAGACAGACTGTCACTTTGGCACCACAGTAGAACTGGATACTTTTGTGCCCTTACGTGGGAGAAGAAACATTTTGAAAATGTGACTTCTACTGTTTTTGCTATATAACTGAAAAGCAGACCTCAGGGTTCTTCTGAAAAAGCCATCCACAGCAGACTGTGCTTTCGGTCACCAATTCTATGAGTTCTTAATAATATTCTTTCCATACAAGTAAAAGACAAAGATGCAGAAAGCGTAACAAGTGACAGATTAAGAAAACTATTAAAAAATAAACACCCTGAAATATTTTATGTCCTTGCACTAATTTCTCTTTCCATCTTTCATTTTTTGCTGTTAGAAGAAGCATGAGGAGGATGGAGGTACCACAGATACAGCCACTATTTTATCTAACCAGCATGAGAAGGACAGTGGCGTGGGGCGCACAGACGACAGCACTCGCAACGATGAGAGCTCCGAGCAGGAGAACAATGCTGATGATCACACCACCTCCTCCAACACTTTGGGGAGCCAGAAGAAGCTGACGTACAGTCACGACACCCTTGGAAGTGGCGATATGCAGTTCAGCAATGAGTCATTTATCTCAGCTGACTGCACAGATGTCGACTTCCTCGGCATCCCCGTAGACGAATGCGAGCGATTCCGGGAACTGCTGGAACTGAAGTGCCAGGTGAAGTCTGCCAACCCTTACAGTCTGTATTATCATAACAGCACGCTGGATATGAGTAAAAGCGACCAAGAAAGTGTTGACAGAGAGCTGGAGATGCTGAACGAGGAGCTGCGCAATATCGAGCTAGAGTGCCTGAATATCGTGAGAGCTCATAAGATGCAGCAGCTGAAAGATCAGTACCGGGAGCCCTGGATGCTACATAATAGTGGGTTCCGCAACTATAACACAAGCATCGATGTTCGCAGGCATGAGCTCTCAGACATTACAGAGCTCCCCGAGAAGTCTGACAAGGATAGCTCGAGCGCGTATAACACAGGCGAAAGCTGCCGAAGCACACCGCTCACGCTGGAGATCTCCCCTGACAATTCGCTACGCAGAACTGCAGAAGGCATTAACTGTCAAGGTAATGAGGGGGCAGTGGCATATAATGTCTCCCAAAAGAATTTATTTGCTGGCTCAGAAAGTCATGAATCCAGCACTGGTAAATGCCATGCCTCTGCTAAAGATCCCGACCTTGGCAAGCAGCTGGAAAGCAAGGAGAGAAAAGCCAGTGATGGAAGCAAAAGCCCTACTCATGGTCAAAAGCCTTCTGGTTCCTACGTCTCCCCGTACCATCACTCTCCATACAAGCATGCTCATATTCCTGCCCACGCACAGCACTATCAGAGCTACATGCAGCTGATCCAACAGAAATCAGCAGTGGAGTACGCACAGAGCCAAATGAGCCTGGTGAGTATGTGCAAGGACTTTAACTCAAGCCAGAGCGAACCAAGGATGGAGTGGAAAGTCAAGGTCAGAAGCGATGGGACGCGCTACATTACGAAGAGGCCGGTCAGGGACAGGCTGCTGAGGGAACGTGCCATAAAGATTAAGGAGGAGCGCAGTGGTATGACGACAGATGATGACGCCATAAGTGAAATGAAGATGGGCCGTTACTGGAGCAAGGAAGAGCGGAAGCAGCATTTGGTGAAAGCGAAGGAGCAGAGGAGGCGGCGCGAGTTCATGATGCAGAGCAGGTTAGATTGCTTAAAGGAACAGCAAGGTGCAGAAGAAAAGAAAGAGATGAACATCATTGAACTGAGCCACAAAAAAATGATGAAGAAGAGAAATAAAAAAATATTTGACAATTGGATGACAATCCAAGAACTGCTAACCCATGGAACGAAGTCACCAGACGGCACACGGGTGTACAATTCCTTCCTGTCAGTGACTACTGTATAATCGCCATTGCTAAATTATGTACATAAAACACTACCATTGGGGTAGAAATCAATGCCTCGTTCAATGTGGCAAGATTTTTGTATATAAGATACAGTCATCAAGTTTATGGTTCAAATACTGAACTCTACAACTGTGGGTGCCAGGCTCTCCGTTATGAAGTGGAGAGGAAGCTTGCCCATCTCCTTCAAAGGCAATATTAGCAGTGCTTTTTGGAACACCGATTGTACTTTTTTACTTGTTACCTTTTACATGAAGTGTTTAAATATCAGAAATGTATTAACCATACTTACACAGGTAATTTGCTTAAACTATATTCATATTAAAAGGTACCCATGCTTTTCTTTATCTAAAAAAAAATGCAAGAAACCCACAAGAGCAACTGCACATAGGTATTTTTTGTGAAACTGTATTTTGTGATATTATTTTGCTGTTGTTCATTTCTACACAGTGTTGTTTATCAATATTTAGCTCAAGGTTTAAACTCCGAATTAGAGTCATTCTCGTGTAATATTTAACATTTATCAAACAGCAGTTTTTAGAATTATGCTCAACATTTAAACATTTTTCTTTTTAAGGTTTCTGAAGAAAGCATATAGGTTTCATCTGAAAAGCCTGAAGCAAAGTAAACTATACTGAAGCTTTAAAGGATTTTAAAGCATGTTTGCAAATGTTGCAACCTATTGAAAAAATGTGCATGTACAGCTAATTTGTTTATATAAGACAGTTTGTGGAATTTGAAAGGCCCATGGTAGTAACTGTTTGCTTTATAGATTTGAATGTACTGAATTATAAAAGCAGTTTCATGAAATCATCATTAGCTACAAACGTTAACAAGTAAAATGAAGTAAAATAAATTATTGTTTTATATTTCAAACTATTTTAAATTCTTTTGACTGCCTTCTGGTTTCACCACGTAGAGTATTCTTCCCTGGAGCGTAACTCATGTGCTGCAGGAATGCCAGGACCACCTACGGGAGTCAAACCTTACAGAATAATCTGCATCCTGACTTTGGGGGGAATTTGGATTGAGGTTTTCTTGAGGGAAGGAAAGATGGAGGGAAGACAGAAGTACAAGGAATATCAAGGGTAGAATCGAGCAATGTGTATCTTCAACTCACACGGCATTTAAGATGACCTGTAAGTGAGAAAGAAATAGGACTTCCACTCTCCTGTTCTGCTTTGTTTCATGGTTTCTTAGTGGTATATAAAACCCCCCTGCAACCTTCAGTGTGGGTTTGCATTAAAAATGGATAATATGTAAATAAAAGCATACATAAATTAAAAGAGATTGTAAAAAAGACAAAAACTAAATGTCAAAGAGGTATTACGCTCCTTTTCTTGTTTTCTATTTCTAATTAAGAAGTCAGATATAAATTGGAATGTTCTGCTGCATTAAGTAACATAGACACATTACGAATAGCTCCCAGATTCTCCATCCCTTTTCCTTTGCCCCCACAGAAAACTTGCTCCCAAACCCTTCTAAGTTTTTGTTCTGGACTCATCCGTCTTAACTGTACAGAGCAAAAATTACAATCTTAATGACAGAAGTGTAAATTTGGAAGGGGAGAGATTAACAGTTTATCAGTGCCTATTTTGTCTATTATCAAGAAGTAAACAACAGATTTGTTCAAGGTTTTTTCCACTCCTTTTATGGACTAGCACTGAATTAGCATTGAATGTATGTCCACCATATTGCACAGTAAACTCTTTTACAGGCCTGAAAATGCATCTTCAGCCCATGTAAATTGTCACTGCCCCTTGAAATCTGGCACTCATGTCAATAAGCCTCTGTAAATTTATCTTCAAACACTATTTTCCTTTGGGATAAAGTACTAGTCCTACTCTAGTCTATGAAAGATTTTCTGTTGACTTTGTTAGAGCTAGGATTTCACCTGACATGCTACCAGCCATTATCATCACAAGTCGTACAGTAGGAAAAATACACGATTTTCACAACGCACTGCCTTCAACAAAAGACGTCTGCTATCTCTGTCCCAAATCTGCTTTACTCTGAGTTTGTGTTCTGTTCATCCCAGTTGCAGGTGTGAGAGCCGTAGCAAAATACTGCCTCTCCTAAAGTTCAGAAATTCAGATGCACAGGCAAGAGCTATGATTAGTGTGGAATCACAGTCCTTAAACCAGGCATGAAAAGACATTTAACCCATCTTTAATCTACCTGGAAATACTAGAGTAAGATTTGAAATGCTCTAATGAGGAAGAGTTATCATCACGGTGTTCCTCAAAAATAGGCTCCTTTGGAACGTCGCAGGTAACGGTTCCTTTAGGCATCAGTATATAAATGCTGAGCATTGTATGTGTGCGTGTGTAACAGCAGAAGCGTTTTTGGGAATTCAAGTGTGATGTGTAGAAATTACACCAAAGCATCAACAGTATAAAATTTACATTCTTTAACATGCTGAAATAAAATTATTGGCCAAGAATTATTCTCACATCTTTGAGTTTTTCCTCAGTAAGCATTTGTTATTTTGGTCAGCTAAAAATCACCTCTCTCCTTTTGTATGATGATTTATTAACTAGCATCAGTTCACAGAATCCATCGGTTACCCTGGAAATCCAGGCAAGAGCTTTGCAAACTGCAGATTTTCCTTTTCCCTTCTCAGTTATCTTATCACACATCTTTTTTTATTGCCTTATCGAAGTACTTAATGCGGTGTTGAAAAGGGAGATTTTGGGTCTTTTTAATGCTTTCAAGGAAACATTGGAAATTACCACAATGTTAGTCCAAACCTGACCTCATTACAGTAAAATGAATCAGACTAAAAAGCAGCCTTTCATGCCTAAGAGGAGGGAAATATTGCATCCAACAACTTTTCTGAAAATTGCATTATAGTACATACCCCAGTGCTTAAAAGAAAACAACAGAAGTTGTTGTTCTAGTTGCCTAAAGGACACCTCGTGCAAGAATTCTGCATGCAACAGTGGAGACTGTGTCTCCTGTCTTACTACAGGCTTTACCCAAAACCCAGCGCTCTCCACCGACTCCTGCACAGCCCTGCAGAGCAACAGAGCCATCCTCAGCCTGGGCACAGGGGCCAGTCCCACAGCAAGAGGCTGACTCAATGTGGTGTGTTCACCCTGGCTGGACACTCAAAACTTCAACCCCTTTGCTCAGGGATCATCAGCACTAGGAGGTGTGCTCCTTCCATTGGGGAGGCTCATTCCAAGGGTTTGGGTTTTTTTAAGTTCATTTAACCTGGAAGGAGCTAAAGGGAGTGTTGCTCAACTGAAAGTATAAATCTTTATTTCCATCCTCCTCCTTTTCACTTCCTCCTCAGCCACTTCACTGAAGGTAATAATCTCAAGCTTGGGTGATAACTGAGCCCATAACAATATGTACCCAAGGAGAGATCCTAAATACCCAAGGGGGGAACAAGCAATTGCCAGGCAGCCTGAGAGGTTTTGCCAGAGCCTCTTAGAGAGCCAGTGAGTGCAGCTCCCCGGAGACTCTCACGCAGCCGTTATTCATTCTGGCTGTCCCAAACCCCATCTCTGTTTTTGCTGTGGCACCAGTACAAGATGTTACAGACCAACACCTCTGTCCCCATCCTCTGCCTTTTTCCTCTGCCACAAACCAGAGATGTAAACAGGAGATCCTGAATACAGGTTGGTGCAGAATTTGACCTGATTCTTTGCAATAAAAATAGGCTCTATGTCAAACTGGGGTCAGTCTCCCTAAATTGCAGAACATCTCCCAGACATAAAATCTATAAAAACGTAAAATACTTATTTGCAAATAGGGTTTAAATCAGCGTGGAATCACCCAGTTTAGATGTGCACTGAAATGGGAAAGCCCTGAACCAAACCTAACAGCATTTTTTTGTAAATTAAAAGAAGAGAACTTGCACATTAGGGATGGCAAATAAAATGAGGTAAGACTACATATTGCCTAGGGACTACTGGTTGGAGAACTAATTAGGATTATAAACCGAAAGTATGTAAATTAACCAAATATAATTATCTGCTAGTGGCCTTTGGAAATAGGTTACAGGATACTTGTTAGCAAAATTGCTCAAATGCCTGGAAGCCATACAAAACGAGCCATAAGCAATTTAAACTCTTTTTGTTTCATTTTCAATTGTTTTTAAAGCAGTTGTTGTATTAAGGATTTATTGGAACATAAACTAATTAGAGACAAAACTCAAAAAACAAAAGTAAGATGGAAACTGTCACAGCAGATGCTGTACCTCCATCCAGAGGTCCCTGGTTTTATTGAATGTAAATTCTCTGATGTGACAAAATAGCAAAGATTCTGCTTGGGGTTTCATTTCTCCAACAGAACAGCTTCCGTGAGCTTCCGGACAGAGTTGATCTGGAAGGGTGGTGGCTTTCTTCAACAAGTACAGCTTGTCAGCTATACAGGGTTTATGAAGAATTGTTCACTGTTCAAATGCAAACATGCAGAATTAATGCCCCTTTTCTCTAAGTGTCTGTCATGACACAAAGTAGTACTAGATTCAGTGGCTTCTGTGGGGAAAGCTGCTCACTCCCAGTTCATGTCATTGGAAACGCAAGTATGGCCACTGGAGAGACTGATGGTAGTTGAGACAGTTGTATATATTACACATCAAAAAAAATAAAGGGGGGGGGTCACATACGAAGGTTGGCTGGGCTGATTTCACACTCAAGCATGACGGCTTTAGTACTCAGACTTGACACAAAGACCACTTACGTGATCTGAAAGACTCCAAGCAATCTTAAATGATTAGAAAATGGACTATTAACTTACATAGTTAATTACCCTAAACTGTACTAGTGAAGGATATGACAAGAAGGGCCATCACAGCTTTGCGTATTGGAGCAGGACTTGATTTTCTGCTGCTAACCACTATCTCCCACATGACTTCTAATGGTCACTGCTTAAAAAAATATTAATCCTCCTGCAGCCCTGAGAACACACTGCCACCCCAAGCTGTATCCTACCTGAAGCTCCAGGAGATCTGAGTCAGAGCTCATAGTTGCATAATTAATTATGCAACTATTTCTGTTGCAGGACTGACCATAAACCCTCTAATGGCCAGGTTCACAATTTGCCATGCACTGCTCAGGAGGCTTCTTGTGTCAACTTCTCTTCTCAGTTGGGTCCTAAACTGTCTTGCTGGAATCCTAAAATGCCCAAAACACTGGAAACATCCACATTTCCGTAGCACAAAATGATGCACTTGCATACTCTGAAACTTGGTAGAAAACGCAAAACCAAAATGAATTAAAAGCTACTGGATTCAATCTGCTAGTTTTGAATATTGGGAAGTAAAGCTTCATCCACGTTCTGTTACCTAAATTAGACATCAACATCATGGAACTAAGAGCATCATTGCAAAGCTCTTTACTGATCAAGTCCAAAATAGAAACAAGATTCTACCAGTTTCCTATGAAAAACTGTGTCATCTTCTGAGACACAGAATGTTTCGTAGAGGAGATTTAACCAAAGCAATTATTAATGAAAATAATGACCTGCTAACAATGCTCCAATTAGTGTTTTGATTTACAAAAATATAATGCAAATATTATAAAAATCAGTATAGCTCTACTGGAGTCAAAGCCCAAATAAAAATCTGGGCTGATATTCTTACTTTTTCCTTCTATGCAAAAAAAGAGTTAATTTTTAAACGATAACAGAATTTCTCCAGCACCTTCTTCAAGCACCTCTATGCATACATGAAAATCAAGTTAAAGCAAGCCCAAACAGCCTATTACCTATTTCTCCCAGCAGATGATGTTGGCCTTAGGTCATGCATTCTCCCACCCTGCTCCCATCTCTCCCCTTTCTGGGAAAAATGAGTCAGCTAAGTCAGAAAGGGACCAGAAAGAATTATCCCCACAGTCTGTCAGTTGGGTCCAGGCCCAGCTATCACAGGGATCGATTACATATGCTGTAAATTACATACGTAACGCACACAAAGAAAAAGCCAAGTCTGGCCCTGCCTCTGTGTTTTGATTTTGTGTTTAATTATTAAGGACCAAAAAAAGCACCTAGTCCATCTCACATATGATATAAGCACATATTATTTCATGTTAAATTATAAATCTGCTGTGTTGGGACTAGAAAAATCCCCTAAGGACTGGAAATGTCTGCATTTCCATGGCACAAAAAGATTAAATGGCTTGCTCTGAAACCCAGGTAGGAGATTCCATTATAAAATAACAACCCTAAAGAATGGCACTTGCCCAGAAACAAGGGGTCGAAATCAAAATGCTGACAAATCCTAAACTGCAGAATTGCAAAAGGGCACCCAGCTTGGGTGGCTGGGTCACGGACCGCTCAAAATGGCTAGGAGAGAACACTTGGTCTGTCCTTTCATATAAGTTTGCCAGGGAGGAACTTTAAAGGTAATTTCTTTGACAATCCATCCTTTTTATGTTAAGCAACTGCAGGACCATGCAACAGGGAGCCCCATTAACTGAGAATAAGAACTTCTCTGTAAAAGTGAACTTTTGTTGACCTTCTCTTAAAGAAAATACTTTATCATATTGGAGTGCAGGCCTCCCAGGTGTCACGGCAAGGCTCAGACCAGGCAGGATTCCATTGTCCCTATTAGCAGAGCTAGCTTTGATTTTCGATAATCCATCCTTCAGCTTAGCCAGGCTTTGTTAGCTTAGAATGCCACAAACAAAGACTCCCCAAAAGGCAAATCCAGCTATAACAGCTTAATAAAAGTAAATCAAAAGGCTGCAAATTGAAGGCACCTAAGGTTTGTCCAATTTCTGCTTAGCTCCAGTTAAATGTAAGCATCCAACATTTAGTGGTCCTTAGGGCTCGCAGTAGCAGCCAAAATAAAAGCAGTAAGGTCACATTCAAATAATTTCCACGAGAAACACAACTCAGTTATGCCATAAGGTCCAGAAAGCGCAGATGCCAAACGTAACAAAGAACAAAGCGAATTTTACAAAGCTATTCCAGAAAACGCTTCTCTGCTCTACCGCATTTGAACTCCCATTCAAAGAATGTCCACAGGCTTCTCTCCACAAACTGAACTCAAGGCAGAGACAAGCACTCACTGCATGATTGGTAATGAACTGATGAGCCTTCTTCAGTATTTCCATTCCAAAGTCACCAAAAACTATCTCCACTAAGGAAATACTGACCCCTGCTAGATATACGGCCACACAGCTTTCTCCTGTGTCAGTGTTTTTCAATGAGGCTAGAAGTTTTCGCTTCATTTATTCTTTCCAGAAGTCTTTGAAGGCATCTCTCTGTGCAGCTGTATTACAGAATAATTGAGGCTGGAAGGGACCACCACTCAAACACGATATTACCAAGGATTGCTAAACATAATATAACCAAAGAAGGTGCCACAAAATGCTGATTTAAGGCAAAGCCCAAGGTTAATAGTTTCAAGACAAGCTCTACCTTTCTTCTCCACAAGCATTTTCTGACAGACACTACAGCGTGCCCTTCGTGTCCTAGTCCTGCAAGGCTTTTCATTAAGTACCAGCTTTCCTAATGGAAATAATGGCAGGGTCTTAGGTTTTAGAAAGGTGACATGAGCGGCCCTTGGGGTGTGCAACAAGGGGTGTGCAACCCTGTATTAACAGGGTCCTTTGGGTCCCAGGGCCCTGGTAAGCAGCACAGTCCCTGTCCCCATCGGTGACCCCAAGCACAGCTGGTTCATGAGGTCAAGGAGTGGGAACAAGACTCGAGCATCATGCTGCTAAACAGTGTACCACAGCCCTAAACGTGGGCAAGCATGAGAAGAGAAGCCACTGTGCAAAGCTTGCATTTGACACACAAGACTTGGCAGATGTTTCTGTATTTCTCCCCTTAAAATATCTGCTCTGGAAGCAGCACACACACCGCACGTCCAGAGGACAAAGAAGGTTACACGCCTTCAGGCGTGTGAACAAGTGTATTGTTCCTTTGAATTATTCAGGCTGGGGAAAAAGTCACATTATTAAGAAAAAGTAATAACCACCACATAACACATCTGCTTGTATTTGTGAGTTCACATGTGCCAGCTCTTCTCCTTCCTGAGTCCCAGTACAGTTTCTACATCCTTTGTCTGAGCATAAATGGCACCAGTTCCCCCAGTGGAAGCTTCACTAAACTTTACGGGAGAAGGAGCAGACCTTGCTGAAGAAAAGTAGCTTCACTCATCAGCATTAATAGGTTATATATCAAACACTCACATACAGACGAGAAACAAAACCAAAGCTAGAAAACCCTTTCACCATGTTTTACAGTAATGTAGCATCTGTCGTTTTCAAAACGAAGTCAGAATAAATGTGGCAATTTCAGTTGCCTGCATGTGGCTGTTGATGAGTACAGAGAAATATTTCCAAATTAAATGGATGAACATCCATGTGGCTAAAGTAGTACAAATAGGACCAGGCACAGCTGGTATTTTGTTTCCTAACATGGAAATTAGTGCCATCAGCAGGGGCACACGAGCCCAAAATGCAGTAATTCTGCTAAATAACAAGTGCCTGCCAAAGGGCTTGTATATTCCCAGCACAGCTTTAAACCTCGAGTCATCACCAACATCTGAGGCAACGAGGTTGCCTTGAACACGTAGTTCAAATTTTTGTCCTCTCCACTCTAGGAGGAGGAGACCTGCTTCCGACTCAGGTTACCCATGTGCCAAACAAGAAACAGCAGCAATGGACCCCAGCAAAATACCTCACAATAGTCTACTTTAACTATTCCACCAAGCCCTCAAACATTTTTCACTTTCCAGGTTGATCAGCTCAGGTAACAACAATCTTTTGTTAAAAACAAACAGGAACACAAGTTACATTTACACAGTCAGCAACTAAGCACATCACTCACTCGAAAAAGTACTAAAACCCAATTTTAAATACATTTGGACCAAATTAAGAATCTTCAACTATGTTCAGAAATACAGCCAGCACTTTCACGTGTAAGTTAAGTCTTTGAAAGACTGATACATCAGGTAGACCTCATATGCTTGTGGTTCCTCTGATACATAAATGTTGTGGCAAGCCAAAGGGAATGACCTGTTCCCAGGCAGAGGTAACCCTGTTCTTCCCTGCTTCTCTGCTCCAAAGCAATTTATGCCCAATGAAGCTACACCATGTGGTAGGGATTAGAAATGAGCACCCACAGCAAAAAGGAAACATTACAAAAGGCAGCAAATGCAAGCCTTTCACAGGTTCTGTATTTTAGCTTGTGATTCTTCCTCATCGTGGGCCAAACTGAAGTTTGTCCTCTCTCAGGACTGGTAATCTTGTGGGAGGTCACACTGCAGAAAGGCTAATTTTCATGACTGTCAACTAGTGGTCAGATGTCAAGAGGAATTCAGCCAGGACAGGAGGTGACCAGCTAAAAAAACACTGGGATTAAATAAAGCATCTGTAGTCTTCTCGTTCAGCCAACGAGCGCAGTGCTCTGGTCGCTGACTGCTCCTCCCTGCACAACCAAACTTCTTCACAAACACAGCCACAAAAGTACGCTTGTTTAAACATTGACACAAAGGCCCTTACTCATACAGACCACCAGGCATATGGAAACACTACAACGGGCTATTCACAAGGCCACAACAGGTTCCACCATTTCACTGACTTCTTAGGAATTAAGGAGCAAGGAGAATGAACTGCTGACACACAAGACCCCCACGCACATCACCACACGTGCCAGGGCACACAGTGAGGATGTTTCATCTCTCCTCTGAGACGTTTCTAGTCTCTTTCAAAGCAAACGTTGTCCTCTGTGTGGTACCGAAATGCAAATTCTGCAGTAACACCATGGGTGAGAACAGGAAAAGAAGAACTGACGGCAAAGTGCAGCAGCAGGAAGAGCCTCTCTCCAGCAGCTGTGTCTCTCACCACCATCCTGAGGAGTTTCAAATCTCAGCCTTCCCTGGCTATTCACAAGTCCCACCATCTCCCTTCAGTTAGGAAGTTCTTCCTGAGTCTTAAACCATTCAGAGTGAAAGCTGAAGACAGCCATACCTCCTGCCCCTCACCTAAAGTTTCGGTTTTGAAGAACAAGCATTTTACAACAGAAAAATATTTTGCTGAAAAGATGCTGTTCGCTTCAGTACACCTGATACAGATCCACGTAAATACACTTCCACAGATTTGAACTAAGGGTGTCCATTCTCACCCACCACTGGCACTGGAACCTAATGAGTTTCAGAGGGCAGTTATTAGAAAAAAAGGTGAAGCATTCAGCCTCTACTCACTTCTTCCTAAGGTCACAGCCATTATTTACTGCATCACAACAATTTTTGTTTGCTTGCAGTACACATTTGACAAAGTCCAGGGAAAGGCAGTAGCAGAAGAGCTCAGTAATGAAATGATAAAGAACAGCATGAGGGTTGTTGAGCTACCAAGACAGTGAGACTAAAATCGCCATTTAAAAAAAAAAAAAAAAAAAAAAAGAAAAAGAAAAAAGAGAAAGGTTTTGACAAAGAAAAAACTGAATCTTGAGGAACAGCTGATGCACCCAGAGGATAACCATTACTTTGGAATTACAACGCAAGTCTGAATGAACAGAAGACTGTGAGGAGGAGACAGCTCTGCCAGCTCCAGAACTATTAATTGCCAGAACTTGTGAGGGCACCCAAGAGACAGCACAGGTTTGTATACACTTTTCAGAAGCATCTGCTAAACAGCATGGTTACAGAGAAAAGACTGGGTTATATGGACTTTGGGTTTGACCCAGGATGGAGTCATCGCACCATGATGACATATGCAAATAAGACAAATACAAAAAGGACCCCATAGTCAATGACAGTCTTAAGGTACCAGTCCAGATGAGCAAGCAGCAAGTGCACTACTAGAAAGGGAAATACATTTCTGGTTCCATTTTGGGAAGTGGAGTTACTACAAGCATTTAGCAGCTTACAAAGAATAAAACCTTTCTTGAAATACAAATCAACTTGTTCTGAAGCTGCTAAACATGCTGCAACTTTGGAGAGCAATAAAATTAGATTTAGATACAGACTATTTTTAAGGATGTTTTATTTTGTTTGATAGTCACATGACATTTTAGAGACTAAAATAAATCCTAAAATGCTCCAACATAGAATTAGGCTATTTAAGGATAAGCCTGGATTATTTGCAGAAAGCTGGGAAAACACAGTAAAAGTCTCTGCCAACAGCTGACTGACTAGTTCTGAAGGGGGACAGATGAAAGAGCACTGGTACTCTTTCTAAAATTATATTCTGAAATACAGTGGGTAAACAGAAATTTAAATTGATTCAGAGTATGAAATGGCTAGTAGTCCTTAGAAGCTAGTTCAAAAGTCACTGAAGGTAGTGGATTTTTGACCAGGCCCATATGAATAAGAATTCTTCCTACCTCTCTGGTAGAAAGATTAGGACATATCCTATCAGACCCTAGCAAAACCACAAGAATCGACATATTTAAAATCAGATCAGAACTTGATATGTAATTTCTTGCTAGTATTTTCAAGCCACAGCTGAAGGAAGCCAGATATCTTCTGCCAGAAGATGAATGATTTATACCCATGAAGTCACCATCACAGATCGTTCCTACCCTGACAAGTCTCAACTGAAGCTTTATTTTCTCATTGGCCATCTTTAATTGGTAAACTAGTTCTATTAGTTCATTGTCTTTCTACCCACTCACTTGTAAACAGGCCAAAGTATTGACAGCAAGGAGTCCTCCTAATGGAGACAAAAAGCTCCAGGCCCTACTGGAGAAGTTTCCCAGGCAGAGCTGAATATAGAGATGGAAAGCTTCTCTGGAAAGATTTTCCATTGGAAAATGTCCTCCTAAGTGGCCCAGGGGAGTTTTACGATCCCAGCCCAGAACTGGGATGGGCACCACAATGGCCGATTGCAAGAACAGCTTCAAGTCACCTCTTCTTTAAGCCCTAATCAAGTTTCTTCTTTTGTTCAATAGATCAGTAGGCTTTCTTTGCTTTGTAGTGTTTGTCCATAACAAGCCAAACACCATCCTGCACTTGCAATGGCAAACATGACTTTAGCTTAAGAGGAGAAATTTTACTGGGGCAGTGAAGGGGGAATAAGGAAGGACAGTTAAAAATACTATCTACCAAGATTAGAGCTGCTGTTATGTGAATAGCGAGAAAATGACCAATACTGCCTAATAGTTGAATCTCAATCTATGAGGCTTTTTTACTTTTATGGCGCTCTGTCTGCTTCATGCCAGTATGAGCTACAAACCATAACTTTAATAGCTTCAACCAAAGAGTTATGATAATATCAGATGCTGTGGATGATGAGCAAATAACAGCAAAAATGTAATGAAAAGTATATATTTATGTCCTTGCTATTAAACCCAAAGCTATAAACATCGACAGCTCTAGGAGTAGCAGTTTCTATTGTCATTGATTAATGCCTTGTTTTGAAGAACATGGAGAAGGTTAAAACAAGAAAGAAACAAAGAGATTTTTTTACTTCTATCAGTCCAAAAAAACTACATTGGCTATTTTAGGTGGAACCTGCATTTCTGAAACATTTTGCTATAAAGCAAAATGCCTAGCAGTGGAAATGCAGTCAGAGAGATCTTTTAGGGTCTTTGAATCATACCACAATGCACATGTTAGAACACTAATTAACCAATGACCATGCTCACTAATGTGTACACTTCAAATTTGATTTTTAACGTCCTTTCCATTAGCATAATTCTCAGCCGACACTGCAGCCATATCCACCACGTAGTCACTGCAAAACAGGATTTCTTTTAATTCTTAGGCAACTATTGCCTCAAAGACCTTGAGGAGAGAAAGTCAACCCAGACAAATCAATGCAAAAATTTTGCAATTAATGCAATTCATCATGATAACTAGTGATGCAAAAAAGTATCTTCTGCCTACGATGGCATCAGGGATGCAGATGATGGCTTAAAAGTTAGTCAGAAGAATCTTCCATGTCTTCCACGACCTAGAAGATAATGGTTCTGCATCTGGCTCCATCCACTGTAATACCATCTTTCCCCTCCCTTCCTACCTAGCCACACACTCAGAGGATTATGTTTTTCCAGTACAAGCCTTATCCCTATATCTTGCTCTGAATGGAAAAACTAAGGTCACACACTCTAAACGTTTCTGTAATGCTACCACCTTCCTCCAATCTGATAAGAGAGAAGTTTCATTTCTGCTGGTCTTGCTCGATGAAATGTTCATACAAACCTGTGCTGAGAGCACACAAAAGGTTTGCACAATTTTTCCCTCTAGCACTGCTCCCCCTCTGCTGAACTCCTCTATTAACCTCCTGTCTTTTGCACCATATGAACACAACACCTGGTAACCACCCAGAAAATCCAAAACTGTGTCCTCTTGAGATTTCCATCACAAAAGAGCCTAGAGGTTCTCTTTTTAATCATTTTAAATTAAAAAACCCAGGAAGGAAAGAAAAGATCTAACTAAAGCTATATAAGATGGCAAGTCCGAGACTCCCTCAGCAAAAAAGTACGTCTGTGCCATTTCCTGGGGACAGACACTGTGCTCTTAAAACACAGTACATGGCATTGCCTCGGTGTTAGACGCAGCGTACTATACTGGCAGTTCATCAATTCTCCTGCCAGGCCACTGACCCTTCTCCCATTAAAAAGGCATCAGCTGTTCCTCTTTCTCAAGCCTCCAAGCCCATCGCTTCGGGTTAGACTAAGCCCCCATGGCATAACTCACTGCTTTTCTCCAGGTAGCCACCCTGGGCATTAGCCTGACTCACTGCAATTCCACAAGTTCTCTCAACGCTTGTTCTAACAAGTTCAGGTAAAAATTAGTTTTCCTACATAGACAAGGGTTGAGAAGATCACCTTTTTGGTCAAAAGCCTAATATTTTTCCTGAACTGAAAGAAAAGCTATTTCTCTTGAACATTATAAATGCTCTTTGTGCAACACTGTTGTATATTGTTATTTACGTGCACTATTCTTACACCAGGAGCAAAGATGCCCAGTCCTCTGAACCTTTGCCATGGCTTTGTGCTACTCCTTAAGGGAACTGGTGTGATATTTTCTTCTTTCTTTTCTTTTTTTAATAACCTGGATTGTTATTATTATTGCTGCTGTTGTTGCTAAAGAGCTCTAGGGGGAGATGTGGAAATAGTCTGTTCCCTTGTGTAATGCCTGAAATCAAACCAGAATACATCAGGCTGACACTGCCTGCCTGTTATTGCCTTAAAGCTTGTTATTAAAAACAAACAAAAACAATTGCTGCACCAACACCATATTCCACCTCCCCCAGAATGGCAGGGCAATTTAATTGAGTGGTGAAAGACACACAGGATTCAGGACTCCTTTGCAGCGACTCAGGCCAGCCAAGATCACCATCTGCATTTATATCCCAACTTCTTTGAGATATAAGAAGTGTGGAGAGTCCCCCGCTGAAGAAACTCCCACTTCTTATGCAGTTCTGGAGCTATACTGTTTGCACTGGAGAATGGATTATCACTGAATTTTGTCTTTGCAAAGGTTAAGCGATTCCAGAATTCCTGCAGTGAAAGCTTTCCATGAACGCCGCTGCTTTATTCCGATATCAGCACTGAGCAGCAGCGCATGTCCAAAGTCTTGCAAATTGCTTTTCTGGTGTAAAAAATGACCAACAGACAGTGGGATTTCTCTGGGGCTTTAGGGTAACAAACCTGAGTGTTACACTCAAATCTGTGAAATACATTTTCGTCCAATGCCTGATAGTTTTGCAGGCAGTAGGGACACTAGCAGAGACATATCTCTGGGCCCTTACAATCACAGTTAATTCCATTCAAAATTCCTTTATTTTGATTCAACACTGTGTACGTAGCAACTGTGCTTCTGTATCATCTACGAGTCATGGGCTAAAACATCTGTTCCCTGTGAGTAAAATATGCCAGAGCACAAAGACATCAGGGATGCACACAGGCAGCCCCTCAGAGAGGCACGTGACTCAGTGACATACAGTAACTGTTTGACACATTTTTCCCCAATTTGGTGCTATGTTCCTTTCAGCAGAGCTGAGAAGGTCCAATGGATACTTCTGGAAGGAGGGGAAGGTTTTTTTTTTTTTTCTTCTTCTGTAAGCAACTGAGGGTGCTCACCAGACAACAGATGGACAGACTGCAGAGTTCCCTCCCAAGAGAAAGCATCTTGGGTCATAGTCCCATAGGTACCTGACTTCAAGTGCCAAAGCCCCTCAGTCTTCTCTGGAGAGCTCACTATAACAGAAGGTCTACGGAGGCCTACCTCCAAAACTGGCCATCTCTGCATCTCTAGGACTTCATTGATCATTTTAGAGGAACTACATGGATAAACACAACCCCCTCACTGGCCACTGGCACACCATGCTCCATCTCCTGTCTGAGAGGGAGGAAATAACAGGGGAGAGGAAATTAAGCAGTTTCCTTTCTTATACAAAGAAATCAAGCATGCGGTAATTTTTAAATACTTTGAACAGTCTAGCAAATCCCTGAGCATGTGATATGGTTAGCCTGGCAATAAATGAAGTGAACAAGAAAAAGGGTATATAAAAACAATCAAGTGAAGTACTAAGGATAATAGCAGGCAAACACAAATCTCTACAAACTTTAAACGAGATTGCTACTCTTGAAGCACATATAAAGGATACAAAGCTAATCAGCCATTTAATAGACAAACCTATAAATTAAGGGACTATAGAAAGCTGGTGTCTGGAGATAAATGGATTTTCTTTTCTTTAAGTGTTTGCAAATTTAGGAAAGATGGAGCTAGCCTTTGTTTTCTTGAAAATAAAACATTTGGAGAGATATTACTCTGCTACCAGCAATGAAATTTAGAGGAAAACCACAGGCAAATAAAGCCTGACATATACAAGATACATTAGCTGCAGTGTAGAGGGCTGGTCTCACTGACCCAGGAGGCTCCATCTAGTCCTTTGTTCCTACAGCAGTTAAAATCAAAACAAGAAATCAACACCTACACATATGAATGTTGACACGCTGGAGGGAAGGGATGCCATCCAGAGGGACCTTGACAGGCTTGAGAGGTGGGCCCACGCAAACCTCATGAAGTCCAACAAGGCCAAGTGCAAGGTTCTGCACATGGGCCTGGGCAATCCCAAGCCACAAGGATGACCAGAGGGCTGGAGCCTGGAGAAGAGAAGGCTCCAGGGACACCCAGGGGACTCTTTATCAGGGAGTGTAGTGACATGACAAGGGGTAACAGTTTTAAACTGAAAGAGGGGAGATTTAGATTAGATGTTAGGAAGAAATTTTTCACTCTGACAGTAGTGAGACAATGGCACAGGTTGCCAGAGAGGCGGCAGATGTCCACCCCCCCATCAGGGCCAGGCTGGATAGGGCTTTGAGCAACCTGGTCTAGTGGGAGGTGTCCCTGTCCTTGGCAGGGAGTTGGAACTAGGGGATCTTTAAGGCCCCTTCCAACCCTAACCATCCTATGATCTTCAGCGGTTTTAATCATAAGCCGAACAGAAAAATATTCAGAAAAAAAATCCAACTTTGGTCTTGCCACAAAGATGAGCCCAAACAAAGCCCACCACATACAGGATCTGGCATGAGTACAAGGTCACATTTCAGAGAGATCCTGTCCAGCACAGTGAGCGTGTAACACCATTAAACATAGAAAATATTTTAAACAGAACTGTCCATCCCTCCTAAGAACTGAGCAAAGCAAGTTAACATCAGGCACTTCGCTTTGTGATGGTGATTTTGATCTATCACTAGGAGTATAAAAGCCGGAAATGTGCGTGATGCACATGAGGTGGTAGGATGCAGCTCTGATCGCCACAGCCAGTCAGCTTGGAGTCCTCACAACATCTACATGTTCACTTGGTGCTCAAGTGCTCATACATTTAACATTTACTACTCAGAGTGATAACACTGCTAAACACCCAACACACACAAAAAGCAACAGAGCGGGCGAGTACGTAGCTCCAAATGTAGCCTCAGGGTTGGCAGAAGATGATACGCAGTGCTGCCCACCCTGTGCTACGAAGCACCCATCGCACCAAGCACACACTTCCAACATTTCCAACTTTCTAATTCCACCTTAATACTGTCTTTTACATTATAAGGAAAGAACAGCAGGGGTAGTCAACGTTTATTCCAAGAAATTGTTTTTCAGCAAAAAATTGTGTGCTTGACCAAACACATTATGGGTTTTAGAGTGTATTACTTCCGGATTCACATTTTACTCATTAAAAAAATAAAACAGAAGTGGCACAGTTCTGTGTGCAACAAGACATGAACCCAAGGGTGTTCACACTGCCACCTGCACAGCTCTCGATTATCCAACATGGATATCATTACCCTGCATAAATTACTCAGCACCAGCAGGAAAAATACATTTGTACTGTTCAAAGTAGTTATGACCACAAGTCTGAAGGTTCTGGTTTTATCTCCTCCTTCTGGTTATACTCTATTCTTTTTCTTTTTTTTTTTTATTTTTTTTATTTTCTTCATTACTATGGACAGAAAGCAACAATGTAAGTTAACACCAAGTTTAATTCCTAGTTACATATTATAGTCACCTTTGTGATTATGACTCAAATTTTATATTAAATAGTTTTTCAAATTTGGGAAAGTTTTGAGCTACATCTTAGGAGACAAATACACAGGAAAAATAAGATGCTCAGAAGACTCCTTCAAAAGATTTTCCATGGCCCCTGATCCATCTTGCTTGAGAAAGCACAGAGAAGAAATGTTCAACTGAGAAAAAGGAAAAGGGTTTGGACTTTTCAAGCAGTTTCTTTCAGACTGACTTTTAACAAGCTTTGACTGCCAAAACAGCGTCTCGACAGGCTTGTCACATCTATGCTACTACATGGTATAAATCTGTTTTTATTTATATTTCATGTGCATTATAAATCTTTCAGATGAATAGTGTGTACTCTTGCACCAGCACTGCAGAATCCCCACTCTGTACTACTCCTAACTGCATTCTTAATAACAGTAATACTAATCCCAGCCATGTCAGCTTTCTCGTGTTACCACTAATGCTAGTTTTGGCGGACACTGTTTCAATATGAGATGCCTTCTCTTCCTCTGAGTGCCAGTATTAAAATGGAAAAATACATAGCTTGCTACATTCACTCTTCCTCTGTATAACTGTGACTATAACTTGAGGTGAAAAAGATTCAAAAAATAAATCTCAAGTACAGTGATTCCTCTGAGAGCAGCTAAAGGACGGTCACTAAGACATGCTGCTGTTTAAGTGATAGCTGAAGAATTTACACAAGAAGAATTCAGGAAAACAAGCATATAAATTCTTTGACAAGAATAGTTACAGAATAAAAAATCCTGAGCTTTGAAATATGCTTTCAAAAGCCTGTCAAAGTAAAACTCTTCTGTAGCATCACAACAGCATCTGAACCAGTTTTATATAACACATTGTAATCATCTGAGGATATGTATCTGCAGAAGATGATGTACAAATCCAAAATCCAGTGTTGCAATTATTTGTGTGCTATTTAGAAAGTGGCAAGCTCGCCACCCACAACATGCAGGTTTTCAACACAACCCCTCCCTACAGAAGCAAGTGTCACTCACTGTCTGCTCACTGCCCTCGCAGGATTCTCCCAGCACCTGGAAAAACCTGACCGAGCACTGATGCAGCTATTTTGATCAAAGAGAACTCCACAGTTTGGTCTCCTAAAAGAAAAATATAAATCATTTCTCTCTTTGGACCTGACACAAACACTGGTGTTTGCATGAAGGTGCTAGAAGTTGTTCTGTACTTTTATAAGCGCTTATCTAAAGAATGTCTTCTTCCCTCCCCCCCCCCCCCCCCATGGCTTGGAAAAAGTAGTGTCTAGCTAATGAGAAGTCTGAAAAGATGCATCAATCTCTGTGAATCACTATCTCAGCTGCAACTACTGTTCAATATCTTAACTGTCAGCACCAAAAATATAGGTTTTCTCTGCAATAAATGCTTTTTAAAATACCAGTAGGGCCACTCTAGGGAGAGCTGTTATCATGAAATAATTATGCCCTTTTGGGATATGACCACATGGCTGTGCTTTATGGATTAGAGCAACACCCCACATGAATCACAGCAGAACAACGTCTCCTCTTGTGCTTTTCTCTTAAAGGCAGAGGGTCTGCTGTAGTCCCCCTCCCATGTTTTTAGAAGGTGGTTCAGGCACCTTAGCTAAAAACATGTTCGTAAGGATTGTAAGAGAACAAACAGCTGTGACTTTCTTACTCTACAGCCATCTGTGTTCATGTATTTTTAATGAATCATTTTGGCTATTGATTCATGCAAAAGTTGTATTTGATTTGGTATTTGTAGATTACCTCGCTATCAGACAACCGTCTCACTACTGAGAGGGTAGCTAACACAAGAGCTTTACTACAGCAGGTCTGACCTGTGTGCCACAGATGAAGAAGAGCACAAGGACTGTCTTCGATGGGAAGAGAGACAAGCCTTTCACAGCTGCACTATCCTCTCCCCCAGTCTGGTGTCACAAAGATAAATAATTCAAATTACCAAGAGACTATCAAAATAGACTCAAAGTTACTGTCAGCAATACGCGAGGAAAGTACAACTCCAAACCCTCATCACTTCCACGTCTTTACCCTATTCATCATCTCTAGGAGTTCACATACATACACACACACAAAAATGCCTTGTGTCTCATATATTTGTATGTTGTGTGTGCACAAATTAGCACACTATTTATTGTTCATAACAAAGCAAGGCTAGGTATCATAGCACTTAAAGACCCATAGAAGGACTTCTCTAAAATATTAGAAAAGGTATTGTCATGATTTGGGCTGGGTATATAGTATTTACAGATACTAAAACAGAGTCAGACAGAGCTGCAAGGACACTGTACATTTTCAAAGGCATGGTGAAGAGGTCTGGGTGAGACAGGGTCAGATCTAGGGACAGGAGCCAATTCTAACCGGGGATTCAGAATCAGCAGTGCTGACACCTCACCGCTTGTCTGTGGGGAACAGCAGCAGTAGCACCGTGACAAGACCAAGGCTAATACTGAACTAAAGAAATGAAAGCCTTTCTCTCAGGACCTGCTTTTTAACACATACACAGGGAGCTTCACCTGGATGGGAGGAAGCCACCCCACTTCCAGACAGAGCCATGAGAAAAAAGGCTCCCACTGCAAAGAGCTGATCTCCTTCTCAGGAGGTCCCACACCAAGCGCTGAGCTGGGTCCACCAACAAACCCCCGTGCAGCTCATCCCAGCCAGCTGAGGTCACCTACCCCTATCTCCACACTTCAGTGCCAATTACACCATAAAGACATGACTCTTTCAAGGTTATTTTTTTCCCAATCAAAATGAGGAAAGGTTGTAACCTCTGTAAGATTTTGGACACTCTCCCAAGAAAATCCCAGTCATCACCTGGTTTGGAAAACAGCCTAAACTGCAACACTGGAAACCTCTTTACACAAAAAGAGACAAATGAATTCAGGACAGGGCCCACACCCATTGAGCAAAGCAGGCTGAGGGATGAAATCACCTTGGTAATTCACATTGCAGTCCATATGCCAGATAGATGCTTTTGTGTCAAAAATGCTCATTTTGGATCATTTTACATGAGTAGGGACCTAAAGGAGTGGGAAGCACAGAATGGAGACTGAAAAAGAGTGAGAGACCAAAGAGAGGAGAAGACTGAAACACAGTAAGAGACCTGACACAGACCGAGGACTGAAAACACAATACAAAACAAAAAAAAGCAGGAAGGAGACAAAAAAAAAAAAAAGGAGTGGTTGGTGAAAAAGGGTGGGAGACAGAGAAGGGTCGAGGCCGAAAAGGGCTAGGAGGCCAAAAATACGGGGAGGCAGAAACAGGGCAAGAGCTGAGACTGAAACAGGGTAGTAGACCACAAGTGGGGAAAAGTTGAGGCCAAAAAATAAGGTGGGAGGTCTAGGGGAGAGTTGAAGTTGAAAGAGAGCTGGGAGGTTGAAAAAGAGGAAAAGTTGAGGATGAAATAGGGGTGGGAGACCCAAGGGAGAGTTCAGGCCAAATGAGGGGCAGGAGGCTGAAAGAGGAACGGGAGGTCCAGGGAAGAGTTGAGGCCAACAGAGGGGTGGGAGAATGAGAGACAGATGGGACACTGAGAGAGGGATGGGAGGCCCACTGGAGAGTTAAGGCTAAGAAAGGAGTGGGAGGTCAACAGGGGGATGGGAGGCCAGGGAAAAGAAGAAAAAAAAAAAAAAAAAGAGGCTGGGAAAAAAAAAGCAAAAAGGCAGAGGCCAAAAGAGGGTTAGAGGATAGGGGAAAAAAGTGGAGGCTGAAAATAAAAGGGCAATCATACCTGCTTTAATCAAGCCAGTTTTTGTAGTCTATTACTTACAAATTTTAAATTCATGAACAATGCCCATTTTAATCATGATTTCTGCTAAGAAAGGAGAGAAGAAAGTGACAAATGCATCAATGTGATTTAACAAAACTTATCTTTGCTAGTGTAATAACAGCCATGGGTTTACAAACCATCAGATAGAACAACCAACAGAAAAGTTTGATCATTTGGCTGTGGCTACTGGAATGTAATAGATGGCTCTTCATCTGGAATAACTGAGCACATCCCTGCAGTGATTAATGTGAAAAGCCGGGTGGTGTATAAACTGTTTAACAGAAGAGAGCAATATGGCATGCAAACCAAACTAAACCAACGGCAAATAATTTAGGCACCCTTGAAAAGATTTACAAAGATTTATTTCACATAAAAATCTTCTTCACTGTAATATCAGAAACAGGGTGAGTATTTCTTTGGCATATTTATACAGAACAGAATGGAAATATCACTTCAGAAAAAGTGATGTTCTGCTTCTTCCCCCCCAAGACATAATATAGCAGCATCTTGGCTAACGCCCTCCCAAAGAACTTTGACAGTAAAATCATGCTTATCAGTACTACATAATTATATAGCAAATATTTATTTACAGGGTTGAAATTAATACAATAGGAGAGGATGGACAACATAAAACTGGGTCTCACACATAGCTTCTGAGGGCAGTATTCTCCGGAGAGTGTCACCACTTAAAACTGTGCCTACACCGCAGGTTAAGAGCAGGCTGTCGTGTGCCAAGCCCTGAACATGGCAGGGATTCTCACAGTCAAAAGAATACCGTCTGTCACATACTCACAAGGGATGAACGTACAGCCTTCCACATTCCAGCAGGCCCAATTTCATGAACAGTCTTTGGTCAAGCAAGGATTTGTTATTTCTTCATTGTTCAGTCTGCATGCCAGGGCAGAACTTGCTGTGGGATGTCTTTCACTAACATGACAATACCTGCTGTTTGCTGTTCCAGTCTAGTAACCAAATAGCACAGCTAAATGGGGTAGTACTGGGCCAAATCTTCCTGTCAATACTCCAGTGATTAAATCAAAGTCTGTGGAAATTCGTCTAGCAGTTAAATACAATTGGATTTATCTTTCCAGCCCTATGTACCACTGCCAAGCACCACGTATTCCTTAATTTGATCTCAAATTGTAAAGTCTTTGGAATCCCAAGATACACAAATCAATCCACGAGATCAAGAGCAGCAAGCATGTCATTGTTTTCCCTGGGTGCCCTCAGGTTGCTCTGTAAAAGTCAGGCCAAGTTTAAAATGAATCATCACAAACCAGAATGACTGAAGCTGAACCTTATGCCACCACATCTCCTGCAACACAAAGAGTCTACAGCTCTGCCGCAAGCTGGTGAACCGGGATGCTGCACATCACAAGACACAAAGTATAACCCTCTCCCAGTTCAGGCTGCACACGGAAGGCACATCCTCTGCACTGGGTTACACAAAAGCACTGGGGGCTGTAGCCAAAGACACATTCTTTAGCTGCTGCACACCACAGCAGCATTAAGACCACAACGCACCATTAAGACCACAGTTGGCCACTATCATAAGAGTTTGGAAAAGAAAATATTTTTTTTATATTATGATTTTAGACATTCGCCTCTATTCATCCACATTAGGAATGCTCTGTATGAGTTCATCAGAAACAGATAACGCCTTCAGGCTGAAGGCAGCGGTGTCCCAATGCTTGCGTATATTTGTAAGAGTTCCCAGCTGTCTCTAAAAGCAGGATATGCCAAGTCTCATTTGAAGTTTGAAGGCTTGGTTCACAAGCAGAAGAACAAAGCCTCAGGATTTTATCCTTTTTATTGCTGCAAATGTCAAGAAAAGTTTAAAATTAATAGCAACCAGCATAAATTGGAATAAGAAATAAACATTTACTGCCTTAGATACAGGCCTGTGAACCTGACATTTCCATATCAGGGCACTATTCTCTCTGCTTTAGCAGCAGGCAAACATAAAACATGCTCTTACTGCAAACACCATGAATTTTTCTGTCCTTTTAAACTTAGCTGTGGAAGGCTGCATACTATAAAAATAAAGAGAATGAAAGACTTTCATTCTACATAAGGCAATTACCAGGGCTGTCAGCAAGGGCAAGATTTACTACATGGAAAGGGTAAAGAGAGAGGAATGTGTCGAGCAGTTCAGGAAAAAACTGAAAGACACAAGATTGCAAGATATTTTGCCAAACCCAAATTCCGTAGAGGTAGCTGTACAGCAACCTCAAAAACCCCAAACCCCTCACAGGTACACCTGTACAAGTGATCCCATGAAAACCAGAACAGCTACCTGTGGGGTGTGCTGCTTCTCTAACAGAAAACATGGGACCACAAAACCAGATTCCTGTGCAGTTCTGAGGTTATCCCAAAGAGTCATCTGCAAAATTAGAAGCTATAATGAGAAATTTTTCCAAGAGACACACCTGACTTCTCAGTAAATTGTATTAACCCTTCACAATTCTAGGAGATGAACCACAATTTCGTCCAGTGCTCCTGCCACCACTGGAAGCGTTACCAGATGGTCCAGGCAAAGCAGATCACGAGCATTATGTTCGTATTCAGTATTACTGCCCAAGGAGACCATTGCTCAAAATCAGCCAGATTATCCTTGAAAACAGACTGACACTTCACAGCTTGACAATCTTTAAAAAAAAAAAAAAAAAAAAGAGTCCATTGACTGCAACTGGTCAGTAACACTGTTTATGAGCTAAGCCCTTTCTCTAAATCTGTATTATTCTGCATCATAGGTCTCAGTTTTGAGCATAGCGCTACTATAAGAAATAACCAGACATCACCTCACCCAAATCTTACTGTACTTGAAATTCAGGTGCTAATAAATGAAATAATGGTCACAGTTGGAAAAATTCCTTATGCTTGTAAGACACTCTTGGCTGGAGAAAGCATCTTCCAGGGAGCTCCTTTGCTGGCTTAAACTGAGATAGCCATACTGGGGAACAGCTGAGGTTCTGCCCCACATATCTCTATGCAATTAATAGTCCTTGACAATATAAGACTCTCTCAAAGACTGACTGCTGCCATTTTCTTCAAAATGGTAAGAGATAAAAAAATAGTTGTGTTTTTTTTTAAATGCTGGAAAAATACTACAGTTTTGACATGAAAAGACACCAAATCATCATTACAAGTCGGAGAATGTGATGCAAACTAAAGAATAAGTAAAGAAACCTTTGGCAAACTCCCAAAGAAAGCAAATGTACTGGAAGTCTCAGCCAAACAAACTTCTCACTCAAGTAAAAAAGGGAATAGCAAGGGATTTATTCCATATAGCATGTCTTGCTCGTTTTTGTTTTTCCCCAAAGGATCCTCATTAAGCCACAACGGGGAGATACTGTGGTGAGGAAAGCTGTAAGAAGTTTTAACACTGAATTGTTAGTTATTGCTATGATTGTTGGTATCCATAATTTTGGATTTTCAGCTGACTCAGAATTGACTGTTCCCTGTAGACAAATTGTCACCCTTAGCACAAAGCATACCTGGTGCCCGTATAGCCAGTAAGAAAAACAACCTTCTAAGTGCAGTCAGAGAAGAGAGTTAGGCTGAAATCACTTTTAAATTGGCTATGCCATTGTTATGAAAGATTGTGCGTAAATATTAACACGCTACTAAGCACTTGTATTTCATACTCCTGCTTGAAGCAAGTTTTTATTGCTGAGTTGTAACTGCCTGAAATTAACACTTTTTCCTGAAAACACTGGCAGATGATCCATTGTAGTAGTGCTACAAGGCACAGAACACAGCTCTAACACTAATACCAGTCTATTTAAACTGGAAAGCAAAGCAAAACAGAGCTCTGGCTGTTAACTTTAGCCAGCCAGCCCTACAGCAGCCCATCCTATCTTTACGGCCCTACAAACCTCCCCAGCGGGATCAGTTCAACTGCCAAAGGAGGATAAAGAGCCCTTGCTTGAGAAATACCTGCCATGGTTTAGCACTGCTGCTTTGTGCCGGATCCGAAACACTGATGCTACTGCTGGGGGAAGGAGGGTCAGGAGAAGGCCAGGATTCAACGGGATGCCACAGACAAATCAATCTGCCAAGGACAATCTCACTTTGATGGCTTCTGTTTTTCGGGACAGAAATCAGGCATGAAGTGACATGATCATCCCGACATGGCACCAACTGATTGTTTTGTAGGTCTTCATCTCATTCCACAAAAGCAGCCAACACAAGGCATCTCCCATCCCAAAACAAATGGGAGAATGAAGGGAGCTAAGAAGGGGAAGAGATGGTATTGGATGCTGAAGCAATTTCACTCTCCTTATGCCTCTAACCTTCCCTTTCTACACAAGCACACTTGCAAGGAAATATTTACTATTTGTAATTTCAAAATTTTACAACACTTCTTTTTAAAAAATTTGATGGCAGAAATGCCTGAAAAAAATCAAAACTCCAAACATTTCGAGCAGACAACTTTGTTGAAGTTACAGACACAGCTTTTACTTCCTCTGCAGAAAAATGCCCCTAGACCACTCTGAACCTTTCATATTGATCACAAGTGAAACTGTCGTGCTGGTACACTCTCTTGCCAACCCCAAGTTAAGTTAAGATTTGTGCACAAGTACTTTTGACCAACTATGTTTATGTCTCACTTTAGCCTGCTTGGATGTGGCCCAAGCTGCAGCCCCAGGAGGACAACCCTTCTGCTCCATCCTTGACACCTCCCAGGCACAGCTCCAACACCTCTCACCTCACTTATCGGCAGGGAGAAGAAACTCACTTTTTCTCCCCATTTTCAGCAACAAAAAAAGCTCATAAAGCAGTTGGCTGCTTGATTCCTCACCACAAAGAAACACACACACAACCTCACAGAAAACTGTGACACTGTGCACTGCCACAATGGTTTCCCCCATCGTAATATTGCTGATCCAGGGTTTCATTCTGTACTCCCAAGCTGGCGTTGGTTATTCACATCGTTTTGGGGCTTGGAAGAGTCAAAACACAGGATAAGTCCAGCTTTTCCACAGCTTCTAGCCTTCTTTCCTTCAGTGGGTAAATTAGTCAAAAGGCCTGATAGCATATTTTCTCTATCACTTCCAGCATCAATTAAAACAACTTGCAAAGATTACCTTGAAAACTTCAATGCGCTCCAAAACTGAAATAACTTGTCTGCTCTGATGACTGAAGAGAACCTACCATCTCTTCCCAGGAACACTGTTCTGGAACACACTACCCAACAATACATTTCCAAGTAACCTGCTTCTCTTTTCAGAGGCTGGACAGAGGCACCAAGAGTCCAGCAGAGAGGTTTTCAAAAGGCACTTAGCTTTGGCCTAACCCCAGCCCCTTCTGATTTCAGCAGGAGCAGAGTTAAGTCAGTGTTGTGAGCTACTTTGATAATCAAGGCCTAAATTAACTCAGCAAGTAGTGGCAAACTCAGAAGGGTCTTGACTCTCATTAACCTGTGCGGCTTCTTTTAGTCAAAAAGTAACAGCACGCAGAAGAGCTCTTATTCTGCATGGGTCATTCTGTATCGGATTTGGGAAGATGATTGGATTACCCCTCCTCAATTGTTATAGTAATTACACCCCAAAACACTGGGTCTTTATGTAACAAAAAATGCCCTGTACACACTTACTTGTTTTACAAAGAACAAATTTCCTCATCAGCAATCTTAAAGTTGAATTGCTGATTTTAACAAAGTCCTTTGCAAAATGCCTGCAGAAAAAAGCACATTGCTGAGCCAAAGTAAAGATTTTCAGCCATCCACTTTAAGACTTTAGTTTTAAGATTCATCTGATCTTTCTAGCTTCTGAAAGAAGAGAAGAGAGCAAGAGCGTAAAATTTCAATGAAATACCTAATCCATCTTTGCCTAAACCCTCCAAGTCACAGCATGCTCACCACCTGCTTTACTTTTACACATGCAGCCTGGGCTCAGTATGGAACAGTCTGTTGCAGTGAGGATTTCAATACAATTGCAAGGGCAAGTGCCATAACTCAATTTTGAAGCGAAGAGGGAAAATTATAAACAAAATCTTGCAACCATTAACAGTGTGTAGCATGTACGTGCACCTGTGCATTTGCACACATAGCAAATGCTCAGGGACTTGCCTTGTGATGCTGGTTATAACAGACGGGAACAAGCCTACTAGATACCAACACTTCAATGTATTTCTGCAACCAAAGTTACAGAAGATTAAAAAAAAAAATCTATATATATTAATCAGAAGGCACCCATCAGAGAGTTCAGAATAGCCTTTATCATAAAGGCTCAGATATATGGGTAAACTTTCCATTTATGCAGCTCAGCGATTTTTTTGGTGTATTTACGAAACCTAAACAAAATCACCCTGCCCCTCTCAAAGCAAAGACGGCCTTTCTTTGCCCACTCATCTCCTACACTGCCTTGCTATTAAAGGTACGCAACACAGCCACGCTGCCAACACTTTGAAAACATCCTGATGAAAAACTGTGTAATCACAAAAATGACAAAAGTAATCCAAGAGGATCTGCAAAAGCCATTATTTACACAGGAAAGGCTCAGCAGATGCTGACCTTCTCTTGTGTTCTTTCCTAGCCCAATGGCAGATAATCTGCACTGTAGTTATTAACGAAGACAGCCCTACAAGCCTGATACGGTTAAATGATTTAGCACCTCCAGGTAAAACTTTTATACTGCATCTTAATTTACTACCCACTAGCGACCCTTCCTTTTTTATCAGTTAGAACAGGATAGATTAGATCTTCCATGTAGATTTTATGTTTTGTCATCTAGGAGATTTACAATTTTAGTCGCACCTTCTGCATTCAATGAGGCAAAGCTATGTAATAGTTGTCCTCTTGCAATGCATGAAGCTGTAGAGCATTACACTGCTGAAAAGCATCGAGTGCCAGCAGATGCATCAACGAGAATGCAGTTCCAGTATATATATGGGATGTAGGAAACTGCAATGTAAAATTGCCTAAAACCAGAAAAGGAAATTATTTTCTTGGCATGTGACAGCTCCTGCAGTTTAGGTAGGAAGGGGGAGGTGGGGTTTGGTTTGTGTGGTTTGTTGCATTTTTTTGGTTCTTTTTTTAATAATAAAAACCTCATAACATCAAAGTCTGTTACTACTAGTTTGAGGCAAAGACTTGAACCTGTCTGTCTCCTATGTAAGTTAACTGCCTTAAGCATGAGGCATACCCCTTTTTTACCAGTCACTCTTGCTGAAGCTGGTTTTGAACACGCAGATAATCAACTTGGACACTGTGGAATTGTCCAGCAGAGCTACTTTATTCCTCGTTGGGTTTACCTACCCAGACATATACATGCATGAGCTATCTAGCACGCACAGAGCATTTCAGACCCAGGGCACAGGACCTGCAGACATCTGCAAGAATACTGACAGGGTTTTTAAATATCCACAAATCCCAGTCCATGAAAAAAAAAAAATATATATATATATTCCAATTCCAGCCAGAGAAAATTTCTGGATAGAAAAAGAAGATGCATCTGAGTAAGCCTTGATATATTAGCTTTAGTCACGGTGCTCATTTGGAACAACCAGCCTTATTAAAAATATTTTTTGTATTTCAAGCTGTCATGATTCAAAACAAACACCTTTTAGTAAGAAAATACCAATCAGTTAGATATTAAATACTGTTCTATAGAATCCAGTCATAGCGCTCAGTGCTTCAACTCAAACAGGAACAGCAGTTGCCGAGTATCTCACATGTTTTGGTTCACAACAGCACCTGAAATAAAATGTTGCAGAAACATTCTACCTTCAGGAACAAAACCCCTAGATTTATGCATAAAAACCTCTATTACCAATAATAAAAATGGTTGGGTTAAGATACATACTGTATCTCCTTAAGTAGATACTTTTGAAAAAAAACGGGCTAATACAGACTATGATTCATTTGCATATATAGTGACCATAACAACAGCTTTAATATACACTAAAGTACAAACCACATGAATCTTTTTATCTGAAGATAACTTGCATGTGCAAGTGCATTATTTCCTCTGTGGCCTTGTGTTTGTGAAAATGCCCAAAGCTCAGTATTTGACCAGCTAATTTCCACATCTTCCCCAAAAGTGTTAATGAAAGCATTAGACCATGCTTTTTTTTTGTTTTGCATTGCAGTGCCAACACTTTCTGTATAAGGGATGAAAAACATGACAACAGACAGCTGTAATGGGATGGACAGGTGTCTGAGTACAGATAATATCCTCACTGCTTACTAAGCCACATCTGAGCTTCCTAGAAATGAAAAGGTAAAGAGAACAACTAAGCAGTTGTAATTTAGGATGACAGAACTTTGCTTAATGAGAAATCTCGATTCCACATTTAAACAAAATAAGCTAGATTATGAGCAGTAGGGCAGTCTGGTGTGGAATATGTGCTATTAATCACACATCATATAAACTCTAAAAAAAAAAAAGAAATCACTATTCACCATCAAGTTTATCAGAAATTTAATCAAATAAAGAGCAAATATGTAGCTTAAAAATGTGTTACATGAAACACTAAGTATAGTATCTGAGGCATCAACTATTATATATGCATATAAAATATGATACATTAAGAGCACATCTTTCAAGAACATAGATACGATACATCAAAGTGAGATTCTACATCCACAAAGTAATGGTAAGAGAAGTATCTCATAAGTTATGAAAGAAACCCCCTTTCTCAAAACCAGGCAAAATTGAGAGTACCTTAAGAGTCACCCCACTTATTACCCAATTATTTAAAATCAGAAGCATAGCATTTGTATTTTATTTGGAAGACCAATACCATTCTGAATAAGACCTCATGATCTGATTTTAGAGTTACGCTTTTGTTTTGATGGTTATGTTTCTTGAAATTATTGTCAGCGCCCCAAATGCTGTAGGGGGAGTAATGATTTTTATTTGGTTTCAGTCAGAAGTGAGATTTGTGTACATCATTCCCCTGACTAGACAGAAATAAATTAACCTATCGCAGTATTTGGGAGTCTATAAAACAAGCTTCCGTAAAACTGCTGATTCCCCACGTAAACATCGGGTACGTCTGTCCCAAAGAAAAGCGTGTTATGGAAATACCTGAGTCAGCTAGCTCTGCGACTAGAGGCAGTGCAATCCCATCAGAAAGCAGAAGACGCAGCCATGCTGCTGTCAGCCCCGCATCACTCGGGGTCTGCTCTTTGCTCGCTTGGATCGTCACTGCCGTTCCCCCAGCCCCCTCCAACCCCGGGCACTGACATGGTACCGACAGCACTCACCCCTCCATTGGTGTCACATTAGAGCTACAGTCACAGCCACAAAATTCATTGTTCTTAACTCATTATAAATATTGCTGCTCTGTGGCTGTTTTATTGTGTTTTTAAGTTAAGATTTGGATTAATCAATAATTCTTGTTTAGAAATAAGCATCTTCATACTCTTGTCTCACAATCATTTTAAGTGTTCAAGTTGTAGCCTCACAGATTGCAGAAGTGCTGTGGGAACCAAATCTGTGAGGAGGGCGAGGAGCTCTAACTCTAGAAGCATGAATTTATTTGAAAAACAAGGCCCTGAAAGACCCACGTTTTCAAAATCCCACCTTACTAAACTGCTTCCTCTGCCTTCATCCCTACAACTTACCAAAACTCCCTTTATCCTCAGTTTTCATACAAGCTCTGACTGCCAAGGAACCTTCTTGGTTCTTTCTGCATAACTGAGGACTTCAATTGTTAATTTACACTGGAGCACATGCATCAGCTTCCTCAAGTAAGGCTAACTTTAATTCCCACTGATGGAAAACACACACATATATAGATGCAGACATAAATGCTAAAGGTACTGCTCAAACCAGTCTCTTGATACAACTGGAGGATCATTTTCAATAATGGTTCTGAGTAAGTCAGAAAAAAAAAAAATCTATCACATGAATTAACTATGACCCTGGGCAAATATCCACTCCATTCTCCTATTTTCCACAATATTATCCTACTATAACACTGTACCTCACCATGAGCAACATGCAGCAAACTATCCCTTGATAGTACCCCCGTTATTCTAATCTAGCTTTATTCTATTACATAGAGCCACTTTTATATTAAAACCTACTTCTAAGAGAACTTAGTGATTGAATGAGATAGGCACCTTTTTAATATGGAAATCCTTATCGCAATTCTGTATCCATGCAATTGTAATAACATGGCAAATGCCAGTGGATGCACACCATCCTATGCCACCTATTTGCAGAACCAGAAGGGCTGTGTCTAAAGAGTGAGAAACAGCTTAATATATCTTTATTGATTTTTTTTTTTTTTTTTTTTTGCCTCCTCACTGAGACTCTCAACTCAGATGCCGGAGGTTATGCTGCTTTTTCTTCCCTGAGTATCTATTAAGGACCAAACTAAAGTCCTTGGCTTATTGTATAAATACCATGGCAATGGTGTGTTTCGGTTATTATCAGATCTCAAGTGAGGGGAAAAAGCTCTAAATTCCCTTGCCAATTGCCAGACATATCAAGGACCCTTTTCATACATCGATTTTTTGGTGTTATTTACTTTACAATAGTAGGAATATCCCTTTGCATGTTCCAGATATAAGAAAGCTAAAGTAGTAATCTATATAAGCGTAAGATAGGATATTGAACTAGATTCCCTGAAGCAGAAGTCACTGGCATAGAGGTAATATTTCAGGAGGATGGAATTGATTTCTGACCCAGTATTTCAGCATCCTGCATTCATGAGCTCATATTGGATGAAAACAAGTCGATACAAGAGGCACATGAGATTTAAAAGACTATGAAGTACAGTAGGTTAACAATGGATAATTTACACATGATGCTTAATAAGCAACTGTGGAAAAGCTAGCTTTTTTTTTTTTGCCTCCACCCAGTGTAATTTTTCTTTTTCTTTACAGTTACAAAGTAAAGTTTATAGGGTGATCTTGTTAAACCTAAGCCAAGCCATTAGCCTATACTCATGCAAACCCTTTTGGTTTTAATGTGACAGTAGGCTACCCAGCAGGACAGTGTATTTCTTCTTGCAAATGCATCTCATTAGCCAGCACCAGCAGCAACTAAGGGGTACTCAAATGAAAATCTGTACGGCTTGCTTTTGCCCATTGCTGCAGTGTGGGGCAGTCCAAGAGCTTCTTCCTCTGGGAGGGATGTACCTCCTTCATACACCCATTTAACGAACAGACAGCTTCCCCCTTGCTCAAAAGTTGTTGGGATGCTCTGCGCCAAATTGTTTCCTTGAACTGAACAACATGGTTTAGTATTAAAGAATACACACTAAAGAAAAACATTACTACAAGACCATTTTATTACTTTCTGGGGCATTCAAGCCCGCTTCCATTTCTGGTTCTCCCTCTGTAAATCTTGATCAACAACAATCTTTTCAATTTTATCTCAGTCTCTCAGGATTTCAATCCAAGGAAAAGAGCAGAATTTGGCCTTGCTCCAATTTGTCAAAATAATCAAAAAGGCTTTTCTCTCTTAAAAACCTAAGTAATAGGACTGTTCTGAATAACCTCAGTTAATATTCAGCACTAGCAGATTACTTGAAGTCACATACCCAATCTTACATAAAAACCTTCATTTTACCTCTTTAAGTAACCCTAACTACTAACAGTGTCAGGTTAAAATATGAGACAAATTAACCCTCATTAAGAAAATGCACCTGCAACGCAGCCTACCAACTGTGAAAAAGCAACTGTTCACTAGATTTGCATTTGTATTGTCTTCACCCCTCATTACACAGCCCTGCTGAATTTTGCTGATCAGTCACTGGCTGCTGTATCTTCAGCAAGAAGCATCTCTTTGGAATCACGACAATTTTGCAAAATCAAATTATTTACTCAAAAAAAGTTAGCAGGCCTTTTTAAAGAAATCATCACCCCTTCACCACTCACCCAAAAAAGAAAACCTTATGTAAGAAGTCTGGTTAGCTACAATGAATATTTTAAGTTACAAAAATAACTTTTTAGAGTTTTATTAGGGTTTATTTTTGAGTGAGGAGAACCAAAAATGCATAAAATACTAGATGAGAGTATGATTGCAACTTGACATAAAGTGCTATAAAAGTAAACAAGTCACAAATCCGAGACCTAATCCTGACAGAAATGTTTTCAAGCAGCTTTCAAAGACAGATACAGAAGTTTTTGTTGAATTAAACATTGCCCTGCACAGCATTCACTTTCATCAGTTTCTAAGGCATAAATGTACAAATACAGTAGTAAAAACAAATGTGAAATGGCCTAAGCCTTGCTTCTCGTTTAAATTGTGCAGTAAGCAGCATAACTAAAAGGACACTAGATCATTTACGCACTTATAACTATATAATCTAAATTATATTAACTTACCTGTAATACATTTAAACTAAACTAACACAAAGAGATGCTGTATTTGTTTTCACCACACTTTGTTACATGGGGACCACTAAGTTTTAATTAATGGTTCAAGAATACAGAATCAGGACCAGACCTAGTAGCCAAGAAACATGGATATCACACAACATCGTGTACATGTATTGCTTGCATACATGTACATACATATTGCATACAATGCACGTACATCATGTATTGCTTGCATACTTCAGTTTTCAACTTCATATTTAATTCAGAACTTTCAAAACATTTTTTGTGCATTCCTTCCCACCTCCAGCATGCTTTGCAACATTTGGATGCCATTAGGATGAAGTCCTTTACAACCAGGGTGGTGAAACACTGGAACAGGTTGCCCAGAGAAGTGGTTGATGCCCATCCCTGGAGACATTCAAGGCCAGGCTTGATGAGGCTCTGAGCAACCTGATCTAGGTGAAGATGTCCCTGCTTACTGCAGGGGGGTTGGACTAGATGACCATTAAAGGTCCCTTCCAACCCAACACATTCTAGGATTTGCTTGTAGTTAAAATGTTAAGTTCATCCACTGCAAGGACTTGCAAATAAGACACCTGCGTTACTTTAAGTTTGCCAACTCTTTCAGCACAAAAAAGTGATTATTTGGTGAACAAATGGTCACCAACATTTGAAACAACACCAACAAAAACTTGCAGCCAGGTCTGAAGTTCTGAAGCCATACGGAGAACCCATTTCAGAACAGGTGAGAGGGAGATGAAAGGAAGTGGAGGCTTAGCTATGATGACCACTTCTCCCAGTCTAAGTCAAGGAACAGGCACACATTAAATTCTACAGCTGGACAGCTATGCATACCTGGCTCATAGCACTTCCATTCCATCATTGCTAAATACCCAGCCAAAAATCAGCATACTTCAGCCAAATTCACACAGAGAGCACTGCTCAGTTGTACTAATTCTTCACAAGAGTCTCATTGCTTAAATCAGAGCCATCCCACTTAACTTGTCAACCAGATGAGAGCCACTCAGCTTTTCTTTTTGTGGTCCTCTGTATAACTGGCATTAGGCTACTAGCTGGAGAGATTTTGGCATAGACCCTTATAGAGACATGGCTCACGAGCATCACCATCACATTCTCTGTTGGCCGCCCATCACAAAGGTCTGCTACAACACTTGGCTTCACAAAACCAGAGTTCTGAAGCCACTTCTGGATCTAAGCCCTCCCCTAATGTTGTCTAATGTCTAATTTTGTGATTGAGTGAGGACTTTCCAAAAGCTTGATTTAGAAAGAACAGAAAGTTATCAGTTTTGCATAAGAATGATTACAGTGGGTCAGACAGAAATCCATTGAGAGCAATACCCTCTACATCAGTTGCCATTAATAGACATCACGGAAGATAAAAGTGTACAGTGTCTGTAGTGATATTTCTGTTTGCCAGAAACCACAGACTCAATCTCTTTGTACCTCACAGCCTACCATGGACTTTTGTTCCGTGCTTTCCACACATCATACAAAAGGTGAAGTTAGCTTTTGGACAGACTACTAAACATCTACATTGATCTGCAAGCACACATACCCACATGCATCTTCAAACACAACACAGAGCCTCCTTCACTGACGACTACTACAGGAAAGATAATGCCTCACAGACCTCATCTGATTTCTTTGTGTTCATTTTTTCCCTGCAACTCATAGCATAATTAAACTGAAAGATTTAATACTCATGGATCGTTGTCTGGAAGCTGGGGTGTGTGTGTGTGTAGAAGTCATTGGTCTTTGATTTTCAACCTATTCAACAAACCCTGCTCACCCTAAGTACATCCATCAATTGAATGGTTAAGTTATATATTATCCAAGACAGACAAAGGAAAATTCTTATATAATTCTCCATCAAGAAGTGCTATGTCTTCTGCAGTCTTTAGATATATTATTCATGTACATCTTATATGGCAGAGTCACAGAGATAGTGTTCCAGGCATGAAAAATATATCACTGCTTATATGGTATATCTGTGCTGAAATCAAAGGTGAATTACTTTTATTTAAACACAAGATATTATACATAGACATTTTATACCTCTGTAGCTTTGTATTACATTCACATAGCCAAAAACCAGTAGGACTGCTGTTGCCATGTGTTAGTCTGTTCCAAAGAACTTCCAGTTGATCTACAGCATCTTATTTGGAAAAATTTCAGTCTTGATGTAAAACCTTCAAGTGACCACATCACCTGATTGTTTTGTTGTTTAAGTATCTGCATTAGTATAAATCTGTTTCCCCACATGATCAACAGTTTTAGAGGCATACCAGTACAGACTGAAGAGAAGCTACCACTTCCTCCCCCCCCCAACACAAATGCACTCTTTTGAATGAGCTGCAAATGTATTTTCCTGTTTCTAGAAGTCTGTAATTCTCACCAGACATTTGCAGCTCCGTACTTTGCATTTCCATGACTCTGCCCTTCTTAGACCAGCAATTATCATGTAATTTCCTCCACACTTTTCTGCAGAACAGTTATTTACAAAAGTCAGGTGCCACCATGAATCGTAACAGCTTGCACTTCAAACATGAAGTGAACTATCTTGGTACTACTTCTTGCAACAGAAATACAGACTAGACCGTACTTACGAAAGAAAATATGACTCACACTTTAGTGCTTTAGTTCAGCCTATTTGCTGTGCTGCTCACCTTTATCAGTCCTCCTTGGATAAGGTCACATACTAATTTTACAAATGCATTGATGTTACTCATGTTACTTCAGGGCCTACCTGAGTCCCTTTGACCTCAGTGCCTTCAGAGGTGGCATCAGACTACGCCTCTCTAGCTGAGCTGTATGAATCTAAAGACTATAATGGTGAAAATAATGTACCTAAGAATGCAGTAATCTCTTTTTCCTTGGCAGTCTTGAATTCGAGGCTGGTTATTTTTCTAAAATGGTATGTCAGAGCCCAAACAGAAGTTTTTGGCTTAGAGATTGATGGGCAAGAGTCCATTGGCTGTGTTGCACAGGAAGTCAGACTAAGTGACAAATGGCTCTTCATAAAAACTCTGATTAGGGATACCATTAAGTCCTAACCATTATACCCCATGAAGCAGAGAGGCCGTGGACAGCGCATGCAATCTACATTAAGAATATTGCAGTTAAAAGCTGGTATTAAAAAAAAAAACAAACCCCAAAACAACAAATCTTTCCCATATCAATCAGTGAACAAAATCTAACAGCAGAAGTCACACATATGTGGTTGTCTCTGCCAAAATGAAGGTCCTGTAAAGGCTGCCACAGAGCAAAAGGGTAAGAAGCAAGACATTCAAAGACAATGACAAAGACGTAAACAGGTAAATACTCACAGACTTCTGAACTGACACAAAGAGGAGTCTATACACGTTCTTTATAAAAAAAAAATCAATTGAACTATCAAGAAAATTAAATGAGGTCAGCCAAGTACCTTAGTACAAGAGAAATCCACAGTTAACGGAGGGTAAGTACTGTGATGTTATGTCTCAGAGGACATTGATTGTTCAAAGTACTCTGACTTCTATCCAAGATCCTGAGGAGCTCTGTAAGCAGTAACACACACTACAGCTAAGTACCTGCTGATGGGCAGGTAGACACGTCTCACTCTACACATCCTCTTTACAAAATGCTGTACTAGTGATCTCAGCTCAATAACTCTACTCTGGCAGCACCTTTGGCAAGCAGCCCAGCAAAAAGTGGGAAAGAACTGGGGAAAAATGTTAACAGAAACACAGAGCTATAAAACTATTCATCTAGTTCTCCAAACTGCCATGGTGACCTTCTGCATGTGCATAGTTTGAATGTTTCCATTTCCCTACCAAAAAACCCTGACAAAGAAAAGCTGTTCTTTTGCAGGAGCCCAAGTGTCTGGTATATTTTTGGTTTATTCTGGAACTAATGTCCTTTTTTTTTTTTCTAGTTGCCTCAGAACAGGTTGTGGCTAGAATCTAGAAAAGGGACAAAAGGAGTAAGTGTTTATTTATTTGTTATAACTTGAAAAAGTAAAACTAGGAAAAGGAAACCTGGATAATGTAATTCATGTTATCATTTCCAATGAAAACAGTAAAACAACAATTTGATCATCTTCTACAATTCATTTCTTTCTCTGCACAAGCAAAGCAGCTCTGCTGAGCTCGATGTGAAGTACAAAGTTAGATGTTCTTGCCTTTTCGACCTTTCTGCCTTTTGAGGGATTGCCAACAGGAAACTCATCCATGGCAATCCTGCTATACTGATCACATCCGAAGGAAGAGACAAAAATTTGATACAGTTGTGAGATACTTCCTGAACTTTACTGATTAGCTTTTTCCAGAGAGCACAACAATGCTATTAATTTCAAATAGCCAATGACGAAATAAAGCTTGTAGGTTATAAGGGCTCCGAAGCGACCATAGAGTAAGATGATTATGTAAGAAATATAAGATTAAAGATGCTTAATTACATTGGCTCCATTCCTACAGCCTACTTTGCCAAAAGGGAAATAAATCACCTGAAAGGTACAAAAACACTATTAAGATGCAGAACCACTACTCCATGACTGAAACTCAGACCTTTTTCTACCTTACCTCATCATCAATGACATTCCTAGAGACAGCTACAATGTGACTCTACTGAGGCAAAGTTTCTTCAACACCAGTGTGTATTCCAACATGGATGAATTTGTTAAATAGCAACGGAGTTATCAATAGCACCACAGTACTTAGCTACAGATCACTTTTTCCCCCAATACCTTACTGCTTAGAGTACCAGTGAAATTCAATAGAAGTTAGGGATTTTATTATCTCAAGCAATTTTAAGAATATCAGTCTTCATTCTGCCTGTATTCTTAACATGACCATAGAAGGGAAGAGGTCTTCACTGACAATGCTGTCCAGATTTCAAGCATTCTACAGCATTTAATAAAGGAGGTTTGAGTTGACATTCTTAAAAATAATAGCCTTCAAAATAAAATTTCAGTAGGTGTTTAAACTCTTTTTCAGAAATTATTTGGCAGTTAAAAGCCTAAATCTAAAAGTCAGTGTAAAATAAGTACTATTGAATATTTCATCCATAGGTTGGTAACATCCAAGGTTGTCTTTCGAATAGAAGCAACTTTGACTTCATACTTGAAGGCTGAAGATATTTAGTAAATACCCTTCACTCAATATATTACTGAAATTAATAAAAATATACTAAAAACCATGGATTTAGTTAATGTGATCAGAAAGGAAATTGTGCAAGCCAACACACACTATCAGACACTGAATATTTCAGTGTTCACATGACCTTGTGTGCTGCTTCTGTGCTAATTGGCCTTCCTCTCAGTATAGAGATTGCTTATAGCAATAGACGCTTTTAGCAAATTCCAAGCTACAATTTGCAGACATAACTGCAGGACAGTAAAGTGATAACAAAGAACAAATTAAATAAAACATGCTAATAAGTCTCTTGCAGAGTAAAGCTCTGCCCAGCATTAACTAACAGCAGCAAGAACTGTTATCTCAGACACCTATAGGATGCCTTTATGTGTAATTATGCATTCATCAGTGCCAGGGGTAACAGAACGCAGACCCTCAAAGCTTGCAAGTGCCACACAAAGCATAGAATTATTATTACCAGGCTTCATAAACCTGCTAAATGTGACAGTTTGTCTCCCTCTAAACTCCATATATTTCCTCCTTTTTTTTTTTCCTCTCTTTTGTTTGGTTTTACCCATCACTAGTATTATGCCTCCTCATCATGCCCAACAGACCCTTAAACAAACTCTTAGCTTCCAAGAGTCACATTTCTAACACTAGATTCAACCATTTCAGTTAGCGTTTGGTTAAGGATTTGCCCCTAACCACAAAGAGTTGAACACCATGTTTTGTTCTCACCTCTTTAGCTGGTATTAAGGAACAATTAACAGAACAATCATGAGAACATGAAGCACTAAAAGAGCAGGAAATGTAGCCAGTGACAGCAACAGGAAAACGGACAAGTATAGACTGTTAGATACCGACATACTGAGCCTGTTATCTGTACAGTAAAAGGCAAGTGTCCTTGCAGGATGAACGAGCGGACCTGAACTAGGCAGGTAGCCCACAGGCTGATAAACCTAGAGGGGTGCAGGCTTCAGCTGCTCAAGTGTCCTAAGTGCTGAAAAGGCTCGTGCAGGGAACGTAGAGACATTATCAGCAGCTCTACAGAACGTTAAGTGAAACAGATCTAGAAAGAAAATATTTTTAATTATGAATGAAAATTCAGATTGCATCATTTATGGTTTTGTGTCACACTACTTTTTACTCTTCTTGGATACCCTTCCTCGCCTATGATTTTATAGATACTCCCAAATAGTCCCCCCCAGTTAGGTAGCTCTTAACAGAAAGAACGGTACTCAATTTTGAAATTCTGATACTTTTTTGCAAGTTCACACTTGTGCACAAGCTTAAACTCATTCCTATTTGGCAAAATATTTAAGCATTAAGCAGACCTTGATGTTGCTTGTTATCCAAGTTGTCTTAACACATGCTTAACATTCTTGAATCTCATTCACAACACTGTCCCAATTCTGCTAAATTTTTCAAGGCCCAAATTAATTTTAAGTCATCCCTACTTTATCTTACTGCCATTAAGAGACCGAGTACACTGTACAGTATACAATCCTGTCCAAATACCAAGTAATTCCACTAATTTAATACTTTTTAAAACTGAAAAGATCCAGCACAATCTCCTTCTAGAAGAGTCAAAATTACAGTATTCATGAACCTTTAAAAAAACAGTTTGAATTTCATTAGAAAAGGACCATTGCAATGTTGGCTTTAAATCCCTGCCCTTCTTCTGAAAGTCTCTATTCCTCCCTTCCAAAAATTTATCATTTAGTCAGCAATTTAATTAATGTCAGATAAGGCTGATAAAACAAAAGAATACAGTGCCTACTTAATACTGTAACCAAGAAAGTCACCCTGCCATTAACAAAAGAAAAAAGACACTTTGGGCAATTCATCCACCCTGTAGCACTATAATATGAAGCAATAGCACAGTAATATAACTAAGCATTATCTCATACCAAACAGAAGAATCTTTCAGAAATTCTTACAAGAAGAATGGCGTTTAACTATCAATTTTCATAATATGAACTGAAAACGGTCAGGCCTCAAACACTATAAATGCTTTCGAAGTAGCATCTTTCTGCAGACATGACATCACGAGATTGGCATTCTTTATCTCCAGGGGCTCACGCAGACCATCCTGATGCATCAAGTCTTTACTCCTGCCAGCAGTCCCATCTGGGAGCCTCATGATGCCACCTGTCCACCTGCGTAGTGGAAGGCTCATCTACTGCCAGAGCAGTTGATATGGGGCAGCACTGGTTTCCATCACAGGAACATGGGGGAAGGGAAGATCTGGGCAATGGGTGACATGCTTCCTGCTAAACCTGCTGCAGTTCATTTGCAGCTTTCCGTATCAAGAGTTTGAAGAGCACTTAAGAGGTGCCTCAGTTTTTGCAGGTGGCATTGGAGAAGCACCCATCAAGTGAGTGACTGAAGATCCTCTTTCCAGAAGGATTTAAAACCTGTCAACTTGGAAGTAGCAATAAGAAATTCAGAGCAAGAGCCACTTTGCTGGAAGCTTCCATAGAAAAGACAAAATGAAAAATAAAACCTATAGGGGAACCTGTAACAGAAGTAAAACCCCAATACGTATGTTTTAACTGTAAAAAAAAAATAAAACCCAGAAAGTTTCCAATGCTTATAGACTACAAACAGAAACTAGCAAGATGAACACTACTTAACACAGAAGTACTATTTTCTGTCTTTTGAGTAACATCAAAACTGCAATAAAGAATACAACTTTAGCATTACAATTTCTGTAGAAGCACTGAATTCTCCTGCTATGTATGAGCAGATAGAACACTCCAGCCTCTTTATTCAAAAAGTTGTGTACCCGGGAACCACCTTTCAGAGAGGTGGTTCCCTCTCAGCAGAGACGGCGCCAAAAAGTGAACCTGAAAACTTTTAAAAGAAAAAGAATCATAGAACGGTTTAGGTTGGAAGAGACCTTAAAGATCACCTAGTTCCAACCCTCCTACCACAGGCAGGGACACCTCCCACTAGACCAGGTTACCCAAAGCCCCATCCAACCTGGCCTTGAACACCTCCAGGGATGGGGCAGCCACAGCTTCTCTGGGCAACCTGGGCCAGGGGCTCACCACCCTCAGCGTGAATACCACTATTAGAGAAGGTCAAAAAGAAGTACTTACGAATAGGCTACTAAGACAATAGGTTTTGCCTTCCATTTCAGAAGCATGAAGGGTTTTTTCCTTGCATTCATTAAAGACAACATTACCAAGTACATTTTGGCACACAGTAGAAATAATCCAGCTGCTTTTCATCTATTCAAAAGGTAAAAGCCTAATAACATACAGCGATAACACAGGAAAGTGGTATTGACTGATGGCACAATATACTAAATACAGAAAATGCCCTCATTTGGCTATATTCCATTCCTCTGATACAAAAAGTGAAGAGAGCACCAAGGCAAAGGAATCACGGAGGACAGAGGAAGTAAGACCCATTACTGTTTTTTCTGCTTCTTTACTGTGTAGTATGTACGATGACAAATACCATTATTTCTGTATGTACCAGGATTCATCCAAAATTTTTTTCCTACAGACCTCTTCAGCACAAGTTTTCCCTCCCCTCATTCCCCACTCATCCTACTTCTCTTGCTCTTCAATAGCTTCTTTAGAAGCCCTAGTTGCTCTCATTTTTCCATTTTTAAGGAAAGTTTGTCAAGTACAAAGTAGTCACAAGAGAGGTGGTGTGTGGATTTTGTAACTTGGAGGGAAAAAAAAATTCCCAGGGCAAAATTTAAGGAACTCCAAACTCAGTTTTTCTAGAGAGTTCAACTTCTCATAAAGGCATCACCAAATAACGTAGTTAGTGTTGAGAACATCAGTGTTGCAGTGGGATATAGTGGCTGCTGGACATTGAAAGTGAACCTATGTTCTTCTATATCCAAAAAGACTAGGTTTCCTTCATTATTTTAAATACAGGGAAATGAGTGTCATCCATTGTTTACTCTAAAAACCACTTTTAGACTTTGGAATGGGTGAAACTCCACAGCATTTTCTTTAGACTTAAGTTATTGCTCTTTAAAAGGAAATTCAATACAAGCACAGATACCTTATTACTTGTGAATCAGTCCTATATAAATATTAGACCATAAATTAGACTGTTTGAAAGTAATTCCTCTGCTTCCTAAGGTCTACTGAAAAATAAATTATAATAAAATAGCACTCTGCCACAGCATAAAAGCCTTCATATTTTACCAGAGCTGAGATAATGAAAGATTCAGATGCTTTAAATTCTCCTTGAGATCAAAACCTTGAGAAATCCATATATAGACCTACACACAAACTCCTTTATGTACTGATGGCAGCCCTGCTGCCTTCAGAGCACTATTTTACTGAGTTCAGTTTAGTACTCAAAAGGCTCCTAGGAGAGGACAGACCCTTTCTCCCCAGCTCCTATTATTTTCAGGTAGGTCCTAACTTTAGAAGTCGGAAAAGTTGTGACAAGTTCTAAAGTAGTCAGAATAGATCCAGGCCCTTATTATTTTAGATGTGTCACTTAAGTACTGAAGCATTGGTGACAGATGGAACAAGCTGCATCAAGAGAGTAGCGACTGAACTGCCAGTCTCCAGAGGGGTATTTAGGTACAGACAGGCACAGATGTAGCAGGAGACTTCAAGTACCATTTGCACCATAGCATGAATCTTCGGCTTGTAATGGATCATAACAGACATGACACTTGGCATCATACCGTTCTCCAAAGACCTAGGTGTTCTTTCACACAAAGCGCTATAAATCTCCAGTAAGGGAAAGAACATATTTAATAATTAAACTCCACTGGGATTTTAACATCGGCCACTAGCAAACACTGCAAAGTGTTAAAGATTGATCAACAAAACAGCCTTGTTGACAGGTGGATTTGCCCTAGTGATAGCTCGAGCAGAGATGCCTGTGTAACTCAGCATAAGATTTTAACAAAGAAATTCACTTTAGGCATGGACAAGTTCTGCAGTGGTAACAATCAAAAATATGTAGCTGTACCTATACCTCCCCTATACCACTACCAATGAAGGAGAAACCACTTGTTTCACTCCTTTTTAAACACAAATACATAACTTTTCTTACATGCAATCATTACTTCATAGATATATCTATCACATGTAGCTAAACCAAATCATGACCTAGCTCTAATCTCACCAAATGTTTTCTACACAGCCTGGTGCTAAATGATATGACATTCTAACTAAAGCTCCTTCAGGGATAGCTTCTATGGCACTAAAACATCCAGCTGGTAGAAAGGGACAAGGCTAGTTACAACTGAACTTGTATATCCAGCATTCATACCACATACATACACTGAGAGCCTGAGTTTCCCTATAAGCACTGAGTAAGGCCAGACATTGAGTCATCAGTGACAGAAGTTACAGGCCATCACAAATCAGTGTGCAGGATTATTTTCCCACCCATAATCCATGCAGAACTCTACTCATTTTACATGCATCTCCTTTATCTACACAAGAAAATAATCCTTTCAAAATTTAAATAAGGATTCCTACAATGTCTTCCAAGAACTCTCCATGAACGAACATAAACTGTGATGATCTCTATTTATTTCTACTTGAAACTGCATACTTTAGTTATACAGATACTGAATTTGATCTAATGGTGTCCTCTTAAAAGAGCTAAAGCCTGAGAAGGTAGTTAAAACCACCCCTTTATAGCTCCCCTCAAGCCACTGCCAGTTATTTTAATCACAGTTAATGGTATCTGACACAGGAGATTTTATTTTTTTTTTTTTATAATGTGCTGTCACCAAGATTAGAAATGTAGCAGCAATTTTATATTCTTATTTAGGCAATAGAGAAAAACAATATGCAAATAAATTGTTTAAAGTGGCAGTCTGCATAACGCCCAACTTCAGAGAAGACCTCTCTCATAACAAATATCAAACAGAATTACTACCTTTGTCCAGCTCAATGAAAAAATACCATTTCTAAATTAAGCTATATGTGTTCTGTACTAACAGCCTGGGTGCCTTGTTTCGGGATTACAGACGTAACAGTTAAAGTCAGGCACTGGAGCATCTGTGTGCCTGCGTTCTGAATAAAACCATTGTCTTAGAGGAGGGAGAAGCTTTAATACATTTTTGTACTTAATCCATGCATTCTGAAAAAAAAGCAGGCTGATTCACATGGGAATTCCTGTATATTAAAAAGCTAAATACTCTAAATACTCCCTCCCCACACTTTTTCTGTTTGTGTTTTGGTTGGTTTTGTGGGCTCTTTTTTTTGTTTTTTTAAGACCCCCTCTTCTACTGGACTACTTTCAGAGAACTACTTTTATTTCTCTGGACTGCCAACGCAGATTCCTGGGCAATGATCACTTTTACTGTTACCAACTGTCAGTCTCATCCTGTCATCTCACACTGATAAAAAAATTCAGAGTGATTAGTATACCTAGATATGAGGGGAATATAGGGCATAACTTCTCAGATCCTGCTGTGATAAGGTATGTCATATGCTAACAACTGAACACATGTTTACTAATAATCTGCCTCGCTTAAACAGTGGCAGCATCAGTACTGGCCTTGCAGCAACAACACTGTACTCCTCAATCTGCTTGGTCCATGATTATGCTGAAGTTCTCTTACAAAAATGTCACTAATTTCCAGCAAAGTTACTCTCGTTAACAAAGGTAAGAACACGCAGATATTTGCAGCATCTGGACAGTAGGCTAAACTCATGGGATAGGGGCTGATTTTTTTTTAATTAAGTGTATCAACAGTTCAATGAAGCCTCAATTAAGGTCTCTAGAGGTTACAACCATCCAAGTAATAGTTCATAATTTTGATTTACAAGAACACACATGCTTAGTATTGCAAAAGGTCTTGAGCTGCTCTTACTCACTGAATGCTAGTCTGTGCACTCTACAGACTGTGGCAATATTCAAATCAAGTTTCAGGTGAATGAATTATCACACAGTAGCATATCAGACAATTTTCCCCACCTTCTCCCACACTCCATTCTCCATTTACTAGAAGTCAATGAAACTGCCTCTGGAGCTGAGCCCTACTGTTCAAGCCTGAAATAAAACCAGACAGAGTACATGGTAAATTCTAGACAAACGCAATCCATTTTCACTAAAGTTACAAACCTCAAGCCATCATCTCTCTGGATTATGAATTTTTGAGTAAACTACACTCAAGTATCAAAGAAGCGTGGATTAAAGCTGTCCTGAAATTCCAGTGCTAGGTATGACTTCAAGTGTTTTGGGTAGAAGGCACAGAACTAAATCAGAAACCATATACCTTTTTGATCTAGCAATTTTCACCAAGTTTTAGTTTGTATAAAACCTTAGCCAAAAATCAAAGTCTAGAACTATCTCACTGAAACCAGGGAAACACCCTTCCACAGATCAAGCAGACATCTGAAAACCTGCTTCCGCAAAACCCCATTAACCATATTAGGGTAGAAAATAACAGACCCTTGTTGGGTAAATTGCTGCTGACAGTTGGAGCTTTTCCAACTAAAATGTCTTATAAGCAATTGGGACATGTCAAATGAGGAGGATATTGGAAATCCTGCTCTGAAACAGCTGTTATTTCTCATGTTATCACCCACTTGGGAACTCATGTCCTTGCACAAAACAGATTTTGCATGAGTAAGCCATGTCCCTGGGTCTGGAGCACTCAGAACTGCTGAAAGTGGCTCACAATCTAGGCTCAGATGTGCCCCATTTGGCTTCCCCCTAAAAGAACCCATGCCAGCCAAGGCTGTGGCATGAAGCTGCCCACAGCCTGACATCAAATACACTGTAATGATTTATGATGAACCCGTGAAGGGCTAAGCTCCTCTATTCCATCCCTCACCATTGCTTTCGTGCACAATGGAATTTGGATAACAGGACAAAGAGCAGCCTTTGGGAAGCAGACAGGATTTTATCCTTCCTGAGGAAGCAATCACTATGAATACTGGCTTGTTCTTACCTCCATCATCCTGTAACCAGCTTTCAAAATAAAGTATGAAGTTTCCTGTGGATGCTTGCATATTTTATATTTTGTCCTTTCTGTGGCTGAGTTAATTTTTCCCCCCTGCTTTCCTGGGTTAGTGGCCTAGGAAACTGTATATTTAGCTTTTCTTATTATAGAGGCACAATGGAATGGAAGTCTGTTTCCCTCTCACCCACAGCTTAAACACAATTAACTTTTCATTTGATGCATTCTTCCTGTCTGCACTCATAATGGTCCCCCAGGAAATGAGAGCCAATAAGTCCTACACAAGAGTAGAAGAGCAGGGTACTGACCAAATATTGTCTAATACTATATTATAGGCCTATGGGAAAAAAGTTAATTAAAGACCACAGATATCCTTTGGGAAAATGTTTAATATATTAGCTCTTGCAGCAGACCAATACAATATAAACAAACCCCTCCTCTTTGGAAACTGAATATATCACACATTCAGGAAAAACAGCAAAATTCAATGCTGTTTTTATTGGTCATTGGCTACAAATATATCTAATAAGATACAAAAAGAACACTTTTAAAGAATATTAATTTCAACAAACATGATCTCTTCTGTGGACTATATATCACCTTCCTGAATTGGGAAGCACCTTTGTATAGTTCAGGTGCTGTCATAAGTTTTATGACAGTAATAACAATTAGTAAGCATTTCTACATAGTTCCTAACGCTCAGGAAGCGCAAGGACAGGCTCAAAGACAGACCCAGGCTTCCTAACACTCCTAGAGTGTCCAAGAAGCCTTGGCAGTCTGAATAGTTGTATCCAGAGACTAATTCCAGAGGGTCTCTCTCTCCCTGCCTAGATCTCCTCAGAGGGATGTACAACATTAATATTCTGCATGGTATTAATCTGGAAGGTCAAAGACTAAATGCTCCAATAGCCACACATTTTATGCAGAAGACAAGTAGAAGTTTATTGAATAGTTTACTCATTAGCATACATTTTTCAAAGGAACAAACCCAGTCTCTAAGGTAATATTAAGCAAGCCTCACGGCTAGGTTTTCTTTTACTTGTGTTATTAACTCCACTGAAGCAGATGCCAAATTTAAGCACCTGCAACAGGTTTACAGAAATGTTTGCATTTGAATGCAAATAGGAAGTTTGTTTGAAAATTAAGTGCAATTTTTCTGCAACGGGCTCCAATAGAAGCCCAACTAATCCAATACCAATCTCTCAACCACCTTCAATGGGCCATAGGCACATTGGTGCCCAGTTTCCTTGGACCTACCACTACCATCAGCAGGAAGATGGGTGTTCAGAATTGCTCCGGAAAAGCCTGTGCTTGCTTTGCTCTGAATTGATGGAACACATGAGAGGAAATCCCTAAGCATGCAGACTATGGCCAGCATGTTTGATGACATGAGAGAAATTATTTATTCCAAGCCACAAAGCAGGGATAATATGATGTGGTCTGAGACTCTGCCTGGTGGGATATAGTCCCTTACTTCCTCCACAGTCCCAGAGCATCCCAGGTATCACTGCGCACTGGGCCAGTAGCTATGTCTGACACAGGTCCCAACCAGGGGAGGGGGGAAAAAAAAAAAAAAAGAAAGAGAAAAAGACTACACAAAAGTCAGCAGCACAGCAGAGAACTGCAAGACTGGGATCTACAGCTATATGCATCTGCTTCTGGCCTTGTGGAGGGCACACAGCACGTGAGCGGTTCAAAGTGCTTACATTTCACCTAAGTTTCAAAATTCAAGGCAGAAACATTGATCTGGAAGCTAAACTCTGAAGCTGTGTATTCAGCTTAAGTGAAGGACAAATACAATTGGAAAATGGCTATATATAGACAGTTGGGCCATAGGCTTTGTTTAATTGACACTAACATTTTAAATTCATATGTACCATGCAGCTTGCCGCTGTTCTTACTTAATGAGAACACTGACACTTACTGGGTCTTGCCATCAAAATTAAGTTATGTGCACAGCATCCCCCTACCCACTCACACCTATACTTGTTTTCACCAATAGACCTTAGAACACTTTATTTGAATAGGTATTCTAGAGGAGGAAGAAGGACAACATGGCCCATCAGGCTACTGCCAAAGCTGTCACGCGTGCCCAAATCATAAGTCAGGGCTGCCTCCTGTAGGCAATGTTGCCTGCTCCAATAAAGAGGTCAGCCCCTGAATGGGGTACTCATAGGAACAACAGCAGCAACAGCCGGGTCCGCTCAAAGGAAGGTCCTCCTTGATATTTGTTTTGGGAGCTTTATTTTGATATTTTTTATTTTTTTTTTTTAAACAAAACTACCCCCACACAAACTCTTTATAATCATACATATGTTCCTTTACTGGTTCTTCAAAAAAGCATACAACTGCAACTGGGCCACCCACAAATTGAAACAAGAGTAATTTGTTTCGCAAGGTTTCTTGGAGGGATACACAGAAAGGAAGGCACAGCCTCTGTGCTAAAAATAAGTGTGTATATTCACTATGTTTAAAATTTTAACTTTAACGTTTAGCTATAAGCTCCTATCTGAATAGAGCTATTCTAGCTACGATTTATCCGGCAACATAGTGCTATTTACCTTTGTAATTACAAGCACCTTTTTCAACAACACTCAAATGATTGTTTCTCAAAAATAACCTCACATGAAAGGAGTAATGAGCAGAAAATGATGTTTCATTAAGACAACTAAATCTTTATTAGCAGTTCCATCAGGTTTAAGTAGCATCTTTAGTATATGCATGTGCATATGTATAATCTGTGTCAGACTTGTCAGCTTTTGATGGATGTTTTCACTCTCAGAGTTATTATGACTCTTATATAGTAATACTGGCAACAGGGACCTATAGTTTATTAAGCCTTATGTTGCATCTGCCACAGTGCCCTGGGGCTGGAGTATAGTCATCTACTCCAAACACCATTCCTTGTAATTACACTCGATTGTGAACTGTATATGTTCAGGACCACTTACGTTTGACTGTTGCTGTTCTGAGGTTTTCTTCCAACGGGCCATGCTTGAGCTCCCAGACAGTTAACAGGATTATACAGATCATCAGAACTGAAACATAAAGTAAAGAGTTACATTAATATAGCTAACAGTGGATTAAAATAGCAGGGATAACAGAAAACACCATGGCTTTGAAACCTTTTGGTTGTGTGTTTTAGAGGTAGCAGGTTAAGATCTTAACCACCAGAGAAAAGCCTACTGAGATAACGCCTGAGATTTCCAGTAGCACATCACAATCACACACAGTGAATGGACATTTGTGGAAACACACACATTTGACAAGCACAAACTAAAAGAAGGAAGGGATCATGCCTGTCATTCACCTCTGAAGTGACATACTTCCAAGAGCATACCAATGAAGAACAAATACATTGACTTTCTTGGCTGCTGCATCACTGTTTGATCCTGTATACCATAAAGCCAACATCTTCCAACAGAGAACTTACTTGAGGTGTCCTTGGGACTCAAGAACAAGGCCCACCAAACTAGCCTGCCAAGTATCAGTGCAAGGCACAGCATGAAAACTACATGCTGAGTAGTCCTACAAGAAATAAGGCATGGCAAGAGCACCCAGTGCTCCACAGAACAATTGGCTTCAAATTGCAGAGTAAAGGAAACAACCAAGAAGGGAAGTCAGCCCATCCGCAGTGTCTGAATGGAGGCTGTGGAGCTGCTTTGCAGCAGCAGACAGAATGCGCTCACTCATCACTAAATCTGGCAGTTTAATCTGAAAGGGTAAGAATAAGAACAGAGCTTTGTATGCAAACCAGTAATCTGAGGTACTGCGTACAGGTTTCTTTTATTCATAGCAAACTTCCTACAAGCCAAACTGCAAGAAGAGGAAAAAGAGTGGAACTAAATGACAATATTCGCTTTCATCAAGTCAGAAAGCTCTTTACCATAAACTAGGTATGCTTATACCTCAAGTACAGCAAAGAATCAGCATAAGCCAGAGACAAAACACAAGCATCTGCCACTATCAAATTATTTTGTCGAGTTATGCTTAAGGGTTGACTGATGCACTTTTAACATCAAACAACATTAAGCTTGGAAGCTCCAAGATAGAGTCATCATTCATCAGTTAAGCTTAAATTTTCAAATCAACCAGTGTGAGATTAATTAATACAGAAGCTGTTCTCGTGTAATTATTGTTCTGCAGCAATCAGGAAATAAGTTTACATTATTTGTGAAAAAGATAGACAACTGCTAAGCCTGTTACCAATAATAAATTAAGTTCTTTAACAAATTGTTAATCTCAAATATAGACACTTGCATAGACATTTATTTACATTTTTCTGAATATGCTTGCCATACTGAACATGAGTTTGTGTATATTGAATACAAAATAACTCAAACTGTTCAGAAAAATTAAAAAAAACATACTTTGTTGTAGTATCAGAAGGACCATACTAGCCTCCTAAAAATAAATAGAATAATAATTAAAGTCATACCAACAGACAAGCAAAGATGGTCTAAAAAATATCAAGAGACTGAAAGCATAAATCATGATTACAACCCATATAATCTTTGACCTACACACAAGCTACAAGGTTCAAAGGTGGCATTGCATTATGTATTTATTGCTTGCCTAAGCCATTATTCACCAGTCTTCCTTTTAAGAGGTAGGTATGATGGGAGTCTCGTATGGGGAAGAATACATCATAAAATCTTCCATATAAAGGATGGTACAGCCAATTTATCTTGTGCTGCCTTCTTCTCAATTTATGGCATGGCAGCTTTCTACAAAATGAAGATTCACAATGCAATGCAAGAAGAGAACAAAGTGCAGCCATTCCCAGAGCAGCCTTTGCGTTCACCGGAGTCCTCAGAATATCTGCTCACCACATTGACAAATGAAAAAAGGCATCCTATACCACGAGGATGGTCGAGACATGAGCAACAAAGCACAAACCCATTCTAGTACAACACCATAAACTGACACATCCACAGTGATTAACGCAGGCCTGAAGCAACCAATGTGCCCCTTTGGACATCAGGATCAGGTTGCCCAGCACTCCCATTAGCACCTGCTGGTATGTCACAGCAAATACACCCCAAATCACAGCCAAGCTTTTGAACACAAGGACACTGCTATCTTATTGCCTTTCTGACAGTACCCTGCTTTCAGTGAACACAGACGCCGTCAAGGTTGACATTTCCTATATACCAACACGGAATCCATGAGTAATATAGTGATTTTGACAGCCCTGTGCTGTTCTTGCACATTTGTTTTGTTCTAAAGCTCCAAAGATCTTCAAGGTCTGTGCTGGCCCTCTCTGGGCCATGCTGGAGATGTTACACCTTTGGAAGGCATAGAAAGAGCAATGTGAGATCAAGAGTAGATCTTCACAGCACCCATGCAGATCTAGAAAGGCAGGAACTCTATTAGATCCAATAGATTCTAACAGGGAATCCCATTCTTGATTCATGTAAAGTAAATCCTTCAAAAGTTCATGTTTGCTAAGTGATATTTGTCATAATTTTCCCCAGTTGTTTGCATTCCTTTAAATCAACAGCAGTGTGACATTCAGCTTTCGCTAACTCATTTGAAGAACCGGGACCTTGGCTGGTGACATCCCCACCCAGCCAGCAAGGCATGTGGTTTGTCCTTTAACACGGACTGTGAAATGCCAAGGCCAACTTTCCTTTTCTCTGTTGATCACAAGAGACTTCTTACAAGCTGCTTCACATAGGAAGAACATGATTACTTTTTTTGACTATATTCCATGGAACACAGGGTTGGTTTAATTGCCTAAAGGCCAAGAAGTTTTGTCTTACTGGGAAAAACTGGATCCTAATCACTCCTTTGCCAATACTCAGCTCTTTCCAGTGATACAAGAAAACCACATACCAGACACTTTAATGCAAACGTTCATAAAGAATGTAAGAAATATTGCAACTTATGCATGAATGTGTATTCAGTCTCTCCTGTATTCAACTCCAACACAGGAAGCAATTTCTGTAAAAATGAGTTTTGTTGCATGGTTCCTGGCATAGTTATCTAAAATGCCCTCAGGCGGTTATTTGTAGTATTTACATTTTTTACCAACTTATCAAGAGAAAATCCAATTGTTCCTAATGACAGTCACACTGTGTATCTCCCATTCTCATATATAGGAAAGCGTTTATTATCCATTTGTAGTAATTAAGGCGCTGATGTTATATGGTTCCATAAAGCCAGCTTCATTAAGTAAACAAAGGCTTTTTTTTTTTGTTCTTCCAAACTCACAACTGGAAAAAATATTCTAAAATAAAAGCTCAATTATAATGTGTAGCATAGTTTGAAGAACAAACCAGTATTGGCAAATCTAAAGTATTCTTAGAATCAGAAAAAAATAAACAGTCTGTAAAATATTTTTTTTCCAGCATTAGCTAGAAAGAAGCAAAATAATTAACTTGCCAAATACATAGGAGAGATAGTGTTTGACAACGTCTGTCTTTCTGTATTTGAGCTTTTCTTGTAAAATGGTTAAACAAACTGCTTTTTACAAGTTCAAAGCCATGTATTACCAGGAGAGGGGAGTCTTCCATACCCTTTCAGAGACTTCACAACATTTGTTTCTGATAGATTAAATATAATTGAATACAATTATTAAATACAAGTGACAAGGAGCTGTTGCCGCCAAACGCCACTGCTTTTACGAGGGACTTACTGAACAGTAATTCTATTGAATGAACATAAGGTTAGCAACGAAATGACTCAACCAAGTCAAGCAAGTTCTTTAAAAACCAGCAAAGTAAAGGAACACACTAAACCAAAAACACCCTCTGTGAAATACATGCCATCTAGGTTTCATTACTGAGTTTCCTGTCTCTTCACCCCCAAAAGACAAACTCCGTATAGCAGAACATCTCTTACGTGACTGCTCTTGAACAATTTTGCTGTGCTCATACAATACTATGTGTTGCTTTATTTTGGGGCATGCAATGCCCAAGGAGCCTCATCAGCAAAATTTCTCACCAATTCAACCTAAGCAACAAAGCGTCAGTTGTCATGCTCTCTAATTACAGCACTAAGCAAGTTATCAGAGTAAGGTGGAAAAGCAGGATGGGAACCAAGTACCTGCATTAAACAAGCATAATTAAATCCACTGCAGCCAGTGAGACCAACTGAAAGCCAATGCAGATGTATCTAAATTAACTATCAACTCAGGACCTTAAACCCCCACAAACAGGACATGTGCCTGTTCCACAACTCGTCTGTCGGTACTTCACAGGACTAACAGGATTCCAGCACGTTATCATCACAAGATCCTCAGAGAGGCTGAGCAAAATTCCAAAGCCTGTGAAGTCCATGGGAACGCTTGCATTAAACTTTGGGTTCATTTAGAAGCACTACACAGCCACATAACTTCATGCAAACATAAAATTTAATTACTTCTGTAGAGGACCCCCAGACCACCAGCATTTCTCCAGAAGAAACACAGCTCTTCATCTCTTGAAATGCTGTCTTGCTCTACAAGTCCTGTTATATTTTCTCTCTTGGTAGTGCCATAGTTATCCACTGCACCACACGTGAAATTAGGGCTGGGATACTTCACAGTATTTTCTTCCCCCAGCCATGACACAAAACAAACTTTATTCCTCTACAAATCCCTCCTGTAAGTGCACATAGAATTCCAAACGCAACAGTCACAGTGATTATTTTTTTTTCTGCAAAGGTAGAGAAAGGGGGAGTTAAAGTCTTCTCATGGCATAGAGGTTAAATGAAATGTTTTAGAGGTGTCTCGCTGGAGCTGTACAATGTTTTTGTAAAAGTGACCAAATCTTAGCAGGTTTGGATTTCAGTAATAGGTAAAACTTGGACTGTGTTTTCTGAAATTTGCAAGTCTTCCAGGCAGATTTGGGCTTTAACTCAAACAAATCTGGCCCAGTTTATATTTTTGAGATTATGCCCAAATTTATGTTTAAGTACAGTTTTCACCAAAATCCTCAATTCAACTCAATGGTGTGCTCTCATTCTTCCAGGAAGACAAGTCCTAAATGTATTCACTCTACAAGAGGAGGCAGGTGTGAAGACCACTTCTCCACAGCACATTGAGATGACCAAAAAAAGAGGATCCAAAGACAACGAAGTATAACACTGCACCCAGTCCAAGCGTCAAGAAAATTACAATTTGTGCAGTTACTCTTGCAGAAGAAACTAGCCATGTTAGCCTCTGCTACCAAACCAACAGAGAACAAAGCACTTGATGAAGTCCATTTGATCCTGGTCAGAGGGACACACATTCAGGAGACAGCCATGCAGCACATAACTCCTATTAGATCAGCCTCTACAAGAAGTTTGTGTTCCTCTCTCTACAATAAGGGATAAACCTGGCGGGTACATGCTGGGAACTAAGCATCCAACTAAGTCATTTTCTGAATAGGAATTTTGCTCAGGAGTAAGAGCACCCTTTATTGCATCTCAACTTCAATACTAGTAGGAGTTGCAATTCCAGACAAGAATTTCTGCAGCACTTCAAATCATAAGGTTTGGTGTCTCAAAAAATTCATCTCCGCAACACGAGAAAAGCTTGCAGTACAAAACTGAATGTGTGTCAGAATCCAAGGTAAAGATGTTGAGATACATCCATTATAAAAATGAGTACTTAATCTTAATTGCTGCATGCTTATTAAGGAAGAGTCCAAGGTTTATGATTAGAAGAGTCAATACAGTTCTTCTAATATCCCAGCTGTAGTGCCGTGAGCATCTTTTCTAGCCTCCAGCAAGCCATTTAGGAAAAAGCAGTCTTGTTTCTACCTGTTCACGTTTCTCAGTGTGGACAGTCCCCTTTGCAAGTTCACATTCATATTAACGGTGTCTACCTCACAGTCGTTAATCCATACCACCTAGCTCCCTGACACCCTGGGCTGGGTGCACAGATCTGCTTGTCACAGGAAGAGAGATGGGAGCTTCATATGTCACATTCTTTCTCCCTTTACAAACAGGCAGGTGATTTTTATTTATTTTTTAAAATCAACCTTCACTTAAGATATATTTATGTACTGGGTCCTGATTGAGTCACATCTTTATAAATAGGAAAAGAAACACTCCAATTCTTAAACCAGAGATAACAATCCCACCTGCTTTGCCTCAAATGCTCAGCATGGTATTGCCAGTAACAACACTTAGGAACATAACCGCTCAAATTATTTGCTATAATGGTGCCACACTATAGTTCCCAGTAGAATTGGAATTGCTGAATGCTACAGTCTCCTCGAGGAAGGAAATGCAAGTGTGGTGCTTATGTGAAAAGTCACTAGGTTTCTGCTCTCAAGGGAATAGTTCCCTCCTGTGATAATGCTAAACATAAAAACATATTGAGTTTTAGGACTGATGAAAATAAAATTGGTGTGAATAAATGATTATTTATATGAAAATGCACAGTCAGGACATTTCCTACATACATAAAACCGTAAAATTTAACTATGTCACTTCATTGCTATAGTATACTCATGAAAGCTCTTGTCCATTTGTGGTCACATGTATTTGGCCTAATCATCTACGAGAATCACTGCCTAAGCAATGCATTTCATTATTTAATGGAAAATGAAATAGAACTACTTTAGGAATAAGCTGTCACTCGTAGGACTTGCAGTGAGAAGACCCACTCAGTTCATTTGTTTGTTTCCCCTTTGCATTTGAAGACTACATTTCCCAGTCATCACTTGCACCATTACCAAGAATTTAGAACAAAGAAACATGCTCGGGCAGAAAATGGCTTTAGCTTAGTTTTCACTGAGCAGCCTCCCATGCAAGTCATCGCCTCTCCTCTTCCTCATAATCTCTACTTCAACTCAAAATTCTTCAGAGGTAATGGTCATGCTAGAGATGATACGGATGTTATGAGGCAATCTACTTTGGAGATGCAAAGGCAATGCTTTTTAAGCATAATGACACCAACTGTTGCTTTAACCTGACAAGGGCTAAATGTTATTTTTAATAATGTTTTTTGTTTCCTGTTATTTTTTAGGAAAACAGAATCAATTTAAAATGCAGAAATGGGAAAATTAGTATTGCTTAACTTGCAGTCTACAACTGAAATACATTATAAAACCTTCCTTCAAATTGAGAGTCATTATTAGAAAAATACACTTTACACAGAAGTTTCTGGAAGGCTTATGATTAGCATGACAGTTTCATGGATAGAGGTAAAATGCTTTTGACAAGTTTCTCTGCTAGAACTTGATTCAGCAAAGCACTTCAGCATATGCTCATGAGCTTTGCTGAATCAGAGCCCAGAAGTGACGGCCCTTTTGACAGCTTCCTTACAACTCTAAGAAGTTAATCCTCTTGCGGAGACCTCTCCCCTCCCTCAGCCACTCACACACATGACGGAACAGACATATGGTATGACGTACCCCTGCAGTGCTGTGGGACTTGCATCCTACTGGAGGACAGTATCTATTTGCAAATGACATACGGCAGCAGATGCATATGGCTCTTCCCCTGTATTTTGATCCAGCACAAACAGCTGAAAATTAACACGACGGTTACGGCTACACAATGATTATGGAGCTACTGTTTAAAAAAAAAAAAACAAACAATCACTAAACTACCTTAAAAGTAAAAGCTGTCTAATTCTCTCGTGATAGCATTTCAGTAACACTATTACTGACATGCCTACCCCACTGCATGTTGACAGAACTGGTCGTTTTGACAATCGTAAAGAGAAACTTCAGCTAGCTGTATACTGACTGAAAGTTATTCACATTCTCTATTGTGTTTAGCACAAGTACCTGCTGAAAGAGTTCAGCTTGTGAAACAGGCCCCCAAGAATGTGTGAAGTGTTCCAACGAATTAGCCATAACATCTGAATTTTTCATTGAAAAAATTCCCTATTGAGACAAACATTGCCTGTGAACTCTGTGCTGCTCATGCCCCTAGAAAGATTTGAATTTTTCCCCATCTCTCCCCCCATCACTTCTGTCATCCCAATAGTGAGTTCTCTCCAGAAAGGAAACAGCTTGGTATGACAAACACTTGCCTGCACCACACTGTGTGCACAGAATGCAGTTCTTTGCTCCAAGCTGCATGCCGCCCTTCCTCTATCAGCCCAGTAGACTGGAAGGCAGAAGGGGCCAGTTTAGTGGTTGAGGTTCGTGTCAGTAATGTATTCATGACTGCTGCCGGCTGCTTTGATCCTAGGCACCCAGTTCCACAAACATCCCATGACTCTGGATTTGCAGTTGTCTTGAAGGTATGTCAAACAATGTGCCCCAAATCAGCTACTCTGCCTTTCAGCCTGGAGTTTATCACTTCTCTGTACAAGCCTCCCTCCCCAACAGACCCAGAGGCAGGGCACATCACCAAATCACTGCTGCTCTGGACCCTTCCACGCAAGCCACACGATGTGTACCACCATGGCACCAGTAAGGCTGGCTGCAGCAACTGGGCAACAAAAAAAAACCCAGCACCCCTCACTTGCAGTACAATGCTGGGGTCACACATTTTTAGTCTAGACTGATACAGTGCTTGTAAGTTAGAGAACTTATTTTAGAGTCTGCTTCCTAAATAGCAACAACTAAGGCTGTTGGAAGATGTGCTTTACATTCCCCAAAGCAAGATTTAAAAAAAACTCTATTGATCAAGTAGTTAACCATCAAATATTACATTTTACAGTCTAAAAGGGTGATTTATAAAGAGATCTAAAGAAACTATAAGAGGAAATAATACCGTTACCTATTGCTTAACATTGGCAAGTCAACACACATATACTTGTTTAAAGCCCTGGCTCATTCAGTTCATGACAGTAGCCCTTTTTGAGTGGTTGAAGCCCTCATGAACAGACTGGAATCTCATTCCCCACCACTATCCCTTAATACCTGTCCAGATATAGCACTTTTTGTACTATCATTTTAATGGAATACTAAAAAATAATAGTTCGCTGAATACAAGATTTACTATAACACATAAAAATAAAATGACAATAAAGTCATACACATAAATTAAGCGAGAAGCCCTGTAATCTAGTCTATATCAATGCTGTATTTTCTCTCACATCAGTGTCTCATTCTTTACCTTCTTTGAAGTACAATAAGTTACCATTATTGGTTAATATTTATATTCAGTTCTGCAGTGTCAAGATATTGACAGTTAATATAAGTCTTCCAAAAAAACATTCCCATCTTCCTAAGACAACACAAATATTTATCATGTATGTCTTTCTGCAGGCTTATGCCTTTTTGGGAATGAGTTTTAGGACTATCTTTATTCTTGTCTCAGCAACTTTCAGCTAAGAAAACTAAAACAAACAAGCCACATACACACTAGCTAAAATCAATAGCTTTAATTTTCACCTTTAAACCTACAATTTTCATCTGACAGGCTCAGCAGGTTTTAATGCACACAACAATTTACTTTTACTGTTTTAATTGTTTTTAGTCAATCACTTTTATTGCTTCTCTACATCTGACTAAACAAATTAATAGAGCTATGTTCATAAATGATTACTTTGTGAAATAGCTTGATAGATACATTTGCCAGTTTCACCTTCAATTACTGCCAATATTAGTAATATTTATACCAAAAGGTACATTTATCCAGGTTTTATAATTAAGTGAGCAACAGAAGCAGCAATTGCAAAAAAAAAAAACCCAAAAAAACCCCACCAACCCCACAACCTATTTCATGAGCTCCATTGTATAAAATTTCATCTTTCTAACAGTGTTCCCCCCTCAGGCCAACTGAAAAGAGCAACACCTGCCTGCATAGTTGACTGAAAAAAACCTTTCCGAACCACAGAGAGAGAACCTATGCCTGCCTAGATTCTTACATGACCTTCTGGTTAAGGAAAAACCATACAAAGAATATATAACTAAACGGTCAGGATGACACTGTTAGAGGGCATGAGACCTGGATCAAATTCCTTGTTTTGTTCCTTTAGACAAGGGCAGTGAAACTCCAAACTCCAGAAGAGACTTGGGGCTCCTTCCTCATCCTCACCCAACTCCACTTCTTGGCCAGCCAGGAGGTGGGTCAGGTACAGGAACATTAGCTTGAACACAACACAACAGCAGTGTATCTTCCCTTCAGCAGAGGTATATGTGGCCAAAGTTGGAAAATTGACTAGTATACTAATCAAAAACATGATATAGTTGCCCCAAAATTAGAAATACCAAGAAAGCCTACCGTTATGAATGCCAGTGAGGCTCAGCCTTCACTGACACAGCCTTTCCCATGCTATGCACAGATCTCGGAATCCGAAAATAAGAGATTATGAGCTTTCATAATAGTTACCCCAGCTGTTGCTAAATCAAGACACAGAAATGCAACTCTGCAGTTTAGTCCTTAGGTACCAGCTGAGCTAAGACTACTGTGAAAATGGAATTAATTGAGAGCAGAAGTTGCCTTCAGATACTCTTTCCATATACATTGTTTAGGAGGCTTGACCCAACAAGCATTTTCCAAGCAAACCAGACACATACCAGCAAGGCTCTTCCACACAACACATGATGCATGTACTCACCAAAGTGAGAGATCCCGATCCACTGAATGAAACCCCGGGTTAATCTGATGGATTTCAGCTCTTGTGTCCAAATTTAGAAGAATGAGTTTCACTTGACCAAAGAGAACACAGATTTCCCGCACACTGGAGACAGCTTACCCTAGACACTTAGCTGCAAGGACCTTCACCCAAGATGTTCAAAACCCTGGACTTTAAATCTTCTTCCTAAACTCCTATTTTAACAGTTTATCTAATGGGAGAAAACATCATAGAAACAGAAGCTAAAGTCAAAGCCTCTTTCTCCAAAGGCTCCAGAGTCAGGCTCCCTCTGGCAAGAAATGCCCAAATGCTCTTCCTCAGTGTGTTTTAAGAGGCAAGCTGGAGACTATCACTGAGAATGGCCCTCAGCCAGTGCTCAAGTCTTTCAGTGAGATCAGAGTTTGAACACCTTTCCAGCTGAGGAAGAGAATTTCTTCCACCTTCTGGACATGTTATTTAATGTGACCATTAGAAGAGCTCAAGTATTGAATGAGGAACACCCTCCTTGGAAAGGAGGAGGCTTTGGTTTTGATCCAGTCAGGCAGGGGAAGCCTGAATCCAATTCTTCCACCTCCTGGATGGGACCATCATCTTCAATCTTTCTGTCTCCAGTTACAGAACCACTTTAAAAGGTTTCCCTCCATCTACTGTACCCTGACTTCAAGTTGTTTGAAACCAGAGAGGAATGAGGTGCCCATCTCAGAGCAAAGCACTAGGCTACCAACACCAAGTGGAGGAGGGTCCCTCCTCCTCCCTGGGTGTAAGCCCCAGGGAAGGGGGTACCACAGCCTCCCTGGCCTGCACGTGCTGCATAACAGGGTGCTGCAGGGATCATCAGATTCAGCCTAATTCAATGTGCTTGGCTTGCCAGACATACCTAGACACACTCCTCCAGTGGAGAATTAAGTGCTTCATCTACAGCTAACATCCCAATTCTTCTCCCTACCCCACACCTATTTGATCACCACTCTTGTGATATCTGTGATTAGGAAAACAGAGTTTATGATTTTGGGAGAGTCTGTCCATCCCCCTCATTAGGCTTTTTAAACATATTGCCTTGTGAGTGAATAAACACTTACTCAAAGCTCTCCTCCCCACCTTTACAGAGGGTGTTCTTTTTTCCAAGTAGTCACCAGAGTACTAAACTGGCTGCTCCTTTTGTACAAAAGCTAAAAATGATTCTACATTGGTCGAAACTGCTGACATCAGACTAGTTTTTCGTTTGATATTCCTACATAAAACCACTCACATTCGATTTAAACCTTCATTGAACACGCACCCTCAGAAACGGTCCGGGTCTTAAGCTGTAAGAAACTGATAAACTGCATAGTGTGGTGGAAGGGCTTTTTACTATTCTTTTAGAAACCTGCATAATATCTTATATGAAAGAGCCCTGACTGATCTCTGGCTGAGGCTGCTAGGTACTTCATGAATATAAACTGAATATACTAATCCTTTTGGTCCTTAAGCTATCAAGCCTACACTCTACTGTAACAAGAAAAATCATGAAGAGCTTGGATGACAAAAAAAGTGTCTTACTACACAAGTAAACTGCAAAGAACAAATTGTTTATTTCCTGAGGTTCATGCAAAAATATAATTTGGATTTGTTTTAGAATTTCCCTATTCCTTGAATCAGTTCTCTAGTCTAAACAGGTATCATTTTTATTTTTAAGTTGCTTGGTATTAAACAGATACTTGATCCACCTGCAGTTTTCACAACACCACCCGTTGCCCCACTCCCCACAGGGAAGCAACACAGCTGTTCATAATCCTGTCTTTTTGTCATCCAGCAGGACAGCTCTCACCAAAATGTCAAACTGAGGACAGCCACCTTGCTTGGATGACATACCCCAGAGCATGTCTGTGTTCAGGACCCTTCAGTAAAGAACTAAGTCTAAAAAAAGGCTAAATAAACAAATCTGTCACAGATTACGTGAGTTGCTGCTACCGAGGGCAGAGATTAGCAGGAGGAACAGCCAAATCCAAAGGTAGCAACAGCATCTCCACCCACAGCCAAATAGATTCGTTTTGATCAAACAAAGCCAGTCTCCTCCTACCACTATATTACAGCAGGGAAAAGTGATGAACAGAACTACAGTCACAACAAAGCCTGGGCACATCTGCATGCAGAAAAGGACCAGCAAGATCACCTTAACTACAGGCCCTGCGTGGCAGCCCAGCAAGGCACCAGTCTCAGCTCATTTTTAGAGTTGCCTCGAAATGGTAACAAGCCACAAAAACCAGCCATTTGTTTTTCTGCAGGCCCACACTCTGTGATGCTGACCCACAGAACCCTTTGCACTTAACGGACTGAAACAGCCAACATGATATAGCTGATCAAGATCAGCCAGAAGCTTTAAGTAACAGTATTTTGCTATTTCCCCACACACACACACAGGAGCATGCTGCTCTGAAGTAATTTTGGGAAGAGGTCCTTTACAGTAGGATCATACTTTATGTAGACAGACAAGACCTGCTGAAACATGCTCAATATCACCTGGTTCTGCAATAATACCTGAAGACCCCACCCAAGATCAGGCCTTATTGTGGTGGATGCACCATGCAGAAAAAGCCTGTAGGTCCCTGTCAATACAGTCTAAATAGACAGGACAAGCAGGAGCAGGCAAATAAAAAAACATAAATAGCTTGCCCATATCACATAGAAAGTCTGCATTGGAACCAAGAAGCATATCTAGATCTCTTGATCCCTAATGTCTTACATTTAAAAAGCACAAGGCATCGTCCTACAGCAATTCAACAGTTATTCTAATCACCTTCTCAGGAAGTAGAACTACACGAAGGATCAGCCTGGCCAATGTGTTTAAGTTGGGGACAGAAATCAACACTAAAGCTTGCTGCAGTTTTAGGAGTTCACCACTCCGCAAGATCCTTCCTTCCATCTCATCTACCTAGAACGGAAGAGACTTGATACCATGTGCCATGCCAAGCCACTCCCTGCCCCCCAAACATGTAATATCTTTTACAGAGATGTTACAGAGTATATTCCCAACGCATAAATAAATATATTAGGAATGCACTTTTTTCTTCACTGAACTCTCTAGCATAGCAACTCATATGATTCACACAGTTCACTTTATACCAGCCGAAACAGATGAAAAAGAATCACGTCCAAGCTATAAATCATATCAGCCCACTGCAATTAAACACATTCAAATTCTAAATCCCAGACAACAGACTTTGTAATGATACAATTGCTGACTGCATCTACCAAATACTCTATTGCTGCCCTTCAAACATGCTTTCCATTTACAAGCACATAGAAGCTACTTTACTGCCAATTCCTCCATTGATGGCACATTTTATTGACAAAATACAGCTGAGCCACCTAAAGCAATTGCAGCTACAGAATAACCTTTCACACAAGAAGTTAACCAGCTCCTCCATCCATTTGTAGTAGATTTAGATTAGCAAACACCACACACAGACACATTCAGATCCTTTGAACAGCCTCATGCTGGTTGATGGCTAAGGACAGGGTAATGTTATAACAGTATTTCATGCTTTGAGTTCTGGGAAGCAAAGCCTTCCCTACTCAGAAGTAAGGGGTCTGGATTCCCACTCCACCACAAACTGTTTGACCTACCTGTACCTTCCCTTCCCCACCTCCAGTTTCCCCTTTCCTTTGTCTTACCCCTCTCCTGAATCAGAATTTTCTCATTACGCTTCTACAAATATTGTCTTCACTTAAATAATGCTGTTTAAAAAAAAAAAAAGATGCCCAAAAAGCTGTAACAAGCAGTGACGCACGGCTTGATAAAAGTAGGCATCGAAGGACAATTTAAGAAGGGACTGGGTACAGGAAAACAATAAAAAATAGGGACAGCAAACAAAATAAATGTCAATGGCATTAAGTAAAGACAAGAAAAAATTAAAAAGTAAGTATAGGGTAAAAAAGAGAGAGACATATGGAAATATAATTTAAAAAGTAACAGGGTACATGACAGGAATAAATTAGAAAAATATGGATAGGGAGTTTGATAAAAGTAGACACAGAACGAAAATTGAAAAGCAATGGGGTTCAGGACAGAGAGGAAAAAATAGAGACAGTGAACTGGTTAAAGCTGACACAGAAAGAAAATTTAAAAAGCAAGCAGGTAAAGGACAAGCAGGAAAAAAAAATAAGAATAGGGACAGAAAACTAGATAAAAGTTGACATAGAAAGAAAATTTAGAAAGCAAATACATTAAGGAAAGAAGAAAAAATTTACAAATAAGGGTAGGGCCATAAAGACATAGGAAGAAAATTTAAAAATACAGATAGGGAGCTTAATAGAAGTAGCCAGAGAAAGAAAACTGAAGCAGCAACAGGGTGCAGGACAGACAGGAGAGAATTAGGAAATAAAAACAGTGAACTGGATAAAACTAGCAATAGAAACAAAATTTAAAATTGACATAGTATAGTATAGACAGGAAAAAAATTGAAGGAGGACAGGAAACTAAATAAATGTAGACATAGAAAGAAAATTTTTAAAGCAACTGGGTACAGGACAAAGGAAGGAATTAAAAAATAAGGACAAGGAATCAGATAGAGAGAGGTAGATGCACATCCAAATCCGAAATTTCAGGGTAACAGGGAGGCAAGCTTTACAGAATCCCCATTTACTGACAAGCTAAGAAAAACGCTGAAAAAGTCTCCAAGTATAAGTGAACTAGAACAGCGTAAGCACAGATACTCCTCACACTGCTGTTTCGGAGAGCTCAGATCTACCAGATGACCTCAAAGGGAGGCGCATCTGCCCATCCACCTATACTTTTTAGCTCACCTGCAAAATATCAAGCTTATATTTTTTTTTTTAATGCTCTGTATGTAACAGCAGAGCAGGCAGTATTGTTCATACTTTTTTTTTGTGCTTCACTTCCTTAAGGAGATCACCAAATATATCTTTTCCTGTGTGACCCAGTGGTAACACCAGCAGTCCTGCATTAGACCTGAGAAACCACTACAAAACTGCTTCTAGTGTTTCATGAGAAAAAGACACCCCTGTTAGAAGGTGACTGTATCGTTAGCTGCTTTGCTCAATTACAAAAGCTCATCAAAGCCATAGTGCTCCCTGAAGATATTGCACTTTATAAGCTATTACAGTTTCCTAAGAGAAGACAGCAGCTTAAGTCCAAACAGGTAATGCCCACAAGGCACCTCTCTTTTTATCCACTTTAAAAGTGTGTGAGGGGGAGCAGTCCTTGATGTGAAGCTCTGGTCACTCCAGAATTACTCACCTCAAGTTCAGCTGGAGTAATTTCAGAGCTGGACTTCTTGCCTCCTTTCCCCTTAGAGGGGAGTACACCTCCCCCTACTAAAGAGCGGGCACTCTTCATTACACAACCTCCACAGCCTCTCCAGTGTCCACAGGGCATCACAGTACCAAGGACACAAGGCCTAAGTTAAAAGCCCCCCTTTTGTCAGAAGGCACCTGATACCCTGCCCTCATATAGGAACTCTTACATAGAAGCCTCTCTCCTCCAAAACCACATCTTCCATTTATTAGGTCATTATCCCAGCCATTACATTAACACATCAGACCTCAGCACATCACATAGCTTTCCTTCTGGTTAAAACACATTTCATTGAATTAGATTCCATTAAGAAACACAGAGAAGTTATCAGACAACACCACCCCCACCTACAGAAAACCACCAACACTCTCAGAAGAGCAGGAAGCCCACCACTTTTTATCCTGCTCCAGCACTGCCAGACTGATGAGCTTGTATTGCTGCCAGCTGACAGACATACTCCCAGATGAAATAAATTAGATGTTAATAGTGAAGATCCCTACTGCATACACATGTGAAAGGTTGTTTTAGAAAATCATAGGATGGTTTGGGTTGGAAGGGGCCTTTAAAGACCATCTAACTCAACCCCCCTGCAATGAGCAGGGATACCTTCAACTAGAGCACCATCCAGCCTGACCTTGAACACTTCTAGGGATGGGGCATCTATCACTTCTCTGGGCTGGTGTTTCACCACCCTCACCATAAAAAATTTCTTCCTTATATCTAGTCTAAATCTTCGCTCTTTTACTTTAGAGCCATTACCACCTCTTGTCCTGTCACCACAGGCGTTGCTAAAAAGTTTGTCGCCATCTTTCCTGTAGTTTCTTTTAAGTACTGAAAGGCCACAATAAGGGCTCCCCTTCTCCAGGATGAACACCCCCAACTCTCTCAGCCTGTCCTCACAGCAGAGGAGCTCCAGCCCTTGGATCATCTCCGTGGCCTCCTCTGGCTCCGCTCCAACAGCTCCGTGTCCTTCTGCTGTTGGTGCCCCAGAGCTGGAGGCAGCACTGCAGGGGGGGTCTCCCCAGAGCGGAGCAGAGGGGCACCCTTTGGCCTGCTGGTCACACTGCTGGGGATGCAGCCCAGGATGCAGTTGGCCTTCTGTGAGCGCACATTGCCGGCTCAGAAACTGTTTTTCAGTTTCTATTTTTGTTACTATAGAAAACTGTGACTAGCCTATTTTATAAACATCTGAAAGTTTCTTGCTAGGAACTACAAAAGGTGCATCTATACACTGACCCTCTTACAAAGATTTCTTATGAAAATGCAGGTTAGTGTTTATCATCAAGTTCCTAAATTGGAAATTCATTTTATCGTTTAAAGATGATCTAAGAATTTAAGAAAATAAAGGTGTAATTCCCACTGTAAACATTTTAAATCGTTGGGAAGAAAATGTTTATGTTTAAAAGCTGGTTATATAGCAACTGCAGAGTGACTTAGCTCTCAAATGTCATACCTCTCCATATTCATATATATGAGACAGATGTGCGTGCCTCTGGAGGGTGCTCACCCTGACTGAGAAAGTGCCTAAGGGTTCTGTGAACCAGCAGAGTTCCGCAATAATGCCTTGACAACGCAGAACTCCCGTGTTTAGAGAACAACCCCCTTCAAGACCACACAGTCAAGACTGCTATTTTCTGTGAGGTACTTCAGCAGTGGTACTGCCGGATCTCTAAGCAGAGGCTCTGCAACCAGTTCTAGTCTTTGCCACACACAGGCCCCTTTGAATACATATATTTAAACAAGATAGCCAAGACCTGCAGTCAGAGAGAAAGATCAGAAGAGAAGGGCCTTTGGTGCACAGAGCACAGCTCTTTGACTGAGTTGAAAGTCAAAGAGAATGCAGAAAGGAATAAATAATCAAAAGAACAGAAGTAGAAAGAAGCTGGTAAGACTCTGAGAGGCACAGATCTATTCTGATATTCCTAGAGCACCAAGAAAACAAGGCATTTCTTTTGTTGTTTAAAGTAGATTTTGTTGTAAATTACACTATTACATAGAAAGAAGTGCCTCATAACAGAAGTTTTTTATTGTCCGCATGACTTTAGTTTATCCCTTGTACAAGAAAAGAGTCAAATTTGCATGGGTCCAGAAAAAAGAAAAAAAGAAAGTCCAAGTTTGGGCTTCAACGGATACCCAGTGATCAGAGCAGTCACCTTGGCAGGGAAAAGACACGTTTCACCATCCTGCTCCCAGGGCTGCTCAGGAATTTACATGAATCACTCCTCGAGTAAACTGTGGAGTGCAGACAGTCACTGACCAGGGACTGTTGTTGTATGAGGACGCCCCAGCATCATAACATCCGAAGACAAGATCCTGGGTGTGGGAACTGCATGGAGAGAGGCCCATGTAAACACGGACAGTCTCTCCTTGCTAAGATTCCCAGGGAGATAAGTGACGCCGGTGGAAAGCAGGAGTCTCTCTCAGTCCCACACATAAACAGTCATTTACTTGATGCAGGACCCAGCATGTCTGCTTAGCATCTTTACAAGTTGTTAATAAAACACAACACAGGCCCAGGAGTTCAAAAAAGAGCACCTGAACTCACTGGGACTCATTGGCTAGCAAAGATAAAGAGTAAATATGAAACACTTGAGGAGAATGGCCCCAAAGGGAAAGGCTTGGCACCCAAAAACAGATGTCAGAAGAATTAGGACACCTTTAGTTATATCTTGGGAAAATGGGACAGAATAACAGAAGTTTATAATGAATATCAGGGGAAAAAACTCCAACCCTGAAAGGCAAGTACATTTGAGAGTAGAATCATCTTAAACATCTGAAGCAACTGAGCTTTATCACACTTTTTCTGAAACTAAACTGGAAAAGGCTTTAGGTAACAAAAATCCAGTCTGTCCAGATCCCTCTGTAGCACCTTCCTACCCTCCAGCAGATCAACACTCCCACCCAACTTGGTGTCATCCACAAACTTACGGAGGGTGCACTCGATCCCCTCCATCCAGGTCATTGATAAAGATACTGAACAGAACTGGCCCCAGTCCTGAGCCCTGGGGAACACCGCCTGGGACCAGTCGCCAACTGGATTTAACTCCCTTCACTACAACTCTCTGGGCCCGGCCAGCCAGCCAGTTTTTTACCCAGCCAAGAACGCACCCATCCAAGCCATGAGCAGACACTTTCTCCAGGAGGATGCTGTGGGAAATGGCGTCAAAGGCTTTTCTAAAGTCTAGGCAGACAACATCTGCAGCCTTTCCCTCGTCCACTAAGCAGGTCACCTTGTCATAGAAGGACATCAGGTTTGTCAGGCAGGACCTGCCTTTCATAAACCCATGCTGACGGGACTTGATCCCCTGGGTGACAGCCTCCAACTGTCACATCACCCACAAGTCCTTCTCCATTCCCTCACTAACACCCCATCCCTCAAACCTTGGCATGTCATCCCACAGCTTGTCACAGGCAAGTCTGGTATTTTCCCCTGTCAAGCCTAGTTTAAAGCTCTGTCAGTGAGCCCCGCTAGTTCATGAGCAAAGACCCTCTTCCCCCGTTCAGAAACGTGAAGACCACCTGATGCCAACGTCCCCTCCACAATGCAGCACATTATGCTGAGATGCTTCCCATTACTCAGATTGATTTCATGAGACCTCTTCTACTTCCACAGTCCTGCTGCTGTGGTTTGTGCAATTTGAGGGACTGCGGAGAAGGAGATCATGGCAGGGTTTAGAGGCTGGGAAACGATGCGGGTTTGGTGCACTGTACCCGTTCCCTTGGTTTCCTGGCAAGGTGATAGCAGCACGCTTGCCATGGAATCCCTGTCATGATGGATCCCGCTCCAGGAAACAGGTATTTAACCTTCAACCCGTTGTAACATTGAGATAGGGTAACAAAGCTACGATACTTTCCAGCTTTGGACAGGGAAGGAGCAAAAACTTTTGCAATGCTCATCTTTCAGGCAGATACTCCTACAGCATCACCGGTGCCCATTTTACTCTATCGTGGCATTTGTTTATTCTAAAGCTCCACCTCCTGGAGCCATGAAATTAATACAGAAACAGCCCAACTTGCACTTGAAGCAAGGGTGCAAGAAAGTTTGCAAAGGCGTGAATCTTAAAGGTGGCTGGATTTAAAATTATAAAGTATCCCTGATTTGTTAGTTAAAAAAAAAAAAAAACCTGCTTTAATTTGTAAGCTCATCTCCTGGTCTGGGAGGAGTCAATTTAATTCCTCAGCATCTGGGAGCAGGGATCTGTGACAGGCCTGACAGAGCCCAATATACTGAAGATTTAAGGCTACTTCCAGTGTAAACACAAAAAGCTAATCACGACTGTTTCCCTGCCATTTAACTCATCCCCCCCTTTCCACGTCTTTGACCTCTCCACCACCGGCATTTCACAGCGCACCTCAGGCACGGCCCGGGCCGTGCCCGGCTTGCTCCCCGCCGCGCACCGCAGGGTGCTCTCCTCCTCCTTCTCCTCCTCCTTCCTCCTCCTCCTCCTGCTCGGCGGGGAGCTGCCTGTCCGCCGGGACACCGGCTCGGCGGCAGCCGGCTGCCTCAGCCGGTACCCCAAGCCCCGTGGGCGGCGGTGCCCTCCCCGCGGCGGCCGCTCCCTGAGCGTCTTCGGCCGCACCAAAATGGCGGCGCCGCCGCCACCGCCTCCGCGCCTTCCCGTGGCGGCACCGCCCTCTGCCGGCCGCCGGCGGCGCCGCGCCGCCATGCCCCGAGCCTGTCCCGCCGCTGCGCAGGCCGCCACAGGCTTGGGCCGCTCGCCCGCCCTCCTGCTGCCGGGCCGCGCCTGAGGGGCAGTCAGCGGGAGCGCCGGGGCAGAAGGGACTCGGGGGAGCTGCCCCCCGGCCCACCCCTCCCGTCCTCCTCAGTCATTGTCTGTGGGGGCTCCCGAGCACGTCCCCTGCGTGTAACCATATTGCTGGGAGGAAGGTGCGCCGTCTGCAAGCGCAGAGGGTTTGCCAGCCCTTTCTTTAACCTGGTCAGAGGAGTTTTATCGTCACTGTCAGCTGTCACAGGCCTGTCGTCTGCTTGTCAGACGGAAACGGAGAGGCCCTGACCAGCGTGAGGCCATGCTGGGTCATGGCTGGCATCAGGGGAATGAGGGTTTCCATTCTCCGGCGTGGCCAGAGGCCTGGTGTCCCCAGAGTCTCAAATCCTTCCTTGCGCCTTGCCCCCTCTTCCAGAGGGCAGCTCCACATCGTCCACTCTCAGGTTTCTCCTTATGGGACCTGGATTGCACATGAGTTTTCTCACCCATCCAAGGAATCCACGTCCTTTTGTTTGACAATTGAAGTGCCAGCGCCTGCTGGCCTCAGCAGCAGTGCCAGCCATGCTTCGCTGTGCCCACTGTCGCCATACCATGGCCCATCTATGGGGGTTGCTGACCGAGAAGTCTTTGCTTCCTCATCAGCCGTTTTTTCCACAACAATAAAAGACAACTTCTAGAAGGGCCGCTTGCCATTCTCCAGCCTGTTTGGGGTCTTTTTATCGGGTGTGTCAAAGAAAACGGAATTGTTCAACTGTACAGAAGTAAATGGTCAAGAAACAAATGTCCAAGAAAACGTGCCTGCCCCATCCTGCTTCCTCTGCCCTCTTTTGTGACCAATGTTCGGACGGATATGAGCATTAACAAACGGACCAGGAAGACTTTGGGCGCCTCTGGAACAACCATGGAGCCCACAGCAAGATGGGCAGCGACTGATGGCCAGGCGGCTTCCCCAGTTCATTGATGAGGTCTATCACCAGCGCATTGCAAAGGTCGGTTGCACGAGCATTCGCAGATCTGCTGCAAGGGCAGCAGGGCATCTGCCTGCCAGATTATTGCAAGAGACTGTAGCAACAGTGAGAGGTGAACAGTGCTAAAGCTGTCCGAGAACATGAGTGTCAGGGTGAGGGATCGGAGCAGACTCGGCAGCGGGGGCTGAGTCTCTGCCGTTTGGAGCCGTTGACTGCTATGGTTCAAGTGAAACCCACAAGGACGAGCTGCTTCTGTTACACAAATACCAATGTACACTTCCCTCACTGAAGGCCCTGACGCACAGTTTAAGAACAATTTGAATCCTGCAGGTGTCTGTTCTGCTCTGAGTACAGTTCTGTTCCAGACTTATTAACAAGATGGCACTGTAATAGAAAGTGCCCCTGATAGCAGAGCACAGCAAAGGGAGAAGAACTTGTAAGGACTTTAAAGAACAAGACGAGAATTCAAAGAAATCTTTAAAAAATACAAAATGAAAACTTTGGAAAGGGTACAAAAGACTGCACGACAACTTAGCTGGAGGGACTCAAGAGCGGAACAGTACACTTCAGGCAAAATCAAATACGCGCCGCAGGACATCACGGCTCAGAAACAACTTGGGCAGAAAATGACTTGGAGATTCTGGTGGACCACAAATTGGATACAGTCAAGCATCACTTTGAGACATACACACAGCACAGGGGAGGCATTTCCCTGCGCTGCTTGGGAGGCCCCAGCTGGCGTACTGTGTCCCGATTCGGATACAGCGATCTGAGGACGTGGGAGACAAGCGGGAGAAGAGCAACGGCTCAGAACAGCACACACTATCAGGGATGGTTGAGAGAACGGGGTTTGTTTAGTCTTGCAGGCACAAAACCGGGGTGGCAGATAAACTAACAGGGTTTCCAGCGCGCTGGAGAATCGCTACCAGGATGTCAGTCACTGGTGTGTTCTTAATAGCGTGGAAGGGGAGAAGGACAAGATGAGGAGCGACAACTTCACATGCTGCTGAAATGATTTGTCTTAAATATTCAGTGACACCCTTACTGACCGGATTATTGAGAGTGTGAAGAAATTGTTTGGAATGAGTCTAAAAGCGTGGCAGTATTTACACTTGTTTCATACGAGAGCACGACACTGACAAGAAGCTGCAGTGACCCACGAGTGGGAATAGTTTAAGGACTATTAAACACTGACGAGTTTCCTGTGGTATCACAGTGGCAGAAGATGCACATATCAAATAACACCAGCCTGAGACACTGTTAAATTTGCGGTGTTCAGTGGCCCTCAGTATTTCTTGTATCTTTACCTGTGGTGACATGGTCCAGCAGTTACAAACTGGACCACAGAACAAGACGCACAGGGAAAAGCCCAGTCCTGAGTAGTTTCTGTCACTGCTTACTCACGGTAAGAATCTCCAAAAGCCAGAAGTAGCCCAATAATTTTGTCTCTAGTTTATTGCAATAAACGTAGATGGAGAAAAGCAGCTTTCCTGAGTGAATGCAAGGACAGAGGGTCAATTTACAAATTAAATAATCCAACAGTTTACAGCGCAACTTGCAGAAGAGTTGGTAAATAATAGTCGAAAGCTTGGGGAACAACTTCAGGTGCCTTGTTGACATGCATTAAAATCATTCAGAACCAAAACGTGATTGCCATTTCTGTCCATGGAAACCAGAACACCCTCTTTCAGCTATAAACACAGGGTTATTTCTTAACCTAAAAACTTAAGTCTGCAGGAGATTACTTGTTGGCATGAATATTTTTTGACAGGCTGGAAATCCTGGAAAGAAGGTACCGTGTGTCCCAGAACCTGCTCACAAATACAGAAATGAAGACAAAATATGCCATAAACTTATTATAACAACCAGCCTGTGGGAGAGGCCCAGCAGCAGAGCGATTCCCTGTACAGCAGCACAGGGTGCACAAACGCATAGGTACAGCATAGAGCCTATACATGCAAATTTCACAGCTAACCCCTTCAATTAAACCATGCAGGTATGAAAACATTGTATCCATACAGAATTTGCTGGCATAAACGTCCTTGGGGCAAATAAGGATGAAGAACTCTGATTAACGGAAGTTAAGTGACAAATTGTGGGTCTCCCATTGGTGATGGCAGGGATGTAACTGGGATGCCTCCAGTAATCCATACCTCTTCCTTAACTGGAAAACATTGACCTCAGACACATTGAGATGCAAATACCCTTTAAACCGTTCCTAGAAATGCACCATATGAACAGAAAATGCCAAAGGATTGCAGAAGGGTGTTTTGTACAGTTGTAGTCAATACAAGGCATTCATTCTCGAAAAAAGATATTTTTTTTAATTAATCACTGTGTTGCCAGTTAACTGTTGCAACCGAAAACTCATATAAATAAGATTCTATCAGGCTTCATCTCTTCCCCCCCACCCCGTCCCCTGCCATACAATTGACAAAGAATGTAAAAATAAAAGCTTAATTCTTTTTTTACCAGACCCAGAACAATATTGCTAGAGTCACGATGCAGCTTTTCAGTAAACCGCTCGAGTGAAAAACAACATACGAATAAAATTTCTCAGACTGAAGCAGCAGAAGAAATATTTTTCAGCCGGTTTCCTGCGTGCCCTAGGCTAGGCATAAACTGAAATGCAATTCTGATTTACTTTTCCAGCCAGGAGTATTTCCTGCTGACACGTTTTAAAAAAGCAATACTCAATGCTGCAGATACAGGTGCCTTGGCCTTGGAAACCCTTAGAACACAATTTTTGTATTAAAAAAAAAAAAGTTTACTTTGTTCAAGCCAGCAGTGGATCCAAAAGGATTTTAAAAAGAAGTCCAAATTTGTCCTGGACCCAGTCAGCAATACAGAAAGCAGCAATGATCCTTGCCCCAATAGCGTGTGCAGTCTCAGACAGCCCTAGGCAAGGACACGCTTTCGTTGGTCCCAGCTCCGTTTGCGGGACGGGACAGAAGGCTGCTCTACAGCAAAGCCCTGCACTGCGGAGCTGAGCCTGCCCCACGCCCTGCCAGTGGGACGGTCCCTGGAGAGCACCCAGCAGAAGTTGCTGCACATAAATTGACTCCCAATTCCAGCAACTTCTGCTCCATCCACTGAATCAACTCAAATTTTTGAACATTAACTTCAACATACTAGACTTTATAGCCCCAAATACACGCTGTATTAGAAAGCTCTCTCTCTTGCAAGTACTAAAGTAGTCCCTGAGGTTTAAAAACCAAGGCTGACAGAGCATCTCAGATACTTTAAGGAAATCAACTTTTCTGAGATAGCAATATATTGGGGTTTTTTTAATATCAAGAGCAGAATTCAGGGCTGACCTTCACCTTGTATTCTGAAAAGTAAGCTCCATTACATTTTCTGTTTATATTCTAGCCCCATATAATAGGGTTTTTTTTAATAGGAAATAGACCCACGAACACTATAAAGCACCTGTAGCCTGGTTTTCTGGGGTTTAACCACACGCTTTCATGAACACAAGCAGAATGCCCAAATCTGCCTGAGCAGCTGTATACAGACACAAGCTCTGAGTGCATGGAATTAGGGAACTTAAATCACCCAGGTTTAGAAAACTACAAGCTATGAAAGTAGATTCAATGCTACACCTCCACGCACACGGCAAAGCAGCTGCCAGTGTATCTGGAGATGTGTAACGTCTCTGACAAAATACGGCTGCTTAGAAATGCAGTAGGTTTGTTTCCTTTTTTAAAATCCACATTTAAAAAAAAAAGGTGAGAATCTTCTCTGATTTAGTAAACGCAATCTTTAAGTGTAGTCACATGTTCAGTAGTAAGGTGCTTACTGTGATGCTAAAGCATGATTTCAATTTTATTAGCCATTGAAAAAAAAAATATTGCAGATATAGAAATGGATCCATACCTTAAAGTTCTTCTGCAAGTCTTTGCAATTGTGGCACTAATGCTGCTAAAACAAACATATCGAAAGGTCACAGGTGCTTAAAGAACAAGTTTATTGACAATATCTTCACAAATAAACAGTCTAAAGAAAATTTCAGAAATCTCTAAACTTAAAAATTTTAAAATTTTGTTCTCATTGGCAAAATATTAAAAAAAAAAGAGAAGTGTAAGATGTCACTATTTTTAAGCTTTCCTAATTTCAACATTTTGGTTCAGTCATTTAATTTTATAATACACATCCAACCCTTAAGCACAATGAAAATGAGTCAAAGTACAACTTTCCTTCTGTAAGGGGATCTCGATTAGTAATTTATTTTTTTTTTTGGCAAGCATCTCCCTGAATCCTGTCTGCTTAGAACTTGATAGGTAACGTCAGCAAGAAGTAACTTTATAAATATTCCAGCTGAGCCAAATTATTCTGGTATTAATCAAAACCTAGATTTCCCCCAAACGATACAAAGCATACCATGTAGTACAAGAAACTATCCGCATGCATTTTAGAGGTCATTTTTGTACTCCAGGTATGTGAACTTAAAACCAAAGAGGGACAATTCTGATAAAAATGTACTCAGATATTTCATAACATTAATATTTATTGCTTTATATGAATACTGTATTGAAAGCCCAAGCATTCAGTTTACACACAGAAATTATACAATTATATACCGTTTCACAATGGCAGTGAGCACTCATTACAATCTACAAAAATCTACTTTACAGAAATTTAAAAATTCTAAATATCAAAAAGGTACAGTTGAAGAAACAGGTATAAATTTGGCAGCCAGTAATTGTGACTGGGAGGTTGCAGCTTGCATGTCTTTAAATATGGGAACTGGAAAATATTGAGAGTTTAAAGCAGTAGTTTGTGCTTTGAGCTGGTTTGAAAAAAATGTAACGCTGGCTGTCAAAGTAGCATGTTCAAAAATATTTAGTTCACTTCCAAAATGTTATATAAATCATGGTGATTTCTATGCACCCCTAAACCTTTTAGTTGTTTAGCTCAGGTACATAACTACGGTCATATATTAATTCTTCCAATACAGTGGTGTGATCATACCGATGCCGTCTGCATACTTAGAATAATTTTGAGACTTCTCTACAATATTCACAATGCTCCAAGAAGCACTCAAAAAGGCAAGTACCTGTTCATTTCTTCCAAGATATTTTCTTATATTTTCAAACATTTCTTCTACAAAAGTTTAAGCTAATGTTTTGATTACAACGTTCTCAACATAAAGCACATTTTCTCATAAATAAATGAAATCCTTTCACTCAGGCACCTCAGAAGTATACAAAAATGTTGTAATCTGAACAGTTCTCTTGGAATGTGTTTACTCTGGTGTTTTCAACAATGTTAATATTTCCAGGGTTTCATATGGGCCAGATTTCATTTGTTTTGTTTTCCAGAGGCAAAACAAAGTGCCTTGAGAGGTCAAGTCAGTCTTTCACTATAGAAAAAGTATTTGCCATATTTATCTTCTATAGAAACAGAAAAATATACCATTTCCCCCTTAGAAGAGTGAGGGTACACATACATGTGCATGCGTGCATACATGTGTGTGTGAAATGTAACACATTTTAAACACACAACATAAGGTTTCATAGTGTGTATTCAAATAAAAATCTGGAAACCAGCATGAAACCCCATATTTCACATGTCAAATGTTGAAACTGTAACCAAAATATGAAGTAACTGCTATAGCTGTCAGAAAAAGACGAGACAAAAAGCTTTCTTGCTTACATACAACTAGATGTGGTAATCTCCAAAAAAGTTGTCAAAATTATAATTACCTTCCAGTTTAAAAACTTTTATTCTAAATAAAAAAAACTATACACAAACCACTGATTTGACCAAACGAAAGTTCAGCGGTAAGCAGGACCTGAAGGAGCTGGTATTCACAGTTCTTATCATGTACAACTCTTTCAAGGTTCAATCCATGGAGAAGTTTATTTTACAACCTGCTTCTTTTTTGTAAAACTAAAGGTCCACTTTATTACATAAAATTATTTATACAGTGTAAAACCGGAGCCTTATGGAAAATACTGCATCTAAGTGTATTTAAATTAGTCTTGCTCCATAGGTTCGTCTGCAACTTCTGTGGCTTCATCACTGTTTTCCATAGGGGTCTCTGATGAAGTTTCGGGAGTTTCACTAGCATAGGACCCTAACTCCTCAGTTTCACTGCAGTCAGCTCCACTACTGCCAGAGCCACTAATTTCACTGTCATCCGAGTGTAAATCCTTCCCTGCTTGAGACTGATCGGACTCCTCCATTTGATTGTTCTCCTCAGAGGTCTCTTCATTCACAGTTGAGGATTCAGTGTCTTTTTCTTTATCTTTTCTTTCTGGACCAACATTTCTGGGAGACATGAAGGACTCTAGAAATGGTGAAAGTACAGTATTACTAAGGCATTTTAAAATATACCTTAATCCTGCTACTTTCTATTCCCAGCTATGCTGAGCAATACTTCTACAACGCAGCCAAGGACAGCAAAAACTGACAATCCCCGATCTTATTAGAAGATGTAAAGTATGAGCCAACTTCATCAGAATAGCCAAGCTATCCTAATCTACCACAAAACCAAGTCCAATTTTTTTTTTTATTAAATAGGTAGCTTCACTTAATTAAGCCTCAGTGGATAAAGACACAAGTAACTTTTTCTTGCTTCCCCACATTCCTTCATGTGTCTTCAGCAGCAGTCTTTTGGAAATGTTGAAAACATTACTGTTTAAAGTGTACATCCATCATTTTACAAATATGTGAGCCACAAGAAATATTAAAAGGAAACTTTGGACAATATGTAAAAAAAAAAATAGATCAGTCTCTTTACTGCAGTTGTCTTTTTTCAGTTAGCTCCATGGTACCTTAGCGCAAGGTAATATTCCCTGTTCTAACAGGATCTGGAGAGATTGTTGCTCGGCCTTCCTCAGTGAAAGAGCGTTAACTTTATATCTGTATTTCAGTAAGTTATTGATAATAAAGACAGTCAAATATGGATATGACCCATCACCCTTCTGGAGAAGGGCTGAGAACATCTGATGATACCCTAAAGTAGGGGTTCTCAAATTCTTGGTGCTTCATTACTGCCCTCATGTAATTTACTGCCCAAGAAGAGTATAAGTACAATTTTATGAGTTTTTAAATAGAGATGTAGGACAAAGAAAGAAGAAATAACAGAACTCCTAAATTATGCTAAACTTAAGCATGAACACGCAGTTCATCTTTATGCGTAACTGGAGACACTCAACAACCTCCATAGCATTGGCCCCCTGCAAAGGAAGTCCCAACTCCTTGGAAAACACACAGAGCAAAGAGAATAAAATCTGAAATACCTTCCTCCTCCTCCTCTGTACAGTGCTGTCTGGCACAAGTAGCATCTTTTTCTTTATCCTGAGATGTAGAGGATGTTTCTGTCTCTTCCCCCATGCCTAAAGAAGCTTCACTGGAGGCAGTTTGGTTAGGTGCATCTCTGGCTTCCCCTTCCTTGTCAAATTTAAGTCTTTTTACCTCATGCCCTTCTGCTTCTGCAGGATCATCTTCAGAGTGCTTATTTTTTACCGGGCTGCTCTGAGCACCTTCTGATTCAGATGCTGGTGATTCACTATAAAGAACAAAAGTAGTTTGTATTGAAGAAAAACATTCTCTATCTTGTTATACATCACAAAAAAAAGTAGCAGCTACTTCAAGTAAAGCACTCTACAAAAGATAACAGTAGAACTCACTTCACTTACTACCTAACAAAACCTCAAAGCCATCGCTTCTTTTTCACCTGACTGTCAATGAAAATGCAGAATGCTCAGGCTACTCTAGTGGGTCCAAATTACAGACAGCTCCTACTGTCAGAATCAGTGGCAAACATTTAGGAAATATATGTGGTTATAGTTTAACATCCTGACACAAACATGGTAACAGTGAACTTCTGACCTCTATTAGTCACTCTTCATTTTTACTATACATCCCATACACTTACAAAATGCATTACTGCAACTGTGGAAAGCTGAGCTAATAGTTATCTAGACAACCCAGACAGCAGCAAGTAAACAACAAATTCTGCTGCAGTTATTCGTATGTTAAGGATTAATTATGCATACTTTAGATAGCAATTCTCTTTTAAAATATTTTTAAAGCGTAAGTGGAAAAAAACTGAGAAAAATAAAAACTCAAAATATATATTACTTCTCACAAACCTGTGTTTTTTATCTTCTGTTTGCTGCAAGCTTGATTCCTTATGTTCCGTGCTGTCTGGCAAACCGTTTGTTGTCATAGGAGTTGACAAAGAAACCTTCGGTCGATTTACTGGTCTGGGAGTTCCAGGACCATTTACATTAGATCTTTAAAAATAATAATAAAAAATTAAACCATCCTTTTAGGAAAGTAATTTGTTCCTACTAGGCAGAAAGCATATATAACCTTGTTTTAAAATATCACCAAAACAAAACAAAAAGATCAGGTACTTTGCTGTTTTATATTGAATAAGAAATTCCTCGCCTACAACATGCAAACTGTGATAAAAGCTTTAAATAAAAAACCCATCTGAACAAGGAAGTCACCAAAAAAAAAAATCAAAAAATAGAGCACATAGTGTGTAATGTTCATGCCTCCTCTACCCTCCTTCCCCCAATATTCTGTCACACCCCATTTTTGAGGCTATGTATTTGGGATCAGAATAGGTAATGATAAGGGATCTGGAACCAGCTATTTCCACAACTACCTTGCTTTTCTCCAGAAAAAGTTAACTCCCAAAACTAATTTACCTGTCAGAGTACCCTGGTGAATTTCCTGGGAACATAACACCATTCATCCGATTTAAACTATTGGAATTATTTTTCCTAACAAAAAGAGAAGAGCAAGCATTAGAATGTTATGAATAAAGGAACCTGAAATTACTTTAAGCTTATTTGCACAGAATCTCTCCTCCCCCCGCCCCCCAAATTAAGTAGTACCCCACTGTCAGTCCTCAAGGGGTTCTCTACCTATAAAGTATACTGGGGAAACAGGTTAGGATATGAATTTACAACACAACAGTTACCGAGGGGTATCCATTTTTCCATCACCAGCTACGGTATAAAATAACAGCTTAGTGTTGGGGGATAATACTGAACTGTCTCTTATATCCGATTCCAGAGCTGGCTGTTCATTTCCAAATTACTACATGTAAAACTCGCAGACCATGATCACTACTGTTGACTAAATTACTGATAACGAAAACTGAACTCTGCATGGCTGTCTTTTGAATACCAGCAAGAGAAATGTATCAGACACATGCGCACACATTCTCCCCTCTTGCTAACACAAGCTTAAAAAGTTTCAAGAATTATACTTACTCTGAAGATGGATATACACAGCTGACAACCATGACATTCTGTAATACACAAACAACATATTAAGAGTTTAGAAACAAAAGCTTCAGCTCTCGACATCACCTCCAAAATTAGAGAGTTACAATTTTTTTGGTCATATCTGTTAAAATACCTCTACAGAAAATTGGGTTGAAAGCTACTAACAGATGACAGATACATAGAAAGTATCTCTGCTCCCTCTTGACAAGGTCAGGCCATAATTACATTAAAAGTCAGTATTTTCATAAGTGGGTTACTGTCATAACAAGACCAGCACATTAAGCCTCAGGCCCGTGTTTGTAATTTCTAACTGAAGTATCTCTGGAAACCAAAGTATTCCAAAATGCTGAAAAGCTTCTGAATTGCTGGAGAAATGCTCTATTCGTACACAAGTCCTGTATTCAAAAGTGTGCAAGCAATATTAGCTATTGTTGGCACAGCCGTATTTCAAATGTTGTATTATTTTCCTCAACATAAACAAAGGGCAAAAAATAACGATCAATTCAGTACGTTTTGCTTAGCCACCTCTCCCTCTTGAACGGCACTGCCGACTATATCAATTTTAACATCTAGAAACCTAGCTTAAAAATGAGGTAAGTTTCTCTCTTTGGATCAATACTTAGCCCAATTATACCGGGGGACTTTTATCACAGGGCCAGCTAAATTAACCTACATGAACTCTAATGAGGGCTCTCCGTGAAACTTGAGATGTGGTTTCACAGATCTCATTGTTAGCTAAGAAACTGCTTTGTGAAATCCCCATCTCATCATTTATTCCTGACCATCTCCTTCCCATCTTAACTTGCAAGAATACACCTGACTGCATCCACTATAATAGTGAAAAGCAATCCATTTACAAGTTAACCTTTCTTCAACCAAGTAGTCGAAGTAGGAACCTCAAGCCAATTTTGCCATCAGGAAAATCCAAAGTGGAACCACATCCTGAAAGTTTGTTATCTACTTTTGAAAAATCCTACATTCAGACATAAGCTATAAAATACCATTAAATGAAATCTGTGTATTTCTGTGAAGGCAGACTTCTACACAAGAGGATTTAAATACTGAAACAAGAGACACAGGGGGAAAGGGCCTCCCTTCTTTACCGGCTGGATCTAATTCAAGCCCCAGTGTGGAAGGAAATACCTGATCAAAAAATTCAAATTATTTCAGCTGATTATTTGATTATTTCTAGCTAGGACTCAATATAAAAAGTGACATTACACCCTCCACAAAGTACAGTTTGAGTACTGCACAGTGATTAGGAAACACAACAGTTGCAGCCCTGAGATTTATTTTTATGCCTTAAATAAGTTATGTTAAAACTGCTTTTTGATGTTAGAAGTTATGAAATAACTCATACACTTAGAGCAGCTATTAGCTATATCATGGCTATGAGCCATAATGAAGCCAACAGACCTTTGGCAGTAATTCAGAAGTTATTTAAGGGGCAGTTGTGACTGTTTAGCTGTGTTCTCTCTCAAAAATACATACCTTTTCCACACCTCTTAGAAATTTGTCTGTTCCTGTGTAATTCCTCCTAGGATCTGTCAGCAACTCACAGAGTCGCTGAATAGTAAAGGGGATGCTGCAATGAAATAGATTTATAACAATTTAATTTTATTTTAATGAGCATGACTGCTAGAAAGCAACAACGTTATTGCTTTTTGCCCCTTACTGAGAAGGCAGAAAGAAAACAGTACTGAAATTTGTTATTATTAGCAATACAGGTTGGTAACTCAAGGCCTTATTTTTCCCCAATCTCATACTCTAAGGTGACAATGCACTGCATGTCGTGCTCACCACCACAAAACTCTTAAGTAGAATCCTAAATACATCACCCCATGCAAACAATTCATTAAAACAATGAAAAGGAAATCAGATCATCAACAGTAAGACAGTTTAAAGACTGTATTTTTTTTATTCAAATATATAGAACAGAAGTTATAAGCACTTCAAAACAAATTTGAGTCATACACACTAGAGCTAAAAAACTGTCAGCTTGTAGTTTATTTCATGTTTTACAAAATACATTTACAGGAAAAAAAACACATTAAATGTTGGAATTAGTAGAACCATTATACTTCAGCTGTTACAAATACTCTATTTTGCCACAACTGGACAGTATACTTATCTATCAAGGAACAGCTCAATAAAAATAATTAAACTCTAAGTCAGATATCTAAGTCTCTAAGCATCACATTCTGTTTTCTGAAAATTCTGCACTCAATTTCATCCCTACTTAAGTGAGAAGTTGACTTTTCAGACAAGCAGTACTTTACATACATTTACGATTTACCTGAGACCTGTCTCAGTTTCATTGCAAATTCATGGTGTCACATTTTAACAAACTTCTGTGACTTTTGACAAAATAGGAAAATACTTGAAAAGTTATTTCAATAAAATAATAAACAATCATGCATTTTTACAGTTAACTATTTGAAGTTGAAGACATAAACATTTCAAAAATTCATCTAAAAGTTTTGATAAAATACAATACTTAAGAACCATTTGTTGATTGGTAATACAATGCATACACCAATTCCAGAGCAATATCAATAGACTTACATACATATACATGCGTGTGTGTATATATCCCTATACTGTAAATTTTTGTAAAAAATCGACTTTTATTATTTTTTGAGGAACTCTGTACACAGTATCTTAGACTATTTCATTAGCTAACACAGGATGTATTTGAACCTTACATTCATTAGCTAAAAAGCTACATCTTAAAGATGCACAGATCTACCACTAGTTCAGTGAAAACGGGTCAGCATAGCTGTCATTAATCATACCACATGACACTTCATTTTGACTGAAAGCAAGTAGTAATCAGAAAGAGACTGACCAAGCATCAACAATTTAATTATGTTTTTCAGAATTGTCTGTGTATTACGTTGCTGAGGAAATTACAATCCTCAACCGGAAGACAATAAGGAGGGAGGCTACAATGCAACCACCCTTAGCCCTAGTTCCAACACAGCTACCTGAAAAAACATAAAGCTGTATCACATTTGCCCTAGGAGTTAATTCCTTTCCTTTGCTCTTCACCCTGAATTACACCATACCAACTTATCTTTACTTGACTTGTAAGAATAGAAAGATGGTGAAGCTAATCTCCGTCAATCAGCAGTGGAGAGTTAGAATGCAGCTGATGAAACATTAAATACTTGCAAAAAGTAATGCTACGAGATGACAGTATTTCTAAAACATTAGCTTTGAGGTGTTATTATTTAAAAGCAAGTAAAATGGCAGAAACCGACTGTTTTGGCACACAGCCAAAATACATTTCCCCTCCCTATTTTGACCCAGAAGTATCTTCTCCCCCATCCCCAAAGTTTGTTAAGTACAAACTAGGAACAACTGTTCCTTTCAGTTCAGTTTATTATGTGAAGGCTCTAAAGATTAATAATTGCGCTCTCATTATTAATTTCCCTAAAGCTTCCATAGAATCAACCAAATAGTGCGCTGCTGTTCAGCAACTTTTGGTCAGCAGTAATCTTTCTAACCCCCAAATTCTTCATGATACTCAACTTCTGCATAGTGCCCTCTTTTAACCACATTCTCAACTCTAACTCAGTCACAAAGAATTTACTTCATCTGTTAACTTTTCCACATAGGTACAGCACTAATTGTATCTATTGTATCTCGTTGAAGGCTGTTTTGTTTTGAGGTTGAAAAGTCCCAGTTAAACAGTCTTTGTATTATTTTTTACTAGGCCAGACTGTCCATTCAAAAACAATTTAATTTACAGAAACAAAAATACACAGACTTTTAAGTTCTTTTTCATCAGCCAAATCTGTAAGACATCCTGAAGAACTACTGCCTGGCTAATTTGTGTTTATCTTTAATTAACTGTACACCTGGAGTACTAAGACATGAAGTATTTTAATAGTGAACATCAATACAGTCACAACTACTTGGGGAACAAGCACACTCAAGAGCGTGCAGCCTGCAACTAACTCCACAAGCAAAAGTTACCATCCTATTTTACTCTCGGCTACAAAATGTCTAAACGAAAGATAAAACTAGTCATCCCCCTCCAAAATTTTCCATAGTAAACTGAACTTCATTTATTGAGCAGCAGATGGCACCAAGTGTCACACTATCACCCCCTTTGCATGTAATTTGTTCAACATTCATAAATTGGTTTAGTTGGCAAAACCCGAAGTTAACTTCACCTTACGAATTCTTTTTGGTAAAACGATTATTTTCAAATATTTTAATAATGTGATTTTAAAATAGAAGTAATTGAAATTGGTGTAAATGTATACATGAACACCAGAGTTTGCAAGCAGTACAAAAATTGACCTTAAATTCTTAAAAATTTAATTAGTTTAGTGCATGAATAGTCCTAATTGCCTTCTTAAGGTAACCACTCACAATTCCATACAAAAACACTCAAAACTGCACTTCATAGCACAATAGTTCATAACGAATTAAAAATTCATCATACAGACAGGATTCAAGAGATATCTGGGGAAATTACTTGTAACAGCCATAGTAAGTTGTAGCCAAAAACATACGCAAATGAACATTTTTATTATGATTATGACTACTTTATTAATGCCGTGAAGACTCGTCTGTCATACGAGATCCCCAATAACTTACCTTGGAACTTTCTGCTTCACTAGCAAAGGATAAAGAAAATGGCAAGTCCTAAGAACTTCCTACTCCAAAGCAATTTTAAAGTATAACATGAGAATCTGGCTCTGCGAGCATATTACACAATGTCAATTAAGATACAGTAAGGTTAGAACAGCCAGTTTGAGCTTTCTTTAAAAGACCCTTCATCTAGAAAGACCCTAAAAGAGGGGTCATTCTTCATTTGTTAATTCTTTTGACTTTAGAAATAGCTAAATTTTTTAAACTTTTTTTTAATTATCTCTTTCCCTTACTCTTAAGTGAGTACCAATAAACACATCCTAATAATAAGGTCACATCAAATTGCTTCCTCCTCCACTACAGTACCCTGAAATCACATCCACAAATCTAAATAAGAAGCCTGAGTATATCCAATCTCACAAACCAAAACCTGCTTTTGTTACTTTTTGGACACATCTCCGCATGATTCAGCTTTCACAATCACATCCGCGCTGTAGGAGTTGTAGGTTTACTAAATGAACTATTCTACAATCCTAGATTCTGAACATCCTAACATTATTTTCTTTAAGGTAACGAATGTACACAGTTTGCTTCCTCAAAGACTGGGTGTTTCACTTCGAAGTATGAGGAAGCTGAACACTCTTATGCGTTACAGCAATAGATTAAAATAGCACAGCCACAGAACGAGCTCCGGACTTGGTCACCCAGAGGTTTGTTCAGCACACTTTGGAACAAGAGAAGATAACAGCAGCCCATTCATTAGCTGTCTCCATGAGAGAACATTACAAATTTTGTGGGTAGCGAAGCATTAACAAAAAGCTGGGGGAGGCGGGTGAGAGGCAGACTCGGGCATAAAGGATAGGTTTGTTTTTAAATTCCTTCAGTGAAGTAGCTCGGTATAAATATTGCATAGCCGAGAACAAGCCGAATCTCACATTCTTAGAAGTATCCTACATGAGAACAATTAGAGGCAGCGGGGAGAGAGGAGATCTGACTTCTAAGAGACACTTAAAGTGCAAATAAATTAAGTAGTATGGAACAACAACAGTAAAAATCATTAACCTAGCATCAAAATATGATACTAAAGACATGTTAGTAGCACCTTCAAATCTGAAATTTCAGGGTAACAGGGAGGCAAGCTTTATAGCATGCCGTTTACTGACAAGCTGAGAAAAATGTTGAAGAAGTCTCTAAGCAAGCATTGAGACCCAGAAGCAGGATATCTCAGCTTATGATAATTATGTAATCCAGTTTAGAAACAGGAACAACACTATATTAAAAAAGACACACCAAATAAGACCAAAAAAAATCAGGAGCTTTATTTTAAAAGAAACAAAACTTCCATAATTACAAAACCAAAGGGTATACACTTTAAGACACTGTCAGCAATAGGTCTATAAATTTGAATCTGGCATAATTTAACAATTCAAAGCCAGGTATACCTTGCTTCCTGGGAAGCATGTTTGTCACGGCATTACTTCAAAAGCTACTGAACTGCCACAAAGCAATTAAGAACTGAACACGAAAAGACTTCTTTCAATTAGGTATTTCAAAATATATTGAAATAAATCTGACTTTACTATCTATTTTACCTGTTAAATGCACATAGTTTTTTAGTAATACCCTTCAATGAAGCATGGTATTACTAACTACATATTGAAAAAAACTGAAGTAACTGATGTCACAGGATGTCATGATTTTCATTTAAAGGCAGAATAACAAAGTGAAAGTTATGAAACTACTGCAATGTACTTCCAAGGTATATACTTGCTTCTGCTCATCTATTTGGGGAAGCAAAACACACAGTCACAGACAGTACAAAGCTGCTAAGTTAAAACTGGGAAAGTATTTTTGTTATCCTGATTTTAGAAAAAAAAAAAAAGATACATACCCATTAAATCCAGTGACAATTTTCAGGATTCTTTCTTTCATCTCTTCGAAGGGAATATATTCCACGTTTGGATTGGGGGGCCCTCTTGGTTCAGGAGCTGAGGTTCTAAAATCATCCATTACTTTCTCCAGTTTGAAAATAAAATAGCCTTTAAACTGAGACCACTGAACCCTGCGTAAAACACAAGAATTAAGAGATAGGCATGTCAGCCCTAAAACCACAGAAAACAAGCTTAACTTTATGTTTGCAAAACAACATTCATGCTGGTAATGCCAGTCCTAAGATAAATGAGGCAAGTAATGCAGTATTATTTTTCTTCCTGAATTTTAAAGCATGATAACTATTTAAATAATTACAGTAAAACAATATTTCACAAGTCAATTGCCATTAACAGAGTAAGCCATTTCCTTAAAGAACCAGTACCCATTAAAAATTCAAACCTAAATGTGAAATATGCACATATGCTATACAATTTACCTACGTGAGCCTACATGCCACCTAAAGTTTTCACTGTGCTCACAAGAGAAAGAGGCAAAAACAAAAAAGAAAGAAAGAGGTGTTTCAAGCCTGGAAACCATACAGCAATTGTACACAGCATTATCTGCTTCCATTACACGTATCTTACTGAAAGGTCTTTTGTAACTAACTGCTCAGTATCCATGCACCTGAAAAGCATTTAACAGTGTCCCTTTTTCTCAGAAAGACAAACATATTTTGTATCACAGTTAGTTGCTGACGAATACTTGAGCAAAACAACTTTGACTCCTGAAAAACATTCCCACAATAGTAAATAATCTCTTAAGATCTTTACAAATTACCTTCTGCCTTACAACTTAAGAGTTTTATCATTCATAGAATTCTATATATTGAAATTTTCAAGGTGAGAAACTGCTGAGAAAGCCTTTCTACACCAATTGCCCCACACAACAGGCACAGAAGTTGTTCTGGGCCTCCTCTGGCTCATGCATTTCTTAGCAGCAAAGGGAGCAACTTGCAAGTAAATGATTTAGTTCAATCAATTTTATTCTATTCATGCTGATGCAGGAGCTTTCACAGCTACAGGATGGAGATGCCAGCGGAGAAAAAGAAGGAACAGGGAGAATAACAAACCAACAATAAAGACAGAAAGTTGTCTTTGACATTTATCTATAACATACACGATCTGGAATAAACAGGCTCAAATCAAACAAGCATAAAAACCAAACCCCCGGACAGCCCTTCAGCTCCTGCTGAAAGAATTACTACTCAGCCAGAGGCTGTATTTCTACAGGCTGTCTTTGGCAATAAAACTAGCGTAAACACCCCTGACTATTTTCCACCCCACATAACATCTGACCTTCTGTCAGGCTGATACAACAATTTCTGCTGACTCCCCAGCACAGTGACAGCATTTGTGTCCTGCATGCTGCTCTCAAGCACCAGTACTACCAAATATAAAACCACAGGCCAATGAAGTCATGTCAGCCCATTTTCAGCCGAAAAAAAAAAAAAAACCAACCAGTGCCATTATGTTATCTTTGCCTTAATTTTCTCCTTGGTCTCAAAGAAGTAGTTGAGATGAAAAGGGGGAAAACTTAGATCAGGTTTATCTACAGAGACTCAAACGCAACACCCCCATCTTTTATTAGGAGTGACAAATTTGCAAGAATGGGGGAAATCTGAAGATGAAAGCAAACCTCCCTTTCCCTTCACAAGAAACCATTAAGCACCTCACCACAGAGAGGAATGCAAGACTTGGTGAGTAATAATAAAACCAGAAACAAAAACAGAAAGAAAGAAGAAACAAAGTTGCAAAACGGAATAGCTTGGATAGATTAGACAGCATGGAGTCTCACTGGATGATTGCTCCCATTATCATTACACAGCCAAAACAGAATACTATATTGTGTCCAATGTACAATATTAGGCATTACTACTATAAATCACAGAATGGTTTGGGGTTGGAAGGTACCTTAAAGACCATCTAGTTCCAACCCCCCTGCCCTGGGCAGGGGCACCTCCCACTAGACCAGGCTGCTCAAAGCCTCATCCAGCCTGGCCTTGAACACCTGCAGGAATGGGGCATTGACAGCTTCCCTGGGCAACCTGTTACAGTACCTCACCACCCTCACAGTAAAGAATTTCTTCCTAATATCCAATCTAAATCTACCCTCCTTCAGTTTGAAACCGTTACCCCTCGTCCTATCATTACACTCCCTGATCCAGAGTCCCTCCCCAGCTTTCCTGTAGCCCCCTTTAGGTACTGGAAGGCTGCTATAAGGTCTCCTTGGAGCCTTCTCTTCTCCAGGCTGAACAACCCCAACTCTCTCAGCCTGTCCTCATAGCAGAGGGGCTCCAGCCCTCTGATCATCTTCATGGCCCTCTGCTGGACCCATTCCAACAGCTCCACGTCCTTCTTGTGCTGAGGACTCCAGAGCTGGATGCAGTACTCCAGGTGGGGTCTCACCAGAGCAGAGCAAAGGGGCAGAATCACCTCCCTCAACCTGCTGGCCACACTTCTTTTGCTGCAGCCCAGGACGTGGTTGGCTTTCTGGGCTGCGAGTGCGCATTGCCTGCTCATGTTGAGCTTCTCGTCCACCAGCAACCCCAAGCCCTTCTCCTCAAGGCTGCTCTCAAGCCATTCTCCGCCCAACCTGTATTTATGCCTGGGATTGCCATGACCTAGGTGCAGGACCTTACACTTGGCCTGGCTGAACTTCATGAGGTTCACACAGGCCCACCTCTCAAGCCTGTCAAGGTCCCTCTGGATGGCATCCCTTCCCTCCAGTGTGTCGACCACGCCACACAGCTTGGTGTCGTCAGCAAACTTGCTGAGGGTGCACTCAATCCCGCTGTCCATGTTACCGACAAAGATGTTAAACAGCACTGGTCCCAGTACTGACCCCTGAGGAACACCACTTGTCACTGATTTCCACGTAGACATTGAGCCATTGGCTGCAATCCTTTGAGTGCCGCCATCTAGCCAGTTCCTTATTCACCAACTGGTCCATCCATCAAATCCATGCTTTTCCAATTTAGAGGCCACGATGTCGTGTGGGACAGTGTCAAATGCTTTGCATAGGTCCAGGTAGATGACATCAGTTGCTCTCCCCTTATCTACCAATGCTGTGGCAACATCACAGAAGGCCACCAAATTTGTCAGGCACAATTTGCCTTTGGTGAAGCCATGTTGGCTATTACCAATCACCTCCTTATTTTCCATGTGCCTTAGCAGAGTTCCCAGGAGGATCTGCTCCATGATCTTGCCAGGCACAGAGGTGAGACTCACCAGCCTGTAGTTCCCTGGGTCATCCTTTTTTCCCTTTTTGAAAACATGGGTTATGTTTCCCCTTTTTCCAATCAGTGGGAACTTCACCAGACTGCCACGACTTTTCAAATATATTGGAAAGCGGCTTGGCAACTTCATCTGCCAGCTCCCTCAGGACCCATGGATGGATTTCATCTGGTCCCATGGACTTACGCACCTTCAGGTTCCTCAGACGGTCCCAAAACCAACTCTGCAATGCTACCACCATGAGACCAAAGCTTTCATAACAAATCACAGATTTAATACATAAGCATATCACAAAACACAGACAGAAGAGACACAATAAATAGCCCCATGTCAGAGTAGGATTACTCCCTACAGAACATCCCAAGAGCTTTACTTACCTCACAAAAGGTGATTCCACTATTATTCTAAACACTTTGACAACTCCATTTAGATATTTTTTCCACACTTTAAAACTTGAGCTGTTCTCTGTTTTCATTATTATTTATTTCTTGCTAAATAGTAACACTTATCTTTTCATAGATTATTAACCCATCAGACATGTGTCACTGAAATAAACCAACAAAGTTTAAAATGACAATCAACTGCCTGAAAGCAGTACCCACCAGCTCCTCTTACAATGCCAAAGCTGCAGAAAACAAAGAATGGAACATTTTACCTCTATTTAGAAGTCTAGAAAACTGTCACTTGTTTTAAACCCAAGTATTTTTAATTACTATTTATTCTATCGTCAAAAGGCTAAGAACTTGCATCTGCAATACTGACACTAAAAGCATCTTTCATCCTACATCTCAAAACACTGGCTAAGTGACTCTCAAGCAGGTGACACAGCCCAGCTTACAAACACAAGCACAGTTTAAGGATAAACGCATCCTGCAGTCACAAGCCTGACTACAGCTAACCCAGATACAGCAACTCTAGCTTTAAATCAACTAAACAAGCTGTTGCTAGCAGCAGTGTAACCACAGCAGCAGCAGCTCAGGACAGGTTTGCTGTTTAGACATTTAGTCTGTTTCTCAAGCAGGTTTTTTCAACATTGCCAAATTCCCTGTTGCTGTGGCTGCACTACCAACAGCATGAAAGCTAACTGGTTAAAAGCAAGTGGTACATTCACACTGTAGTCAGAGATGTAACTGCAGTTTGTGCCATAAATAACTGCTTCAAAAGTCACAGAGGTATGTCATGCTTATAGAGCATAATCTCCTGACCTCTGTGTTGTAATTTAGACATTAAAACATGCTCCCATTTACATGATGGTCTTGAAGCATTTCCAATCTATGCAACCAGTTTCTGATGAACAGTTTTATCCCAGTACCAGTAAGTTACATGGTAACTCCAGCCACTCAACAGGAAATATTATTTGCACCACAAAAGACTGAGTCAGCTCCAGACTCTTCAACTGCGTAGGCAAAATTCAGTCCTACAGTGGCAGCACTGTGGATTCCTGGAAGGTAGGATGGAGGAAGACGGTTTCTGTGGGATAACAATGCACATTACTTGTTTCTTTTAGGCCTGACTCTTCTATCATTATCCTAGGATGAAGAATCTCCAACTACTGCACACCATCCTTCAGTTTGCTCCTTCCTACCTTTCACACCAACACAGTAAGCAATCTCTCTTCCCTCTTTCTTTCCCATCACTTATCATTCTGTGTCTGCAAGGTTGCTAGGAACGGGATAGAACTACACACTATTCCTACAGGAGGAAGAACATAACTCAAAAGCAAGGGGAAGCAGCTCTGGAAAGCAGGTTTCTGCTCTTTCTGCTTTCATCCAGAACTGCAATTGCTTTCTTTTTCCTCAAGGCCAGACCCTTTGTCAGCAACAGCAGCATCTACCACCGTGTCATCAGACACCGACTGTCTACCTCCTACACAGGTGTGAACTCTGCCTCCAGTTTAAAGCTAACTCTGAACAAGTCCTGAGAAAAGAAACATAATACAAGGTGGATTAATAAAGGATTTATATAAAAGAATTTTACTTTAAGCAAGCTTAATTATGTCTATTTGTTAAAGAAACTTACCTACACTTGTGCCAATGTACTGAAAAGTTTGAACACTATTTTTTATTTAGAGTGTTTATAAAAGATCAATCTACAAAAGTATCTGGCTGTGTATCTGAGAAAGAAATTGCTAAGATAATGAATTTGGGTCTGAAAAAAATAAATATCATTTCTACAGGGACAGTAAGATTCTCTTAATTTCCATTTACTTCCATGGAAGTGATAAAAAGCAGGTGTCAAAAGAGCAAAAGTTACCTTTCCTGTTTTACCAGTCTATGAAAGTGACACATACAAGTTGGTATCCGCTAAACTCTTGAAATTCACTTGCATCTCATCCATAGAGAAAGCCAATTAGTTCATAAATGATGGGTAGAACTTTTAGCCAACACAGCACAAAAGTCAGAAGTGGCATTTCCTCCTAATTATCAAAACAATCTAATCTACTCCTCTAGAAATTTTAAGTTATCAGCATACACTGAAAGACTGGTGTGTTGGAAAGCCAGACAACAGTAGTGAGAAGAGATAAGCAAGTAGCAAATAACCTGTTTTCAAGAAAAGAAAAAAAAAAACAAACCTTCCACATGTACCACAAGCTCCCTGAGAACAACTCTAGCATTAGGAGGCAAGACCGCTATTCTGTTACCAAATGGGAGACACTGAAAATGAGCAAAGTTTGGTCAATACCTTCTGTAGTTAGATGAAGATCCAAATGGAAGCAAAAGAAAAATCTCCGCAGCTTTACATGCAACCTCATTAAGTTTCCTACACTGACAAACACTTTCAGCTCTGTAAAGAAACTAAATTGAAGACGTTCCATGGAGAAAATACTATTAATGCTTTCTTCTGAGCAGGCTTTTTTATAAATAACTTGCTCTTCCCACTCATCATTGTATGTAATCAGCCTTTTCTAAATGCACACTTATGTCTCTAAACCATGCTTTTCCTGTCCACTACACTAACTTGTGTATTTGTACTAGCAACTTTTGAGAGCTTTATAGCCACTCAAAGGAAAAAATTACTGTGAACACTGTATGATCTGTACAAATATCTTCAGAAACAGTATTTCAAAATATTAGTTGATCCTAAAGTGTTTTGGTTCAGTGTACTTCCATTCCAAAGAATGACAACTTTGAAGTTATATACATTTTATGTATATCTAAAGCATCTTTCACCATAATATCTGGGTCATCCTGTGTAAATATACCTGTACAAAGTCAGCTCCCCTGGGCTAACGAGCCAGTAGTTTCACAGACACTCCAAATCATAAGCTGGCATTTTCTTCTTAAATAAAGAGTCCTCTGCTTCCCTCCCACTAGCTCCTGCACCATCCTTTCCTTATATCAGCCTAAAGGTTTTGCTCTGACAAAACAGAAAATTAGAGGAAGAAACTGACTTTACGAAAAAAGCACCTAGCAAGGAAAAAAAGTCACCAGAGACAGTAATGAATGTCTAAAAAGAAGCAACCACAGCGCATTTGAGAACTACAGCTTGTGTAGATACACATATCAAGCAGTACCACACATCTCAAGTTCTCCCAGGACCAATGTAAATTACAGTAGTCTAACTCAACAATTTAAATTTTTTTTAAGAAGCAGCTTTTAATAGCCAAGCAACAGATGAAAGCACAGAAGCTAACACACAGTCCAACAGTTCAGTCTTTGTACAGTACTTAAATACATGATACTATGTCCTAGATTTAATATATGCTAATAACTGTGCTTTAGGGTATGAAAAAATGGTTAGCACCATAACATTGTACCAGAATGCAGTCCCTGACCTTACAATTTAAGTAAAAAAATTAGAAGTGTAACACAAACATGGATGGAAGAGACTTCAGTGTTTGAAGATACTCAGTTATGTTTTACAGAAATTAAACAGGAAAGCAGACAGCACTTGACCCAACAGACAATAATATGAGAAACATAAGCAAGTTTTGAGAATATTTACATACAATTAGAGAGGTCACATAAGAAAAGACTAAAAAGGGTGGAGGAAGACATAAGACATGAAATAAGTAAGTAGAGATCAAGTAAAATGACAGGCTATGCAAAAAAAATTCCAATACATAAAAATAATAAAAAAATTCCCCCCCACAAACACACAAAAACCCCAGGATGGGATCAGAATTACTAAGTAAAGACAAGAAAGCCCTATGAAGAAAGACACAAAGGAGCACAAGGAAACTCCATAGTCAGAACAGTACTACAACAACATACTTATTCACTGAAAGTTGAGGCGGCAGCAAAAACATCTCCATTGCACAGGGAAGGAAGAATTAAAAAAAAAAAGATTAGTTTAGACAAGGGACATAATCTAGGATTACCAGAGCTGAAACAAGGAAGAACACAACTCTAAATAAATTTGTTCTCAAAGCAAACTATAAAAACTATATAGCAAACTATTTCACACCTGTACTTGAACTACATGATTTTCTGTTCAACTAACCCAAAGCTTGCCAGCAACATCAACCAAGTTTAGAAACCCACCAGTTCTATTTGACAAACAGCACTCTTCAACGAGGGACAGAGTCACCTTAGACAGAAAGCAGTTCAAATCCGATGCTATGCTTTGATTTAAAAGAATTACTAGGACAAAGCTGCTTGCAAGGTATGATCGCTTCTCTACTAACGTGATTTACACAGAATTCATCTTTCTAAACACGCATATCAAAAACGAAATTGCATTTTATGTGGAGATAATCTAATCCTATCGCTCCCAGAGTGCAAAAGACTTTCCCCCCCATTCCCTTATCTCCTGCTTACACAAAATGTTTGTACTGATGAAACTGAGAAAGCAGCTTTCTCCCCTACCGCACTGGTTACTGTGAGAGAGGAGAACCTCTGTCAATAGCTTGCACTATCGAGATTTTTCTTGTATGTCAGAGAATTAACTGACATTTTCTTCTGACCATTGGACAAGCTTTTATATTTGATTCTTTTGCCACTTGGTATATTCATTTCTGGAGACTTGAAATTTCAACAAAAAGAACAAAAAGCCAGAAATGTTTAACAAAGTCGTTTGGGCAAGATTCGACAAGCATTAAAAACCAAGTAACAGTGAATGGCAACTTAAGAACCTGGAACAGAGATGAAAGCCTTGTAGTCTGGAGAATCACAGAAAAACATTAGCTTTCAGAGAACCAGAACAAGGAAAGGAAATGGAATTGTAATCCCTACCTCCTTCATACAAACACAGTGCTTTCCCTACTATTTTTAATAAAAACTATCCATGTCAAACAAGCCGTATCGTTCTTTCTTGTGTATTTAGTACTACACTGAAAGGCTTTGCTACAACACAGTGATTCCCAACACTAGAACATGACTTGGACTTTAAGCATATATTGGACTACAAGTCTCCGTAAGTGCAGAAGACAACCAGGGTAACTTACCTATCTCCCTTTCTAGCAACTGTAATAAAATATCAGGCATAACACTATGGTAGTACATATGGCTTGCACACTTTAGACAAACTCTACAGGATTTTAAGTTTCAAACTTCAGTAAGACCCATGGAAGATAAGCGGGACAAAACCTAAAATTAACTGAAGAACAGGAGGAAGAATTCGGAGTGCCTGAAATAAGGCTCCCTCCTGAAATGAAGGTACTGCAATTATTTTGTAAGTCTTTCTGGAATTGCTTCACAGATTACAGGTTTAATTAAGAAAAACATTATATTGAGGAGATGTTAAGCTTCTAGAGACCTCACTATGTACTTAAAACATAAAGACTCCCAGGAGTCCTGGTGGGATGTCTGTCTTCAGACGTCAGTGTTTAAGTTCATTGCAGAATTACTTGGTTTAAAATTTAAGAGGATGCCATCTGTTTTGGCGAGATGCTATATACCACAAAGAACATAAAATAAAAAGGAAAACAAAGTAGATCGACTATTGATTCTCCTCATTGAAGAGGCCATAAAAGAAACACCAGAACTTAGTAAAAGAAAGGAGCAGTTCCCTGTCCATCCTTCTCCTACTATTACCTCTCTGACAAGCAGAAAATAGAAAGTACAAAATAGTACATTTAGGATTCAAACACTTCATGTTCAGCTAAACTGATGTTAAGGCAAAGTCCTCAGAACACAGAAAGAAAGAACCAGAGGACAATCTCAGAGGGATTCACTTAACATGTAACAAGAGATCTAAGTCACTTGTATTAGCCCACCCTTCCCCAATTGTTGTTGACTTAGATTACACTCCCACAGAGACTTGCTAGTAGGAAACAGGTGGTTTTAAGTGAAATAACTTGCCAACTTTAATAACTGTTTCCTCTCTTCTGTGCCTTGGTCTAGAGCTCATAGAAGATGAAAATATACTTTAAAATACAGTAATTTTCCCAGGCTGTCAGAAACAAAGTTAAAGTTTCATCCAAACTAAGTTAACTCCTTTTCTATCCTGGTCTATCAATGGGATATCCAAAACTACTTGAAAAGTCGAAAGGCACAGAAAAAGAAGTACACCCAGCAATCACATATTCAATTCAAACCCCTGTGCAAGCTGGCAAACTTTCCAGTGTGCTCTTCCACAGACTCAATGCAAGATATATCCAAACAGGAATACTGCAGACTAGATGGAATATGCCACTTCTCAAACCAAAGGCCACCAGAGAGCACAGAACTTACCCCCAGGCATGAGCAGCCCCAGGGTGGGTCCCTGCCCCTGGCTGCAGAACCTGGGAGTCAGCATGGGGAGCTGACCTTGTTATCCAGAAAAAGTCTACTCCATCTGTTTGCATTGTTTTAATTTTTTTAATTTTTACCTTACTTAGCACACCCTGATTTCAGACATATCGATTGAGTATAAACGAGGATATCTGGAAGTACACAGTTACATAGAAGGGCGTGCACAAACTAAAAATCTTGTTAAGAACTGTCTGTAAAATGCAACCCCCAGCTTTTTCATCAAAAAAAAAAAAACCAACCCAAACCACCCTTGTTGCCATTTGACATTTTAGGTTTTGCACCGGAATTTCACTATTTATTCTATAAATAATAAAGATTGGTTCTTAAGGAAGAATAATAAAGATTGGTTCTTAACGAGGAGCGCTCGATGGTAGAGAAACGGCTTTTAGTTTCTTCAGAAAATACCTCCAAAAAATTCTGGGGGAGAAAGCCGTCAACACTGAACTACCATTAACGGGGAGATGAGTTGCACTGTGGTTCAGCCAGGGTTTCACAACAATGCAGAGGGAGGCCGCTGCCCCACTACATACTTCACTTCATATCTGGTCTACACAGAAAGGGACAAGCCTGCTTTGCTGCTCCCACACATTCCTGTGATCCCACACACAGGGAGGTGAAGCAGATCACTAATCTAACCACAAAATTAACGCTACAGATAAGAATAAGATGTGTGATGTGATGAGTAGAGAGCACAGCCATTCCTTTATGCAGCAGCCCTCATGTACCAGATAAAAGAACACACCTTTCTTAATTCCACTCTTGCTTCAAATATTCATTGAATTTTAAACTTTCTTTCTACTTCCCTTGCTTTACTTTAATACTATTTTGATACAATTAATTTTAGTGTCATCATTTTGCACACTGTTGCTATTTTCACCATCCACACAGTGCAGATTAACATGGGAAATTCCAAACAATGACAACAGATTTACATAGTAAAATCCCCCGGGCATCAATGCAGACTAGTTTCTTAAATGCTTCTGGCAAGCAGACAAACTCTTCAACCTAACATTAAATTAAAACCATAAGCAAGCGCTAGATTCTTTATCGGTGTTTCTGAAAGACCAATAAATTTTAAACTTTAAGTGATACAGCACAGTGAATTTACTGTAACACTGTGCTTTGCTGTGAACAGTATAGTGCTGTTAGGAAAACAGGCTGGCAAGCATGCTTCCTGGGGGAGCATCCTGTTCACTTTCACCTGGTAACTCATGTAAAATTAAAACGCTCTCACGTTTTATCTTCAGTAGAATTTGACCTCATGTTACCTTTCACTTTAATTAAAAATACATTGAAGAGCTCAAAAGAGGAAAAACTGGTATTTCCCGCAAGCACAGAAGGTATTTTTTCATTTTCACTCGCTGATTGATGTCAGCCTAAATTAAATCTTTGCTCTCCTCCTTGTGAGCATGACAAGCTCATTCCAGAACCACGGAAACTGGAATACATTAGAACTACATCTACTTTGGTAGTATGAGTGATCACCTCCCTACTACTTGCAAATTACTACCGCTATTGCCAGGAACAACAAAGATTAAGACTTAGTTATGGAAACAGACAGCTGATGAAGACATTAAAGTAGTATCTGTAATCACCAAGGGACCGATTCTGATCTCTCCTGATAAATATTCAGCTGATTCCAACAGAATACAGCTGCTCCACAGAACAGAAATCTGAACTAGGACACAGAATTTTTCAAGAAAGTACATTTCTTAACATAGTTATCTAAAACCAAACTCAAGTACCTTTCATTTTCTTTTATTTTAAAAGCAAAAACTGACACAAAAAAAAGAGTACAAGACTACAACAGATACTTCATTCAAGAATTAAATTCTTTATAGCAGAGTGGGAATCAATACACATAAAGGAACTGAAAGCCTTCAGAACTTCCACAAACCACCATCAGTGGCTTATCTATAAAGACAAGAGTAGATGGTACTTTCATTAAATTTCTCTCTTCCATTTGAAAATTTACTTGAAGTTACCTTTGGCTGATAAAAATAAACTGGTGTACTTAACTGAGCTATTCCACTTAGTTCTGGCACTGTGTACCAATATGTATATTCTTACCTTACTCTGATTTCTTATTCTTCATATGATTTCATTTATGCACATATTCAAATAACATTTCTTATCAATCTCAAGTTTTATTACAAGTAGAATGATCACCAGAGATAACTGACTTTCCTATGAAGTGCACACCAACTACAAAGCTCTCCAAGTCTTACAAACACAGACTTTTGGATAAGCATCAAATACCAGCTAAGTCTTCCCATCTGAGCAATATCTATAGTTAACTTATTTACTCACAATTTAGTTACCTTTTGTTTTTTTCCCCCCCCTATTATGCAGAAAAATCACTAGTTCAGGGAACCACACTAAACTTACGCTACAGTGTATGCAGACCTAGCATCTTCCTGCTGTCCCAGCAGATTTTTTTTCTCTAGTTCTGGATAATTTATCAATATTCTGTTTAATTATTACATTTACATTTGCAACAAATTTAGTTAGCATCCTTTGTACTAGATTACCTTAAAATCATTTGAGTTTTGTGTACTTTTTAATCTGGTTGATGATCTTCTAAATAGTATTTCCTGCATAACTTAATTATAAAAGATACAGAATTTTTCAGGAACTCTCAGAAATCACTTTGTGTACAGCAACTGTTTTCTCAGTCCACATCTGCCTCATTTCTGTAAAACGATCTGCAAGACAGATTTCTGCAACACTTAATGCAAGACTTTGATCCAGTTATTACTACAAACAAACTATACTAGGAGTAGTTATTTTTTAAGAGGCATGACTTCAATGACCATATTCTTTAAATTTCATTTTTAACCTTTAAACTTCAACTAAAGGACATTCACATCAGGCTTAGAATTGTAAACAGTATCACTTAATCAACTAGCAAAACAAGTTCAGGAGGGGGGGGAAGGCATCTGACTTTCTCTCACAAGTTGCAACCACAGGTGCCCCAAGAAACATTTATATCCCTCTGCTCTACCAAAGGTAACTGTAGCTGCATTTGAATAGCACTAGCCAAACAGATTGTCAATCGCAGATAGACATTATCTGTGTCAAAATACCTCCCCAAAATCACTTACATAGTCCAGATCTGTCTTTAACATGACTGGACATTTCATTGAAATTTAGACAGCCATATTTATTTCAACTTTAACAATTTTGTGGATTATTCTTAGCTTTTACTTGTTTTCATTTCAGATAAAATTTCACTGAACAGATTAGCGTTCACTAAGGCACGTTTCAAGAGTGATGCTATGCACTGTATAATAGAGATTCTGCAGGAATTCCATAGCAGAATTCAGACTGCATCGCATTCAATAGATACTGCACAGGAAAATCAGGCAAAGGTGCTACATAATTCTACAGGACTCTGGAATCAATGGAGGCAGAACACAGAAACATTAAATAGATGACGCCTTCTCAGTAAACCTGTATAGCAGAGGTGCAGAAGTCAAAACATAAGTATTATGCAATAGGTGAAGCATATTTTAAAGTCTTCCTGAATTTACAGCAAGCTAAAATTACTATCTCTACAGGCACTGCCTACAGAAAAATCACTCTGAGTAATATAAAAATTAATGTTTGGATAATTGCATATATAACCTCTTGATTAAAGAGGTAGCAAACTAAATTCCACATACCTGGAATAACTTGTGTCCTATATTAGTAGGTATCACCAGTTTGCACAGAATAAGCAAATAAACAGAAGAAATGCTTTAACTCATCTGGTAGATGTAGATAGCACTGTTACATGACCACAGGTCATAGAGATCCACAGGTTACCTCAGAACAGCAGGAGACCATACTGAGGTAATACTATCAAACCTTTACTATATTGAACAATAAAACCAGATAAAGGAAAATGCACCCTGCACAAGTACATTTGGATCTGAATTTACTTTGCACTGTACTCCTATGCTTGCCAGTTCATGCACTGTCCCACAAAAAACACAGGCTTCTCCTGGGTCTGAAAGCAGCACTACCAGGATCAGGTAAACTGCACTTCTATTACTAATTCCTTCCAAAACTGGAAACAAAAGCCACCCAATTGGCTTCCACAAAAGGCAGTTCAGCTGACACACACTAAGCTCACATTGACAAGGTGTACCCTACCTCAATGACCTAATACACAGGCATTAAGTGTTCCTACATCATCACACTCTTATCACTTGTGAGCAAAGCCTCATCAGGTGTAGCCATCATAGAAATCTTGTAACTGCTTTCAAGTAGGATTATGTCTAAAACAGAGACCTGCCAGACACCAGCTTTGTGGAAAAGCAGCATCAGTTTGCTTTATCCACAAACCTGATAATCCACTGCCCCCCAAGACGACCAGACTGCTTTGTATCATCCCTTCTGTGTGCACCATTGCCTTCTTCCTTCCCCCTTAACACGTGCCATCAAGCACGAACCTTCCCAAAATCTGTAGACAGGAAGAAGAAGCAAGGCCTATCAATTACAAGGTCAAAATAGAAAAGCATCCTTGCTACTGCAGAGTGTATGGAGTGGAACAATACTCAAATGTCTGGGAAAGTACTTCAAATTAATAGTAATGAGCAAGGCCACCATGGCACAGGGGACTTGAGGCCCACTGGAAAAGACAGAGGTAATACTGAGGCAGCCATTACAGCTGCGAAGAAACATTATTAAGAGATAAAGGTATGAACTGATAGAAACTCTGAGGATGAGAACAAATCCGATTAAGCAATGCAGGAGAGCTGAGCTTGAAGAGTAGAAGGATGCCAACTGAAGGATACTAAAGGTGATCACCAGAAGCACATGCAACTGTATTAACATTATTCTGTAGAATACATGGGTGGGGGATGGTGGTGTCTGTGCAAAGTAACAGTGAACCATCCACAAAAAGACCAGCAGGGAGTGTGCTAATAAGAACGGCCTGTACACAGCAACCATGAGGAAAGATGTACTTAAAAAATGATAGTCTGCATGCATATACAGTGACATTTGCAGTTAAAATAGTCCGATTATGCTGCAAAGTTAGTATTGCTATGAGGAGTTTGCCTTTTGTCTTTCCTTACGTGTGTATTCTATAGAGAGACTAAAGTTTACTAGGATCAGTTCATCATGTGCACTTTATAATGGTAATTAAAACTCGACCTTTATCCTGTAAGTCCCACTCCCAACAGATAGGAAGCGGCAGCATTTATAATAAAACACTACAATAGCGTGCATTTCCTAAAGGAGCAAGTGACTTCATCTGTATCACAACTGATTCCTCTGAAGTACTGCAACTGTACATTTGATACATATGTAACTGTTTATAATATAGGTAAAAAAAGCCAGGAAGATAAAATATCTTTGACAAAGATAAATCTGCAGGCTTTTCAACAGAGATTCCTGTCCTCTGGAGGCATCGGTGGATTATGAGACAGAAAACACAGTGTCAGTGGAACGGGAATTAGTGGGGAATAATTCCAGCCACTTAGTGGAATGGAGTTAGTGAGGAATAATAGTAGGAAACCACGCAAGGAAGTTTACTCACATCTCTTGCTTTACTGAGAACATGGAAATGGAAGAGGCCTATATTAACAAAGGCACACAAACTTCTTTCAGAAAAATATTATCTTGTTTATTATGGCAGGAACTTGAGAATGGTTTAAGTTAAAAAAAAAATAAATAGGGAATTACTTTCCCTGAATAGTTCTGAAGATTTCCAGGTAATGATTTGCCTCCAAATCAGAATAAGATTTTCAAACTAGCATACACATGTCAAGCACCAAAACTGCTACTTGAATAAAACTAGAGAACATACTTTATAGAAAAAAAAAAAGACAAATTTAAGCATGTGAAATAAGCTAAAAGATGTATGGCTACAAAAGTCTACTTATTTGTAACATAAGAAAAGGAATTACTATACAAAAGTTCAGAACGCATCATTAAACCACTAAAGCTGAGAACGGAAAATTATTCTCATGCATGCTCACTGCTACCATATCTCCACTCCCATTTTTTTTTTTCCTACAGCAGACAAAGTACTTCCCTCCTGCAACAAAATAATATAAAAGCTAAACTGATCCAAAAGTGTTCCAAAAGTGTAGTAAGAAAAACTACATAGAGTAGTTACATAGAGTACATGAAACAGTACCAAAGGGTCAAAAATACTTTTTGCCATTATCTTTGATAGAACTATAGTTATGTAACCTACATTTATGGTTATACAATTTACCAACAGCAAACCATCCCCAATCTACCTGACCAACCTTGGCGATGAGTGAAGATCAGTAGTCACCGTTAACTCTGATTTAGCAAGACATACAGCACAGTCTCCCATGGCATCTTCGTAGCCAAGCTGGACAGCTACAGACTCCATAGACCATCAGGCCTTACCCAGGAGTGGCTGTGGTCAACGAGGTCCGAAGTTGGAGCCCAACCAGTCACAAATGATGTTGCTCAGAGTCATTACTGCACTGTACCAGCACAGTACCAATACCTGTGCTGGTAGGTGGAAAGCTGAACATCCATCAGCGTGGCCTTGCTGTGACAAAGGCTGCCTGCACACGGGGTTACATTTGCAGTATCAGAGAAGGCAATTATACCCCTCTGCCTGGCACTTATGAGTCCATAACCACAATACTATGTCCAGTTTGGGGTCGCGCAATGCAAAAGAGAGAAGAAAGAGTAGGATGAGCAGAAGGCCACTAAAACGGTTAACACAGCTGCAGCACACAACCTAGGTGGGAAGCTAAGGCAACATGTCTTCTTCTGGAAAACAGAAGTCTATGGTGGCGGAATCTGACTGGTCTTTCACCACTGAAAGGGTAATTGCGCACAGGCGAGATGGAAACAGACTACGTTCAGTGGTGCACAAATGAGGGGTAAGAAACAGTGGTCCCAGGTTGCTCCAAGGGAAACATTCTCCCCAGCGCACATGGTTAAGCGGTGAAACAAGGAGTCCAACAGAGCCTATGTTGGAGATTTTCAGAAGAGGTGCACAAAGCCCCAGGCAACCTCAGCTAGCTTTCGAATTAGCTGCCCTTGAGTATAGGGTCTGACTGAATTACCTCCACAAGTCCCTTCCAACTTACATTATTCTATGATGATACTATAGATGTTCATATTTGCTCTACAATCACATGTATTAAACTTGACTCAAGAAACTTTGCAGAAAAGCATTATGTTGGTCCTCAAGGAAACTAGAGAAGAGACAACTTCTGTCTTCAGGCTTAGATGAGGTACAAATGAGTATTTCAGATCTTCCAGGGAAACTCCACGTAAAGAATTTGACTACATAAAGAAATAAAGACAGAATGTATTTTAATGGCTGCTTATACTGCATTCAGTGCAAGAACTGGTATAAATACACCACATCCTGGCCAGGACACTGTTCTCTACTTCAGCCTAGAACTATTTTACAGTTAATCACTTCTGCCTATATCCTGTATTTCTCCAGATTTTGGTACTTCACTACTTATTTCTGGATTCCTTCCCTGTCAGTAAGCATCTGTATTCTACTTTGCACTACAGTAAGCCATTAAAACTGTGCTTCATAGATGCCTGCCCCAGGGCAGCAGTGCGGGAAACGCAGAGAAAATTGACATAAAATTTTTCATTTTCTTTTGTTTTCCAAGTTTTATTTTCAACTTTAGAACCAAAGGAAAATGCTAATTTTCCTTTCCAGTCCAATAAATTGGGTTTTCTTGGAGAATTACCTAAAAATGCTTCTAAACCATTTATTTGTTTTTGCTATTGAAGGGACAGAGTAATTTTAAATCCAAGAGAATTTCCTAAGAGGTAAGAAAAAAATGTATTTTAAATACAAGACAGAATATCACAACTGACAAGTGATCTTCATATCCATTCTTCAAGAATTCTTCTTAAGAACAAAAAAAGTATTTCACTTACAGCATCGCAGAGCTGCAACTTTTGTACTGTCTCTTAAGGCTCTTTCTACTTCAGAAAAAAAATAGGTAAGTGGGTACCTTACACAAAAAACAAGCACAAAAACACATACTGTTTTTAAAGAAGTCTTTCAGATACAGTCAAGAATTAAGACTAACAGATTTTGTAAGTCCTCACTTTGGTCAGTTTTGCAAGTCACAATGATCTTTTCCAAACTAGAGAAAAGGAGGTTATAATGATCTTCCTCAACTATACCTGGTCTCACTAAGGAAATTCCACGTTACTATCTCAGTAAAAAGTCAAGTCAATTAAGGAGTACCTCCCTCCTCTTTAAAGAAAGAAGTCCTAAGACTCAATACAAGATTATAAAAAGTTGAACCATTAACTTTACATTTCACCTAAGGCTAAGTCTCACCATAGCAACCGTTAAGAAACAAAAATATTTCTAAGTAGCCAAGCAATCAAACTTTTGCTTCTGTTCACATATAATAAAGGAAGTTTAGACTAGCTTTTGCAAATGCAGGCCATAATCTCACAAACAATTAAGTGAATGGTTAACTTTACACAAGAAGATAACTTAAACTTCAAATAGATGAAGTTAACACACGTGATTCCATGATCAGACTTTTACTGCAAGGTACTGATAACACAACTAGTTTACGTTGATAATATAACCAAATTTAGCAACATTTTTATTCCAGACCTTCCTAGTAAATTAAAAAGTCTTTTAATTACAATAAAGGCACACTCTGAAGAACCTTATCACAGTTGCAGTGCTGGCTTATACAATTCTCACCCTACGTTCCTCCCCTACACCACCTCTTCAATTGCACTAGGGTTTGACATACCAGTTAACACAGACAAAGCAAACTGAATCAATGAACTGAACTTTGTTAAGAACAGTACTGCCAAAAAGAAAGTTACTTACAACCGCGAGCAGTTTCCTGCTCTAGGTTACCATGCAGCTATATAAAGAGTTGAACAAGCACGAGTGAAACAGTGACACCAGGGCTGCATTAGCCAAGACTGCTGCCAAGAGAAATACTACTAAAATTACAGCCTAACCTAAACCTGCATCTACCTGTTCATAACTCACTCAGATGAATAAGCACATTCAAACAAATGGGGGCAGGGAAGTACACAACAGCCTTACATGAGCTCGTGCTTTCCATCTCTTAAGCAAGCTATGTATGCCATGATCATGCTTTGATGAGAATATCAAAAGTCATTTTTATTTACTTCATTAGCCCCCTTTCAAACTAAGTTTACTAATTGTTTACAAGGTCTGCTGCAACCATGTCTAGAAGGGGGAGGGGAGAACACTCTACATTTAACCCAGGATGTAGACTGCAGTATATAATCTAAAAAAAAAAAAAAAAAAAAAAAAATCAGGATTCACCACCGAGTAAATTCAAAAGCTGAGAGAACTCCCATTAACACTATATAACTTTTCCAGAAACAACAATAACTCAAAGCAAAAAATACTTCACGTTTCACTTGTCCTTATTTGCCTTGGTCCTCACTTGCACAGCTACTTTTTGTTTGTTACTTCAGGAACAGGCTATGACTGAATAAGATCCATTGTTTTCCAATAAATAAGTCTGCAAACCATTTGTGTAATTACCCCCGACTTAATAATCCAATTTTTTTTTCTTCAAACTGAGCTCTGAACTTCATAAAAATCCTAATGCCACTACAAACTATTATTTTAGATTTCATCTTCTCATTCCAAGGCAATCTTGAACTGATGGTTCAGATTTCTGTTAATTAAAGTTACTTTTGCATAACTGGAAATAATGAATATTTAGCTCATTTTGAATTAACATGTATTTGGTAGGTTTGTGTATTCAGGAACACTTTTATGGTTGTCAAGCTATACAAGCTTAAAAAAAACATTAAGTTCCTATAATGCATATTACCAATCTTTACATGAATGTTTACCATGAGATTCTGATTTTTACTCATTTCTTCCTGGTACTTTGATACATAACACATCAGTGAAAACGGAAGCATATTTGATGAAGAAATACAGACTTTGGTAGGTAATGTGAAGCAAATTAAATGTTATGGAACCATATTTCCATGTCTGCCTCCAGATTATATTACATACTTCTGATGTTCACATCCAACACTTTTTAGAAAACAATTCAGTGCAACTGGAAAGTTCAAGAATGCTGAAAAAAGCTACAGACCTGGAAAAAAAGCCAAAGAAAAGCCTGGAAACATAGAAGGCTGGGGTCTGCATGAAGTTCCAGGTGACAGTTTCCAGTTCAGGTTTAAACAATAGTTTGTAATAGTCAAATAATAATTAAAAAAGTGTCTAGAGTTCCCAAATGGAAATAATATCAGGAATTTATTCATTCTCCAAGTTTCACATAGGGAAGAATTTCCCCAAGATTTTGACCCTACACAATCACTTTTTAAAATACTTTGGAATATCTGTAATAGTGGCAGAAACAATAAGAACAGCCTAAAGAAGTATTTCAGAACAGGAAAAATATTTTAAACATATTATACAGACAAAACACACCACAGTAAACCCATCCTAAAATAAGTACTACAGCAAAATATTAAGCATTACAGCTGTACATTTCTGCTAAGCCAAAGCCTTCTATTCAAAGACCAAAGTACATTTCAGAACTTGTTTCTCTTTCAAAACCATTAATTCAAGCAGTACTAGCAAGCTACTAAAAAAAAAAGAAAAACAAAACAAAAACAAAATAAACCACCAATACCTACAAACCTCTTTAAGTTAGAGGGATTCTAGAAACCCAAAGCAAGCCCCTGCGATCACTGGTTCCTAACAAAACCCTGGTAAAAGCATGTACCTCTTGCTGAAGCCTGTAGTCTGGCATTAGGCCTCAAAAACAAGGAGACAGCCTGGGAGCCAGAAAGTGAGCGCCTCTATAGCAACGCACCCAGGGAAGCCTTTCCCCTTCCTGCCAAATAGTGATCTGCCAAGGAAGTCACCCAGCGCAGCTCCAGCGCTGTGCCTGTCCCCGAGGAGAGGAGCAGGGCTCCTTCCCGCTACCCCTGGCCTTCGGGGGGACGCCCGTGGGGGGACCTGCCGGAGGAAGTCCGAGAAGAGTCAGACCCTGCTGCCAGCAGAAAAACGAGCAGCTACGGAAATACTGAGTAGTTCCCAAAGGTTTCCTCTGCAGAGAGCGGCTCCCTGATTCTCCCCGCTTCATCAAAAGCATTTGGACACAATCATCACACACCACGTTACAAAAAGCCTAGAAAGAGATCCTCTAAGCCATTCATATCTTCATGTAAATAGTACTACCAGATACTGTATACAACAGACATTACAACAGCGAGATAAACTTTCCATTTAGGAAAACCTGAATGTCACATAAAATGTAGAAACAGCAACAGGTTTACTGTACTGAGCAGGATCAATAAGACATGACAGATACCCCTGAGCAAAGCCCATCCAAAAAGACTCCCTGTTAGGTAAAACTAACTACCAGCAAACAAAACTAATCCATCCAAAATTAAATGGAAACTAAGGCACACTTATTTAGCTCACGGAAGCAATCTACAGACAAAAAGAGAATCCAGGTAGCATCTCATGCAGAATGTGTTTTAAGCTACAACTGAAGATCACCAGAAAAGTCACACTTACATTGTCTCTCCAGTCTTAGCAACATGACAAAGAAACTGATCCAGTATTGGACACACTTCCTTCTTTCCTCTCTTCTCAAAATCTGTTGGTATGAGAATGACACAAGAAGAATGGTAAAAGACAGGACAGAACAAAAATTCATAATAATTAGCGATGTGTTTGCTTTAACAATCAGCATGGCTCCCACAAAAATATTTTCACGCTTTCACAAAGCTTCAGTTGTTCCGAAGAGCTCCACCACCTTCCCAACCCTGTAAAACACTTAATATTTTCGTGTTGAGAAGCTACACGCATCCCAGTAGCAGAAGTTCATTTGCAACTTCTTTTGAGCACCTACAACGAGAGAAAGAGGCAGATTTCCTCAGGCTGCACCCAGCCAGGCAAGCCAGCAGCGGGCTGGGGAGGGGGAAGGAGGGAAGCCCCGGGGGAGGGCGGGGGAAGGGGCGGCGGGCAGACGGGGAGCGGCGGGCGCTCCGGGCGCGGGGAGCCCCGGGCCTGGAGGCGGGCGTGGGGGGGGGCGGGGGGAGCCGGTGGGGTCGCTGCCCTGCTCCCCCTCACGCAGCCCACAGCGAGCCTGGGCAGGACGGCTGGGGCAGCGAGGACGTGGGGCTCACCCCCCCCCCCCCGTCCCTACAGGGGAGCCCCCGCGCCTCTCCCCGCTCCGTGGGACCCCCTTCCCTCCCCCGCCACCAGACCCCTCCCCACAGCAAGGGGACCCCGGCCCTCGTCCCTGGCGGAGGGGACCTGCCGCCCTCGGCGAAGAGCCCTCCCTCCCCGCAAGAAGGTCGCGGCGGCGAGGGAGACCCCCCCCACCATTTCCCCCTCAGCCTGGGGACACCGCTCCCCCCACCCCCCCGCGGCAAGCCCGGGCACCACCTTTCAGAGCCTCCTGCAGCCTCTCGACGTCCATGATCCGCCTGGGCGTCTGCCCCCGGGCTCCGCGCTACTCCCCTCCTCCAGCCTCCCCCGCCCGCCCGCGCAGGGAACGGGCTCCGGCCGCCGCGCACACACAGAGACCCCGGGCTCAGCAACCCTCCAACATGGCGCCCGGGCCGTCGCCGTGCGCGGCCCCGACAGCCCGCCCTCCCTCCCGCCGGGGGGCGGGGGCGCGCGGGGAGGCGGGGCCGGGGCGGTGCTGAGGGAGGTGGCGGGGCGGTTCCCACCCACCGAGGGGGCGGCTCCGGCACCGGCCCATCCGCCGCCGGCCTCAGCTCTCCTTCTCCGCGGGCCGGGGGCTCACGCTCGCCTCACGCCGCCCCCGCTACGCAGGTCCTCGGGGAAGGGGATGGGAACGCGGAGCTGCCGCCTGACAGGCGGGGCCGCCCCGCCCCGGCCTCTCAAGGAGCTTGGGCGTCTTCCTCCTCCCTCAGGCTGAGGGCGACGGCTCTTCCCCCACCCTCACGTGTAGTATCTGTTTGTGTATAGATATGCCAGCCCCCACTTTTTATCCTGAGAGAGGAGCCATCTTCCCCCTTCTTTGTTCTACCTACCTCTGCCACCCTTTTGGGCACCTTGAAGCCCCATGGCCACTCTCCCCCCGGCCTGTGCTCCTGGGGATGATCCCATCTCTCACCACAGCTCCATCCAAGGGGAGGTGAAGTCATGGAATGGTTAGAGTTGGAAGGGACCTTAAAGACCATCTCGTTCCAACCCCCTGCCCTGGGCAGGGACACCTCCCACCAGACCAGGTTGCTCCAAGCCCCGTCCAGCCTGGCCTTGAACCCCTCCAGGGATGGGGCAGCCACAGCTTCTCTGGGCAACCTGGGCCGGGGGCTCACCACCCTCACAGGAAAAAATTTCTTCCTGAGATCCCATCTGCATCTCTCCTCTTCCAGTTTAAAACCCTTCCCCCTCATCCTATCGCTCCCCTCCCTGATCAAGAGACCCTCACTTCTTTCCAGACAAGGTCCCCAGGCCGGGCTGCTCCCAGCTGGTAAACCCAGAGCAGAGGCCAGGGGCTCCAGCCTGGCAGCTAGCTGGCCACGTACAGGCTCGTCCACCCCAAACACTTCGGTAGGACCGAGAGACATGCAGTGGCTGTTCCTGGAAGGAAAGGGAAATTCTAATTTAACACACGCACACAAAAAGAAGTTGTAAATAAGGTAGACAAATATCGATGCCAACTGTTATTCTAGGCATATGTGAGCTGGCACATCCGCGGTGGTTTACTATTAGGTAGAATCCTGATATAGACCTGGATGGCGTCCCAGCCTCCTCCTGAGGCATGCCCCGGGAGGCAGCCATGCGCACAGAGGTGTTTGTCCTCCCCAGCGGGCACAGCCCCAGCTGCTCTCCTGGCCAGGGCCAGCTCAGCAGAGATGGGGCTGGCCACAAGCAAGAGCAGATTAGCTGTCTGCAGTAGAAACACAGACTCTGCCGTACCATCTCAGAGGATCCCTGAAAAGATCATAATGCCAGTAGCTGCGCTAACTTCTCCACCCTCCTGGAGGTGCCAGCTTGACCACAGAAAACCACGTTTCTTAGAAGTGCCACTAACATCACAGCAAAATGACCCAGTGTGGGCCACCACAAATGGCTAAGAGATGAACTTGGTACCCACAGCAAGGAGTCCTGTGCTGCAAGCTGCCTTCTTGGACCCCTTGTGTTGATGTTATCATGCAGAAATGATTCACAAGGTGTGCAAGTAATGGTCTCCACTAGCAACTACATCATACAGAAACCCCGACTTTCATTTAAGAAACATATGGCTTCTAAAATCAAGAACCTTTCAGATCCGTTTGACCCTTGGAGGACTACATAATGCTAATAGGGATATGTAAGGTTTCATATTTACAGATGCACTGTACAAAAGCCTTGTTTTTTCTACTATTGTGAAAACCTTTGTTAAAATAAGCAGACCTTCCAAGGAAAGCTCTGTGTTCTTTGTGAAGGCTATGGCCAGGTAGAGGGGAGCTAATGAACCTCTGCAAGCCTCTCTCATTCTACCTGGTCAGCAGGAGGAGGGAAAAGCAGCAGCATGGATTTAACAAACTGACCTTTTGGGACAGAACTTGTTGTCCAAGACACCTGGCAGGGACAAATGTGGAACTGGACATCAATTACAATGAAGTCTCAACAACAATACTTAGCACTTTTACTTTCATGTATGTCTCTTGTGTTACATGTTCCCTTGTAGCCAGCCGGCATCGTTAACTCTATTAACCAAACAAATGACCGACAAAGAAGACGGGGGCGGGGGGGGAAAAGAAATCAACAAACTCCATTGCATGAGATGACATTAAAACCACGGTGAATTTAGCTGCTGTTTTTCTTCTGACCACTTTGCTCATCATAGAGACATGGACCCCATTAACAATTTTAATTGTTGGCCACCTTGCCCTTGCAGCTCTGTAGCACAACTCTCCCTGCCTCACACCCTCTGTAGCACACATACCTTTCTAGCACTAGTGATCTCTATTCATTGAAACTACATTAGTTTGCTTTTATAATTTGACAACAATACACTCTCTACAGCACCAGCAATATCTACCCCCAAAACATCAGTGAAAAAATCTCTTCAACGTGGAAAAGAGCTGGGTTGAAAAAAAGCACTGCAAGAGGACAGGGGAAGGTTTCAAAGCAAGCGGCAGGTACCGGGCTGAAAACAGAAGCACCAAGGCCTGTACACAGATACACCAACAACAGAAAAGGACAATACAATTCAGATTACAGGTTAGCCTATCTCCTTTTCCTCGAGGTCCACTTTATCAAAGTCCAGTGAAAGAAACAAAAATACTAGCTTACCCTTACAACCTTCAGCAAAGCAGAAAAATAAAGACCACACCTTCCCTAGAGCAGAGCTTCTCTTAAATAACTTTCATACCCCAGCTGACTGCATTTCCCCCCAGCTTCTCCATCAGCTCACACCCCAGCACAGCTTGCTCTTTCTAATAATTCTCAGAGCTGCTCACATGCTCTCAATTTTCAGCTCTTCCCGAGGAACTGCACTTCCCAGCACGATTGCTCTTAAAGAATCCCCCCAGCCAAAACAAGCTGAGAGAGGCGTAAACATGCATATTAAAGTCTAGTGCAGTTACACAACCTACTTAAAAAACCCAAGCAAATTCAATTGCCTTAAACAACATCCCATTCCATTTACAGGTATCACCAAAACCAACAAAATAAAGCCTCTAATTGTCAATTTGAAATGTTGTGTTGCTGGCCTGTTCTTTTAAAACAGAAAAAAAAAATATTGTTGTTCCAAAGATACCTACAATTACTAGTGAAAACTGGGAAACATAGTATTTCTTCACTGAAAAAGCAAGTTGCAGAAAAAAAAAAGAAATACGCTTTTTCTAAATTCTTGTACTACATTCAGTAGTATATTCTGTAGAAATATAAAACTAATTTAACACTTTCTGATAGAATAAAACACACTCACCTGTTCTATTAAGTACTTCAGAGCCAATTCTTTACACTCACAAAGTTAACAGGTGAGGTTTGATTTTAATGCTGTACAATGCGGTAGGTGTCCTTGCAGTCCTACGACTTTCTGCACCTTTGCTGTTTAAAAATTACACATTTCCTTGGCACCACTCTGCAACACGGACCCTGCACTGAGGGTGGGCAGGGACACCAGGGGCACCACTTAGATCCTGTCTCTAAAAGTGAGAGACAAGCTAACAGAGCAATTTCTGCAGGATTTACCAGTCGGAGAAAAACGCCTCCGGTTTCATTCTAATCTTTTTATTTCCTATTTTGAAAAAAAAAGTGGAATGAAATTTTTCAAATACTATGCTTCTAAAAGTATATTTGGAAGTTTTTCAAATAATCTACTTCCAAAAACTTCTTTGGTTTCTCCAGGGAAGCCATTTTAAATTGAAATAATTTTTTAAAAAAAGGCAGAGATTGAATATCAAGAGGTCCTTGAAATTCAGTAACAGACGCATAGAATTAATGAAAACTCTATATTTTGTTTTATTTTGTTTCAGGGAAAATGTTTAAAGATATGCAAATAATATCTACCTGCTTCTGAGGAAACTAGAGCCATATCCTCTGGAGCAGAAACAAAATAAAACCCACAATTACTTCTACGGAAATAAAGCAAAGAAAGCGCATGAATGGCTGGTATATTTGTGTGGTAACAAAGGTTATTTCAAATTATTTCATTTTAGGATGAAGCTCAGTTTAGGGCAGGTTTGCGTGTTTTGAAACCCACATTTCCTTAACCAACTGAAAAACATTCCAATTCAGAGCAAATCATCTTTTCCTTCCATTTTTAAAGGAGGAACATTTAAATATAACCCTAGAATACAAAAACTTGTATGTAGTTTCATAATTGATTTGTTGTGTGATCTCAAGCAAATGAAATGAGTTAGGCAATCATACCTGTGTTTCTTCATTAATGAAACAGAAATGGTAATTACTCTTCTTTGTAAGGTACTTGGCACACCTTGTAATAAAAACACACAGAGTGTGATTTCATTTTGTGTCAGTTCCCAATGCTGCTTGTGGAGTATTTACTGAGAATCAGCTATGAAAACATCACCATGTAGGAAAGGAGATGTGGGTTTGAACATTTAACAGAATAATGACGAGAATTTTACAGTCCAGATTTTGGTTTTCTTCTTGCATTAAACTTACAAAAAGCCTAGTTTAGATTTACATTTTAGATTTCTTTAAGCTTCTGCAAAACATATTTTTTGAGAGTTTTCAAAGAGAGCAGGACCAGGCCCTGCCTACAATATGAGTCCAGTTCTGCCTGATGCACTTGGACAAACCTCTATTTTCTTACTTATCTTACACTTGATAAGCTCCCATTGAGCACTGGTAAGGCTGACGTCCATATTCAGCCGTACTGAAGGAAGACACAGAAATAACATCCAAGTTATACAGCACCATGATGTTTAGAACTACAAGACTTTTGAAAGTCTCCACAGAATTATAGACTGCCCAGCCCCTGGGCACCGATCAATAGGCCGATGCTGATTACAATGGTGGAGGGCAGAGGACCAGCAGATACTTCTGCTTTCAATAATGAAGCTTAGATGAGGTACCTAGAGACCCCTGACCTAACCTGACTTAAAGCAATTTCACTCATTGATGTGTGACAGCAATTTGTAAGGTATTTCAGCTCGGTTTGAACCAAAATTGATTAGCGTGCTTTGAAAGAATCTGTAGCAATTCAATACAATACCAAGCAAGCGAGATGCGGCAGAATTCAAATAGTGAGAACAATAAGAAAATGACAACAATCCTATGTTTCAAGACCCACTTAGATCTTCAGAAAATACTGTACATCGATATACATCAAAGGGTTTACGAAAGGAGGTTAAGGGGTTTTATTTCTTTGTTTTGGTTTTTAGTTTATAGCTGCAGAAACTCAAGTGTAGTACACTAAAATGACACTAAAAAGTTGCATGTCTCTGAACCATTCAGGATGGAAAAGTTGGGTTTTTTTTTCTTTAAAGTACATCATAGCCACTTCCAGACAAATTATGTCCCTCCTCTGAGAAAATGACAAAAAATCTTTAATAGGCTTTTAATAGATCTGGAAGACTTGGAAGTGTCAAAAGATGGGAACAGCTCAAGTGTGGTGCCTGAAAGCCATAAAACGCTGAAAACAGAAAAATGGTATTTGTGGGAGTTGGGTTTTATTTGGAAAGTGTACTCACAGGGAGATTAAAAAAAAAGAACAGCTAGATGTGATAAGCGTTCTGGGGTTTGCCGAACTCAGCCACTGACCCCTACGCTAACACACGAGTCCCCACGTATTTTCTCACGTTACTCCACAAGCCGCTGGCAAACCAGTGCCGGTTCCTTTCCCAGCTGGCTTCCTCAGCCCTTCCTCCCGGTATATCCGCAGTATCGAAAGCTTCTTGTAGGCTTCTCTACAAACTGCAAGATCATCCAGATTAAAACCAGACTTGTTTTTTCCCTCAGATGCGAGGAAGCCAGTATTCAAAACAAGTCGCCCTTTAGAAGCGGCCATCGGAAGACCTTTTTTTAAAGTTGTGTGCCCTGAGAAGGCACCTGCTTCACACAGTTCCAGCCACCTCAGCAGGGAATTAAACTGTTTCTGAAGGATTTGGCAAAGATGCTTCTGCAGGAACAGGTCAACTGATGACACGTTTTTCTTTACAAAAAGGGCCATGTCACTTTAGTGTCACTATTTCAATACAACCAAAATATTTTAGTTCTAAGACAGCACACTTTTGGACTATACTGTTGTTTTCACAAAATAACATAAGCAATTATGGTTCATTTATAGAAATGTAAAAGTCAAACCAAAATATTTTAACTCAAAAGTAAACATTAACAAAGTGCTTTGTTAATCTTAAATGCTGCTTCTCATTTTGGTGTTATGTCTCAATTTTAATTTTCATTTCAAAGGAAGTGTTGACAGTTTGTTTTTTATTCCGATCCAGAATGAAAGCAAAATTCCCAAACATTGCTATTTCTTTTGAAGCACAAATAGCCATCCCTTATCTCGTGCCAACAGGAGGCTGTAGTCTGTATGGATCCCAGAGGAGATACACACTTGCCTCAAGAGGACAAAGGGGGAATGTTTCCAGCCTCTGTGGGGACAAACCATGTCCCTGTGCCATCCCATCCCTGGATGGGCACATAGTAGCTATTTACTACCATCATACTTGACTAGATCTGACGGAGAGGAGCAAAACACACTCTGAAATTTGGCTCCTTTATGGTTACAAGTACCTGTTTCTTAAGAGAGGAATCTCTTCTTGAAGCAGTGGGAAGGAAATTATTTGAAATTAAAACTGTCAACAGTTTGTGCTAAAGTTGATAAAGTATCAAGATTTATCCTAGTATTAAAATCTCTTTTTTTTTTTTTTTGGTTAGTTGTACTTTATTCCCAGCTCTAAATGTCACAGAACATGCAGAGAAGTTATCTCAACTATGATCATACTTGTGAGGATGAATGCGAAATGATAGCTGAGCTCCGTTTAGACGTGGTGCTCCATGACGATGTGACAAGGATGTTTGCTGAGTCCAAGCCATGGTTATCGATGTGCGTTCAGCAGTGTGGGAGGGGAGAAAGAGACTGTTCCTGTACCCAGGTCCCTCAGCAGCAGGTAACCAAGCTCCAAGGCCTTGCTTCAGCGAAGAGTTTATTTATTTGTTCCAAACAGGAGATTAGATGGAGGTAACGACTCCAGCAGTATGGCACCAGTGGTGTGGGGAATCATGGATCAGGTCCCTTCCTCGGAGCCACCAGCACAAGGTAAATGCTGATCCTGTTTGCTGTTGTGCCCGTGTCACCGCCGCCTGGCCTGTACCTTGGAAAAACCATGTGCTCTGCCCACAACACTACTGATTGAAGCCACATTTGTGAGCGAAAAATCTTGGATCAGACCATCACCAACCAGTTTGATTGTGGAACATATGTAACCAAACACCACACAACCACACACCTGCCCGGCCAGAGACGAAGCAGCGCTGTCAGAGTACTATTGGTTTACAGCTGGCCTTGCCTTTTCTCATGAATATCAATGGAAGTTTTATTCTTGACTTCAAAGAGAGCGTGACTGAGGCCAACATACCACACAGTCAAGCAAGTTGAGCAAGTGAGAAAACAATTTCATCACCAGGTGGACAACTGGTTTGGCTGAATAGACAACTCACAAGCTTGTCACGCAGAGGTGTCACAGCACAACCAAGCACATCACAGCAGTGACCATGCAAGTGCCAAAGAAATAAAATTAAATACAAGAAGGAGGGAAGGGAAATTATCCTAAATGATCCAATCCGGTAAGGAGCAGAAGATAGTGGAAAAATAGTAAAAAGTATGAGTGAGAGGTAAATCTTGTTTCCTTTGAGATCAGGTCCTGATCTATGGTCACCATTACTCAACTGGAGTTGCACCATTAGCACTTTGAGAAATGTTAAATGTATGCATTTGTCTCTTTCAGTAATACATCCAATATAATACTTTCTCACTACGGTAAAAGTAAAATTGTAGAAGAGGAACATGTTTCTCTGCTCGATGCAGACATACCCTGTATACATACACTACATATACTAACCTCCATCCCAACCAGACCCACTACACACACACACAAAATCTTGTATTTTAAAGAAAATTATCAAAATGCAGAGCTTGCTTAAAACTTCCTTTATTTGTAATGTAAGACAAAGGATTAATGAACACAGAAATGCACTGCTAGGCCTCCTTGGGAGCTGTAAGCAATTGGTGCACTTGCCAAATAAAAATACACAAGCAATTAAATGATCGAGAAAAGGTACAGAATTCTTTACACATACGCTCTTGTTGTGTGTACACACACACAGAGCAGTTTCCAGTTTCCATCTGTAAGCAAAATGACAGCGGAGCTATCTAAGCCCACTTTGTAATATGCGGGCAAATAGGCTAGAAAAACTCTCACGTTATACAAATGATGAAACCAAATGCTCCCCACTCTGGCAGTTCTTTGTTGTACAATGCGCACTGGTAGCCTGACACTTTCTTAAAAGGCTTTGGGCTAAAAGGAGGTGCTCAGCAGCTCTTAATATAAAACCCCTGTTTATCTATCTTCAGCAAGTTCAAGTAAAATATAGCAAATTTAAAACCTGAATATTTGACGCTGATACAGCAAGGACTTGGTTACATGCTTAACTTTATGCATTGCATATAAGCCTACTGACTACCCAGGCAAAATTCGGAGTATCCAACATTTGCTGGGCTAGGGCTTACGTTCAAATAACCCGGGCCCAGTTCTCTGGGCTGTACTCTGCTCTTTCTGCCGTGGTGCCAAAGGTGATTCTTTTCCTTTGTTACCAATACATTCTGTGTGCTGGAGTTTCTGTTCGTTTAAAGAAAACTATCTTCATTTCCACACTATGTTACGATGACGCTGCTCAAGGTGTTACATTAGCAAAGGTCTTTTGGTTACATTATACCCTTGGAAATAACTAAAATACATGAGAGGAAGGGGAAATGAGCATACAAAAGTCTATATAAGTATTTACACATCCCATTATTAAAATAAATGAAGGCTAATAAACAAGGAATTAGCCACAAGTATGAAATACAAAATGAATGAGAACTGTTTTCTAAACAAGGTTAATACTAGAATCCACTACTGTTAAAACCAAAATATAACATTGTTTTGGAAGCTGTAATAAAATATAAATTAATACTTCTAACAACAAAAAAAATCAAAGCTACATAATTGTTTTAAAACACTTTGGAGAGCTCAAATTATAGCTTTTTTTCTCAGAAAAAGCCCAGCAGGGGGGAACCTTCCCCATTCTTCCTGCAAGTTGATATTACATTAACAAAAGTCTTCATGTTAAAGCATATACTTCATATTTTTAATAGCTGTTGAGAACACAACACGGTTCTTTCTAAACATAACGTAGCACCTCCTGTAAACATAAAAAGCACTGTTTCAATCTCTAATCATTTTATATGCAATAATGCCTTTGTTTTGTAATGAATTCTTTTCCTTCATTTGAATGTGCCCATAGTTGCAGGGTTCTGTTGAATCACAGCTTACACAATCGCAGCCTCCTAAACTTCAGAGGCTTTAGCACCAGAGTCGCGACTGTCTGGGGAACAAGACTTTTGCTCTGCAACTTTCTGTGGCTTGTAGATACCGTAGAAATGAGGAATTCAGAGAGCCCAGCATGCGCCTCATCTATCCTCATTTGACCAACAGTCAGCCTTACCCTGATACTTGAAAATAAGGATCAAAAAGCAAGCTAATATCTTTTACAAGTTCTCACTATTGCTAGCCTAAAAGGTTTACCTGCCATATGTTAGGTTTACGTTATATTAAACTTTTTAAAACAGCCTGCTGAATTTTTCCTTTCATTGCCCTCTGGCTCTGAAGTCTTCAAGATTCATTTGGGTTACATTTCCAAATTTTTCTCTGTATTTACAAATGTACTGTTCTTTTAAAGTGGCAACTAAAACTTCAGTTAAAGTAGAATATACTAAGGCAAGTTGCAAAAGACTGTAACATCTATACTTAAGTTTAAATGCTTTTCTGGGTCTCAGGCTTTCAATCAAAATAGATGCAGAGTTGCCTCTGTCCTTTGCATGTTGAGTTATGCTTCTGTGGCAAAGGCCACAGATCTGAGTCAGAAACACACACAAGTTGATCAGAATTTGCAGCACATAGAGGCGCAAACAACAGACGTTTGTGTTTGTCACGCCTGTGAGCACAGACCAGCAGTGAATTCGCCAGGACCAAGACCGTATGCCCCTTACTCCAAGCCTCTCTCTTAACACCTCCTCTTCTCAGATGACTCTGTAGCGATGCTGTTTGCCATGTCGTGTCATTCACACAGCACACTTACGGATGTGTCACAGACGTTTTCACACTCTAGTGTTTGGAAAAAGTTCGTCAGCACTTCATCCCGTGTACAGCCTGTTTATCTGGCAGCCTGAGACGCCAGCAAGGCCTGTATTTCCCCTCCTCTCATGAGCTGCCACACAAGCAGAGAGGAACGTGCAAGCTAAAAGGACCTTCTCTGGGAGACGGTATTCTTATGAAACTGTGCATCAGTCCTGACTGGACGGGGTAGAAACCCCCCAAACTGTAATTCTTCAGAAATCCTACTTTTTAACTTAGGCAACATCCTTTCCCTCATCCACACACCCCAAGTATTTCTCTCTAATAAATGTTACATGTACAAGATCTACAATCTGTATCAGTTTTCCTTGCATTAGAGAAAAGCTTCACGTATCTCACCCTCCTCACCCCTCTCCTACTTTGCCTATTAGATATAAAAGGGAGTAGTTCCAAGTAATGCCTAATTTTTTTTTGCCAAACAGACTTGAAAAGTAAGATGATTTTCTCTGCTGTTTTCTTTAAGCACTCACCTACACACACCCCTCAGGGTTTATACTCAGAAAATGCCCTCTGGGAGTCTGCTCTTGTATCACTGCTCTTTAAGAGTGTCCTCACTTCCAGCTCCCCAGTGACTTGTCCCAAGCACCTTTCAGCTACTGCTGAGTTTTAATAAGGTCTTGTCTGTGCATATCCTAAGACGAACATCATACTTTCGAAATCTAAGCTAAATGAAGTATTTTAAATAAACATCAAATCCATCTTGTATCCTCTTTCACTTTGAGGCCATTTGTTATGATCCTAGCATGAAACTCTCTACTTCCAGGAATGGCAGTGCCAGGCAGAAACACATTTCTATGCCCTGGGTTTCTGGCGAAGCAGAAAATGGGGGTCAGAGGCAGCATTCTCAGTCTCCCAACACAGGGATGGAAGAATGGTTTCGGTGGCCTACCATTGTTACTGTGCAGCAAATAGCAATTAAAGAAGATTAGTTAAACAGGAAAACAGATCAATAGTACCTGGTTTTGTATTCTTCACTCACCATATTCTCAGACTGTATCTAATGTAATTAGTATTACCAAGTTAGGGAATACATTCTTAAAACTGTAAGAGGCTGGAGGGGAAGACCATGACTGTACTCCATGCAAGCAAGGATTCTCTTTCTGTTCTCCATTAGCTGTGCAGGTGCCACAGCTCTACCGCATCCCCCTCCCATTTCTTGTACGCTGTTTTCCTATTTATGCTGTAATTATTTTCCTTATAATTCCTTCATGAGAAGCCTTCATGAAACTATGGAAGAGCAGAGGGGAAAAATGACAATCACTCCACCAAAAGTGCTATAAAATAGAAAGTAAATAGGCACTTCTATTCCCCTAATCTTTTTAAGTAAGAGAAATCTTAGGTCCTACATCTGAAGAATAGCAAGTAACATACCTTCAGACAGAAGTGCAATTTTAAGCAAATACTTTCCCTTTACTATAGTAAATTTTAACTCATCCTATCACAAGAGTGATCGTTTCTGTAATTCAGTGTCCTCATGACAATCAAGAATATTTGCCCTAACATTTCAAGAGTTATATTCCCTATATGTTACATAGCTCAAACCATAGCTTCTTTGTCAAGCCTAAGATCAGTACAAGCTTTTGCACAACTTCAGAAAACGTTACAGTGAATACAGCTGTAATTAAACAAATAACCAAACTAAACTTGTCAAATAAAAGTGAATTATCAACTCGCCCTGTTACAACCAAGAGTAAATGTAGGAAGAGAACAAAAGGCCTAAGAAAGGAGAGTTTAGGTAGACTTCTACGATTTCCTCTGTTTTTGTAATTGCAGAGGTTATTAGGAAATTGGATAAGGAAAATATTTTAATTCTGAGTTTCAGTAAAGGAGTTCATACTCTTCATTTACATGCTTCATGAGATCGGGTGCAAGAATTAAAAACTCTGTAAAAATATAGCTACATTTAGTATCTGTGGTTGGCCCCCAAGTAGACAATGACCCGATTTTCATACACCTTCTTCATAGTTTTCTCAATTTGCTTCAAAAATACTTGTGGAATTCTCCCACATAAAGTGTGCACCGTATCCAGAAACTTAGACTGCAGAGGGTAGTACAAAGACTGGAAGAGATTGTCTTCAAATGGAAACTAAAGAAAAGAAAAAATAACTATTAGTTTTCACTTGTTACAAAAGGGCATTTTAGAAGTTTCTGTAAGATAAAACCTTATATAGGCAGGCAATGACTCATCCCTCACCTTCCCAGAGTGTCATCGAAGCCTATCAACTTCAACCACTGGCCTGCTTGGGAATGCTTGCTTTCAGAAAAGTTTGTCTGGGTGTATTACCTGAAACAGCCAACTTCCCAGAAACTGTATTTCTAGAGTCTGTATTTAAAGGAGATTTACTAACATAGGGATATTTTAACAAAACAGATATTTTAGAGAGCAGACGTGTACACATACAACATTCAAAGTGGAAATATGGACCTGTGTCTGTATGCAAGCTTCTGCCTTCCATGTACCCAGAGGCTCCAGGTGCTCAGGAAGGACAAGCTTTCATTGGGTATTTATGGACAAGAGCTGCAGTACCACATGGAAGAACTCTACTCAAAGACTTTTTTCCACCTCCAGTATTATAGAAAAGCAATTTATCAGCCTTTTTGATTAGAATTTTACTACAATATGAAGGAGGATCATTTAAATTATCTCAAATACATGCCTGGAGTAAGAGAGGAGAGGCCAAAGCAACCTTGTTATTTTGTGTCTGAGAGGTATACCTAAAGCACAGCTACGCTCAGCCTGATTTGCTGGGATAGCAGTCTAAGCAACGTGGTTAAAGCAGTAATCTGCATTGAAATAAAAGGACTGCCTCTATTGAGACAGAAGACTTACATCACGTATCACTTCATAGAGTGCCTTGAATGTAGGCTGTTTGTCGTCATGGTAGACACCTCTATTTCCATGCAGAATAGAGACACCTTCTTCTTCTGCACCTTTACAGTTGCTTCCGTACATACAGTGGTCAGGCCGGTAGTTCCACTGACATGGAAACACATAGAGACACTCTGCCAATGTTGGTAAGGGGAGATGGGGAGAGGAGGGAGAAAAAAAGACACGTCAAACAAGAGTTACAACAAATTAAACCATGTTTCTCTGAAAAAGCTGGGACTGATGATCAGAAAAAAATTTGGTTACTTCTTTTTCAAATATCCCAAGCAGCAGCTAGACACAGAAACTTCCTTTCCTCAGGGGATGACTGTACATATCTCAGCAGTGCTAGACCTGAACTAACAGAAAGAGAGGGCAACAGAAAGCCTGGCTGCAAACATAAACCAAGAGAGCATTTTACAAAGCTAGAAGTGACAGAATCAAACCAAGAAAGCATGCACCAGCTGGCACTATCCAGGGTCCTCTGCCCTAGTAAGAAATTTCCGGAGTTACAGAAATGATTAGGGAAGCACACACAGCAGTGAGGGCTACGCAAAATCCAGAATCCTTCTGGAGACAGCATGGGAAAGCTTGCAAAGTATATCCAGTGTTTGCTGCTGAAGCTTTCATTGGGGCTGTGACAATTCATTACACTGTGATACAGCAGAGTGTAAGAAGTAGTGTATTTTACGCACAGTTCCTCTAAGAGTTGTCATCCATTAATTTCACAGGTCCAGGTTATTTACAGATGAGCCTAATTTCTCAAAAGGGTTTGTAACCTCCTTTCTCCTACTGAGCCTTTTTTTTTTTTTTCAAACTTTCTCTATGCACCCACAGCATCTGCAACATGCGTATAATAAATCATGCCAATCCCTGTGACCTTTTTGCTTCAGAAATGGAGTAAAACAAATCATTGCACTATGCCAGCAGGTCATGTCAGAAGCACTGCAAATTGAATTCATCACTTGGCCTTTCTTAGCTTCCCAGGAAGCCTGCAGCTGGTCCTATGCGGGTCTTGAAGAAGTAGGAGCCTCAAGCCCTCTCTAGCAGGAGACTGCTCAGGAAAGGGTAGATTGTAAGTGGTATCCATGCGGTCTGACCTATCACACGTTCAGAATTGCTCCCCAGTGTTGCTGAAAGGACAGGAAGAGCTGGAACGCCTGATCCAAACCCTGTTTCAGTTAACGGGGATCCTTTCAGTAACCCTGAACAGATGTTTGCCAGCACAGCTCCTCAGCAGGTCACTACAGGGAGAGGATGTTGTCAGGTGCTTATTAGCTTTTGTACATGTCACTTGAGCATTCTTGATCTTCTTACCACGACTCTCTTACGCATTTTTTGCTGTCACAGCTGGACTCAAACTCCAGCTGCTCTGCGAGCCTTCAGATCCATTAATCATCAGAACGGCCTTCGGAGATGGGAAAAAGCTGCATCTCTTCTGGCCCCAGGTAAGACAGTTCTGTGTATTTTTAAGCCAATGCACTGCATCTATAAAAAGCCACCTGCAGCGGTCTTGACTGATTCCTTCCCAGGCCAGTCTCAACAATCCAGCAGTTTAAAACCTTGTCAAAGTCTTGTCTTCTCCTTTAATTGTATCCAGTTCCTTTGTTTTCTTTTCTTGTGCAGACTGATGTTACGTAATTCGTAAAAAATTATTTACCAGTTAGAAGGAAAAGACAGACTATGGTGCAGAAGAGGCTCAACATGTGGATTTGATAGAGAATGCTCTCATCACAAAATTAAAATATTTTTGCAATCTTTGTTTTTTTCCTCCACACTTAAGTTAGCAGCTTGAGTTTGACTTCACAACTAATCTGGCTTCATCTTTTTCTTCCTCCAGCAGACCCTATTCCCATAACATTCATTTCTTTTTGGAAATTATTTATGATTTCATAATGAAGATTTCTTCCACTTCATTTTTTTCACTAGGATTCAGGGTAATACATGGTGTATGAGGGACACACTGATGTTTGACATCTGTCTGCAGTAAACAGATGTTAGCTTATTGCTTTGCTTTTGCTCTCTCTTTTTATTTGCCTGGATTTGGGTATATCCAATTACCTACCCTATGACTCCTTAGAGAAAAAGAAAAGGGAACAGAATAAATAAAAATAAATCCAGACTTATTCTGTTCTTAAGATGGCTTGAGGGAATACAAGGTCGCATAGGAAACAAGGAAAAGCAAATAAGAATGGATACTCAGCATACTCAGAACCATGAAATAAGGTTCTCACTTTCTTTGGGAAGCACGTACTATGGTAGATGTTACTGTTCTTGGAAGTGCCTGAAGTCATTTCTGTGTGATCAGTGCAAAATACTTACAAGGGGCTGAACTTCCAGAAACTGTCTCAGCACTTGTGGAAAAAGTCACACCCTTTTAAAATAAAGATGCCTAAAATTGTCAGTTCTTGGAAATACCCACTCATGAGAACATGACTCCAATTCATGAGGAAACAAAGGACAACACAAAAATGTTATAAGCTGTTTATGGAGGCATTGTGCAAGAGTGACAGGCGGGAATCAGATATGACATTTTGCTGGATTGACAAGTATGTACTGGTCATACATAATGGTGATGCTGGTCCACACTAGGACAGGTGGGTTTTGCCATCTGTTCTCTGAGAATAAGGTTTTGAGAGACCTGAAGTCCTCCACAGCTCTTCAGAGTCCCAGAGCAAGCAGAATACAGAAGAGCAGAAAATGCACAAATCTAAGCAGCAGAATATAGACGTGACCGTCCTGGTGCCTGCTGAGGCTGGATCATGCAGCTGAAAGGCTGGAAGCACCTTTCTCAAAAAGTAACTTTTAGTGAAGGAGTGAAAGTAGGGAAGGCAACAGTTTCAGAGGAGATTATTTCAATGGCTGTGTCCATCTTCTGTTTATATTAGCATTGTTACTTGTTTGCATAAATATACATCTGAATTTCAGAAAAATAGAGCATAGCTTTGAAGAAAGTTTGGCAATTTTACATTCAGATAAACATCTGAAACAAAAATATTTTTCAACTAGGCCCCGGTCCAGTGACACTCTTAAGCACGCGTACAACTTGAACTTCATTCCTGCATTTGATCATTAATGTTATACTGCCTTATTTTCTCAGAATCTCCAGAAAACAGATTTACATATTCAATGGAACCAAGTCCGAGCCCCCTACTGTCATAGGTTGTAAATCCTAGGTGCACTTCATGCCAGAGTATGTTACACATATCCTAAATAACAAATAGCACTTTTTAAAAAATTTTCAAGTTCAAAAAGATTTTCTTAACACAGATAACCATGACTCCAAAAATCATTACTTACCCGGGTTAAAGTAAAAAATTATATTTAGTAAATCCTGATCTCCCCATGTAATGTAATTTTTGTACTTTTGGTATAACGGGTATAACATTTCCTCCCAAGTCAAACCGCTCGGTATCATGCTGTTCTGCAGGACAGAAAAACAGAAGCAGTGAGTGAACAGTGATGTGATATATGACTCACAGTGTGGCACCCACATATTTGTGAGTCTGCGAAGCCATGACAGATACTTAGATGAAAAATGAAGAACTGCCAGGAAATGCTAGACCCGGACAGGGCTGGAAGAGCAAAGCTGACCATGCTATTGTTTATCTAAACAGGAAAGCAAGGTCTCCCGGGTTCAGCTGTGATGTCAGCTCCTGCTATTCACAATCTTCCTATTCTGAGCAACAGGAGGGAGAAAAAGTGGAAAAATGCAAAAATGCAGGGACAAGGTGAAAACTGAGGCATAAAAGCAAGGAAAAATGCACACTAAAAATGATCTTCCCTGGGAATTATGATATTAAGAGCAAGGGCTTTTTTTACTCAAGCTGTTCCTTTATAGGAACTCCTGGCCTTGACTGAGGAACAAGACTACTTGGGGTAAATAAATTTTTTAAAGAGGCTAAAGAATACATGCTCAATGAAACAAATAGATATTTTACAAGTCACAAAAGAAGGGAGGTGTCAGAGAAAGTGTTCCCACCTCATTTATATCAAAATTCATGGAGTCACTTGATCTGCAACAGGATACAAAATTCTATTTACAGCAGATGCAAACTATTACCAGTTTCTCTGGATATTTACATCAAGCTTCCCAACTTTTAAAACAACACAGTGACTGCACTGAAGATCCTTATTCTTTCATGTATCTTTCAAGGGAAAAATAAATGTTGAAGAAGTCAATTTTACTACTGCTAACAGATCGCTTCATCTACAAGTTCTCAGTGCTCCAGCCTCTTGAGGAATTTTATTTGTTTGAATAATAATTTTTACTATAATTGCTTTTAGTATCCAAATATACACTCTATATTTTTCAGATTTTTTAATATACTTTTATATAATTTTTTACTGTTTTTTTTTTTACTTTATATAATTTTATACTGTTTTAAAAGATGTGAAAAATACATAAAACACTAGTTCCTGCAACAGCTGTATTTCTTCTCACCTTGAACTGAGTGTTGCGTATCCGTGTTAAATTCATTAGCATCACTCCAGAATTGACTCCAGTTGTCCCATAATAAGGGTGACGCGCAAATCGACTGTACCAGCCAATCTTTGGTATTTCGTGTTCTGGGGCCATAGCAGCTAGCTGTGTTGAGTTGAACTCTTTCAGGATATGCCAGATGTCGTCGATGGGCCTCAGGAAGAGAACATCAGTGTCCACATAAAGGAGAGAGTCCACATCCTTTAAAATGACCTTTTAGGTTTGTAGAGCGAGGAGAGGAAGAGATGAAAAAGAAACCAAATAGACAACAAAAAGGAAGATTATGGGCAAAAGTTACTTTTATTTTAAACCGATAATTTGAAAAAGGTTATTGATTTATTAGCTAAATGTAATTACATACAGGAACAACAGTTATCGGGTTATTGGCTTGCTATTTGTTGTTTGGGCTTTTTTAAATTGCACAGCACAACAGCTACCAGACCACACAAGTTGGATTCTAATCTTCATTTGAAATCCACTAAGTAGTAATATAAAAAATCCACATAGTAATCCACTAAACTCACAGAAAAAAAACAACCAAAAACCAACAAACAACTGCAAGGCATATTTAGTATCAGTTCTGAAATTAAATGCAAAGAATATATATTTACATAGTTTTGTTAGTTCTTTTAAAGATCTATAAGTGGTACAAAAAAAATAATTAACCATTTGTAGAAAACACGTAATTTTTGCACACGGTATAGCAAGGTTTCTGAAAGGATTACTACTGAAAATGATACACTATATTGTACCCTATGAATCTGCTACTTTGTGTGTGTATGAAAGGTGCTTTCACAATCTGTCCCAAAAACTAATGTGGATCCTGATCCTGCAGTTGGCTTGGCTAGCGCATACCCTGATGAAACATACAGCTTCCTCCACAGACAAAAAGGGTAAGCTATTATAACAGAAAACTTTTCATCTCCATTTGGTATCATTTGGTTTCCTTATGCCTTTCTAATGACTGTTTTTCCTATTACAACTTAGGAGTCTTACACTCAGTATATACAAATGTTTCACTTAAATTAAGAAAACCCTATCGATCACAAAAATGTAGCTGCATCCTACTGAAGAACAAAATTTGTTTGGTAAATAGAAATGTCATATGTCATACTTACGAGGTCAGATTCTGATCTCTGTCATTGGACTCTATCTCAAGAATAACCACAATAAAGTTAAAGTCAGAAGGGTGTAAACTGTAAATTAGATCCAGGATCTTTAATCTATTCTTGTTGACAATGTTCCCCCTTGTGGCTATCCAAATCCTTACATGCTCATTTATTAATTTTAGTAGGGCAAAATATATAGTGCTTCAACAGTCCAAGAAAACTCCCTTGTTGTTTGCATCAGCTGTTTGTAAGGTTGTTTGTTAGGTAATAAATAACATTAGCTGAAGTTGACCATCAGTTCCAACTCATTCTTGTTGCTCTTCTTCATTATTTGCTAAAACTGTCCAAAATTCCTGAAGGATTGAAATTTTCTTGCTTTGGTTTCAGCCAAAAGCCTTATTTCTCTCTCTTTCTTTCTTTGAAAAGCAAATCCAAAAGCCTATTGATTTTCACCACATTGCGGAACAGAACAATCCCTCTCTTATCCAATTGCAATGACACCAATGACAAACTCTTCTATTTATGCAGGTAACTTCATAAATTCTAATAAAGAAATTGATTTTTACATAAACAGAAATATACTGTGACTGAAGATTACCTGTGAAAGAGCGTGAACAACATTAAGAATTTGAACAAGTGGGGGGAAAAATTATCTTTAAGCATGCTCAACAGGCTATCTACTATATGAAGTCATATAAAATAAAAATATAAAAATAATTTTTAAAAATGCCCCAAATTTAGTCTGAGACAGGAGCTAACACATGAATACAAACAGAGCAGAAGCTATTAGATTTTGCCTGAGGGATGCACAGCACGCTGTATACCAGGTAAGATTTTTCCTTAGGGTGCCCTGCTAAAACGACAAGTTCAGGCATTTTCCAGCAGAGGGTTAGGGGGGAGTTTAATGGGTGCATACAGACACTCCTGTCAAGCATAAGTGACAGCCTGGGCACTGCTTCTTCCAGCAGAAAACTGTTCTTTCACCAACCTTAAACACACACATAAATTTAAGTCTGTGGAAGTCATGAACCATCATAATTTTCCTACATACAAATGGATTCAAGCAGGTATTGGAGATCTTTGTGAAGTGGGTGCCTACCAGCATTTGACCCCACACTTTGTGCCTTGTATTCCTCCACTCAGAATTCACATGCTCTCCTTTCTGGTTTGCCAAAAGATTCTTCCCCTTCCTGTGTCCAAGGTGTTGTCCTGCAGTGACACCCAACAGGCTAAAAGAAAAGCTGCGCTGCTTCCTTTAAGCCCTTCACAATTTTCTCTTTCACGTGTGAAGTTTTAATACTTATTTAAAACCTACACTTCAGTTTGAATTGATGACATCCCCTTCTGGCTCTGCATTTAACTTCACCTTGGGTAGGGGAATTTAATTTCAGAAATTGTGGTTGTAAGTGTTCCTTGCGTAGCTCCCGGGATTTCAATGGAGTTATATTAGGGATAAATTTAATTTAGATAACTCCAGCATTTCCAATGTCCCATAGACTTCAGTTAGCTCTGTTCCCAAACTAGAGTTTAAAAAATATAAATATTTCAGGATTTACACAGCCCTTAAAACAATATTTAGCTTCTGCTTATTCAAAAGCATACAGAAGGAGATGATGTATTTTTGACACCACTGATTTTCAATGTCAAAAGCAGCTGAGTACCGGAAGGCAAGCCTGGTACAAGAGACCTTGCTCCAGCTTGCTCTGCCTGAACCAGGTGCTGCAGAGCGAGGGTTGGCAGTGCCGACCGTGCCGGGAGGGCTAACTGGAGGGACGTGACTGATGGTTAAAAATTACATGGATCTGACCTGGAGCATAAGCAACACAAGACTGTGTCTGGTAGTCTGAGCTCGCGCTTGCTAGCACAAACCATGTAGACATATCTGACAGACTGTGATTTCTGAAACGAATGGTCAGGAATATGGCTTGACTGTGCTTGTCTTCTTCCTCGCTCTACAGGCGCTTACAGCTTCTAAGAAGTGTGATTTTTTTGCAGCTATGTAGAGCATTCTTAGTAAATCTGTGAAAAAGTTCTGCACAGAACTGGCTATATTTAGCCTGACACTTCACTTAAATACTCAATTATCTGTAATTTGATTTCACAACTCTTGTCTCCATAGATCTTCTGTGTTAGCAAGGTTGGCAAGTAATAACACACTACTGTGTAAACACATATTGGTGTGTTGTGAAGCTGTGTTACCTAATGGTTTGCAACGGCTATCATGGCAGTTTATCAGAGCTTTATCCAAAATTAAGGACAAATCACAAATCTTGATGCTAACGTAGCACTACCACAAAGCTGAGCTACTAAACTTAATTGTAGTAAGCAATTCACTCAAGTTACAACAGAGATGGAGACTTTTGTCTAGGTAAGGTCCTGGCATCTATTCCCAGTGCTGTCTCTGATACACTGGGTTGGATACTTCAGTGTACTCAAGAGGACAGCTATAGCATGGGGATATTGCTAATCTACTTTAAAAGCTCTTAAGTAGATTAAGTGTTTTGAGAAGGGTTCTAAATGTTAGTTACTATTAGAACCAAAATCATCCAAAAATCCCTTAAGCATTTCATGATACTTTAGCTGATTGTTTTGGTAGCTCCAAACCAGCAATACAGAAACAGCTGCAAGTCAGCTCCGTGGTATGCAACATTCGTGAGACCAGAAGAGGGTTTTTCACCTGGTGTCTTAACAGAACAGTTCCAAGTGATTGCTGAGAGCATTACCCTCCTAGCTTATTTTTAAAGTTTCATTTTGTGCTCATGTAAAGATCCACATCGTCCTTATTCTGTCTTTGCAAATTCCATTGACAGTTTTACTGTAGTAGACTGCAGCAAGAGATTTAGACTTGTGGGATTACACGGAGGCTCAATCTGCTTTCCCTGCATAAGTGGCAAACGTGATCAGATGTCACAGAGTGCCTCTACAAAATGCAGGATGCTGTGTGAACCTCCTTAATGTTTTAGCAACCCAAATACATTCGACAAGTTGGGAATGTGTATATCAACCTCTTACCCAGGACAAAACAGTTCATTACTACAAGCTGCAGGATCACATCCCAGAGCTCCAGTTTTATCAGCGAGTAAAACCACTGAAAGATTCTTATACAATTTTCCCTTAACACATTCCTCATACCCTCCTGTCCACTTTCACATGCCTGCTGGTGCTGCAGAAGAGAGATTTCTTTGGCAGGAGAGGCACTTGTGAATCAAAGACTCACATTCCACTCGGGCTTAGCATTATCAGGAGCAAGACAATTTGCACAACTGAGAGCTAAACAGCTGATAAACTCAACTACAGCTCTCCTGGGGTCCTCCCTAAATCCAGTCGCATTTTATGCCACTGCAGGGGAAAATGCTTAGTACAGGGAAGGATAAGAAAAAAAGGATACCGACATCCTGCTGGTATTTATTTAAAATAAAAGTCAAAATAGTTCTCTAAACAATAACACTAGAAACCCTTTGCTCCCACTGTGTGCAGACTGGATTTCTACAGCACTGTCTCATTCAAATGGGATATCAGAACATAGTTATCAAGCCCTGAAAAAAATAATGGTGGCTGAAATTACACAGAAACAGCCCAAGGTTCTGTCAGTCTGCAAACCTGAGTACCAAAGTGCAACTGGACACTTGCCACCTCAGCTATTACTACAGCTTGTTTTCTTTACTATATCCACATCAACTTAGTGTCAGCTGCAACTACTCTTGGACAACTCCTCCTATTCAAAGCCATAAACCTCAGCCTGACCACACATTTTGCAAATGCCTCAAAGAGCACTTGGGAGAAACAAACAAACATTTACAGTTCAGGTTGCCTCCTACTTTTGCTAAGACAACACACGACAGTCTAATATTCCTTACAAGAAGTTACTGGAGAACTTCGGCAATATGTGAGTGATAAAAAAGGAACCTAAAAAGCACTGCCCAACCCGAAGGAATCAGCATGAATACATAACCCTTTTCTGTCATCAGAAGGGTGATGACAAATAAAAGCGAAACTGTTTCTGTGATGAGAGTCTACAAAAGTGACAAAAAATACCACAGAAATAAGAGGAACAGAGAATTGTGTTTACTCAGTGAAAATAACCCCATTTGAGTACATCCTTACAAACAATCTATATTGAAAAAGCTAACGCTTAGGGATTATTTTCTGGGTGATATAAATATTTACACAGGGAAGAGAGGATCTCTGCTGAAGTTGGAGTTACTTCCAGCCCATCTGGCCTTTGGGCATTTGATAGTCTACCTCTAAACGGCAGATAAACCTAACTGCTGACAGCACATATTTTCTCACATATGTATTCATAGTCTACGTATCTGGACGTGCAGCTGTCTCCTGATTGTTTCCGTCTGAGAAAGTAAAGATTTCTTTGTCCCCGCCATTTCTCATAAGACAGCAATGAAGAAATCTGGATCATGTGAACTTTATTGGAGTCACCCCAATCAAGAGCAATGCAAAAGATATTTTTGATAGATGTTCTCAATTCCACAGAAGTTGCTTTATGCAGAAGTTCTTTCAATTTCTGGTATTTCTGCATATGTAAAATTGTTATCAACACCTTCCTTCTCTCCAGCAACCTTAAATATTTTCAAAGTTTATGACAGTAAGTAGTTGCAGTAAAGAATGCAAATTTTCAGTGAACCTGAAGATCCCAGGATACACAGGTCTCTTGCATGAAATCTGACTTTGAGTACATTGGAATCATTACCTTAAGGACAAATATGACAGTCTTGGAAAAAAGAAATAAAACTCAAGGAAAAGGGATTGCTGAAAGCATCAGTCTAAGGGCTATAAGGGCTAACACATGGAAAGGGAGACAGTGGGTAAAGAGGATATGATGACTCCACACTGAAAAGAATGTTATTTATGGAAGGCATGCAGCATCTACCCTGAAAGAGCTCTCGCACTGAGTCTTAAGAGTCCGAGAGGCTAATGGAACTAGAGACAAATAAGAAACACACATCCTTTGTTAGCGGGAGAAAAAGCGAGGCTGGATTTCTGTTTTGTTTTGTTTTTTTTAAATGGCTAAAGCACAGACTAAAATATCGTTAAGCAGATGTTTCAGCCTGAAAATGGTTTTAATCTTAACACCAGCAAATCCTCCTTTCTGTGGAATTAACCTTTTTCTGAAGCAACCTACTCAGAAATCCAGGTGCCTTACCGGAAGAAAAAGGCGCTGGGCAGCACATGGTTTGAATAACTTTTTCCATTCCTGAGCATTTCCTACTGAGAAGGTTATTGGGTAAATGTTGTATTCAAACTTCTTTGTATATGAGGAAGGCCATTCCTTTAACTGAAAGACATGGGGGGAGGAATTAGAAACTACATGTTATATAGCTTTTTTTTAAGAAATATGCCTGCATAAAGAATTTATAAACTACATACAGTAAAAAAAGTGTTTAGTTACTACTTGTTGATGTCAATTTAATTTTTCTCAGAGATTTGTGACTTAAAACTCATTCATTAAATGACAAAGAAACTCACCTTCTTCTCAAATTCAGGCTTAAGGGAATCCTCAGCAAAAATGTGAAAGCAGAGCCTCCTGTTGCTAAAGAGAACTGCCGATTTCAGCATGATTAGCGTCTCTTCCAGCCGGTCCCCACATGCCACAACTGCGAGATGCATGCATGGCAAAGATGAAGGTTCTTTTGAACGTTTGTGTTCTCCAGGCTTCCTGAAAATTCATAATAGGCATATAAAAAATACTGAGGTAAACATGAAGAGAATCCCGCATTCACAGATATCAGGTTTTTTTTTTCCCTTTCCCTTCCTTTTGTAAGGGATCAGGAGTCTTTTTTCTGATTAGATATCCACAGAACATGCAAGTGGCATGTCAATTTTTGTCAAAGGTACAAATCAGGAGTGTTAAAATTACAACAATTTTCGGGTTATTCCTACATTTCTGAATTTGCATAAATCACTGTGCTACATACACAGCTGAAACTAATTCAATAGCACCTCAAACTAGACAACAACTTGCTCTGTGCAAATTATAGCTTTTTTTTTTCCAGCTTAGAGGTTATGAAGCCAGAACTTATTACTACCTAGCCAACTTTCTAACACAATGCAGATCCCAGAACTACATCCAGTAACTTCATTACCAGGGCCGTAATGGCTAGACTGGAAGAAGACATCCATACTTTAAAAAAAAATTCCACTCCATCCATATGTAAATTATTCTAACAGTTAATTAATTTTGCTGTTAAAAATGCATGCCTTAATCCTGGCCTGAAGGAATTGGCATAGTTTCAAAGGACTGCTCTCCATTTCACCCGATGGAATCCCTGAGATTTTGCTAAAACAGAGATTTTTAAAAACAAACATATTCACATGTCCCAGATGAATCAGACTATATTCCACAAGCAGTCAAGGGCCAAACTATGGGGTTTTCACTTAGCACCCATCTGTGTCAGCTTTAAATAAATTTCATCTAGACTATAGGGGAATCTGCATCTAAAAAGCATATTGAAGCTACTTGCGAGCCAGAAAATCAATTCTTTTGGGGAGTTGGAGACATTTTCAAAATATGACCTTTTGGTTTTGTGTGCCCTTCCCCCATCAGTATGGAGGTAAAATCACATCCTCCAGGAATGCTTCTACCGTATCGTATTCATGTTCCAACACAGATCGCATTTATACCCCGTTACATGGATGTGTGCTGACAAAGCAACTAAATCACAAGCATCATAATCATTATAGGAGAGATCAAAAGGCTAATCATAGACCACTACCAGGTCTTGACATATCACTAAACAGAGGACATCAATCCCTGCCTCTTCTCAGCACGCATAATTACATACATAGAATTAATCAGTAAAGTTAATATTAGAAACAAAAGTTCTAAATAAAGACAAAAATGACAGTTAATAAAGCTGTCATTATCTTTTTCCAGGCATTAAAATGCTGCTCTGTGTAACAGCAATGCTCTATACTACAGAGAAATCCACTTCTGTGTTAAGGAATACCAGCCAATGGTACTTTACTGACTATACGAAGCAACATGTTTCATTAAGGGTTTAAAGTCTTAGGCTTTAGTCTTAATTAAACCCCAATTTCATCAGTGTATAAATAATGGAATACTACATCTATGTGAAGTGGTATTTACTTTCCAACCTATTAGTGTAAAACCCACTGAATTATTGAAGTGAATAATTAGCTGCTCACACAGATCCCCTTTTCCCCCCTTCTCACTATCTGTTTAATGTTTCTCCTTAATTGAGTCTCTAAATCAAGCCATATGCAGGATGAGAACTGCTTTGATATAGCTTCTGGCAATGGAATTCACTGGGAGAGGAACTCTAAGCTTTTATTGCAACATTTCAAAACCCAACACCAAAGCACAAAGCTTTTCTTTGCAAATTTTAGCCCCGGTGAACTCTCCATTACGCAGCTATTTTGTAGTGAAAAATCTTGTATATGTAGACAAGCACTTCCAACAAACAGTCTCAGCAGAAGCAACCCTACATGAAAGCAGAATGCCCTGTAAGCCCACGGAAGCTAAGGATGAACAAGAGACAACACAGACACCCTCCAAGCCCCAGAGAGTGGAGAAGAAAGCGGAGCCTTGGAGATGAGGAATTATGAATCACAAAAGTCTGGGCTGAAGATGTTCAGCAGCCTGCAATGGCCTAAGTAGAAACAAAAATCGCCAAGAAAAGGAGCATGAGGTAGTATCTGAACTACCTCAGTAGCTGTCCAGGACACTGAGAGCACCAGTTAGTGAGGAAAGTAGCAACAAGGTACAGAAGAACACTGGGACACAACATTTGGCATCTTTTTTATAAGTATAAAAGGAAAATAAGAGGACTTGTGAAAACAAAGGTGAGCTGGAAAGGAGATAAAGAAGTGCTGTAGCAGGATGCATTTAACAGCAACTGTAGCTTAGCCTTTGCAAAATTACTATTATTCTTCAGAAGTCTGAAAAGAGGGAGGTGTAAAGGCAAAGTCAAACTGGTAGGAAGGCAAACAAACAAATTACAACAAAGAACATCACAGCTCCCCTTCCCTCCTGTTTATACATGCATGTACACACAGTGCAAGGATGAACGGAAGGGACAGGGAGAAATAACATCTGGATGAAAGGATATTCCTTAAAGATCTGCAGGATACTGCCAACATCTTTAAACCAAAACAGTTCCAGTTTGACCAACAGCATCTAGGATGCTGCTGCCTCACACAGAATAAACAGCTCTGCTGGTTTATCTGGATCCTCGCCGAAGACAAGGCGGCCTCCACCATGTGTTGTCAAGAGAGAAACTGGAGGTTAGAACTTAGCTCATACCTGTGGAGCAGCTACTTCATTTCTACAGGGTAGGTCAGCCTTCTTTAAGCTGAAATGTCATATAAGGTACACACTGAATCCTGATTTGATACAGTGTATCTCCTCCTCTAATTGCAAATGTTTGTTTATCAGGTAGTGGTTGATGCAAACATACTGGGAAGCTAAGAGTTTTCTGAGATGCTGCCTGCTCAGATGTTGCTAGACAACACAAGGATGGAATAGACAAAAGATGCATACTTTGTTTTAAAGGATGAAGTAAGTTAATACAAAGGATAAAATTTGTTACAGAGAACAAAAAACAGCTGGCTAGCAAGAAAGAATATCTTGCTAGGTTATCAACCTAAGACATTAATAGGCTTTTGACATAAAGAAGTACTCAGGTAGTGGCTGAAGGGCAAGTGAGCACTGTTTTTGGCTCTATTTCAGTAAGTCAGCCCCTGCAAAGCTTTGGGAGAGTCATTAATTCTTTATGCTTTAGTTGTCCTACCTGTAAAATGGGAACAGCTGTTACAGTAGCAATAGTTACCTACCCCAAGAGACTTCTAAGCACATTAAAATGCACATAGATCCACAGAGTACTGCAATTATTATTAGCCAAATCTTTCTCCCATTTATACGTGCACTCATTCATTTATAGTCTAACTTATTGCTTATGGATAGAGCCTATAATTGGATTTTATGACCTAAAGTAAATGTTTAAATGCATCTAAAACAATACAGAGACCTGGGCCTTAAAGTTTAATGTGTTTGACAAGAACAAATAAAGAAATTATATGCACAAGGTCTTTGTTGCTTTGATATCCTTCTTCTAATTTCAGTACATAAATATAGCTTGTCGAAATATTACAAATCTAACTAATATAACATTACATTAAACTCCTTGCTCTGTTCCCTGTTTTACCCATCTGTTGAAAGAAAATGGCTTCCTGCTCTCCCTTTCTCCTAGTCTAATATTATATGGCTTTAAAATTAAAGCTGCCTAAGATTAAGCACTACAGAAAGCATCACAAAATACTTGCAGAATACATCCCTCTGAAACAGATGAAGACAGACTTGGTAAGACGTAGCACGATACAACATTTATACCAAAGGCCATCCAACAATACAGACCAACTCCTATCCAGTTGCCCAGTGGTATTTTATTTACTGCATATATTTTTTTCTGACAGGCATGGGTACTGACATCGCAGAAGAAGCCTGAGTGCTCAAGCACAATAGTGTACATTTCTAGGTCTTAAAGTTTAGATTACATGCAATTTTCTTATTAGTCACAGCCAAAGTGTCTCAAACATAATTAACTGAAAGCCTGTCTAAATCAATCCAGATCCATTCAAAATAATGCATTCCCATCTCATTACAGAGCCTGCTAATCTATTCAAGCCTTCAAATTTATTCCTGAGAGAAAGATAATGCATGCAGATTCTTACAAAATGCAATATAGTTGTTAGTTTTTGAAACCTTCGTATTATGATCTCATTTAGTCTTGCAGCATAAACAAGGTTAGATTTAGGCAATGTATCAAAACTGGTGATTCACTAAATAGGCTCCTTTCCTGACAGTCAACACTGAGTCAATGTCCCAACAGTGGCTCCATTATAAGAAACACATTCTCTCACACGCTTTAAAATATGAATTAGAAATGCTCTACATGCTTTCAAATAAAGTTTTCTCACTTTAATGCAGTTGCACAAAACTGACTAGTTGCTGACAAACAAAAAATTGTTGAAGTTTCCATCTCCTTCTACCACTCAGAGAAAAGGGAGAAAAGCACTCAAAACCGGAATGGATGTTTATATCTTGTTCTTTTTTCAAGTGGATTCTTTGTTAGACAAGCATGAGGTATTTGGGCCTTCAGCATGTTATTACAGGCTATCAAACTCTAGCCAAACTTGTATGTGTATGCACACAGGCTGCAAAGAGAAAAAGTATCTTGACAGGTTGCCATATAAGAGATGTTTCGCTTTGGAAAAGCTACTTCCAGGGAACTAAATGTGCTGGCAAAGGTTCACTTCCTGAGCCTTGCCACGCTGGTTTAATAGAAAGTGTGGTCACATCTGCCCTTCAAATGTGAAATAACCCTTTTGCTTTTTGATACTTTGCACACATTGGTTTGGCACATACTTACAATTCTTCATATGAAAAAAATCTTACTGAAGGCATAGGACTTGTTACCTCCAAGAGGAAGGATCAGTAAAACCACCATCAAAAATCAGTTTTCAAAGCTAACCAGAAACTTAAATGCAATGCTTATCTAGATTTGCCAAAATTATCTAATGGCCAAAGCAGGTCACATAACCGTATTTACTAACATTTGCTAGGTACCAGCCAGCTAATGATATGTGACTAAGTTACGCTTTTACATTAGAAGAAACTCACACTTCTTAAAACTTCAAAACTAATGTCTTCTATTATTATCATGTGACTACAGAAAGCGGTATTACAAAATCCCAGTTAAAATACAATTCACCTTGCCCGCAACATGACTGATTCTTACAAAGCAAATGCACACTCTAGATAAAGCCTTTGATTATTTCTGAGTTCAGCCCAAAACCTGCATACTTGTGACGAAACTACACAAATCAACTTGGCAAAACTGAATTAAAACAACTTTTTACATTCACATAGACAAAACCTCACTAAGGTTATTTGAATCAATCACGCAGTCTACATGTAAATACATATACTATGATCAGATCACAGGATCTTACACAGTCTTAATCAGACTTTTTATTATCCTGGAGGAATCAGTTAGACCATATATAATCTCTCACATCAAATTTGAAAAAATATTTTCCTTTGCTCATAAGGAGCGACTAAAATAATAATTATTTATATTATAGGAATGAATAGGTAGTAAGAACCCCAATTCAGCATGTTACATTGGATGTGCTTTACTATAAGCACATGCATAAGCAAAGCCTATTAAACCGATGGGAATGCTGACTCCTGAAGTTAATAACTAGTTAAATCATTGTCTGTTCCTTCCACTCCAAATTCAAGCCTGCTGGAAACAGCCTTGCACTGCTTTCAGTGCATCTTGGATCAGGCTTTTTAAACTAAGCAGATTCCACCACCTGATGCCTTCAGCATGCGTGTGTGGACATGATTCATTCCAGAATGGCACCCGTTGGCGGGTACTTCTGCCTTTCCAAGGCGGCAGACATCTCCTCAGCTTGGACCACATTACGTACCACCCCAAAAAATTATTTTTTTATGGACACCTTCAGTTAAATACATTTTGTTTTAGTATAACTAACACAATAAAGGATCTTTCAGCAAAGGATAGAACTGGACCCACAGAGAAGCACAGAATTGTGCTTCTCAGTTACACAAACTCCTGCTGGTGTCAATGGTGCAGGATCATGCCCTGCCAGCAGATGTGAAGGAAAAGCCCAACAACTAACCCCCTCAAAAAAACCAAACAAAAAAAACATCTGAGGAAAAGGCATGATTTAAATACAGCATTCCTCTCTTTTTTTCTTGTTGTGTTGCAGACCTTGTAAAAAGTATTTGCAAAGTCAATAAATAACAGAAAAGTTAGATAATGTCAAATTTTGGAACATGAAGATGCTGACTGAAAAACTCATTGAAATGGAACAGTTGTTTACACTCTCTAGTGGTTTCATAGTTTCTGGGCTCCTTCCTTCAGTAGTGTTCTCGATTTCCATGATAATCGCAGAGATATGCCTTAAAGAAAAATGACTTCAGGAGGTACAGTTGCTAGTGGAAATAATCCCACTCTAATACATGCATTTGAATTCTGTACATGATCCATTCTCAGCCACGGTAAACATCTCTTGCATTCAGTAGGGTAACAATGCTTGTAAGAAACCAACTGCTTTAATAAGTTAAGGAGTAAGAGCTCAAGAAACAGGAATAGTCTTTCATTCAGAACATCTCTGTGAAATCATGAATCAAAGACACAAAGACATACCAAGTTAATTAGATATATGAGGTCACACTGACCATCATGTAGTTGGAATGCAAAGGGGAAAACAGTCCTCCACCCACCGAAAGCATGCTGACTGTATCTTTTTCTGAAGTAATTACAGTTTTTAAAAAAGTTTGTGCCTGTAAGGTGCTGCAAGAAGGAAAACAGCACTCCATGATTTCAAACTCTCTTTTTTTAAAGTTTTGCTAAATTAATTTACATATAAAAAGCATTCAAAACAAAAAGCTCAAGAGCTTAAAATCCGCTGGTGCCTCGCAGTTTGGAACCCAGTGGTATCACACCGAACCAGCCAGCTGCCTTCCCTTTTCCCTCCAGCACTAATGAAAAACTCGCAGAAGTGTAGCTCCTGCGAGACTGACAGCAGCTCCTCACGGACCCCAGCCAGCCAGTACCACATTCTCCACGTCAGCCTTCAAAAACAAGGCCAAAACTAATGTAAAAGCCGCTATTCCAGAGGCCGCTCTCGCCCAGGCACGCAGAGCGGGTATCGCCCTGCACGGAGACAAGGACTAGAGGCGGAGGTAACACCTCCACGCACTTCGTGGCATCTCTGGGAGCTAGGCTCCAAGTGAACACGCACGGGAAAAAGTTCATACTTTTACAACCGAAGCTGTTGGCCACGAGGGTTTCCAACCACCACTGAAAAAGATCTGAGAAAGGGAAGTGCCCGAAGGCAGCAAAGAGACACCAGCGAGCGGCCCCAGCAGAGGGGACCCGCGGGGCGGGATGGCGCGGAGACGCGTGGGGCCGGGCACGCCTGACAGCGGCCGGGCCGGAGGGGACCCGCAGGGAGGGATCCCGTCGAGGGCAGGGCCCAGGGGCGGTCACGCGTGGGGCGGGAGCGCGGTGGCGGAGCCGTTACCTGGCGCTGGCGAGTTTGCCCCCGGCGGGGCTCCTCCGCGGCGGGCTCCGCCCGAGCCGCGGCTGCCGTCGGGCGAGCGGGGCGGTGGCGGAGGGCGCGGGCGGCGGTCGCGGCGGTGCGGCGGCGCTGCCCGCCAGCAGATAGAGCAGCAGAAGGCTGCCGAGGCCCAGCAGCGCCGCCGCCACCTTGCAGGAGAGCCGCATGGCGGGGCGGGGGGGGATCGGGCCGCCCGCCCGCCGCCGGCATCGCCCGCCCGGCCCGGCCCGGCCCGGCCCCGCGTGGGGACGTGGCCGCCGAGCCCCGGCCCGGCTGCCGGCAACGGGGGCGGGGCGCGCCCTACCGTACTCTCTAGAGTAGCCGCCCCCTCCACGGTCCAGCCGGACTGGCAACCCGGTCCCCGCAGCGCTCGCCACAAAGGCGGTTCGTTGAGGTAACGGGATGGCAGAGGCTTTGTAAAAGGCATATTGTTTAATAACGCGGGCATCAAGTAGCGTTTCCTCGTTCCAGGGAGGAAGGCGAGGCAGGGCTCGGGGATCCTCGTAAAATCGGACTGTCTTACTCAACAGTACCTTTGATTTCCACAAAAATCTCGGTGAGGGAAGAAAACGGTCCCTGAGGCCAGTGTGTTCCACCCGTCTGTGCTAACAGGCAAACTGGTGCTGAGTTTCCTTGCAGCCCCAGCTGATCACCTGCCCACACGCTGTTCTCCTCCCGCCTGCTGGGAAGGCAGGTTGTGTTGGGATAAACTGCAGAACTTGTCAAACAGTGAAGCAATATAAGCATTCACTTACTTTGGGTTGGCTTTGAACTTGTCCTTGTACAACTGATCAAGTGACTTCACCGGTCTTCTGTGCAACATCAGCAGAGACGGCAACACTGCGAATTTCACAGAAATAAATCCTGTTTAGGTTCATAACCTGGTTTATCACCTTTAAATATAGAGTAAGACAGAAATACAAGTATTCTGGCTGCCTCGTGGAGTATAAGCTGCACAAAGAATGGAGACACCATCCTTGGCATGGGGATGGCAGGGAAAGCGGGGCCTCACATGTCCCTCGGGGTGTGAGTGGCAGTGAACTGGGCCACGTGGCTGCTCCCCGCTCCAGGGACTGCTCTGCGCTGCAGCGACCACGCGCTGTGGAACAGCAACAGGGAAGGACTGTGGGGCTGATGGCCAGAACCACTCTTATCGTGTCTCTCACCTCTCCGTAGGGATATTGGATCCATTAGTTTTCAAATAAGTGCCACGAGAGCACCACTGAAGTCACAGTGCTACCAGCACTACCCTTCAGACATAACCACGCAGCCTGCCAGGACAACGTCTCCTGAACTTGCAGGTCAGGACCCTGCCATTGAAAATGATACATCTCATTTTGACTTAACACATCAATAGGTCTCTTTGGTGACCAAATACCTGATGTTCGCAGGTTACCATGATTCACCCTGTAGGCAAGGAGAGAGGTATATATGGCAACCGAACTGTAAAAAAATATATATATTCTCTAATATGTAGAGAGGCTCTTATTTCAACCACAGGAATATCTGTCTGTTACAGAGATATAGTTATTACAAAGAGAAGCCAAGTCCCAAGAGTGAACACCTTGCCACACAGCACTATGTCAGGTTTACTTTTAGGTTAAATCTTCCAAGAGCTGGTCCTTCACTACTTAAATGGACGTTCACTTGGCAGTGAAGCTATGCAGCCTGGCCATTTTATACTGCTGTCACAACAAACCTGCACTAATGGTATCCCAAAATGTACTTTACCTTAATACCGATGCAAATGCAATGAACGATTACTGTTCTAGAATTTCATCCAACTCAGCTTCTGAGCAGATGTAAAAATATAAATTACTTCATGCTAAGAGAAAGTAGCAATACTAAATGAGAAACTACAGAAAAGCCACAATACATAAACATATGCTCTTTTCTGAAAATATATGTACTACAATAAAACCCTACCAAACTTTATACTTATTAAAAAAATGAGTACCATAGCAACCCCCCAAAATCCTCAACCTATAACAAATGTGTAATTTTTATACTATCAATAAATTCTCTTTCATATAGAGGAGGTTCGTGAGCAACATCTGCATAAAAATACCAAGGTAAACATTATGAAATCTGAAAACCATTCTAAGGGGTTTTTAGAGACTTTTCCCCTTGTTTCTATGACACGCTGTAGCGTGCCACTTACCTGCCTACTTGCACCATTTTCTTTCAAATTAAGTTGTGCAAATATCAAGTCTTCTGTGCCACCAGCATGCAGCCTCAAACAAAACCCAGTTCCACTGCTGACTGAAGCAGAATTGCATTGCACAGCTTCAGATCCGTGCTGCTGAGTCCACTGCACTCTCCAAAGTGTTCAACTTTGGCAGCAAAGCAATGGACTGGCAACGATGGGGAGCCTTGATACGTGACAGTGGCTACTGAGATATTCAGTCAGATGGATGGCTTAGATCTAAAACAATAGTGAGAGCCAGCTTAAGTAAAACTTTACATATTTTAGACTTGAAAAAATTTATTAATACCAAGTGTGTTAGGCATATTTTATATTGCAGACATAGTATCATGGCATCATCATATATAATGAGAGGTAAATAATTCAACGACCTGTACTATAACGTAAGATTTTTTATGTAGATTTGTAAGGAACTAATTTAAAACATAGTTATATTTTGAGAAAATCTTAAAAACTAAGCCTTCTTAGTGAATTTTATTTTTTTGGATTACAGTTTCTAAGGTTTGTAAGAGGTGCTATTTTCTGCAGCAGCCAAAGATTCAAGCAACTCAATGTGAGAGTAAATGACTGGGTTAAAAGAGCCAAGTTCCCGGGAACAGGGCTGTAAAAGAAATACACCCTCTACAGATCAGGCATAGAAAGAAAATTGTACCACACACTATCTATCTAGTGAGCAATAAATTTCAAAAATTCACTGTCCTACAACTGAGCCAATAACCCAGACTAGCACAAAAAGATGTTTATATGCTATTGCTGGAGTACAAGTTGAACTCCAAGGGCTCTTAACACACACGAGACTACAACGGATCCCTAGGAAGCTGTTTAAAAACCTGAAAGTTGCTTCAGCACAAAACCCCACAGATATGTGTAATACCCCATTGTGCCTGTCTCCGCACTGCTCCATGGGCCATTGATCTAAGAACTCTCTTGCTTAGCAGGAGCAAGTCAGGCTCTCACAGAGGCTCATCAGGGCCTCTGTTACAGTTACTGATATTACAGTTGACGTCCTTCAGTCACTAACTCGATCTCTCACATGCAAACTTTACATACACCTACTTCAAAGCAAGTCTGATCTGCAGTCTAGCAGGTAACACTACAGAATGTAACACCAAGAAAGACATTTTATTCTTGTAAAGACTGTTGCAAGTTTGATCCTGATTTTATAAAGACCACTACCCTGCCTTTATAGTCCCATGTTGTAATCCTTACCCGAAAAACCACAGAAGGTCTTTGTGATCCAGGATCCTTCCCTTCTCTGGAGAAATAAAATGAGAAATTTCATTATCTTTGGATAATGGAAACTGCAAGAGGAAAGAACAGAAATAAAGCTATGAAGACATGGTATTACAAACACAGTTCTTCTGTAGGTTAAACTGTTAGGGATTATAAACTCCTGGAAAATCAAATCTAGGGGGAAAGGAAACTCAGATTAAAATGCACTAGTTTTGGAGGAATGCTTCAGGCCACTTAGACAAAAGAAGTCAAAATATTTGTTTTTCACTGTTTTCAAAGTTAAAGGGAAGAATAGTATGAAATTTACTTAAGTGTGCAATGGTATCTTCTATTTCCATTTCAGGAAAAGCCTTCAATTATCATTTACATTGTTCATTTACACTGAATTTTTGCAAAGTCTAAGTCTGACAATTACAGAATTATTTCTAGTTGTTTGTAAAAATTATAGCACTGATAATCTAGATAATGGAAATAGCTGTATATTATATTGTATTTCATAATGTATTTCATATAGAAATATGTTTCTGATTGAAATATATACCTACTTTATTTCCATTTGTTTCCTGGGTAGAGAAACAGTTCTATTCCTCTTTTTACTTGTTAAGCTAAATGCATATTTTGTTTCTGATTACCATTTTTATGTACACGCCAATTCTATATTAGAATATGTTATGTATCATATCTGTGGGATTATGCCAGATTTGCTTGTTATTATTAGCCACGTAGAGTCAATTGTGCTTGTAAATTGCAAAGCTTCGTGTTTATGTTTTTCAAAGGGACAGCAAGTTTTACTAACTACTTGCCCAAAACATTCTAGATAACGCATTTTCATCCTTCAGTGCTCCATTAAACAAATAGCAGCCAAATTCACTTCTTCATCAGAAAGATGCACCAAAAGATGTAGTCTTTCTACATTTCTAAATAAAGCCTTTTCATTACAGTTCTAAAAATTCAGTATGCTTTTTACAGAAGAAAATAATAAAAAATTCTTAGAGATTCTCCTTCATACTTTATTTGGATGGAAAAGCAGAATGGCTGATTTCTTCACTGAAATCAGCATATAAATATTTCTTTCACAAGGAAAGTATTGCCAGACAAAAAAGGCTGTGAGTTCTTAGACTCTAAAAAAAACCAATTCTGAGGCAGTCTTGGAAAGTGTTAGTTAGAAAAGAATAAACTCTCTGATGAACTTTCTTCCTCATCTTTCACAGACTTGTCTTATGCAAATTTTAACTTATCCAGAGAAGATGGCGCCTACTGGTTCATAATTCAGCATCCTGTCCAACATTCTTGATATAGATTACACTGCTAAGGTCTAAAAGTTAATTACTGCTGAACTTCTCTGGAAATGCATCAAAAGTTTCTGAGGACTTGACTGAGGCTTTGGTCCAAGTCCAATCAGCATCTGAAATTAGATGTTATTAACTTCTTAATAAAAAAATGCATTTCATATAGCATGCATCTTCAATTTCTGCATGTAAAAAACTGGGCACAAGAATGTTTAGGCCAAATATTAAGACCATCCATCAACTTTAGATCAATGGGGAGAAAAGACCTATTTTGAAGCAAGTATTTATTTTTCCTGCATATCAACAAAACATTTTGCACAGTATTTAAACTGCTGGTTCAGTTTTGTACAACAGTGAAGATGTTTTCTCATGAAGACATGTTATATTCAGTGGATTTCCATCAAGAAAAAACAATCTTTATCTGCCTGGAAGATTGTTTGTCTTCAAAAAAAAAAAAAAATTCATTAGCACAAGTTACGTAATTATGTTTTTTTTTCTTCCAGGAAAAATGTTTGAATGCATTTCAGAGGGGACAGGGAGAGGAAGACAGTCAGTAGCATTTAAAAATGTAGAGAATTATCTGTAACCAGAATACCTTTCACGGTCTAATGACAGAAAAATCAGATTAATTCTACATTAGGTGTTACATTTAAAGATAGGTAAATTAAAGCTTTTAAACCAACTTTTCTTCCTTTAGCATTTTTTTGAGCTTCTTGCTGCATTTTCTCCTTAATGCTGCATTTCTTTCAGTTCATCAGGATCTGCCTCTATTCACATTGTCAATCTTTTTCACATTTACCTCTATCTGAGAAGAGACTTACGTAACTGGGAATTCCTGTTCCAAGTGCTCAGGAGGTCACTCTTCTGTTTAGTCTACTTCTGCAGCCCTCCACTTCCATGTATTTCAGTTCTTGAAATCATTTTATCCTTACCACCTCAATTTAAATTACATTAGGTCCAAACCTATTGCTATTTATTCAGTTATTAGCTTCATTCTCTCCTCTCCAGAGGTATTTGTTGTCACTGTCACTTTACTTAAACATATAAGCATTCTTCTTTTAGTTATACACACAAGCATTTCTCCTACTTACTCATACAAGCATTATGAGCTGCGAGACACAATTTACTTTCAGTAGCCTGTTATGTTTAAGAAGCAGTATCTGACCATGTCAGATGCCTACAGATTTAGGTATGGCTGCAGCTATCACAAAGGAGGAAAGAGATGAGGTTATGTAGGCCATCTTCGCACTACAGCACCCCATCCTCTGACTCACATTTTGTAGAATGGTTTGGGTTGGAAGGGACCTTAAAGACCATCCAGTTCCAACCCCCTGCCCTGGGCAGGGACACCTCCCACTAGACCAGGTTGCTCCAAGCCCCGTCCAGCCTGGCCTTGAACACCTCCAGGGATGGGGCAGCCACAGCTTCTCTGGGCAACCTGGGCCAGGATCTCACCACCCTCAGAGTGAAGAATTTCTTCCTAATATCTAACCTAAATCTCCCCTCTTTCAGTTTAAAATCATTACTCCTCATCCTATCATTCTAGTCCCTGATCAAGAGTCCCTCCCCAGCTTTCCTATGGTCCCTTTAGGTGCTGGAAGGGGCTCTAAGGTCTCTCTGGAGCCCTCCCTTCTCCAGACTGAACACTCCCAACTCTCTTAGCCTGACAGTTGTTAGGGGTTGGGATCTTATCAAATGCTACTTTCACCTCTTGAAATAGTTAGACCTCCCTTGAACCAGGACGACTAGCCCACCACAACATCACTTTTGTTAAAAAACAAGGCCCGTGGGGGGCACCTGAGAGAAGGACCCCCTGGCCGGCGAGGCCCATGAGGTACCGTAAGGGAAGGCCGGGCCCGAGGGGCGGTGGAGGCTCCCTCAGCCTCCCCCCAGGGCCAGAGGCCGCTCACTCGTCAGTACCACGCTCTCTTCTGGTTTTGTTCTCTCCGGCGTTGTTCCCTCCCGAAGGCGGGCAGCGGGGCGGTACATCAGGGAGGTGGCCAGGCTGGGCCGCCGCTGGTTCCCGCCCCGCCGGCGCTGCCCGCGCATGCGCATCCTCCGCATCCTCCACTTGAGCGCCCGGCGCGCGCTGTGGGTGGTGGCGGGGTTAGGCCTAAGGCGGGCGGCCTCAGCGGAGCGGTCTGGAGTGGGGCTCTCCTCGCCGGCAGCCGCCTCCTCGGGGAGCCAGCTCCCTTCAGAGGCTTCGGGGGGCTGTGGAGGTTGCTGTTCGCGGCCCTTGGCCATTGGTGCGGGTCTGCCCGCGGGAGCCCGGCTCGTCCCTTCCCTCAGCGCGTCGGCGCGGTCTTGGCGGCTTGTCCCGGGGGCGTCGGGGTCACGGCTGGCGGGCTTCCCTCTCCCGTGCCCTGCGGCGCGGCTCCGGAGTTAGCCTGTGGTAAAGTTATCGCGTATTGACCCGGTTTAATGAGCAGCGGAGGGAATTATGTCTTACTGTAGTACTTTTGAGGGAAAGCAGAGCAAAGCTTTTGTCCCTTTTCTTGCCAGCCCCTTGCTGCAACAGAAGCATTTTAATTCTGTTTGCTTTTTTTTCCCTCTAGTATGTAGTAGTCTTTTTACAGAAAAGGCTGGGAAGCTTAATTATTTTGGGATGCCTTATTTTAGAATGGAAAAAGCGCTGCTGGGTATGGAATATCGCGTTGTTGTGGGATGGATGTCAGCGGTTCCTGGGCTGTGAAACACCCGGGGCTTGTGTGGGAACCTCCAGATTTAATGACCTGGGGTCATTAATTTGTGCCAGGGATGCCCAAAGTGCAGCAGCTCAGAGCAGGAACTGCTGGGCCTGGCTTTGGGGCTGCTGTTAAATGTTATGAACCTCTGGTTCCGTGTCCTGGCTTGAGGTAAAACAGAAAATAAAAATGCAGGCAGGCTGGCGTATCATCCTTGAAGGGTCTGAGCAAGCTAGCGGATTTTTATTACCTCTTGTCCCGTGTTTTTAGGCAGCATGCAGTGTTTAAATAGATAAGAAGAAAGTCCACAGAAATGTACATCAGTTTGCAGGTGTTCTTCAGTCCAGGTATTTCCTATCTAGTTACAAGTCGATAAGCACAATGCAGCTTCTCAGCCTGGAAAGGGTGGAAATGTTGCCCTGGAATCAAGTGATACAGTGAAATGGAGAGTTTCGTTTTTGTTATACCTGTTAAATGAAGTCGATTACCCATAAGAAAAATAAGGGTAATCCATTAATTTAGCCCCGTTAATGATTAATGCTCAATATTTGCTCATGAAATTGTCAGAATGGTTAATAAAGAGAACTGTGAAAGTCAGATTTGTATGGATTATAAAATACAGTTCTAATTTTTTGAAAGTATTACTGTTTTTCAGTATTTTCTAGTAGTGGTTTGTGATCAGTTCACTAATGAACTGTACAGATTTAACATCTGCTATGTGTGAAATTATAAGCAAGTTACAAAAAGCTGCCAAGTTCAAGAACTGAACTTAGTGTGCTTTTTATGCTTGATATGGTGGTGCTTTCCTGTGCTCCAGATGGTTGCATTCATTTATGTTCAATTGTTTCATTAGGGTTCAGAGAGATGATGCCTTCACATTCTTGATAACGTGCTGCTTCTGTTGTTGTCATGAGTATGTTGAAGATAATTCTGTGTGAACCTGAAATGGTCATCTTGTAGAATTTTTGAAGAGTCGCTAGTTGCTCTCATAAGTTGGAGATTACAATAATTTTTTCCTGTTTTCCTGTTTTGATAGGGCCGCAAAGCCAGTGGTTGCTTTTCGTGCAGGATTCGTCATGATCACTCCAGCTTTTGAGCTGACCCAGGATCCGGATTTTCTTACAATAGTAATCAAAGTACCTTATGCCAGAGCTTCAGAGTTCGATGTGTATTTTGAAGGGGAAGATTTTAAATTTTATGCTAAGCCATACTTTCTCAGGCAAGTAATGGCAGGATTTAAAAAAATTGGATTTAGTAAAAGAAATAAAAGTCAGCAGAGAATGAACTTCAGTTTGGTCCCTTCAGAACGTTCCTCATCTGCAGGTTTTACACTGTAGACTGCAGACAGCCCATTTTGTGCAAAGAATTGTTTTTATGGATCTGACCTCTGTTTCTAGACATTAAATCACGTTAAAAGGAGTTTAAAGAAATACTTTTCTAAATTTACTTTACGATAGAATTTTAATTGTAAAATGGCAAGGCAATTCTTTGGATGTATGTAAGTTGTGTAGAATATGTGTCTTCTCCCAGAGCCAGATACAGTATATTTGCTGAAGAATGGGTTTTGATGCACTTCTAGTAACATATGGTGAGAAAAGTCATGTGAGTGGAGGCAGTAGGAAGTGAGGTTCCAGGCTGTGTCTTTTCTCTAGATAGCAAGTTCCCCACTACACTATAGGAAAGGAACAAGAGGCAATCTCAGTATCAAAGTTATTCTGAGTAAGCAGTACAAGAACTCTGGATGAGTTCTCATATCCTGTTGCTGGGGGTTAGCTTAGAGTTTTTAAATTGCAGAATCTTCCCAGTGTTGTACATTGTGCCAAGGGCGTCATCTCTGTGGTGGCTGTGGCCTCATCCAAGCTGGGAAACCAGGAGTTACAAATTTTCTCTATCTTGGATGCCGGTCTCTTGTACCAATATCTAGGGAAAAAGATTTTGAGGTGCATGGGGATTTAACTCAATGACTTCCATTAGTGTCAACAGGAGTCATGTAGTTAAGTCCTTTGTACTGCTTTTGGAATGTGACTTACATTTTTATAGGCTGAAACACTTAAGTTGTGGAATTAGTCAAGCATTCAATGAGGCATCTCATTTTTTGCCTGCAGACTAACACTTCCTGGAAGAATTGTAGAAGATGGCAGAGAAAAAGCATCTTATAATACGGACAAAGGTATTAGTTAGTTTTCTTAGTATGTGTGTCATTAAAAATGCTGCTAACTCTGCAATAATTTGTACTTTGCTGCACTGGAATTGCATAGAACTTTATTGAAGTGTACGATACTGTAAATAAATGTAAAGTTTCTCATATGTAGTATTAAAAAAAAAAATCTTGCTTGGGGTTTATTGTACTTACTTAGGCCATCCTTAAGCACAAAGGATGTGTTCAGAACTGTCCTAGTAATGAAAAAATTATGTACAAGTCCTTCTGAAGCCCTGTGGGGGCATGGGGACATGTCATTGTACCAAGATCATTAGTCTAGTAAATCTGCGAAGAAGTCAGGTAGTGCTGAGCAGAAATGAGATAATCCTGAGGTACTCTCTTGAATATGTCTTAAGAGAGAAGACGTTATCTTTTCTCCACACCTAAGGTGGAAGGTATTTCTGGAGTAAAATATGTACCTTCTGGAATTAATGTATTCACTAAAAAAACCCCACAACTAAATAAAACCTATAATTTGCTGCTTGCAAAGCCTTTATTATGTCCTTGACTTAAGACAATAATCAGATTGCTGAATGTAGTTTCCTATGGTCTGTTGAATGCTTGATTGGTGGAAGGATTCAAGATAAAATAAAGCTTGTATTCTGTTGGTTTGTTTTTATACAATGTGAGCCGAGAGACCAACACTTGTTAAATATTCTCTTCCACGCTTTATCATTAAAGTCTTTTATTTTTGTGAAGTAAGGTTAAAAACATGCACAGGGATTGATGCATAATAAAATGCTACCTGCATGTGTCCCAGTTTCTGTGAGCCTTTTTCATTAGAGGAAAAATGCACATTTTTGTTTGTCTTGGATATTTTAATGCAATAACTGTATTCTGACTTCCCTTTAAGGAACTTTTACAATTCGGTTACCTAAGGAGATTCCTGGCCAATATTTTGAGGGACTGGACATGCTGACATCTCTTTTAGCACCAAAGAAATCAAGATCAGGAAAACCTTTAGTAGAAGAGATAGGTATGACCAAAAAAAAATCCTGTTTATACTAGTGATACTCATACATAATGAAATAGTTAATAGTTATAGATCTACATAGTGATATATGTAGAAAAATAGAATATTTCTATTATTGCCTAGTCCAAGATATGAGAAGAGTGTGAATGAATCTGAAAGTTCATCTAAGTATAAAAGTACATGTCTTCTTTATAGGTTTAGTTATGTTTACATTTTTCCAAAATGTGCTTAACATATGCTAATCCTCTGTAGATCTTTGTACCCCTCTAGTGGCTGTATAATACACACACATTTGAGTCTTCTGCTTTCTACAAGCTAGCACAACTGGACCTGTAGTTCAAATGGCATAAGCTAATTAAAACCACAGCTTCTAGTGGATGACTTGGCTGAAATCAGTATTTAACAGACAGGAAGGTTTGACTAGCTGTGTTTAATTTTTTAATATTTATCTGAAATTATTGATAACATTACTTTGATCCTGTCAGGGTTCTTTTAGCATCAAATTCTGATCTTGTTGAAATCAGTGGAACAATTACTTCAGTCTTTGAGTGAGTATACTTAAAAACTTCAGTGTTCCCAGTCTTCATTTTTGAAAGTTTGAGAATTTGGAGCAGGACCTATGGTTTCCTGATGTAAGCGTCTGCCTTTATGACTCAGTGTCATATAAGATTTCTTAAAAGACGTAGTAAAATGAGAAAGGCTTATTGTGTTATGTGTTTGCCTTTCTATTAAATAATATGTATTTTCTATGTAATAATTTTCTTTCTCTGACCATGCAATAGATACAGCTGCTTCTGCTGAGTTGTCTGAGGAGGAAGAAGAAGAATTTGACTGGGAAATAGAGCAGACCCCTTATGAAGAAAGTGCAGAAAGCATGCTACCACTACAGTACTGTTACGGCTTTGGGAATTTGCGGTCAGGAGTGTTCCAGCGGCTGCAGGTAGGTGCATTTTTGTCCTTTTGTATTGTAAAAGTTCAGGGTAACTTTCTTGTTGGAAAGGCTTCCTGGCTTATTCCAGAGTCAGGAGGGGATCATTAGATAATTGTTCTTCTCCATTACCCCATTCTGTGACTCAGAATATTCTGCTTTTGCACGTAGTAATACAGAGAAGTCCTTGTTGCTGCAGAACTTAGGGGATGGTAGAGACTGAGTTAATTGTGTAGCAGAGTCAACAGGCCAGTCTGTTTCTGCAGTAGTTTCAGTGTTGGAGGAAAGGGCTGGATGGGGTCCTTGGTAAAAATGGCCTCTGGAGGTGGGCTGCTGTCACCAGCATGGTTCAGCTCGCCTGTGAAGGCACGGAGAAAAAGGCCTGTATGAAGCAGGCCATGTGCCAGGGGAATAGTTCTGGCAAGCTGCAAACTGTCTCCCTGCTGTTAACAGTCCGCTGTTAACACTTGTGCTTTGTATTTGGTATTGTCTTCTGTTCTGAGTTCAAACATATTTAACATCAACGTACAGTATATTTCAGATGCCATGAATTTTAATTTATTTTTAAATTAAAAAGAAATTACTCAAAAAATAACGCTAGTGTATAAGTCCTGTTGTGGTTGTTGCATTAATTTTTTTTTTATTGTGAAATTCATGGTAATTTTCTCTTCGTACTTTTTGTTGTAGACTTGATGTTCTCACAAGACAAAAACTTTTGAAGTGTGAACTCTTCAAGGTGTCTGCCCACCTGCTATCTGTGGGATTTACTAGGGTTATGCTGATGCACTGAAGTTTGCTTTTGTGGGTTAATTGGTAGGACAGGAGCTTTAAAATGCAGTTACTTTGCTCTTGTGCGTTCAGCAGTTTTTTTAATTCATTAATAGATTGAAGCTAATCTACAGCCTGTAGCATGCCAGATAGTATAATAATATTTGTAGTATATAGAGCTCTTATTAAAATAGTAAATTATAACAATTTTTTGTAGTGTTCTTACTCTAAGCAATTTAAGTTGTAGCTGTTTAAAGCAACTTAATTATGTAACTCTGTAACTCGTTATTGCATAATTGTAGTATTTTCAGGGTTTGGAGCAGAAGGATTGCTGTTTATGGAGAAAGTATTTACATTCTGTTTGGATATATACATTGGTTCATTACCATGAAATTTGAAGTACGTTTCCCATCAGCATTAATGTACCACTACTTAATGATGCTTAAAAGGGCACTGCAATTGCCCATTAATTAATGTATGGCCACCTCAGAGTGTGACAGTAATCCCAAAAGTCACAAGAACGGTATCTATGGTTTTTATCTTGTCTTTGTTGTGGGCTTTTGTTAAACATTGCAAATCTTATCATAATGCGAAATAACCTGTCTGCCTTAAGATAAAATGGCCCGAGTAGACTTCATAGTATCATGAATTCTAAGGAACTTCAAATAATTGAATTTCCTTGGAATTTTGATGTTTTGTCTGCACAATGGAGCCTGAATTTGCAAGATTTGCAAGGGAGGTTAAAAAGCGACCAGGGATTTCAGTGTAATGCTGATAAGCATCCTTCCTAAACTCTTACTAAATAAATCTTGCATATCATACTTGTGGCTTGATCGTATAATTTTTGTTCCATTTGCAGGATGAACTCAGTGATGTTATTGACATTAAGGCTCCAGACCAGACTCCTGTAGATGAACGTAGGAGGAAACGCCTGGCAGCTGAGGCTGCCAAGTTTGACCCTGATCATTACCTGTGAGCATTGATTTACTTCACCTGGTCAAGTAAAAGTACCTCAGTTGAAATATATTCTCTTTTTCTTTTCATAAATTATTGGTTTTGAGATCACTTTTGGAAATAATAGCTTTATTTTTTTTATTGTCTGTTTCTTTGTCTCTTCACAGTAGGCCTTAGAGGGTATTCTTAAGTGTGACACTGACACAAGACCTTGCTTATCAGTTTTGGGGTTACTCTGCTGTTTAGTTACTGCTTAAATCTGCATTCGAGCAGGGGCTGCTGTGAACTGTTGCAGAACATTGTTTCATAGTTCGCCTCTTCAGCAGCTGAGTAGCCAATCCCTGCCAGCATTTCAGGTTGTAGATGTCAGAACTTTGTCTTCCCCTTGTGAAACAAGGATTACTGAAACATCCTGGTCTATGAGAAAGTAAATTTGAGCTTTGAAGTGGTGAAGATTTTGTCTGGGCCACTTTTGCCTTCATCAGATGAAGCCTTTTTTACAGCAGAATGAGGAAAAGTGCCAAACCAAGACTCTGTGTTTCTTTGTGCTTCGTCCCATGTAATGAAGGTGGAAATGATTCTTCTTGCCTTTTAAGTTGGAGTATTTTGGGTTGAATTAGGTTCAGAAACTTCCAAATAAGTAAACTAAATTGAAGCCATGAGATCTATTAATACAGTGATTCTTGCAAGATTGATTTGGTGGGAGAAGAGTGTAGTCCCTAGTAGGGAGAATTAGTACTTCTGGTGTGTTTTGTTGGGGAGAGGCAGGCTCAACCCATTTTGAGTTGTTTCAGGAGGTATCTTTGCAAACTTGGAATTTTTCCCCAGTCAGGTGTTTCAGAGGCAGCTGTGTGTCTTTCTCCAGCACATCAAAATTAGAAAAGCTTTCTTGAAATGTCACTTCGAAGTACATTTCACTAGAACTGAAGTAGTTCCTAACCTATAATGGGATGCAAATTACAGTAATTGTAAGTTTCCATCTTAGACCCTGTGTTCTAGCCTGGTAGGTGAGCTACAACCATTTAGTTTAATAGCTGTCTTTTGGATGCTTCAGAACAGATGATACCAACCTTTCTTCAACAAAAATTGTTTTCCTGTGTACCCTGATGAGAAGGACGTCTCTGGGAGAAATGGTGGCAAACAGAAGTGTTCTGTTGCCTTTGAGGAAGATGTACACTGACTGATATCTTTAGGTTATGTTGTAAAGACACTGAAGGAAAGCAACAAAAAAATCTGTCAGTGTAAGAGTGAAGCAAATTACATTCTGTACTCAGCGGACTGGGTAGAATTTGTATGATGATTAAGAAGGTATTAAGAAACTTCCTGCATTATTTTTTTTAGTTCTCAGTATTTATAGTATTGTTTGGCTTGAAGAAAAAGCTAAAAATGATATGAGGAAGCCTAGAACTTGAATCCTTTAGTATAAATCCTCTCAGAACTACTATATTGAGATTTTTACCACAGTGGATTAGTGCTGAGATGAAGATAATCTCTCTTCCAGAATTTATGTACAACTCTTTTTTTGTTTTTTTTTTTTCACCTTGCTACATTATGCCCTTGTTTACCTAAAAGTCTGTCCCCATCCCTACTTTATCTTTGCCGTTCAGCTGCATACTCTTCCTCCACAAAGTATAGGCAGTTTTAAAGTGGGAGAGCTTCCCAGTAAAATCAGGTTTGCTGCCAGTAATATTGTCTGAGAAGTCTCCTCTTTGGAATGCTTTCCTTTGGATACATCCAGAACAAATCAAGTTTGTTCACCTTCATGTGATGCTGCAAACTCATCAATTTCTTAGGCTTCTGTCTGGGTGGCTCAGGAAAGATGGAGGAAGTAAGGAAGGGGTACTGTAAGATAAGAGAATATTGTTTATGCTTTTAATAATCATCATTTTCTCATTTCAAGTCCGACATATTTCTAATGTAGGAAAATAACCTATTCTGAGTATGTATTAAAATATACACACATACACTATAAACTGAAATAAATAGCATATGACTTTTTTTTTCCTAGAGCTGATTTTTTTGAAGATGAAGCTATTCAGCATGTCTTAATGTACAAACCATGGTGGGTTGATGTTCATAAAAAAATGACAGCCTTTAAGGGAGAAAGTCATCAGGAACACGACAATCATACATTTGGTGAGAACATACATGTACACACACCCCTGTTGCTTGAATGATAATTCCTGTGATGCCATGTTATGTTCTAGTTAGTTGTTCTTAAAGGAAAAAGTATGGGTTTATCCTACAATTTTCAGTCTTAATCATTCTTAGAGGAGTATTCTGTTAATTTTCCTGTCCTCAGAGGAAAAAAAAATTTCTATGAGGGACAGTTACATACCGAAATCTTTGAGACAGTTGTGTGTGGAGCAGTTGACAGTACATTATAAATTGGTCACTTCATAACAGATAAATGCTTAAGATGTAGCGTAGCACGTGATCTCTTTTTCGTCTGCATAACAAATTTTGGAGTTAACTGTTTATAAAGGCCATTCTAGAATTTCAGGTATCGATGAAGAAAAAGTTCCCTTTTAAAGGTATACTGTAATTTTTAAGATTTCAAAGGAGCTGCTAGTGTCAGTAAGTCATAGCATCTGAAATCAAATTAGTCCTATCTTTGTTTAGTGATTGTCATAGCTAGAAAATGGGTCCTTTGTTTCTGGTGCTTATCTCTTCTTTTTTTTCAGATTTTTCGAGTAACCGTTCTCCCTTTCCTAGTTATATTTTCAGTGGAAAAAATAGTCAAAACTGGTTTTTGTGCCTACTTCCAAATATGGTGCAGACACTTCACAGCACGTTTTCCAAGCATTAGCTGTGGAAGATTGTACTAATATCAGCCCTTATCTCTGTTTGATAAGCGTGCCTTTGGTAGAATGTTTTATTTTATTTACGCAGTACCACAGAAAGTCGTGGCATTTATTATGCTACTGTTATTTTTATGGGTCTTGGAGACTTTTTTCAAAACAAAATCTTTGTGTCCTTTTAGAAACTAAAAGGGGTGGTTTCAGGTTTAGTAGATGACCTTGTAACAGTGCTGTTAACTGATAACTGAGATTACCTTTCCATACACAGTGATTGCAGAGAGCGTTACAAATTACTATTATGCATATTCTTTTATTGTCCTTTGTTCATTTCCTATGTAGTATGAAAATCCGATATAACTAAAGTAGATGATGATGATCCCTTCACCAGAGGTTCTTAACAAATATTAGTGCATTAATAATACCTGCACTTTCACATTTTCTACAGGAGAACAACAATGGAATTTGGGTAAATGTTGTGTATTTTGCTGTGAATGTAATCTGATCTTCATTGCTGGTCTCTTTTCAGCCTCTGAAGCCAGAAATTGTTAATTATATCCATCATAAGCATTTGATTTAAAAAGCATTTGACAAAGGTACAAGAAGCTTGAAAATAGAATATGAGGGGTTCTTTTGTTTGTTTTCACCCATTCACTCCTTAGTAAATGAAACACTGCTAATGTTTGCCTGTGTTAAGGAACATAATGAAAATGAAGAGCTGCTGGATGATTTTGTTGATAAAGAATATTTTTACTCCAAATTGAGATTCCGAAGAAAACCACATACGTGTGTTGCGGGACTTAGGGGCAACAACAACAACAGACAAACTGCTCGAAAGCCTGGCAAGCCTGCTAATGAAAGTTACTCAGAAAATGGGGTTATATAAAGGATCATCTTTTCTCTAAACCATTTGTTATAACAGATATATATTTAATAAGGATGATAAAAAACATTTAGTCTGATCTTTGTGTGGCTGAGTGAAGAAGCGTATGTAGTTTTGTGGATCTTTAGGAAATATAGGTAACATAAGAGGCCATCTGGTGTTTGGGTTACGTTAATGACAACAGCCCACCCTTTCCCTTAGAAAGGCCTCAGTTTTCATAATGTTGTTACTGCTTTTGAATGGCAAGAGCAGCTGGGGATGGCAAGCAGCTGAATGAGGATCTGAAACCATTGGAGGTTCCTAAACTGGAGTGAGTTGTGGTGAAATAAATCACCATGAGAGGGAGTACAGGTTCCACTTGAAGGTCCCTTATGAATGGGAATACAAAAGGGCAGGAGGTGGGTCTAGGCTGTTGGACCTGAAATCTGATCATCAATAGGATGAGTTCCCTGTGGTTTTATGTTGCTTTTTCACTTTATCCAATCAAAGGGGTGGTCTGCCTAATCGGAGTTACAGATTCAGGAATTCTGACAAGCTGAGTGCAATTTGACTGCATATCTGCATTAATATGTATTCCAGTATGCATGCTTAGGAAGTGGAAATGACATAGAAAAGGCACATAAAAGAAACAAGGACTGTGCTAGGTGAGGGACCTTCTTTACTACTTGAGAAATTTTATGTTATTTCCACTAGAACTGGGGAGAAGTCTGACTGCATTAAGGCAAAGTGTGCTATGCAGCTAGAAGGATAAGGAGGCAATCGTTGGCACTACAGTGTGGTTGTAGTCAGAAGCGTTTGAACGGTAGTGCTTAGCTATAAAAAGCAAAAGGGTACTCGAGCACAGAAGCTCTAGGGACACAAACGTTACGCGTATTGCAGTACATTTCAAGGTGTTCTGTGACGCAATGTGTGGTAATTCTCTGGCCCTGTGTATGCATGTATTCCCCTGTAGGTAGGTGTGAGGTCAAACCTTTTGTATTATAGAAATGTCCCCTGTTTACTTTTGAACCTCTTTAAGGGCATAAAGTAGGAGGGATTGAAACCTTCGTGCAGTTTCTTTTTATTGCTTATGGAAAAGAGACATAAAATTAAGAGTACCCGTATTTCTTACTCTTCCTGAGTTCCAAATTCATATCTTGTGTTAGGGAAAGCATCTAAAATAATTTCCATCATCTTTCACGATGGGGACTTCCAAGCATAGAGCTTGTAAAGAGACTTCAAATATTGGCGTATTTAAAATGTCTACAACTCATGGTAGTTGTATTGCCATCAACAGCTTGTAGAAACATTTGTCTGTCCTGTGTAAAGGACGGTTATGTTCTTGATTAAACATGTGCTGTCCCAAGCCATTACCCAAGAACACGGAAACTGAGAGATATGATGGAAATCACATGCTGTCAGATATGATCTCATCTCATACTGGAGAAGTCCACTACCCTCAAACATGAGATGGTGTATCTTTTTAGAGGGTTGTTCATTGAAGGTAAATGACTGGTAAGATAAGAAGGTAGGCATGCTAATGTTACAACTGTTGGTAGATTATAGTACAGGCTACCACAATATTGAGGTATTGACACTAGAATTTGATACCTGGTACCTGTAGTTCCCACCTACACAGTGTCTGTGGAACCAAAATGTCACTGGGAACTGACTTCTCAAGTTACTACACGGAAGAGTGAGTTTAGTGTGGGAAAGTGACATAAAAATTGGCAGGTTCTTTAAAAGTATATTTTTCTTATTCAGAAATGCTGAACCAAGATGGGGTTTTGTTGTTTGTTTCTTCCTTTTGCTGATTTATATTGATGTCCTTTTGTTTTATATCTTCATTGGTTTCTTGGAAGCAAAAACTCATTTACTTTTGTCTTTATAATGTTTTTGGATACAAGGAGTAATTAGAAATACAGATCGCTGTTTGTTTTGTTTTGTTTTGTTTTTTTTTGCATGGCATTACAATTAACTGAAGATTTTATTTGGTTGATTACTGTTCTTATTTTCATCCCTGGCTATTCTCTCTTCTGTTTTTACATCAGGTTTTTTTAATGTCTCATTACCAGATTTTTTTTTTCTTTTTGGATCAGCTTTTCTCATTAGCATTTAAAGTTTTCAGCTCTCTTCTGTCTTTACCTTGAATCTATTTTTATTTAACCTTTTCACTTTTTCTCCAGCCTGTGTGTATGGTGTGTATTTTGTCTTTTTTAAATTTCTTCTTTCATTGTCCTAAATGTCTTTTCTTTCTTTCATCCTTTTTTACATTTTACTGTGTATTGCAACGATTCTTTTCTTGCCCTTTGTGGGTTTTTATTTGTTTGTTTTCCCCATAGGCTTGTTAGCCTCCAGGCAGCTGAATTCATTGCCTTTGCAGTATGGCTGAGGAACCAGAAGTAGAGAGCAGGTTTCACCATAATGTTTGTAGCAAAATATCATTTTTTGGAGTGGACATTTTCTGAAGCTGAAAGGCACAGATTTTGTTTACGTTTACAATGTCTAATGCAAGTCAAGTAATACTCCATAAAGCCTAACTAATTACACAGCCTTTCCCATGAGGGAATAAAACTTCTGGAAAGCTTGCTTTCTGCTGCTACTGAAGCTTACGTTAGAGTCTTCCTTCTACAGATTCCAGATGAAAGATGTTCTGTTTTGTAACAATCCCATTCAACTTAGTTAAAAGATCACTTTTATTCTACTTCAACTTGCACAACTGTAAAAACTCCTTTTTAGGCAACACAATAATCTTCAAAGGCTCAGGCTGATGTATGTATTTAATATAATATTCGTATGCTCCAGGGATAATGTATTTTGTTTACAGTAACCTATTATGCTTACCAGTGACCATTCTTTCCTTCTGGTGTCCTCATAGAATAAGAGGTAATTTCTTTTTAAAGATCCATCTTTCAGTAGGGCTCTGCTCAAATATATACCATTACTGGTAAATTCATAAGTTTAAGATGAATCACGTACTTTTCTTCTTTTTTTTAGCACGTTTCTTCAATTGTTCTGCTTACCTGTTTTACTCAGTCTTCCAGGTGTTTGCAGCATGTGTACCTTCCTGGCACTGTTCTGCTGCAGAGCAAGTGTTTTTCATGTGAGGAAAGAAATCTGTTTATTCATGCATAATTCTTGGCATATAAACGATAGGTCTCTATTATAAAGTATCTCGGATTTTAAAAGGCAAGAATAGTAAGACATGGAAGAAAGAATGATGTATGATTTTGATATAGTTTATAGGAACTCCACATTTGTTAAATAATAAAGACAAAAATTAGTATAAAGGAAATTACAAGATCCAAGAAATTTTTTGGAGACTTTGGAAAGTTTATGGAGAATGCCTGAAAGAAGGTCAGAAGTGATATGGAGGAAATGGGCTCTAAATTTCAATTTGAGAATTAGAGAAGGGTGAAAGCTTGACATGGAAGAAAAGCTATTTGTGAAGGAGCTAAACTTTTGAATGGAAGAATTGTAAAGAAAAGGGAGGGGTGAACAAACCAGATTTGACTGGTAGTAGTTTAGAGTGAATTAATATAGGTATGCAGAGGAAGACAGCTTTGTGGTTTTAAGACTTTTAGTTCACTTCCTGAAGAACTGAGGCTCGTCTGATCGCAGTCTCCTCGACAGAGCTTATGGGGATCTCAAAGATGGGCTCTTCCTACAAGTTCTGCAAAAATGGCTCTGAATCTTCAGTGCTATCTTTTTAGATGTAGAGTCCATGCAGGAAAGGGATGTTGTCGGCATGTCAGCACTGCGGAAAGTTTCAGTAACCTTTCATATATTACCAGATAGCAACAAATTCAAGCACAAAAGACAAATCAATAGAAAATCAGCTTCATTAGTTCAGTTACTTGTTTAAGTTTACAGTATTATTATCAAGTATTTTTAAGGCATTATCCAGCACCAGGGGAAATGCTGATCCTTAGCACGGCCTTTGGGCATCTTTCTAGTCATAGCAGTGCTGCCTTTGCTTTTTTCATGTTTTAGGAAGAGGTTGAAAAGAAGAGAGTCTTGTTTGCAACTGATTAAAATCAATAGCTAACTTTCTTCCTGACAAATTTGCTCTTTGCTGACTAATCTCCTCCTTTATCTGGTGTTGCTGATTCTTTTACTTACAGGGATAGAAGTACACATTTAAGAAGCTTAATATTATAGCATAATATTTTAATTAACATTAAAAAAAAAAAGCGGGCGGGAGGGAATCAGTTCTGTTCAGTTATTTTCCTTCAAGATAGCTGTGGAATTCAAGACTTGGCTTGACAGGACCATAAGCCAAGGCTCTGCTTTCACCAGAAGATTAGACCAGCTGATTATCAGAGGTCCTTCCTGGCCTATACTTCTCTGTGATTCTCTCAGTCTGACCACGAGTTGGCTATCTGTCGAGATAGCACATTTTATCTAAGTACCCCTAACACATTTAGAATAATAAGTATCACACTGGTTCTGAGCTACAGATCTTACACTGGCTTGATCTAAGTGATGTGATATCAGTGTGAAATATGAGTAAGACCGTAACAAAACACCATCTAGCTGTCAGACCTCATCCTCCCCTTTAGACATTAAGCTGTACTTTACTGACAGTTGGGTACTGAAGAGCAATTTGAAATATGTTTATTTTAACATGAGGAATGGCTGATTTAAAATAAGTAAAGGAGATGATTAAAAAGTAAGGCAGTCTCTGTAGTACTGTCCAACAGTAACTTCGTATGGGAGATTAATTTTTCTGATTCCTTTAGACATGCCTATATTAATACAGAGTTATACTGTGGCTATAAGAAGCATGGGTTTGGCACTGACAAATGTACAAAACATTTTAAAATCAAACTTAAGGAAAACTTGCAAATTTAGTACTTGGTAAGTAGCAGCAGATGCATTAGATATTAATTATTGTACAGGTATTGTTATATAAACATTGGTGACATAAGTGTACAAAGTACAGGCTTAATAAATAAAATGTAATTACAATTTTACTTGTTCTGTTAATCTTATACTATGAACTTGTATTTTTGAATTAGGAGAACAAAGTAGGTGGTGGGTTTGATGCGTTCACAATGAGTTTCAGGCGTGAATAATTTATTTTTCAAAAAACTTTAAGGAATGGATAGATATTTGTCTGTAAAATTGGAAGTATTTTCTCCAGGGAGAGAAATTTTATTTAGAACACCTGGCACTTTGCAGTGGGTTAAGGAACATCTTGTAACATTTACCTTTGGGAATTGTCTACTAGACTTGTATTTTCTGTGTTTATGATCCAGTTGTGTATGTTATGGTGCTTCAGAGAGTTTGCATTTTAGAGGAAGAAAACTTTTCTCTCGTACGTTTCATGAACTTCACTAGGAGTTTCTTTGCTTTCTACTTAGAAGGTAAGTATGGTTCACATTTACGTGTTCCTCTAGCATGTGGGTTTTAGGGAATCTAACAAACACTTGTTAGTAAAACTTGAAAAAGTAAATTTTTTTTTTTTGCTCTGAGTGTTGGACTGTTTCTTATCTCCCATGATTTTTGATCAGCTGTGAGACAAAACCAAACTTCATGTTGTAGTCACTGATTGAGAAGAGTAGATCAGTAGTGGATCCAGTACTGCATATGAGTTTCTGAAGAAGAACAGTTGCATTTCTGATATGTGTGCATCTTGACTGATAACTGTAGCAAGCACATCGAGGTGCACCTGGAAATCTGAGAGTGCTGGCATAACTGTTTTGCATCCACCAGAACAGGTATTCTGTCTTTGATGAATTCCCAGGTGATTTGAAGGAATTATTTAGTTTATATGTAACAAAATTCTGTATTACTGTAGTCATCAAAAGTGATTTTAAGCTTTAAGAATCTGATCTGCTCTCGTAGTCTTTGCTAGCAAACTTCTGGCTGTATGCTTTTCAGGATTTCTTTTTCTTCTTTAGCTTCAGTTTTACCTCTTCTCTTTTGTGCTTCTCTTCAGGGCAAAAGTGCCACTTGTGTATGACTTTATAACAAATTGTGCTGTACTCCAGGAGAGGGTTTTTTAGTGAAAGCTAGCTGAAATTGGAATGCCTTTTTTCTTCCAATTGGACCTTCTAACTGTAAACACCCTGTTGTGATACCTCGTTAAATCCACCCTACTGTAGCAACTTACGAAGTGCTTCCATGTTATGTTTTTCAGAAACTAATTTTTTTTCAAATGTGCTACAACGTTGCACATATGGTTTTATGGATAATTTTAATATGAATGATAGAGGTGACTCACTGAAGAATCAATGCAATTTAAGAACTTATATCTATATTCTATCAGCAAATTTCCTTGTATCGTCTATATTTCTGATTTAAGGAGTAATATTGAACTGCATTGCATTAACAGGAAAAAAAACAGAATTAAAACTGCCATAGTCTTGCTAAATTGTCACTTTGTACTAGGTCATAGCAAGTGGAAGAGATTGGCTTTCTCAAGATGAGATAAAAGCTGGAATTTCTTTTCGTGGGAGCTTGTAAATAAATCGAGACTGGCTTGACTCCAAAGAAATGTTTAGCTCATCAAGAAGTTTCCATAGGAATTTAAATCAAATATTTCATGGTTGTGAAGCTGATAGAAACATTAAAAAAGTTCATAAAGATGAAACATTCAAAAATGGTTTTCCTAATTTGTAATTTTATGTCTCAGGATGAGGTGTGTGCATATGTACACGCCTTTGGCATCACAAACATTTGTTTCAAAACATGTCATAAAATTAGAAGGCTTGTAGAAAACTCCTGGGATAAAGAAGACCACATGTTTTATAGGCAGATTGTGTAAAATGATGATGAGCAGTGTTTGAGGAGGAACATCTATAAGCACATTTGCAATCTTCATCCTTATGATAGAAAAATGGGCGAAGAGTGTAAAAAGGGGCATGGTTTACTAGGAGTTGTAACCTTTTCTTTCTGTAACCTGTGCTGTATGCTCCCCCCGGCGGTTTAGCTGCCTGTGTTCCAAGGGTCCAGGGCTCTGGATTATGGATTATGCCCAGCTGCGTAACCTTGTCTCTTGCTGCTAAGGAAGAAGTGTGAGAAACTCTGCAGAAAAATACGAGCAGTAAAATTGCAGGTAGGATTGTTGAGACAGGATCATTTGTAGCTCAAGGATTACATAGGAAATACCAATGTGTAAGATATAAAATCCTAAATTGGAAAAACAGTGAATCAAGTTGGGGCAAGAATTGCTGGGTTATCAGGTCAAGTCTTTAGTGCTGGTGGAAGATGGCAGCTCAGCAATATTCAGGAATCTGTCTTGGGGAGCCCCAAAGGCTGATCCTTCCCAGGTGCCTGCCTCATCTCAGTGTGGTAATCATTAATTGTTTTACACTTTTAAGTTTGTACAGCTTTTCTCTGCCCCCAGCTAAGTATGCCAGAACATAGTGACTCAAACAAGGGGGTGGTAAAAGAATAATTGAAGAGACATTTTGATATTAATTGTAAGGTTTTGAGTTTGCTCCCTGCTCCCCCCAGATAAATAATTACAATTCAGTGAGTTAAGGGGTACATCATGTATCTACCCCTGGCACTTAGGGCTTGTTTTGAAAGTGTAACAGGACAGGAACAAGTCTAATGCTGGTTCCAGTGTTACTGGTGCTTGAACAAATCACTGCGTGGGACTTCCTTAATGCAATAAAGCATCAGCTGTCGAGCTAGTAACACTGCTTTCTCTTGTCAAGTCACCTTGTGCCTGTAACTTTCTTCTGTGGTGTGACCAAAACATGCTCACTACATCTGTCCTATTCAGTAAATCAGAGCCTGTTGATGTGGAAGGCCTGCGCTCTGCGCAGCCTGGATGAAAATCGCTTAGCTCTGGCTTCTGGCTGTTGTAATTGTACTAAATGGCCTCTTGATTTACTTTTGAGTTTGTACAGAGACAGCTTCTAGTCAGCTATCTACTTAATCTCTACTGTTATTTCAAGGCAAACTGCCATCGTTTCTGAAGTGTTTTAAGTACTCTCGATAAGGGTTACCATTCAATATTCAATCTTAGCTATCCACGTCTATACCGCTGTTTCCTAGAGAAATGCTTCGATGCATTATTGAAGCATGCCTGCTATGTTGTTGTTGTCATCTTCCTTATGCATCCCAAAGAGATGGTACTGGGCGAGGAGATTGTTTTGGTTGGCTCAGTATAGACATTCTTAGCTAAATGAGGTACGCTGAAGATAAGCAAAATATGATGGTCCTAAATGGTGGATACTGTAACTCTTTGGAAGGAAATGCAGCTTTCATCAGTGGGGACAGGATTTTGATCTTTCTTTGATCTTCCTCACACACTGGAAGGATGTTATCAGACAGCATAAAACAAGCTCCTAAATCATGCCTACGTCGCGAGTCAAAATTGATGAGGCTTGGAAATACAAAATGTACCTTTGCTTTTTTTTCCTTTCCTGTTTCTTTAGTTCTTACCCTTTTCTACAATAAGAAAATACATTTGTTTTTTTATCCTGCATTTGTATTTTTATTCTGTACAATGTGGACTTAATAAACTTCACTTTACTCTGATCCTGATTGTGCATTTATCTCTGTATAAGATACCCATGCAACCTTGGCATTTTCAGAGGGATTCAAACTTGCCAGTGTGTACATACAGTAAATACATTGCAGGGCCGGAACTTGACTTTGAAAGGAATATTTCAGAATGTAATGAAAGTTAAAAATGAAAGTAAGAATGATTTAGTCTTTTTCTTGAGTGATGAGTGACTAGTGATTAGTTATACACTTTTTAAAGAGACCATTGGAAGTAGTATTACCACCTATTAAAATGAATGTGCCACCTTTTAAATTCATAATCAATTATCTTTTTACTTTTTATAGTTGTCTTCTCTGAGGAAGAGAAAGAGCAGCTGAGAAAGCTCACAAATAAATCTTATCTTCTGGATAAAAGAAGCCGTCATCATGTATATCTTGGTTTAATTGATATCCTTCTGGCATACTGCTATGAAATCTGTGTCAATGAAGGAGACAAGAATGTAAGTTTAAAAAAAAAATAAAAATAGAAAAATTTCGTATGTTTTAGGAACCTAGTGCTGGACCCTATACTGTCATTTAGGAAACTCGCCATTTAAAGTGAACTTACTTCCAAGCATTAAAAATATATAATTGAGTAAGTTAAAATGGAAGACTATATCTCTAGATTGAACTTTTGGGGTGCGTGTGGGGATTAATGTGACTTCTAAATATTTCCATTCCTCTGGAGCAGCATTTTAGCTGTAGGAGAGAAGTGGAGTTGCAGGAGACTCCAAACAGTTCTGTTTGTTTCTGATTTGTATTGTATTGTGATGTCTTGATTTATGTAAATGCATATTTCACAAAATAATTGTTCTTTTATATTGATGCTTCTTCCTTCTGTTTTTTTTGACAGTGCTATAATGTTTGTAGTAACACCACTACTGATTTGGATTCTGAAAAAGCATGGGAAATCGTCAAGTTTGTAGGGCTGAAGCTATGCGTTTAGTGTTTTATATAGGCTACCTTTATATGCCTTTAACAAAACTGATTTTTTTAGGTTTTTTGGTGGTGTTGGTTGTTTGGTTTTTTTTTTAAAGCTTATGCACTGAGTTTTAAAACTTATGCACTGTGTTTCCTGAGGCATTCTGGAAACTAGAGTGAGGCATTTAAAATTTTTAAAATTGACACACATTTAAAAAAAAAAAAAAATCCTAATGCAGAGTTTTCTTTTTCTAGTATTCAGACACTGGAGGGAAGTAGAAAGGTGTGTTTCCATTTTCAGGATTCTGATGTTTGCCCATCTCTTACTCAAGCAGCAGCCAGCTTTATTTTGTGTGCTGTATCCTAGGCTTTTAACAGGATATAGAGAATTAAGAAGATAGCAGAAGTTTAGAATGGATTCCATGCTGTTCTGTGGGTAGCTTGCCTTGTCGAAATGGACTTTCTTCCCAGATACAACTTTGTGCCTAGTATCTCCTCTGCTGATATTAACCAATGAGATGTTTTCTTAAGGCTTTTAATCAAAATATTGTAACATGTAATCCAAACCATTCTGTCTTAATCAGACTGAATTGCAAGGCATGGATTTTAGAATGTCAGGCAGAAACATCCAGACCTGCATATTCAACAGAATGACATAGGATGGTTGTTGTACTCTGTGTTAGTGTTGCACAAAATTGCAAATATATGAGGATCACAACTTCTGATCTTTGCAATAGCCATATGGTATATGTGGAAAGCACACTGTGGGTTTTTTCCTTTTTTTTTTTTTTTCCCCTTTTTAATAGGAAACCCAAGACATTCAGGCCACACAGCTCTTTACTAGAGCCAGGATTCTAGATCAAGGCTTCCTGGCTTTTTGCCCTAATCATCCCACTAGACCAAACTACCACACAAATACTATGAATCTGTCACATTTTAAGAATAATGACATTTTACATGTACTCCTGGCTTTAGGACCCTCTCTGAAAGCCAAAAGTCTTGAGCTGTTTTTGCGAAACAAGGCATTTCAGCTTGAGCTTTGTTGATTCGAGTTTCTGTTGCTTGGTGAAAGGGACAGAATTCCACTAAAATATCATTTTTCTGTGATCGCTGTTGTATTTTGAAGGCTTTGTGCATGAGCTAGATATTCCCAATACGGAAACCAGTTATTTAACATCTGCATTGCAATATAATTTTTAATGCTGTCCTGTGGCCATTTCAATGCACATAATATAATTACTACTTCGTCTTCACAAAGGTTCTTAAATTGCTGCCAGAATGTTATCTTAGACAGTTTGCCAGCAGTCTTGAATGTTGAATTAGATAATACTTGTTTTATGGCCTCCTCTTAAAATCAGGTTGAATCAGCCTGGAACATCAGGAAACTGAGTGCAACATTGTGCTGGCTGGAGGTAAGTTAAAACTTAAGTTTTGCATTGTGTGTTTGCCATTTTATTTGGTTTTGGTATTGTATGTTGCTTTTGTGGAAAGCTTACTGTTTCAGTATTGAAGGTGAATTAAATGTATATCCTCTTTTTAATAAATGTTACAAGAAATTGATTGTGGCTTCTGGGTTCCCAGCTACCGGAAGCCTCAAGAGGCAGGAGGAATATGACCTCATCTGCCTGGGTGCTGGGCTGCCTTCTGGCCCATTCTGGAAAAGCTAAGGATAGGCTCTATGAAAAAGCTGCGCATGTACACACTGTCCCTAGCTCCTGGGCTTGATTCGCAAGTCCTGACCTTTATTTAGGAAGTAACTGTAATTATTCCTCACATATGTCCACATATGCGTGTGCAACTCCATGCTTAGGGCAAGAAAACAGGGCCTTCCAGCTCCTTGATCAGAAGTTGTAGATATCTTCCCATTTAATTGGCTAAAGCATGTTAAAATAGAAAGGGCATAAAGGGCATAAAAAGCAGGGAATGTAATTTCTTAGTGTTCTTGTGTCCTTTAAGTCCTACCTCAGATATGTGTTTTAATAACTTTTGGAGATGGCAGACCTTAATAAAGCAGCTTATTGTTCACTTTTGGGGGTTTTGACTGCAGAGTCTTTCTTCACTTCTAGCTTGCTCTTTTTCTTGGCTGCAAATCAGGTGGCTTCTGGCTTCTCCTCCATTCTGCTGTGTGTCTTCAGAATACACTGGAGAGTGGAACTGGGAAGCCCAGAAGTAAATGCAAACCAAATAGGAAAAGCTCTTGGAATTCAATCAAAAGGTGTTGGATTATTATTTTTTTTTCCACCTTTTGTGGAGAAGGTGAATTCCATATTCTTGTAGCAAAAAGACCTCAGTTCTCTAGGTGTAGAACTGTTATTTCATTAAGGCTTTACTGATTGTGTGATCTTTCAGACACACGCTGAATACTCTCAGGTTTCTTGCAGAGTTTAGTGGGCATGTGTTGCTTTACCCACTCCCCTCTTTTCAGTGTTTTTGTCACATCCGTATTTATTTAGTTGCTGCTAGCCCTTTGAAACTAACATAGATTAGAGGAAACAAACTGAATTCTATTCTTTGCTCTTTCAGATTGTTTACTGAAAGCACACAGGCCTGTGTAATTAAGTTGTTACAGAGCTGGAAGTGCAAGGGACTTAACCTGGCCTTTAATCCATTATTTCTTATGACGGCAGCAAGCTAGAAAGGACTGTCCTGTCCTCGTTTCTGCAATTACTGAGCCAAGTCTCAGTTTGCAGGATCAAAAATGAAATTTGACGTGACTTTTGGGTTCAGTCCTTCAAATGTTTCTAGTAGTGACAAATGTATATTAAGTCATAACTTCTTCTGTGACAACTGGTTTTCTAGATCTGTTAGTTTTAATTTGTTTCCAATTGGATAATCTGCAGGAGCAAGTCACAAAGGAGTGCAGTTAAAATGCAGTGATTGCCTTAACTCTGATATTTTTTTCTCAGATCCATATCCATAGCGAAGGAGTTCTCTGCATGTGCTTATCCTATAATGTAGCAGTTCTTGGCGCAGCCTGTGCCAACAGTATATTTCACACCCAGAAAATTCAGTCTCCTGGCACCAAGCTGTTAATAACTATATGTGTTGTACAAACCATGTAGAGGCGGGTGTTTTCATCAATCTGTAAACAAAACTGCCTCAGCTATGGTTTGTTTGAACTGACTGCCATTTTGCTGTGTGTGACATGTACACACCTTAGGCTCTAAATATTAAATAACAAAACATAAATTATTTAAATGCTTACCTGTGATCTATTAAAATGAAAAATGGGTTGAGGCAGTCGTATAATGCGAAAAAAGTGCTGGCTGTCAGCAAAGCATTTTTATTAATTTTAATTAATTGAGAGTTCAAGATGAAATAGGTATTTGTACTTGAATTCATAAATGGAATATTTTGTCTTGAAAAGCGAAAGCTGGAAAGGAAATCACTCTCTTAAGAAAGTCTTTAATAACTCATTAATGCCTCTGGCCTGAGTAAATGAGAGGTCTTCCTCACTTATAAAGGAGGACAATGAACTGCTTTCCCTAGGCAGATATATTTATCCCTGTCTGGAATATCTATAATTTTCATGAAAGGCAGAGTCATGTATCATTTTTAAAGATCTTACATGTACACATGTATTTTGTTAATATCATGTGGTTTTAATTTTTCTTTATTCTTAAAAGGCTTTTTATAGCTTCCCCTTAATATATATAATAATGTGGGACAGATGTAATTTATTGCTTTAATCTAAAGAATGGCAAAGTCTTGAGTTAGATGTTTTATTCTAATGTTCTCTACATTCTTTTTTTGAATTCAAAACCACTAAAACGTATAGAACTTCTGTTATCCTGCCATGCAAACTAAATGTTCAGTGTCTTGTTTCTATTTAACATCTTGATTTCCATATCTATTAAAATACAGATTTTTAGATGCATAATATATAAAAATGTGGGTTTTTTTTTCTATTCTGCTATGAATTTTCCTTAAAGGAGAACAAACAAACAAATAAAACCGTAATTTCTTCGTATGGAAAAGCACACCGTCTAATTCAGATTTCTCACTGATGCACACAGAGTTTCACTAGCATTCATGACGTCGTGGTATCTTTTGGAAGAAGAGTGTTATGCTATCCCTTACACAGACATTTTGGATTAGTGACACGTGCCTTCAATGATACAGTCATGATACTGCAACTAGGTGAGTTTTTTAGTGATTGGAAGTGATGCCTGCATAGCCATGTTGCTTGTATGTCTGTTTTGTTAAATAACTTTTGAATCCTTTGGTGAGTTTCACCCAAATTTGGTAGATACTGGATAGATTTCTGGACATCTTGTGGTTTTGTGAAAATGGGGGTGGGGAGAGAAGAGAACAAAATTAGTGTCCTTACCAGGAAAAAACCCTTGAAGCAACTCACTTATTACCCAGCAGACAATATAGGCAGTTGTGGTGTAAATTCAGCTATGTTATTCATGCCAGAAAACTTATACAAAAGTAATGTTACAAATGTCTTACCCTTAGAAAAATCTTTGATCAGATCTTGTATCTTCATAAAACAGGATAGTCCAACTGTTATTTATAAAGCTCCAGGGAAAAGGTCTTTAAATTATTTTCCTCTTACTGTGTTTGTCTGTAAAGAGATTTTTTCAGTTGGAAAAGAAAGTTTTAATGGAGCCTTTGTTATGGTAGGTTAGATACTATAATTTTTTTTAGACCCTATTCCAAAGGTGTCTAAAATTTTTATTTCAAACCAGGATCACTTATTGTTACAAGTATAGCAGCAGTCCTGTTGTTTTATGTTGTTCATTGTGTTATTTAATTACCCTGTTAAAAAAGATTGGAAGGATTTCTGATAACTTCCATGATTTATCTCTATCTAAGGGAAGCTTTTAAAGCATCATCATCTTCAGTTGTTCCAGCTGTTCTGTTTGATTAAGTTCTGCTCATCATGGTTTTGCAGTTGTAAATCTGGGAAGTTTCCCTGCATGATTTACTGTTTAGAAGAACTGTTATTTTAATTTAACCCTTGTCAGTGATGTTAGGATTTTGACAGAAAGGAAGTTTTCCCTAATGTTGAATTCCTGCTCTCCTTGCCAGTTTCTTTTTCTAGAATTAGATCTTATGTTGTTACGTCCGTTGTTTTTTTTTTGTTGTTTTTTTTATTTCTTTTAACTGAACCAGTCCATTAATTACTTTCTTTTGTCCTGTTTTGAATAACTGTATTTGACATCTAGCCATATTTATTCTTTAAACTGTCCCATTGTGTGTGCCAGTTTAGTATTAACATGCAGAATCATGCTTTGAAGGGCAAGGGGTAGTTTTGTGGTTCACATTCAGTGTTACAGTTCTTTGTAGGATTAAGGCAAAATGGTCGAGATGACTCTGTTAAGTCCAATGTAGTCTGGGAACAGAAATCATGAATTTATATCAGCATCAAAACTGGTTTTGCATCATCTCTGACCTCTGTATGTTATCTTAGTTCTCTGCTTGTTATTAGGAAAATAAGACAGTTCTAAATAACAGCCAAGTAGAGTTGTTCATAAAAAAAACCAAGCAGTGAATACCATGAAAACCATTCTGTTGAAAAATAAATAATATTAAAAAAAAATTATTTAAAACTGAAGAACTGACTACGCACTACATATTTGTAGCTTTGTTTTGTTTCTCTTTCAGGAGTAGAGCTGTCATCATCTTAATGACTGCAAATTATTCTTTCAGCAGCGATATTCTTTTTATATTCCCTATTCATCCCAGACAGCTTTCATGTAACAGTACAAGTTTTCAAACCTGTGATTATTCCAGCTTCAGTTGTGTGGTTGTACACAATCATGTTTATATCTTGGGTTGTTAAAGTTACTTGGAACTTTTCTATTTATTGTGACTTACTACTTTCAAAAATAAGCATTGTGTTTGGTTATTTATGGTTTTTTGGACAGAAGAATCACTGAGAAGCAGCACTTTGGTGGTTTATTTTCAGTGCTTGTGTGTTGCAGGATTAAAAAAAAAGAAAAAAACGCAAATGGCAATACTAATCTCTACTACTGCCAAAAACTATTGATGATTCAAAGTACCATTTACATTATAACAGTTGAGTAGTGAAGTTTTGAGGGGAAGATATGTGCTGTCCTTCTTCGCTTATCTCCACTGGCTTATGCTGCTGTTCATAAGTGTGGGAAAAAAAAAATTCTGATAACAAAAGTGAAATCACACAGTGCTTCCAGCCTTTTAGATTTTTTTTTTCTTAAGAGGATAGTCCATGAGAGGTAAGCTGTTTGCTTTTCTTTTAATGTTATGATGGAAAAATATATTGGAGTGAACATTCAATGATCCAACAAAATATTTTCAGTAGTTTGGTAGGGGAGCTAACAATACTTGGGTCAGGTTTCCTGCTCCATCCTCCTACGCTGGACGTGTGGCTGCTGTTGCCGCCTCCTCCTCTGTTTCCGAAACACAGTGGCCCCGTAGTGCTTATCGTCATGGTCTCTTTGTGTCACCCACCATGGTCTTGCTCCAACAGCAAAGTCCCCATCTTCTCTGGGGAAATAGTTTGGGTGTGCTAACTCATTCTCTACTGACAGGGGAGATAGGCTAGCCTTGTTTGTTCTGACCTCAGTCATTTGCATAAAAGTTACTGCCATCAGCTTTAAAAGAAGTTCAACTTGATTTAGTTGCTGGTTGGAATGGTTTAGAAGCAGTGGAAGAAGTTAAATGCAGCAGGTCTGGCTCCATTCTCTGCATGTCTGTGCTGTGCTGGTTGCCTGGGAAACAGTGCAGGATGGGGCAACCTGCTCCTCTGCAGAGCTGGCTTTGGATCCTTCAGGATGCTGAAAAGGCACGTGCAAGCTTCAAGAAAAGAGAATGTGTGCTCATTGAAACTGGAGTTGCTCATAGTAGAGAGGAGGACACTATCTTGAGTATAAGCCCTGATAAACTCCAGGTGATGTCTGGGAAGCAGACGCAAATATATTACTTCCTTCATGTGGACATAAATCTGTTGGGAAGGGCATTAGCAAGTTAGCAGTGCAGTGATAAAAGTAATGGTGATTAATGTTAACTTCTGGAAGTTCTGGGGATGGTGTATCAAATTAGTTGTCACCATTATGGCGTGTGCATAGTCTGAAAAGTGCTAAGTTTTTAAAATAGCCAACTACCAAAGAATTGGGAAAGATAAAAAATTGATGTGTTACTGTCTATAATCAGAAGCTGGGTGAAGAAAAAAAAAGTGTGTGTCTATTCTTAAAATAAATGGGTTTGTAGATAATGCTCATACTGCTGAGGCACATTTGTTGAGTGAAAATGTTTCTTCCTTCCAACTTCAATGGAAGTTGAGCCATGCTTTTTGAGAAATTTCTGTTTTACAAAATACTTAGCAAACTATGCAATGCGCAAAGCATAGTAGTTATAGATAGCATTAAATACTCTGTTGCCCTCTTTGTTTACTGGAAATGATGGATTACCGGTTTGGCAATGTATTGCAGTACATGTGTGATGAACATAGGTAAAAATGACTGCCAAGTAACAGATAATGAATTCAATTAAATAGTACTGCAAACTATTGCTTTTCATGTAGCTGCAAGAGGACTGGTATTTAACTTTTGAGTTGACCTTGTCCTGACTTGAGCTTTCTTTCAGGATGCTGGTAACGGAAGTTGGGACATAGTATAATACAATGTTTCAGTAATAATAATAAACACAGTAAATATTTAAAAATAGTAAAGAACTCTGATGGGACTGGATTATTATGCCTCAAGTTATGTAGCTTGACTTTAAAAATACTAGTGCTGTGTTGGTGGGTCACTTTCAAGGTACAGGGTACTGCATTTTTAAGCTATTTAGGATCTGTTTAGAACTGCTGTTCTCACTTTTTAATGAGACAGTGAAGTTCAGTTTGTCTTTTTAGATGAGTGCTCCTCCTTCTTTAAAATGTGGAAAAACATAAAGAAGTCTGCAGGAAAAATAACTATGTAAAATAGAATGATTGGACTACTAATTTATTTTGCTTCCAAATATTCAGTATGAAAGCTGGTAGAATTTCATGCTGTGTAAAATCATAGGTTGTTATATCGAATGGCAGATTCGGAGCTGGGGTCAAATTGTATCCTTTTTTGAACTAATCTGTTGAAAGAGAACTGGATTTCTGAAACTGTAGCATTAAAGTTGTGGGCTGTCGTCTACCAGTTCATAGCAATGAACTCCAGAAGAATCCAGATCACATAGCAATGAACTCCAGAAGAATCCAGTGATCTGCAGACATATGCTTTGACTTTTATGATTTTTGCCTTGTCTGCGCAGCTACTCTGCTGCTTCTCCTGTGAAGTTGCCACTCGTCTTCTCCCCAACAGCAATGTAGGGACGTAATGGCAGGAAAAGAAAACCACCTCAGAAAACCCATGGGTCAGTACTTAGATTTGATATCCCATCTTGCAATATATCCCCGTTTCAAGTTGGTTGATATCCTCCTTTACCTCTAACACAGATCTTCAGACCAAAAAATAGAGGGTATTAGAGTCTGCCCTAAATCATATATTTTTAAGTTCTACATCTTAAATCTTAATAGCTTAGATCAAATATTTTTTATTCTGTTACAGAAATTGGAAACTTTTTATTTGTGCTTTTATTTGTAACTAGTTGGCTTTTAGAATAATTTGTACATAAAAGGCAATGTATTTATTGATTGGTATAATGCAGAGCTGTAACTTTACACAGAAGATACGCACAAACTCACTTAGAAATAAATCATTCATATTTTCCTGAGGTTATTATCAAAGTTTTTTTTGTGCCTGCTCTTAAACGTTCATTGCTGTTTTTTAAAATAGGCAATTTTTCTTCTTCACCCTTGAACTTAAAAGAGCTTGCCTCTCTAAGCTATGTGAAGAAAATGAAACTGGTTATCCTTGGGATGTCTTCATCTGCTATTCCATGGCTTGCTTAACTCCAGTATACGGTGCATTTTAATAAATGACAAGTCTAGGGCTACAAAAGAAGTAAGACTTTTAGAACTAGCACATTTGAGGTTTGCTTTGACTGACCTTTCAGCGAGGTTTGCTTTTGCCTCATCTTTCAGTGAGTTGAACTGACATAGCTGTCCAGAAATCCCCTGGTCTGTTCATCTTTTGGCTTCATCAGTTCTCTGATCCAGTTCACTGTATGGTTTCACGAATACTTGCACTGGCACATCAAAAAGCTGTGGAGAAGGAGGCAAATGAGTACTTAAGCCAGTGTAAGTAATAATACTACTGAATACAAAGCCACAGCCTGCAAGTTAAGACCAGATGTCTACTGAAGACTGAAGTAGATATCCAAAGACAGAACCTAACAGTGTGGAATTTCACAGAAAAAGGCCAAAAATCATCTCTGTGTTATGGAATATCCTACATTAAAGCTTAAATTGTGTTTACTCTTCAGCTCTTATTTTTGATTTCTGTGGTAAGGAGTTAAATACAGTGTTGTATAAGACTTCTTGTTTATGAGGTACGTGTATAAGATTCATATTATGAAAGCAGAAGTTTGGTAGTTTGCTGAGCTCCGTGTGTTTGCCTGTACGTAGGGTTCTCTATTTAAAGTCTGGCTGGATTTGCAGCCTCTCTGATTAGAGGCCCATTAAGCTACTATAATCCAAAACTTTAATCTGTGAAGAAATACTGCTTTTTCTGGAGAATTAGTGTTATAGTCACTAATTTACATTGTTGGCAGATGAGTAACAGTAGTGGATGATGTAAATGGTTCGGGCTGGCAGCTTGACAGCTAGAACATTAAAAAATTAGCGAAATTTTAATTCCACATATCAGTTCTTTGTAAAAGAGCACACTTCTTTTTAGTCAAAATAGTTAAGTTTGACAAGCTTGGCTTGACAAGTATTGATGGTGATATAACCTAAAAGCTTGTCAGTTATATTTGGCATTTTGTTTTCTTTTTCTGACTTTTCTTCAATTTGTCTCTTCCAAACCAGTGGAGTTTTTCAGTTCTGTTTGCCATCGCTTTTTACGCTCCATGTTCTTTCTCTTTATTGCCATCTTCCACATCCCTTCGTTTTCATTCTCTGTCGATATTTTTTCAGCATGCAATTACTTAAAAAACAAACAAGTGTTGTGATTTTGTGCTTGAACAGCAGGGGGAGTTCTGATCTTTTCGCTCTTTCTTTTTTTTTTTTTTTTTTTTTTCCAATCTGTAAAATGTAATTTCATCCATGTTCAGGTTTCATAGCCTAGGAGGAGCCAGCCTCTTGGGAGAGGGTTATTAGATTCCATTTGCAGTAGTGGCTGTTTTCATTTGAATGCAGGTTCCCCCCCCCCCCCATTAAACAGTGAAAATATTTTTTTTCTCCTTTTTTTTTTTTAGTGGTCCAGCACTTAACCCTTTAGCAACTTCCATCAGAAAACTAAGGGAGGAGATTCCAGTTAATTGGAGGTTACATTAATAAATTCTTCATAAATGATGGTATATGAAGAAAATTAAACTGACTACAGAAAGATTTCTGGTTGTGGAATGAGAAAACATTCAAGATTTTAATCTTTTACTGTATTTATCAACTGTGTGTCAAATGGCACCTTCTTGAGCCTGAAGTGAATTTTTCTGGGGCTCAGTTTGCCAAATCATTCTGTAACTAACCGAAGCAGGAAAAGTTCTGCTTAATTTAAGGCAATGGTTAGATGTTAGACGCTTACATTGGCTGACACGATTGCTGTGTCTCCTGCATGCTTGACCCTGCTGTGGGCTGTGTGTTCCCAACCCTGTTATTTTTCCAACACAGGTATTTGTGTAGGCATACAGGGAAATAGGTTTCCTCTTTCTTCAGATAAATGGTGGGACATAACTTTTTGTTATTTGCAAGTTACTTTTCAGCTTGCTTTTTGTTTTTAATACTGTGGACTGTATGACTGTGCTGAAGTTTGGGCCGGCATAGCTCAGAGAAGTAGAAAAACTGGGGGAGGGGGGCTTCTTCAGCTGTAGAGAATTACACCCACGACTATGCCTTGGGGGTTTTACTCTTACAGAGAGATTCCTACTGAATTCAGAGGCTCCATGTCCTTGTCGATGTGGATACTGATGGGCATAGTCACATTACTGCTGTTCTGAGACTGTGAATCAACTTAAAATTACAAGATGGTTGTAGATAGCATGGTTATTAAAGCTTCAAAGGTGAGAAGATGGTAAAGATTATCTATGATGATTTCTAGTGAATTACAAAAATAAATATCTATTTCCAGGAAAAGCTGCAGTTCTGAAGTGTCTGCTGGATATTCACAAGATTTTTAGGGAGAATGACCCTGCCTACATCCTTAATGATCTCTTCATTACAGACTATTGCATCTGGATTCAAAAAACCAAGTAAGTTCTTAAGTAGTTATTGATGTGGGAAATGTTTTTAGCATACTTCATCTATGAACAAGGATCAGTAAAATCGAAAGAAATGCTATCTCCTGTAAATGGAAATGTGATCAGTGTTTTTCATTTAGTAACCTTGGCTATCCAGCTATTCTTACTACATAAGTGAAGACATTTAGTGCATCTTTTTATGTAGTGACATCATTGGAGAAGGGAGAGAGGAATTGCATTTTAAATAAAAATGTCAATTTTCATTAATATATTAATGTTTTCTTTGGGGGAAAAAAGAGCTTCTGGGGAATTCTCATTCTATTGCTATCTTACGTTATACACGTTCATACATATAAAAAGGTTTATATAGCACTTAGGTAACAGTAGGAGATAACAACTCCTAGTTCAGATTGAATTAGAATCTGACAGATTCTAACAGAATTGACAACAGACAGATTCTAATAGAATTCCAATAGAATGGACAACTTCCAATTCTGGTCAGATGGATGCACATTTACATCTGTATGAAACAGTTGATTTATGGACTGTAGCACTTGTAACAATTGATTATTAACACCCAAATAAGTGTCAAAAATTGCTCTGTGCTGTGTCCTCTTGCACCTGTAGTTGCTTGCCAGCTCACTCTCCCTGGCAGCTTGCTGTGGCTTCCACTTCGCTTGAGAGGAAACAGTGGCTCTGCCACTTCCAGACATGTCAACACTCCATGTTTCACGTGTGTTCTTTCAGTGGAGTTAGTGTGGCTTTACTTATTTCCAGAGTCTTGGGAACTTTGCAACCAGACTGGTTAGAAGTATCAGCATGCTTTAATGGTTTAAAACCAAAAGTATTGGTAGGAAAATGGTGAGAAATGGATTAAAAGAACATAAAGCTGTGTGTTCAAATCTTACTAAGCGTTATATTGTTCTTGTCAGACTTATTCTATTTTTCATACAGCTTTTGTTTTTTCTCCCTCACTGTTTATGTCTTCACAGCCTTCTCTGAAGGCCCACAAAAGTACATGTATGAGTTGCAAGTAATATTTCTCTGAAAAGGAAGGCTTTAGTAATATAAACACAAAAAATGCTATTGTCATGTTTGTTAATAGAACAACATATAGACTCATAGAACAATGGTTAAAAAACAGTCTTTGCATTCCAGTTCACAATTTAACAAGAGACCATGGGAGAAAAAATAACGTAAGTGCACAAGACACAAGAAGCAGTGAGGGAATATAGAGGGAACTTGGTAATAATCATGATCAGAAAGGGGAATATGAGAGAATCGAGCCAGCTTGCAAAGGCTGTATATTTAGGTGTAACCCTACCAGTACTTCTTAGAGAATTAAAGGCCTCAGTTCATAGGTGCTTATTACATGTTGTAGGTATTGTTAATTCTTAATCTTCTCTGTGTGATTTGAAAACAATGCACAAAATATTCTAAAGCAACTACAGGCGTTTCCAAACACTTTGATTCATCAGTCCTGATTAGTTACAGGAACAGCCAGTTCATTTTACACTGACGTTTTTGAGGAGGCATTTTTTGGCCACACCTTAAATACAGGTATGGGGAAATTCATGTTCAGGTTGACAATGAGTTGAAAAAGTGCAGTAAATGAAGAAGGAGAAAGTTATTTCATGCATCTTTCACGAAGAAATGAGTCATAAGACAGTAATATCACTGCTGCCCATAACAATGAATATAATGTCTAGCAAGTCAGTCATAAAACCCAAGTCTTTCTTTAAATACAGCGGAGGAAAATGTACGGTAGGTATAAGTGACTGATACATTAACACATTTACTCCCAGACGCATACATTATGTACCAGTTAAGCAGAACTGACAGCTTCTAGAAAGAGGGCAATTAAGTTATCTTACTGTCATAATGACATGGCACAATAGTTGTCTGTCATTAGGAGAACAAGAGAAAGAGGAACTGCAGAAGCCATTCCTATTCTTAGGGTCTGAATCAGGAAAGCATTTAAGCATACGCTTAAGTCATTCCTGTTCCGTTTAGCAGTGAAGCATGTGCTTGAAGTTAAGCATGTGCGAAGTGAACAGGAACACTTTGTTTTTTCCCTGATGTCGAATGGAACAGCAAAGTTCACTTGTCATTCAGAAAATACCTTAACAGATACAGAAATGGGTGGCGACTTGTCTGTCAAGGATGAGGGTTCCCAGCTCCCCAAGGTCAGTGAGGCATCTGGAGAGCAGGGTGGTACATCTTCCATTCCAGGGGAAGAAGATACTTGCCTTTGTGGTGAAAACGCTTTGGGAGGGGAAGGTATTTACAGGTATTTTTGTTGCGGTCTCTCAGTGAAGTTATTTGCATGTCTCATCAGTCTGGGTACATTCTCTGTTTTGTTTCTTAGCTGTTCTTTGCTCCATGCAAGCTTCATTAACTTTCTTTGTTTTCTCCTGTCTTTTCGTAGCTGTAGTCCCAGGGTGCTCTCAAAATCTGTGGAGGGTTTTTTCTTTTCTTCTCCTCTTTCCCTGGTATGTAACCAAGTCCTGGTGGAGGCTGGGGCCTCTTTGTTTAAACAGTTAAAACAGATTGTAAGTTCTTTTTAGTGAAGAATCTGGGCACTTTAAAAACAGCAGGAAACAAATATGTTTAGCTCACCTGTACTGGCAGAGAAAAGTCTGGGAGCTGTAGGTTTTTAAAAAAAAAAAAAAGTTTGTCACAAGCAGAAATGTAATGGATATATCAAGTTGTAGTAAGCTTACGGTCCTATTCCAGATGAAGCCGCCAGGAGAGGAACACCACTGGTAGCTGGTAAATATTCAATGGAGAAACAAAAACCTATAGCCAACAGTGTGTCAATAGCTGATTACAAATTTGGTTTGAGATCATAGTTTGGCTGTGGCTAAATTAGATGAGTAAGTGAATGTGTCACTGGGCTGGCAAAAGATGATTTATTTTAAACACAATGTATCTGGAATTGGAAATGATTAAGCTGCTGAATAATACACATGCAGGTGGCTAATAGTCAATTGGGTATGGTGAGTACAAGCTACCTCTTTAATTCTAAGGATTTCTTTTTTTTCCTCAGAAAAATAATTTAATTCAGGTACCTGTTACTAAGAGAGAAGTAGATTCCTAGAAGTCTTAGACGATGCAGGATGTTAGCAAGCGCAGCTAAAATTTTGTCTTCCTGTTTGCAATCTTAAAGCTAGTTTTACCTGCTTTCTAGGTTTCTCTTTGAGCTGCTTATGAAGTTACTGTTGCTAATTTGATCTATTGTATTAAGTGGAATGTAAAGTCCTTTTAACTGTTCATTGGGTTTTGAAGAAAAGGAGCATGTTACTCAGCCAAACTTGCCAGAAATGGGAGAAAAGTAAATGTTAACCTTGGTACCAAAAGCTAAACAAAGACCTATGGAGGCAGCTTGTAGTAAATCTCGGCAGGTGGTGTCAACATTTATTTTGAAAAGCCAGATGCAGCCAGATGGAAAATTGCGTCTTTAACCCCTGAGGTCATAATGACATGTCATCACTTCATTTGATCCCCTTGCTAAGTGAGCTTATCATCCACCCTGCTGTCACTTCTGGTATTACTTTCATTTCCATAATAAAATTAAATTTAATTTGTCTAGTTTGCATGTTGTTTTTTTTTTCTTTAGGTCAGAGCTTTTACAAACCACTATGATACATATGGCAACCTCTCCAAGGTGAAGTTAAAACTGAATTTGTATTATAAGTCTGAGCTTTTCTCCATCTTTCACACCTTACTCTGAGCAGAAGGAGATGAGAGAGTGGAGAAGGAGCTTTGGGGGAACCACTGGTTATTTGATAGCTGCAGTATGGGCTGCTCGGAGCAGGGGAATCAAGGTGTGGGTTTGTTGTAGGAGAGCTTTTTCCCTTCTGCCGGAGGGGAGTTATGTGTCTGTGACCCCATGGGAGTTGTGTCTTTATAGAAGTCAGAGTAGTTTACCCACTGAGTCTTGCTGTGCTGAGGTTCCTTTGTGTAGCCCAAGTCTTTCTCCAGTGTTTTGTATTCTCCTTTGTGCCAGTGTCTATTCACATCTCTTTGTTGTCCACTGTTGTACATATGTGCCTTCTGGTGGCTCGGCAGCAAGATGCCTGCTGGCCCTGAGTGGCTATGTGTAAGGCTGAACGGCTTCTGAGAGTCCTTGCCTGGGCAGGCCGTGAAGTGCATACTGTTCTGCTTTCCTATGTAAGTGAACAGCTGAGCCCATGCCAATTTAAAATACTTTTACCTAACATTTAAATACATGTTTAGTTTTAAACATGTATTGCTTTAGTGTCAGTAAATGCGTATTTTCTGTGTTCCTGAATTGGAGGTGAAGCTGTTGGTGTTCGTGGCAGTTTTCTAGGGGTTAGTACACTCACTTCGGCACAGTTGTATAGTTGTATACTTCTCAAAGTTTTATGGGTTATGAGGAGTGCAGGAGAATAAGATGTTTCATCCCATGTAATTTGTATTATATTTTTCATCGTTACTATTTTTCTACTTTTTAACTTACCATCTCACCCTTTATCTGTTCTATTGCAAAAAATTGTAAATTCATTCTTTGTGTTGTCTATCGTAGTAGCTTCGACTCCCACAGTTAAAGAGATCTGTACGTTAAGAGGGATGAGTTGTTAAATTGCCTCAGTGTGTCCTGTGGAACTGTGTCTGCAACTTGATTTGTTATACTGGTATATAGGCTGCTTTAATGTATGCCTGCTCTGTAGTCGCATATGTGTGCTCTGCAATCTAAGACAAATGTCATCTTGCTAATTTTGGTCATTGTAGGTGTAACATGCCAGTTCAAGCATGCACTCTTTGCTTTAAAGTAAAAACCAGGATTCCTGGTGGCATTTATGGTCTCTGTAGAAGCTGCTATCTTTATTGGAACTAACTAAATTAAAGCTAATTAAGATATTCCTCAGCAGGTTATATTTATTTCTCTTGATTTGCAGGTGAGGCATACCCTAAAAGAGAAGCTAGCTTCATAGGTCTCTTTCCCTTTTCATCTCCCTTATAATCGAAAACTAGTCCTTGTTACAACATAATTACCTAGTCTGAAACCAGCAGGGAGTTGCTGCTTTATGTGTAAGGTGTGAAGTTCTCTAAATAAATGTAGGATTAATTACATTCACAGCATGTCATTGAGGTGATGAGAATGACTGTGATTGTTCAGCCCCTCCTTTTCATTTCCCCAGGTTTTCTGAATTACTGTTTTAATCAATATTGTGTAATGTGGGCCAGAAGTGTTAAGGCCTGATGTTGCAAAGACATTAGGGAGCCTGAGTCTTTCAGTGGAAAAAAAAAAAAAAAAGAGAGATCCGTGAGATTTAGGATTTTTACTGCCTGTGTCACATTGGATCATAAAGTGCACAAGGGAGTAAGGAACTCACACTTCAGCATCATGGTTCCAGTCCATTGCATTGGTTAAAGTTTGGTAGAGGGAAGATTTCTTTATGTTCATTCTGACCTCTTTCTTGACTTTAACTGACTTTAAAAGTTTATTTTACAAGTTACTATCTCTCTATATTGGCAAAAAAAGACCAGGTTTGCATGTATAAGACAGCCTACTAACATTTCTTCAAAGCGTACATTTGATCGGAGTTGTGCTGATAGTTTGACTGCTGTTGTGCCCATTTAAACACACTGTACCACACTGAATCTTCAAAGCCTTCTCTTCACTTCATAGGAGTATTTGTATAGCTGTACAGGTCTGTTATTAATTTATGTTAAGTTCTCTCCTCTATAGAGCATCTTATTTTCCTCATATCTTGTTACGCACACGAGCTCACCCATATCCTATGCTGTGCTTGCTTGTAGGGCTAAAAACATTTGAGAACGGGTTATGTATTACAGCCTTCCTGAAAGAATTACCTTAAGCTTTTTCTAGATTTGGGAAAGTATTTTGTACCATATAACATCTTTAAGCTTCTGTAGTCAAATACTATGATCTTTAGATGAATGTAAACATAATTTTAACATATATTCCAATTGTACGTTAAAACTATTTGTGAAACTGATCATCTATCTGCAAATGTAGGAAATTTGCTAAGACCTGGAAAACTTTGAAAAGTGTTTCAAAGTATGTGGAAACTATTTTGATTGTGCCATTTTTGCAGCTGTTTCTTCTTGGCATTTTTGTTTTCTTTGGCAGTTTAGGGTTTTGTAAAGCTCAAAATACTTAAACAGAGGAAAAACAGGCTTTTAAAAATCTTTCGGTCTTTGCTTTTTTTGCTGCTTGTAGGGTTTATATTCATGAAATCCTCTTCACTGTGGCACTGCCATGTTCCGTAGGAATGACCCAACTGTAACACCTGAAACTCTGGACTGTAGTGCTAAATGAGGGGTGAAAAGAGTATCTCTTGTTGACTCTGCACCTCTACTATGAAAATATTAACAGGAGGATTCAGGAACAAAACTATCCTAAAAGGTTTTCAAATGGTGTACTGCTAACATGTTAGTTTATTAAATTTTCGATCTGTAATGAGGGGAGGAGGGAATGTATTGAGAGAAGAAAAATCAATCAGTGCTTTAAAGCATTCTCAAATGTTAGAGGAATATGCTAATTTTCAGCTGTTAACCTCTTGGATTCAGCAGCCATGATTCAGAAGAACAAAGGCATAAGCAGTAATATATTCTAGATGAAAATCCTGCTGCTTGGCTCTGTGGGATTAAACTGATTTGTACAGCATGTTTAAAGCACTTCATGCAGTTAAGACCTTAGGAAGAACACAACTCATAGTATTGTATTTTATGTGCATTACAGTTGCATGGTCAACTGTACCCTGCTTTGTCTGTAGTTTAGATTTTACTTTACCTTCATTGCTGCCCCTGTTAACTGTAGTTTAGTGAAGGCTGCGGTAATTTCAGGTTCGATAAAAAAACTCCAATATTCAAAGTAGGTTGTGCAGAGAAAAGCCAAATTGCTTTCACGTTGCTGCTTTGAAAGCAGCCTTGCCATTAGCATGTGCTTTTAGTGTATGTTCTGATGTAGCCAGTTATGTTATTTATCAGATTGTGTAACAATCCCATTGCCACCATCACAAAATCTCTTATTTTGATCTATTTTGTAGTTAGAGGATTATATTTTTCACTATACTTCTTTAATGGTATTGTCATTGTGGGTGCACTGAAGCCACTTAATTCCCTGCCCTCCACCCCCTGCAAAACAAAGCAACTTGTTGGATTTGGGAGATTTTTAATTCGAAGGCTATTATTTCCTTTGGTGTTTCAGCTTAGTAAGAGCCATACAGATACAAGGGATAAACTGAAAAATCTTGGTGCTGCTTGTGATCATGCCTTTTCCATGAACGTGGTAAGCAAGCTGTGTTTTATCTGGTTACACAGGCTTCACCCTTATTGTCCTGTGATGACTTGCTATAGTAGCTGATGACTACAATCCCCAATTATTGTAATTCCTTCTTAGCAGGCTTTACAAGCTGGCATTACAACTGCTGGCAGCTAGTTCAGCATGCAGCACTACATTTGCTTACTGCTTTGAGTAATCACGATGCATTAGGTTTGCTTTTCATTCACTACTTCGGTGGCCGGTAGCAGTGTATTAACTTTCAGGTGTCCCAGCTGGTTTTCAAGTTTTTACCAATAATGGGAATGGCCACTTCAAATGGTTTCTTTGCAGGCTCTTTGAGGTTCATTATATGCATATTTCAGTTTACATACCACCAACTGTATGAGTTACTAATATGTCAGTGTTCTAGGAAATGCTGGAAAATGGAAAAAAAAAAAACACAAAAACACTGAAAAGACAGGTAGGTTTTTGTTGCTTTATAAAGTTAAGATTGTTGTTTTCAGAGGTTTTGTCTGAGTATTGTGCAGTATCTTTAATAATCTGTAAGAAAATACAGTATATGTCTTTTAGATAAAAAATTTTTATCTGACATTAAATGTTATTTATTTGAAGGTAGAAAATGAATAGCACAGACTGACCCATGTTGGCAATATGTGCTTATCTGGAAAACATGCATTTTAAGACAATCAAGTATAAGATGGCATATTCACAATAAAAGATCGTAGATCATAGTTATGGATTGGAGAATATGACAGTTGAGGGTGGCAGTTCCAGAAAAGTAGGTTGGGTGATGCTTGAGAACAGTTTGAACCTGAGCACCTATTTATCTCTGAGGAGGTAAGAGGGTGAGTGCAATGTTCAGCTCAGGACGCAGAGTAGTATTGTTTAGGAGGAGGAAGTGGCATGACCTTAGAATGCATCATTTGTGAGACTGTGCTAAAACACAGACTAATTCTAGTGTCTGTTCAAAAAGGTGTTGAAAAATTGAGATAATTGGGGGGGGGGGGGGGAGGTTCCATGAATGTACATGTCTGAATGACCTGAAACTGAATAAACTCAGTAGTTTATTGTTAAAAATGTTAAAGGTTGATTTGGACTTGTCTGCAAGTATGATGGGACAGAGATTTCATTTTTTAGCCATTGTGCAGTATAACAAAAAAGAATTACAAATAAAATCCATCTAGTTGAACAGGAAACAGGAAAAATTCAGACAGCAATAAGTTTTCACATTTTCCTAGTGAAGAGTAATTATGAGTTGGCTCATTCTCCCTAGGTTGTTAGGTAATTCTGTACTGTCTTATTTGTTTCCATCAAGATAGCATAGCTCAAAAAAATACCTTGTGGTTCAAACACTAGCTATGGGTCTGGTGCAGAAAGTATCTGAGATTCTGTGCAATTTATTATGCTACTTAAAACAGCCTTTTCTAGTCTTATAAGAAGAAATGCTATCATTTTCCTTAGAACTTAGATAAGGGTTTACCAATTTATCAAAGGGTATGGTGACTGTTGGTGCCTGAATTTGGTAGAGAACACAGATTTATTTATTTTCATCCCGAGTCATCTGCTCTTAATCCTTAGATCACAGTTCTTTGATTTAAAAATAGTAACTAATAAATTGCTAGCATATTATTTATGTCTCCTCTTTCACTGTTTTGATGCATGTTTTTAATACAGTTTCTTTTTGTTTACTGTCATCTTGAGCTGCCATGCCTCTCATTAAGTGTTGCATCTTATTTCAGGCCTGAGCTGTCACTTCAATTGTCTGTAAAGCAGTAGGTGCACATAGAGCACTTGGTATATTACATTACTTGTGTATTGTTATTTACAGACTTAAGAGGCTTAAAGCAAAACATTGTTTGCCCTGAAGGCTGAAAAAGTTGATAGACAGGTGGATATAATACCAGAAATTCCCCTTTATATATGTTTTAGCAAGCCCTGTAAAACATGGATTTTTAACAAGGGATTTAATCTCTCCTCCCAGCTGCTAGCTGCAGTTTCCTTTGATGTTTTTCCTCTCCTTTACTCTGTGGTTTTTTTTTCTATTTATTCCATCACTTTTCTGAAGCTCATATTCCTTCAGGCTGTGTCTGAATGCACCTTGCTGTGGGTAGAGAAAGCAAAGAAGAAAGCCATTTTTTTCCCCCCTCAGGCTACTGCTTTGATTTTCCAAAGTTGTTGGGAGGCAGTTCCTATCTGCCTACAGAAGGGTCAGTGATCTGTGTCATGTCTTTTCAGTCGGCACATCTCAGCTGACTCTCCTTCTGGTTTGAGGAAGGGAAGGATGAGCTTGTGTAGTTTTGCCTTTCTAAGCAGGTGGAGTGTGCAGCTGTGATCAAAGTGGGAAGATGATCTGCGGGCTGGTAACGTCTTCCTGTTTTGTTTCCAACCTTGACAGCAGCTAGCACGGTCTCCTCCACCTGCCCCCCACCCCTTGCAGTGATTGCCCCGTAAATCTCCAGACAGAACAGAGGTAGAATGAGAGAGAGAAAAAATGTTGAATGAGATGATAATTTAGTCTGTGGCCTAATGCCCACTCCCCACTATTCCGTGGGGATGACTCCTGCAAGAACTGGGCAATGTGAGCCAGCTACGTGATGCTGCATGTGTGGCCTGCAAGTTTCCCTGTCATGGTCAGGAAGTCAGATCTGCAGCCAATTCAGTGGGGTGTGGTGGTATTATTATAATTCATTAGTATTATTCATAAGAGGCATGATCATGCTCTAGAGCATCTGATATGAGGTGCTCTACAAACACAGCAGGGTGTTGGGGGGAGATGGCAGCAGGCTGTTCAGTTTAGGCCCTTGCAAAAATCTGCTTTCCTGACAGGAATTTGCAAGATGCTCAGATTTGGTGTCTTTTTCTGTTTAGATTGTGTGAGCTGAGAATGGACTGTGAGTGGGAAGGCTACAGGTGGTGTTTTGCCTTCAAGTGTTATGGGTGTCAGTCAGAAGCAACAGAGCGGCGTCAGAGTTAAAACACTGATTGACCTCACTAGGACTTTTGTTGCTTGGTGGATAAATTCCATTGTAAAGGGGTAGGATCATGTTGGAGTAATGAGTTTCTAATCGTGCCTTTAAGCCTGTCTGTTGTCATTGTTGTTCTTGTTATTTTTGTAATACACGAGTTTATTAGCATTATCCTGACACTGAAATTCACATCTTCTGCACTGCTTTGTGTGAGCACCTTTCATTCCCATATTGTAATACAAATTGTATAATTTACAGTGTTAGGTGCGCTATCTGATAGATCACCAGCGGTGACGGTGAAGACCAAATTCTAGGTAATGGCATTAGGAAATTTGAGGGACATGGGGCTAATGTAGAACAATTGTCAGCATTCCATTTCTGTAATGCAGCCAATACTTACTATCACATTATAAAATCTGTTGCTTTCTCTGCATCTGTTTTGCGATGAGTTATCTATTCATCTTTCATTATTTGTATTTATCATATATAACTTTAGAAGCTGTGCCATTGTTAGATGTTTGTACTGTCTGCAACTTACTGAAGCTATTTTGGCAATACTGAGATGCTTCTAAGCTTAGTTAAAGTATTCTTAAAACATATAAATACTTTTCAGTTTCTTTTTATAGTCCAATATTAATGCTGTCTGTTTTCTCTTATGAATATTTTCATAGTAGCATCTACGTAAGTAAGCTGTACTTGATTTCTTTTATAATCCAGGATATGTTTGGTTTCAACTTATCAAAAAGACCAAGTAATGAAAGTAAGATGTTATATTGGAAAGCTTCATCTTTTAAAATATTTATAAATGTGAAGTTCAGCTCATGCAGTATTTAGATTCATTATGAAAGAAGCGCTGTGGAATTTCAGAATAAATATGGAGGGAAAGTAACTTGAAATATTCAGACTTATTAACTTAAAAGAAGTCACTTAAATTGAAATGATGGTTCTATGTTTTATATTTGATTTATGGTTAACAAACTAATACTTTAAGCTACGTGGGTAGCAGTTCATGTTTACAAGACTGCAAGTTGGATTGCAGTATATCTTAGTTTCTCTTAGTTCTGAAACTCTCTTAGTTTCAGAATTCATGTAATGCCCTTTAAAAGCCAGATTTTCAAGATTAAAGTATTTTATGTTCCGTTTAAACCCATTGGATTCTTCCACATCAGCCACTGTTTTATGGTGCAGGACTGCTTTCTGTCACCTGAAGATAAGTGGTGGGTTTCTCTTGTCAAAAGTAGTGTCTTTATTCTGGATTTCTGCTCTTCTAATCCTGTCAATTTCAAGTGGTGGTGTCTTGCTTACGAGGAGATCTGTTTTCCAGACTTTTTTTTGAACCCAGTGCTCCCTTTTTTATAGTGTGGTCTTCCTATATTTAAGATAAAGATTTGGTGTGCATTGAACGATTTTCCAGTCTCCGCTTTGTCTGATGTCTAAAAAGGAGGGAGGAAAAAGAAAATTCTATAAACTTCCTACAAACCCATGCTTTGTGCCCCAATCTTTTCACCACACCCTTCGACACCTCCACCAGTTAAGAGGCAGCACATGCAGTAGCTGGTCTTGGCGCTGGTCAGCTGGTTGGTAGGTGCGTGCCGTGGCCTCCTACCGAGGTAATACACCATAGCTCTGTTCTGATGGCCCTTTCTCATGAGGGTTATTATTTTTTTATCTACCTCTGCTTATTTTCATGAAATATGTAGGAATTTAAAGATCCTTTTTAACCTCTAGTTGCTCTTAAATTTGATTGAAGTTGCCTGGTATTTCCAAGAGTTGTTAGGAAATAATTAACAGTAAGTATAGACATGGACAGTATAACTGTGTAAACAAATTATTTCAGCTAAAAAACAGAATCCATTCTCATGAGAAATGGAAAGAATTAATTCATACCTGCAGTTGCGTAAAATACCTTGAATAGACTGAGCACATTTTATTTTAGCAGTTGGTTTTTCATAAGGAAGTGTAGAAATTAGTCTTTAGTGCTGTGTTGTGGAGATGGTTTGTTTCTTTACTATGAAGACCGTGGTTAAGCTAGTACTAAATCACGTGGACGAATGTTGTGTTGTTTCTGTTGTCTTTACACTCATCTGTCTTTTGCTGCGGATAATGTAGAATATTAGTTAAAGTTTAAGTCAATTTTTACCTGAATCCTGAAGAAAACAGTCCTGTTACTTCTTCACTAACAAATTAAATTCAGCTTTCTTCTTATATTATCTTCTGTACTCATTGATCAGAGCTAATGAGATTTTAATGGAGTTATTTATTGGTTCTGCCTCTTAACTATAAAAATGTATAGTAGACTAAGCACATGAAACATCTGAATGGTTCTGTTTGTGTTTATCTCACTGGCTGTTAATTGTACTAGCTATTCTGTGATTCTTTCAGATCTCATAAACCAGGTAGAGTTCTGATGAGCTAACCAGCTAATAAAGGCTGCAAAGGGATTTAGTAAATGTTGCATATTCATATTTCTGTTTAACAGATACAATATGGAATTTTGTGGATAGAGGTGCCAGTTCTGAAAAGGGAAGTAAATTATGTTTTAGACTTTTCTGTTTAGGAACCTGTGGTATTTTCTGTGTGTGGCACAAGTATAAAAGAATATTATCTGTGCTCTTCTGAATGAGGGCCTTTTCTTTCCATTAAAGAGTTGCCCTGTGGTTCAGGTGCTGTCTGTATTTTCTTTTCCACTTCATGCCTTAAACTTCATGGTAGTATTTGTAAACTTTTAGCATGTTTCACTGTAGAGAATAGTTGTGTTCCCAGAGCTGGATGACATAAAATCTGTGCATAGCTTTCCCCAAGCTTGTGTGGAATTGGGGTGAAGGCATGTATAAGGTACTTAGCAATAAAAGCAATGTAAAGTTAGGTTTGTTTTCATAGTCATGCAACAGTCTATACAGATACGCAAAGTGGTTGTCACTGTCTGTTAACATTTACCAAGACTACGGACTTTCTGCTACAAATTTCTTTCAGAACTTAATTTGGAGTATTTTTGTTCAATGATTCTGAGCTTGCTTTTTCAAAACTATTTCACTATGGTTGGTGGTCATTGACTAGTGTATAACTTGGAACATGCATTAGGAATAACCTTGAAACTGAAATAGAAAAGGTGAAATATGGAATCTCATGTAAAACACACATTAAAAGGTGTAATTGAGTCTTAGTCTCTTATCTCCAGGCAGATTCTGAAGCTCGTGTTCTTTTGTAACCCGTGAGTAGTTTTGAGCAAATGGATGGTGCATTTAGTGTGATGACGTTTTTATTATTGCAGCTAAATGTCAATTTTTATGGATTCTTTTCCTGAAATGGAGGATTTTTTTTGTTATCTAATCTCATTGTTTGACCATTTATGCTTTTTTGTGCATGTTGACTTTAGATGTTTCTACGTTAGTGAAGTCTGCTTTTGCATTCAACATAATCATCGTTATCGCTTCTATCTTTTACCAGTCAGGGTTGATCAAACCTAGGCACTTTTATGTCTTGAATATTTTATTAAAATCAAATAGTCTTTCAATTCGCTATCATAAGAATTAAATCATTGTATTATTTTTTTTCTTTCCAGCTGTTTGAAATTGTCAAGTGTGGAGGGATGTTTGACTCTGTTAGTTGCCCTTCTGAAAGAAGCATGCTACTGTGGGTCTAAAGCCCTGGAGTTTAAGTTATGTCAGGGTAATTCAAGACTATGTGTCTCTCTCCCACTTTATCCTCCACCCCTGGGTGTCAGAATATGCTGCTTCAGTGACTTACAGTATGGCCTAAAAGGGTGAGCTCAGTTATCAGCTTTAAGAGACTTTCCTCCAAGATCACCAGTTTGGTTGCACAAGCAGTTCTAGATAGAAGCTGACATCTGAATTTTAGATTGAGGAACAATTTCTTTTCTTCTCAAGTATATATAAGAATAGTTAAATGCTTTGCCAGCTGTGTCATTCTTGTATGAGCTTACTTTCTTAAGTTTTGATACCATGTTTGACTGTAACTTGTTGAGCCTTCTGCTTCCAGGGAGCTTAAGCAGTATACTTACTGCCGTAGGGATATTAATTTTCATCAAGATCGTGACAGAGTTCCTGTGGGAAGTTAATGTTGGCATTATCAAGGGACTGGACATTGGACAATGTCTCTTCATACCCCTTGTGTCTGGACAGATAAGGCTTGGGCTGTAAGACAGTGATGGACGGAGCCCAGCAAGAACCACTCTGTGTATGGGTAAAATAAGATGATCTGAAGGGTCTGTCTGTTTTGCAGATGCCCTTTTGTTCACCAGTGACAGTCCACACAGAAACGTCAGTTACGTCCTATTGCAGCCAGTCCTCAACCAGCCTTGTGACAAGGCAGAAGATTTCATTATCCCTTATAGCTTAATGGACATTTCAATGTCTTGCAGATACTAAATTTACACATCCTCTATATCTGAACTGCTGAGGCTCTACTTTGGGATAATGTCTGGTGATGTCTGAGATAATATTTACTCTAGAATTGTCTTAATACTTACAGTGCCTCTGGCTAAAAGAATAATTGTGGGAAATTGTAAGCAGTGCTGCCAGGTATGTAATTTAGAACACGTTTAAAGTGGTTATACTCTTGGTTGGTTGTTTTGCTTGTTATCTTATCTGTTTTATCTAAGAAAGAGGGTGTCTCTGAAACTTTCTCTCGCAAGTCTGAGTTTTGCCAGGCCTTGTTGAGAAAGGTGCTTTAAATATAGACTAACAATTTCTCCTTAAACTTGGTAGCTTCTCATGCAGTAAATGTATAAAATTAGGGCAGTTGGGAATACCTTGTGATCCAGCAGACAGAAAGCCTTTTGCTTAATGCAAGAGCTTTACTATTAGATGGATCCTGTGTGTCCGGTGCTCCTGTTGAGTGGAGATAAGTTAAATAACTGCCCTTTTTATATTTTTCAGCCCTGCTGACTGGCACAGCGTGCTGCTAGTTTGTGTTTGAATGCATCTCAAGGAATTGTAGGCCTACCAGGGGATGGCTGCTTGGCAATGAGACAGGCCCATTTTCATATTTGGTGGAACCTACGACACTGCAAAGGCACGTCTGCACTTGAAGTATCTACTGTTTCTTTGAGACTTTTTTATCTTGCCTGTAAGGCTTAAAGATAATTAATGTAAAGTGTTTTACATTTAAAGTAGGGATTGTCAGCCCTTTACAGCCAAGTTAGAGCACTGCTAGTATGGTGGACTGATTCCCATTGTAACACAGTGAGTAGGCCCTAACCACACTCGAACAACATACTATAACAAGACTTTAGTTGGTTCCAAGACCAGTTAGGTCACATTCAAACACCAGGCTGGTAACCAAAGCTGTTGTCAATGTTTTTGTGTGTTTTTTTTTATACAGGTTCTCATGCTTTGTTGCTTCTGTCTTGTGCTTGAGCAAGAGTAGCTTATTGTGCCGTGACAGCACTTGTGCACTGTACAGTGACTTGATTGTGATGGAGCAGGAGTAGATAATAAGAAAATTCTGTTGCCTTATAATTGTGTTTTGCCACATCTTACACCTAGTTTACACTATGTACTTCTGAAAAGTACATGTTTGTATACACCTGTGAAATGCAAAGCCAAACTTACTGAGGCGGTAGAAATAATGTTTCTATTGTTTACAAAAACAAAAGCAAGCTAGAGCTTGTGCCTGTACAAGAAAAGTCCCTTTCCATTCTGTAGTGAAATGTTACTGACTCCTGCTTTGAAAGGCTGTGCTGCCAGTTGGACTATTTAGTCCCATGTTTGCAAATACTCTGGACAGTGTTTTATATACGTAACTCCCATGCTGTGATAGAGTATGCAGTGCCACCCATCACACCGAATGAGGAGTAGAATGCTGATTTTCATATTTGCAAGTTCTCTTTGAGTTGTTTGTTTGTCCCCTGCCCTGGGCAGGGGCACCTCCCACTAGACCAGGCTGCTCAAAGCCCCGTCCAGCCTGGCCTTGAACCCCTCCAGGGATGGGGCATTCACTCTGGGCCAGGGTCTCGCCACCCTCAGAGTGAAAAATTTCTTCCTAATATCTAATCTAAATCTCCTCTCTTTCAGTTTAAAACCATTACCCCATGTCCTATCACTCCTTTCCCTGATCAAGAGTCCCTCCCCATCTTTCCTGTAGCCCCCTTTAGGGACTGGAAGGGGCTCTAAGGTCTCCCTGGAGCCTTCACTTCTCCAGGCTGAGCAACCCCAGCTCTCTCAGCCTGTCCTCACAGCAGAGATGCTCCAGCTCTCTGAGCATCTTCGTGGCCTCCTCTGGACTCGCAAGAAAATTATACTAAAAAAAAAAATAGTGTTTATACAAGAGCATAATTACACAGAATCACATATTTTTATTTTAACATTTGGGAAAAATTAGAGGATTTTGTGCCCGGATGTATTCCCCAAGTCCTGCATTTATTTTTTACTTTCTGCGGCTAGATTGACTTCTGTCTTTCCTTCCAGCTTATGTTAAATCTTCCTTGGAAACAATCAAATCCCTAATATGTCTTCTCTGAGACCTTTCACAAGTAGCTCCATGTTCTGGAGATAACAGCTGTCTTGATTTGTCCAATCCTAGTGCCTTTTTTTACTCCTTGGAACAGAAGCTAAACCGGAGCTCATAGGAACATTAGTATTTAACTGGAGCAGTTGTGTCCTGCTTCCTTCCCACCCCGGCTGCTGCTTGTGTCTCAGCACTGCAGTCGGTCCCCATCACCATCACTTCTTGTCATGCTGCCACAGGTGGGCTTTGCTGTAACCCTGTAATGGTTTCCCTTTCCTGTTGCCATAATCTTTTTTTTTTTTTTTCCCCTCTTGCTTTATTTGCTAAATGTCCTTTGATTCTTTGTTCTTTTCACCCCAGTTTTACTCTCTTATAATCTGAGACCTGTGGAACAAGATATTTTTTTTTTTCTTCTAGAGCGTGCAGAAACTCTCCACCTGCCTAGACAAGGATTACAGTAGTTCTGTCTTGAAATTTTAATTCCAGACTATATGGACAAGACCTGAGATGTCTCTGTTGTTATCTGTTCCTCAAAGCTATACATTAAACAAAACATGCATCTGATCAGTTTAACCTGTAATTAAACATTTTCCTTAAGCAACTGACATCTTGATAACTAATAATTATCGTGTGTAGCACCTTTAAAGCCTATTATGCATGTTTATGTAAGAACACTATTACCATAATAATAAGATATCATTACTGCAAATGTGCATACTGAATGAGCGTGTCTTAAAGTAATCATGCGATTCCATTAATCATACTTGAAAAATTAAAGTATTTGCTGTCTAGTCTCTAAAACACTACTCAAAAGACTTTGGAAACAGCAGGACCTGTTTATTACAAGTCTCTAATACATGATATCTCTTTTCTGATGTCTCGGTTTTGTTTCCTGAATTGTTGCTTATCTTTCAGCTAGGGAAATCGTTAGCTCAGAGACCCACAGTCTCCCATTGAAAGCATTTCCATGCTCTGATTTTTTTTTTTTTACACTGTTTGCCTTGTTTTTTGTCGAGGGAGTGCTGCCACCTTTTCCTAAGGCTGATGTGAAATGCACTCCTGAAATGCAGTTCTCATTGGAATTAGATAATTGCCTTAAACAAGATGGACTGATAGCTAATTGTGGTTCTGTTAGTCCCTTGCACGGGGGGGGGGGGGGGGGGGGGGAGAAGCTGCTGTTCAAGTATTTATTTTTTTTTTCTTTTAATGGAAGATTGGAAAGTTGAGGAGTGGAGTTTTCTGCTTTTATGTATAAATTTATCAAGAGCGTGACGGTTTGTGTTTGTTTCTCATATTCAAATGTCAAGCTCTGTACTCTGTCCTGGTTTTGTTTTAGTTTTTTTTTCTGGAAGAGACTTGATGACCAGAGTGGAAGATGGCAGGAAACATTTAGCCTAATAAGAAATATAAGTAACTGAAAAGAGACTTTTTAATGCTGTTTAAATGCAGTTTAAGAGGTGTCTAAGAGCTAAAAAAAATAGTAAAATAGAAGATTCCTATTGTGGTTGGTCTGACATGATCTTTGAGGCATCGATGGTGCAAAGAGAAAGAAGGTTGTGCAGGTCTGTGTGAAGTCCGCACCCCGACCCCTTTTCCAAAGCGTGCTGCTTGGTAGTTGGCGCACCGTGTCCTTGTGCGTGGTGTTGGCAATCACACTGCTCCTTGGGACCACTCCCTGAGAGGGCCGAAAGAAGGCAGTTGCAGAGGTTAAGAGGATAGATGGAATTGTTGGCCTTTTGCAGGCATTTACTCATCCAAGCAGAGTATCCGTTTGTGCTGTTATTGTTAGAAAGGAAGAGCAGGCTGTTTAATCAATGGCTCTTTTTCCTGTAATCCTTTGTAAAGGTAAAAAGAGTGTCCTCTATCAGTAGTTCTATCAAAACTTTTGGGGAAAAAGGACTAAAAGTGAGACTTGAAGCCACAGTTGTTTTATGAAATCGGTTACTGTTGGTATTTTGTAGTGTCTTTTGATCACTCAGAAGGAATTAACCCAAGGTTTTCAGACTAAGAATGCCTTTTACAGTCTTAGGTTGTCGAGTAGCACAGGTGTTTTTCTGTAGCTGTCAGGCACAGCCTTTTCATTCATTCTCTTTGAACTCATTGATAAAAACGCATTTGTGTGACTAAAACACTTGCTTCTTTAGAGAGGCCATTCTTTTATCTGTCAATAGTACCACATCTAATTTAATAACATAATGTGTGTTGAGTCAAATTGGTATATAAATGTGTATTTTTTTCCTTAATGCTTGGCATTCAGTAATCTGTAGCATAGTGAAGTATTTATGAATGCCATGAAGTACATGGGGCCATAGATCTCCTTAATAACCCAAAAGAGGGTGGATTTATACTAGATACAAGGAAGAAAGTTTTTACGCTGAAGGTGGTGAAACACTGGCCCAGGTTGCCCAGAAAGATGGTAGGTGCCCCATCCCTGGAAACATTCCAGGTCAGGTTGGATGGGGCTCTGAGCCACCTGATCTAGTTGAAGATGTCCCTGCTCATTGCAGGGGGGTTGGACTAGGTGGCTTTTAAAGGTCCCTTCTAACCTAAACCATTCTATGATTTTAAGGGAGCGATTTCAAAGACTGAGAGTATCTAGCAGAAAAATATGCATGAAAAATTAGAACAGCAGAAATAGGGAAAAGGGAAAAAATACCTATAGGATTGGGGAAACAAAGTGAAAGACGTGTTAGAAGAGATGTGAGGACAAACAGGACTTTCAAAATGGGTTTTCTGTCTATAATGGCAATAGTAAAAGAGATAGGTGAGACTGAGGTAGCTGGAGCTGAAGATGCATCGCCAGAGGAAATTGTTGTGCCTGTAGTTAGTTGCTTGTGGCTGTCAATGAAATTAAAAGGAACTACATATAAAATGGGTACAAAATAGCATTCTCTGTCACCATGCACATTTAGCTTTTGGAGCTCATTGTATTCTTGTGGACAGTCAGGCAATAGGACAGGAAAAAGAACTGTAACTTCATATTATTAACAACTCTTACAGGGAAGGTGACACGTGCGTATAGTTAGAAGGAAGGAAAGAGACTGTTTCAAAGGCAAGGTAAAATGCTTTCTGAAAGGGATATAAACTCTTGTGACTTGTGGTATAAACCAGCTTCTCACCAGTGTTCAGGAACAGATTTCCCTGCGAGCCAGGTATTCTCTTACCACCTGCCTGCAAGGCTTCATGAACCTTTCCGTGTATCACTTGGCTGTTTTTTCTTTCTTTTTACCTATGGAACAGGGAGAATGCTTTCTTTGTTCCCAATTAGGTTGGCAGTTTTTCAAATCCTCCATAACTTTTCAAGAAAAATTCCAATTCTTGACAAAACCAAAATGGAGATGTATCACCAAAAAGAAGAAATTAGAATATTGTTAAGTAAGCAGATTTTTAAAAATTGATACTCATGTTTATATTGGAGGCTGCTAGGATAATACTGTGATTTAATTCTTAGCTTTAGATTTAAAAATCCTAGAAATACAAATTGTTCTCTGTTGCTTCAATTACTTCTGGGAAACACTTATTTCTTTGTTTTCTAGTCTATGGGTTGACCTAAGGAAGTTTAAGATGTTTTATTCCAAGTTCAGCTTTTAAATGTTACAGTGTCTGTGTAAAACGTGTAAGAAGCTGCATTGAATTTCCCTTCCCCCCACTTTTAAATACAATTCCTTTAGGAGCAAAAAAAAAAAAAAAATTGAAGCGTCTGTGTTATACTGAGTAATTATGCCCTCTGGGAAACAGAATATAAAGATCTTTAAAATCATTCAACTGAGAGAACAAGCACTTTAACTTTTGCCTCGCAGGAGTCATGTATTACATTATCAGCTCCTTGCTCCGGTGTCAGTGTGTCATGCCTTGCAGGTTAGCGGGTTTGGCAGAGGAAATGAAACCCAGTCAGTTACTGCAGGATTTATAGTAGACCTGCTGTTGCAGGAAGCGGTGAAAAGTTGATTGATAGTCTGAGGCAAAACTCTACAACAAGAAACAGGATGTATGTTTGTTATTTTATACCCGTTTTGCCCTTGACGTCCCCCCCCCTTCCATTTCAAGGCACTCTTTTACTTTTTGTTCTCTCTGTTTATAAATCTATGATGCACTTTTCTGGTAAAGCGTGTGCTGACTTCAAAACTCTTGAAGAAATGGATATGGCCGTACCAAAGACTTGAAGCTGACATAGTGCGTCTGCTTTATTTGAGGCGTTTTAAATGTTGCGCTCTCTTCGTAAAATGTGTAACAAGCTGCATTGAATTTCCCTTCCCCCACTTTTAAATACAATTCCTTTAGGAGCAAAAAAAAAATAATTGAAGAGTCTATAGTAATGACACATCTAATGTTAATTGAAGTGTTTAAAAGGTCCTGATATTTTTGATGAGTTATATTTCAGTGGAGTTACAAGCGAAAGGCAAAACACATCTACAAACAGAGTATTGAACGCCCCCTGCTCTCAGGGGTGCACAAAGCTAGCTGTGAAAGAAGGAGAGTGTATCACTGGGATGGACCTGATCATCTGTGCTCTATTGGTTCATCTGCATTTAACAGATATATCGGGAAGGGTAGTAAACCAAAATGTTTTTGCTGCATATGAACTTAATCCAGCAAGCCACATACTGCAGAGTTTGCCACTAGAGTCAGCAATCCTGAAAAAGTTTGTTCTGAAATCCTTTTCCCCTTAGCAGGCACTGCTGAAACATCAAAGCAGCAGTAACTTTTCTGCAAGTGTCACTGAAGACTTTCAGTGGGATATTGTCTAGCCTTGTCGGAAAATGACCCAAAATAATAATAATGATGAATACTTTTGATTATTTTTTTTTTCCTGCAGCATCTACTTTTACAATCATTATTGAAGAAGACAGTTGTTTGCAAACCAGGCGAATAGTACAAATGTTTAAGGTTTGGGTTCTCGTTATCAAATGGGAAAGTTCTGTTTGTAAAGTTAAATAACATATCTTGTTCTGTGTTAAAGGTCAAAAAAGTTGGCTGCACTCTCTGAATCCTTGCAGAAAACCACACTCACTAAGTCCCACATAGGATTTGAACTGGAAGAGCTGGAAGCAGCAGCAGTGCTGGTAGAAGAGGAAGAGCGCATGTTAAAAGCTGCTGGCACAGTTTCCAAGCAACAGCTGCCGTCCTCTGAGTCGGAGACAAGTGAGTCTGAAGAATCAAGCAGTACTTCATCATCTGAGACAGAAGGCTCTGATTCAGATGAGCGGGAGTCCTCAACCAGTGAAGATGGGAAAATAAATTCTTTACAAGGCACACTTCAAGAGGAGAGGACAGCTCCACTTATTGACTGTAATGGATTAAGGCAGGGCACAAACACTTCGACGTTTGAGGTTAGTGATGAAAAACCAAAGGTTTCTTTGCAATCTACATCTGTTCCTGGAAAATTGATAGAAGAATTAGAAAAGCAAATGCACACTGCAATTAGACTTTCAGAACAGCCTGAAGGATTGGCTGCTGCAAGCTGCATTTTGCAGGAACAAGAAGAAAACTGTGTATCTGAACCCGATGGATTTTCAAAAGATACTACTGGGAAGGGAAATTTCTTGGAGGTGTCTTCAAAGGCAAACCCATTGCTTTTATTTTGCAGCACAAATGAAGATGAAGACTAAAGGACTGTATTAGAACATGGCATGACCTACTAGCAACGCAGCTCACTGCTATAATGAGCTGTTCCCAAGGCTATCCTGAGCTGCAGGAAGAAGTTGATATTTTTCTTCTTTGTTGTGTTGACAGTTTGGAGGACAAGACTGCTTTGAAAAGAATTGATAGGACTGTATGATAGATACCATCATAGTTAGATTTTTATTTTTCTTCTCTGATTCAGCAGTGTCTCGGATTTGATCTGTACATGTGGGAATATATAATTTCAGTAAACTTCTAGAAACATTTTTCGTTAAGCTTACTCGGTAGTAGAGTGATGTGCTAATCCAATACAACTGAAATGAGTTGTAGCATCATTCTAGTTATCTCTAGCTGTCAGGATTTACTTGAAAAATAGCATCATTATGTTTGTATAAACTTGTTTATGAGAATTTGCTGCATTTTTTTAAATTTTAAAATGCTTTATAGCTAACCATTTCAAAAATAATGGTTATAATTTTAAAAGTATAAATAGTGCTGACAAATTATTTTAAAATACAGAAATATTTTCTATTTTTTGTACAAAATAAAGGAAATTTCTTTATCATCAGTTCAAGATAGAAGGGTTATAGCTTATATTTCTGCAAGATAGAAGGTTTATAGCTTTCTGCAGTTCTTACGTAAGTTATTTCAACAGCTTTGCCATGTATTTATTCTGTTGTGCTGTTTTTGAAATGTTTTCACATGTGGACACTGCTGTTGCTCTTTAAAAGACAGAAATCCTAATTATTTCTTATTTTGTTATGCTCTTAATATGACCACAGTAATGTTAACCAAAATGAAGAAACAACATGGTACGGTGGTCTTGAGTATAGGACTGAAAGCAAACCTGCGCTGTCTGGACCTGGCTTTGTTATTAGTCGTCACATTGCTTTGGCCAACTCATTTGCTCCTTTTTGTTTTTATAACACTAAAATAATCCAAGCAGTCAATATATTTTGTGCTAATTTCTGTTAATTGTAGGTAGGTTCTTGAAATCAGGTGGCTACTGCAAATTAAATGCTGCTATTCAGTCTCTGCAAAAGGAATTGGGGACATGGACCACCAGGTTTGGTTCAGCAGGCTGGCAAAACAGGAGTGCTTGATTCATGCCTCTGGAGGAGCAAGCCATGATTACTTTTCCACCTTTCTGCTATTAAAAAGTGTACAAAAATCCTAAGCTTAAAGACTTATTCTTCACCAATGCTACACCCTGCTGGAAATCAGCAGGCTAGCTCTGTTCCTGTGCTGACTCCTCTTCAGTAAGAGCTGCAACCCTGATCTGCCAATATTTTTTATGTTCTTAAATACCTACCGGTCGCTTAATCAGTCTCTGTGTTCGGTTCCCCAGGGGAGGAACCTTTCCCATCTTGCATGTCAGTGAGCACTTACTCTTCTAAATGCTGGCAATAAAATCTACACTGTAGCTGCAATTATGCAGCATATGTCTGAGAGAGGGGAAAAAATGCACTTTAAAAGAAAAAAAAGTAACCCTCCTCCCACTCTCTCCAAATTACAGGTATGAACTCTGAAACTTCCTTCAGCCGAACATGGGCTGGAGAAAGCTAAATTAGTGTGAGTTAGAAAATACACATTGTGAAAATTTGATAGGTATTTGTAATGTCCTATGTCTTCAGCTGTCTGTCCTTTTTTTTTTTTTTTTTTTTTCCCCCTCCCTTCTCCCATTTTGGGGCAGCCTGTTGAGGACAATGTTCCTCTTTTTCCAAGAGACCTGCTTACTTTCAGGGTCTGGCTGCCTCTTCTGGAGTGAGGATAAAATCTTTGGTTAATCTTTTTGTTCTTTCTTCCACATACCTAAAAGCATAATTTATGCCTTTTGTGAGCCTTTTCCATCATATCTGTTGAATCCAGTTTGTGTGGAAATATCTATAGTATCCATAGAAAGTGATGCCATGGTAAATGCCAGATGAGAACATGGCATGCACACAGATGTTAACTCCCAGATAACTTAGAGGTCATTGATGTCCTCACCTTAGAGACCCTGCATAGTTGAGCTCTGTTTCTGTCTTTGAAAACATACTGGTGCCGGTTCACTTCGTGCAGGTCTGCGCCACGCTGTCTGTCCTTCTGCTTCTGCCCTGCTCTTCCTCTGCACATCTGCACCTGGGGAGCGCGGTGCGCTGTGCTGTACCCTAAGGCCTGTTCCCAGGTTTCTTCCCCTTCTTGTCCAGTGTTGATGTTCACCATTGCCTTTTTGCAAAACTCTGAGTGGTTGTGGAGCTGATAATGAATGTTGATATATATAGTGATTGATAGCAATTTTATGTGACCTTTGTAGTGGTGGGAAGTTTTTTGAAGTTTTTCCATATTGGGTGATGAAGAATTTCACATGTGAGTGCATTATCCATCACACCCACAGTGCTCAGGATGAGCAACGTCTGTACGAAAGAGAAGCCTTGCTTCTCTAAAAATAACATGCAAAAACGTTCTTAAAAGAAAAGTGAAGCTCTGTAACCTTGTTTAGCCAAAACTGGGGCTTGCTGAATCCATGAACCACAAACACTCGGGAAACACAAAAAAAAAGCTGACCCCTCAATCCCCTAAATTGCTATGGGTTCTGAAAGAAGTGAGTGAACTCCAATAAAGAGTCAAATTTATGTAGAGAAGCTATTTGGATTAATCTATAGGAATTATGCAGGTTTTCCAGGCTGGAAATGGATTGATACAGGAGGAACTCCACACACGTGTGCTGTGCTCTGCTGGTTTTAAAATTCTCCATGTTTCTAGTGTTCCTCCCCACCCCATCCACCCAAGCTTATTTGTAGCAGAGCCAATACTTTGTTTTAAGGCATTTGTTGCACATCATCATAATCAGTCCAAAGGGAACAGAATTGCAGTGTCTGGACAAAATTCCTACTGAATATGAGCTGAGCTTGAGAGGGGAAGAGCTGTGGGATTTTACTGGAGGAGGGAAAGTGGGTTATCTAAGGTGTACAGAGTGCTCTGGGGGAGAGATTAAATGGAGTTGGAAATACAATTTGTATAACGTCGTGTTATTAATCAGTTAAATTTATATTAGAGATTTAGGCTAAGTAGAGCATTTTGCCCCAGCATTGTGTTGTGGCAGTGGTGCAGAGCTCCCCTGAAGCCAGCTAAGGTGGCCGTGAGAGGATGGCTCCAGTTAACGTCCTGATGCTCCTCCACTGGAGCAGACTGTCGTGGGGACAACACCAACCTCCGTTCTTACCCAGACCCAAGCGAAGGCAAGGTCTGGTTCTCAGCCCTGCATCTTCACAGAGATGTTTGTGAGCTGTCCTTGCAGAAAGCGGCTCTCCCTGGGTAAGTGCCCAGCAGCAGCCTGGATCCATGCCTGTGGCCCCAGGGGACTCTGTTCTTCCTCCTCGCTGCTGCCTGCAGTGCTGTTCCTGCCAAGGAGAGCAGGAGAGGGATCTGCGGGCCCTCCCTGGTCGTGCGCTCGGTGGCATATGTGCCAGCCCTGCTGTCTTGAGCTGCCCGAGAGTGACAGAGCCCTGGTGAGTGAGAATGAAGGCAAATCCGGTGCTCTCAAGGCTGGGCTCCGATGCTTGGCAGGACTGAGGGGGCAACGTGGGGTGTTTGTGTGGGGGGAGGGAGTTCTTTGCATCCAGGAGCTGGTTCTGGAAGAATGGAGATGCTCTTAGATTAGGCAGGGAGACACTTGTTTGTGTAGTGCTTTAAGAATAAGGTGTTAAAAGCAACAAGTGAACTATTGGAAACAATCAGAAGTAGCTCAACAAAACTTTTGTTTCTCCCCCCTCTTTTTGATGGGGACAGTGTGACCCACAGGATGTTACCACCTTTTCACTTCTTTCCCCAAAGCAAAAATTAGCGCTGAATTGGCTAAATACGATTTTCTCCCATGGCTTTTCTTAATTCCAGCCAGCTTTCTGAAAATTTCATAAAGGCTTTGCTCTATATCAAAAGAAGAAAGCATCGATTAGACTTGGTTTACTACAGTAAGTGATAAATATGGCAAAGAAATTGATTCACGGCACTGGAGCGAAGGGGCCAGGCAACCCTCCGCCATTGACACAGCTGAATATTGTCAAAGCCTGGGCCGACTGTCTCAAGGCTGGAGAAAACAAACAGGGAAACACATGTCAAACAGATAAATAGCTCTGCTGTTTAGAGCTCTCCGTGGAGGCCATTTGTCTCCGAGATAAGGAAGATTGCACTCCAAAGCTGGGAGAAGATAAACTGGGAGAACAAAATGAATGTGGAATTGCTGTGGTGCTACTTGGGCGTTTACCTGGGGAGCAAACGCGGTGCCCCGACCCCAGGGGGCTCTGCAGGGAGCAGGGTGCAGCACCCAGGGAAATGTCTCTCAACTTGCAGACTTAAGTATTTCAGCAGCAGATGATATTTACACCTTTACAGCATACAGACAAATGGCACTGGCGTCAGTTGTCTTACCAAGTCCCTAGTTTTCAAGTGTTTTCTGAGCCTGTCATGGATCTGTTTCTCTCCTTTTTAGTGGTAAGTGGGCTGCAGCCTGCGGTTATGCGGGCATGCATGAGGCATGATTTTGCACTGACACAATAAACTTGGGTTGGTAGTATTGTGGTACCCGTAAATCATACTATTTTTATATTCTTAGGTTTTGGAGAAGTGACAGTACCGTTTCCACAAATGCTGCATTTGAAGACCTGACTTAGCTCATATGTGAAATGCCTTTGGTCACGTTGGTTTGCATTTCTTTAAACGTTTTCTTATATTCAAAAGCTGCAATACAGTTGAGCACAGTTGGTGGCACTTTGGAGGATGCTTGAGGGCAAGAACAAAAGCTGTGTCCCTTAGGTGAGGACTAAGATGTTGACAGAGCTCCATGAAGAAGGAGAGCTCTGACCCAGCCGCCGGTCACTTCTGTGGGAGAAGCTTCCTTTAGTCGGGTAGCACTGGTTGGTGACGAGCACGGAAAAGGATCAGAGAGTTTCAGATTTATAACCTAGCAAGGTCGTAACCTCGCTAACCAGTAACCCCAGGAGCTCAGTGGCCAGTCACTCTCTTGATGTGCAGAGTGACTTTGCAAATCTTTTTCCCTGGTTTCACAGAGGTACTGGGCCTGACTCAGGAAAGGGAACACAGAAATACAGTGAAAAGGAATAAAGCTCAACTCTGATAGTGGAGACTTCTTTCTCTGCTACTGACTTGTGCTGAGCAAGGGCAAGAGACTAAAATCTACAATTTCTGATGTATTCTTAAATATCTTTCTGTATATCAGTATCCAAGTGTCTGACTCAAGGCCATTGGTGCCTTGGGAGCTGTGGTTCTCACTCGCAGCAGCTGGAGTCACTGCTTCTCTAAACCCCTGAAAATTGGACAAACCTGGCCAAAATTAAATGCCAGAAACCTCTTAAAAAAAATAACAAAAGGATGCATCTGAAGGCTTGGCTCTCTGTTCCACTGTGTATCGATAACTCTGTAAAACGGACCTCCGCCCGGGGGAATCTGTGAGGCCTCATCACCACTTTGGTGGTTGTCTTCTGGAAAGGTCCTGTTCTTGGGTCATCCCTGGGCATAGCCTTGCTTCGAGTCAATAAATGAGGATAAAACCCACTGTGGGTGGGTGAGACTGTTTCTAACACTGGAAACAGATCCCTGGGGTTTCCTCTTGGCAGGCAGATCACCTTCTTTGAAGAGCCCAGAAATTTAATAGCCTCTCTCATTCTCATTGGTGATTTGGCTTGCTCCGCTCTTCTCCAGGCACAACGCTGCTTTTGTGTGCTTGGAGGTCCCATCTCTGACCATCACTCCCCTTGTCTGTTTGTGGGACACTTGCCCACAGCACGCCGGCTCTTTACGTTGATATATTTTTACTTGTCACACCTCTGTTCTGCCACTGGGATGTGGTGAGACCTCACCATCTCCTGCCTTTCTTGAGGTGGGAGCTGCGTGGGGTGAAGGAGGAGACGCGAGAAGCTGCTGGGCAGGGAGCATGGAGCCAGCCTTGACCTTACACAAAGCTGTGCCGGGGGAGCAACAGGGGGAGAAAGTTCAGCATGTGGTTTTGTCAGGAGACAGCAGCTGTGTGTGCCTGGCCTCTGGCATGCAAGCTGTGGCTTCCCACGAAGGGCAGGGAGCGCTGCTGCTTCCAATGAGGGTTTTGCCACCTTCACTTGTGCTTTTCGGTCTGGAGTCAGTGGCAGGGTGAATGGCAGTAAACATCATTCTCTCTAATTGTGGATGTGTGAGAGATTTGTGAGTGTAACTCGTAAATGGTAATGAGATGTTTAAGGCATAAATCAACTGCGTATCAAGATGAGAACAAACTCCCCTCAGCTGTACTCCAAATAGCCCAGGTAGTGACCCGCCTGTGGCACCCTCCCTGCCAGGGCTGTAATTACTTTTCATCTCCTGTCCGCAATTTTTGGCAATTATGCAGAAATATTCCATTTCCTGCGGTAAATAAATTGGGATTCGTGTTTTGCCTTGATGTAACTCCTCCTCCTCTAATATGCTGCATTGTCCATTGATTTGCCTAATTATGTGTATTACAACTGCATAAGGCGCTGGGTAGCAGCAGGGGTCCGCTCTGTGGAGGGGAGGAGGGCGATTGCTCCATCTGTTCCTCCGAGCTGCTGGGAGAAGCATCAGGGAGTGAAGTGGGAAATGGAGGGAAGGAATTACCATTTAGTGCAGGTGCCTCTGGAAGGGGGAATCCCACTGCCAGGTGCTGGCAGGCAGCTCTCCTGAGCTCCTTGCGTGCTTAATTACCCTATAGCGAGACTTCCCATCTCAAATTAGAGCAGGCAATTGCAACTGAAGTCTTGAAACAAAATGGGGAGTGTAGCGGTGCTTAATCTATTTCACTATAGAGACCTGCATTTCTCATTCAGCAGGATTCATGTCCCATTTGGCCGAATTTAAAAAGCAGTTACCTGGAATTAGATGATTAATTCTAAATCTGAATGTAGAAGTGTAAAAGGAGACAAGGTCAAAGCATCTGAGCCTGCGAATCTGTGTTTCAGTGATGACACTGTAAAAAGCAAGTGCAACACTTTGTGCTGTGGATTTAGGAAGAAGTTTGTCAGGACTCTCGGAGCCAGAGCAGGGGGTACCAGGCAGAGCACGGGCACGAGCTGCCATTGCTTTTCAGTATTTGCTGTCCTGGACATAGAACTTAATGTCTCTAGAGCTGCTTCTCCCTTTCATGCTCTCAGGATCGCTGATGGATCAATAGTGGCAATAGGATAATGTGTTGCTTGTCTCCTGTTGCTTTCTGCTCGGCTGCTAACAACTGGGAGCAGGTAACTCATCAGATCAGTCTGTCTGTTAGTCCGGCTGGAAAATACCCGAGGAATAAAAAATGGCCAGAACACTTTGTGTGCCATCGTAATGAGTAACGCACAGGGACTGTAATGTCCTGGGAATAACGCACTTGGAAGGGGGAAGCTGTCAAAGTTGAAGTCATGGTGTGTATCCTTTTGTGTTTTAAATTTCCTTAGTGCTTTTTTGTGTGCTTCTGCACCTTGGAACAGCGCTGCAAGGAGTGACACACTGTGTGCATCTGTGCAGGTTTGATTGTGCCTATGTGGTATACCCTAACTGCTGTACCCAGCAGATTACTCAGGAGTTGTTAGTCCTGCCATTAATTTAGGAATTAAATTGTCCGAAACGATCACATAGCCAAGAGTGCAATAGAAAGTTGAGATTTTTGGTCCATCCTTCCAGTCACCTTCGCACACTGCTTTATACCTGTCCTGAGTGACTGATGCGTTTGTGCCTGGTCCCTAGGGCTGGGGGTAAAGGTGTGAGCCGAAGTTGCCTCTCCATGAGATCTGGTCTAAGTTATAACACTTAAAGTGCTTTTCTTCTTAACTCTGCGGTATGTTCACCCTGCTCAGGCTCACAAATCAATGGCGTGCCGGCTGCTGTGGGACAGAGCCGAGGCGGAGGCGCAGCAGCAGAGCTGTGTCGTGCCTGGGGTCTCGCTTGCGCAGGAGGGATCACTGCTTCATCCGCAGTGACACGCCAGGCTGCATCAACGTCGGGGCTGTGAGGATCATCTACATGAGCTATGAAACGAAGCTGAGGTGCTTGGCAGCGCTCCAGTCCTTCATCCCGGCTCTGAAGCATTAGGCAAGGATTTGGCGTGGGGCGCCAGCGGAAAGTTCCCTTTTGTCTCCAGATGTCCGGCAGCAAACTTCATCGGTCACAGCAGTGGAGGATACGTAGGGTCTCTGAGAGTAAGTGGAATAGTACTGTCTAAAAACTGGGAAAAATCTCTTTTCAAAGAAGATACTGAGGCTAACGTGATTATGCTCTCAAATCCTGAGGGATTTGAGTTATGAACAATCACATGATATGTCTTTCCTGAACCTGTTCCATGTTGCTGAAACAATACGCTCGTGGAACCTTAATACCGTGCTCTTCATGACCCTAACGAAAAGTCCTAAATCACACTTTTCCTACTCACTGCAAAGCTGCCTGGCTGCCATTGAATATCTACGTCGTACATGCGGTAAAGGAGGCGTGTGGGTGCGCACGCACACGTGTGTGTGTGTGTGTGTTAATTTGCTTTTCAAAGTGGCTGAAAACAAAAGTCTGAGGAGCTCCCCCTGTGCCGTGATTTCCCTGGGTGCTGCTCAGTTCGCAGCCCAGCTTCTCACTGCTCCTCGCGCTAATGGTATCCTCTCACCAGAGAAAACACCGCACTTCAGCTCTCAAGTGGTTGGCAGAAGCTGTAATTGAGGTGTGAAGTGACTTTCCACACGAGAACCTGCCTTCCAGTGCTGGGCTCCTCGCTCCTCTCACCGCGCAGCGCTGTTAACGGAGGCGCTTCGGCAATTAGCTGTTTATAAATGGGCTAGGAAGCCTATTTCCACTCCTGCTATTCTATTTGGTTTGCTAATCCCTCAATTTGCACCTTGAATCCCTTAAAATAAAACAGGCGTGGAAATGTTGTCGCACTGATTGCAGTAATAAATGCAAAAGAACAAAATATTTATAATATAAATAAATACTTTTGGCCCCAACTTTATCAAAACCAAACTGGCAATTATTTTTTTTTCAATACTGATAGTTACTGGAACGGGAATTCTGAGGCTTAGAAATATGATTTAAGATCATTTCTGCTTGCTTAACGAATCATTAGCTTTATTAATTTAGTATGGATTCATATGGGAAAAGGGGAAACTACAGAAAATAACGATGTATTAGGTTGGTAGGAGGTATAATTCAAATTAATCTGAGGAAGCGGGTGAAGTCCCAGACCCATCCTTTAAAAGAATCGGTTGGAATTTAGCAAGTCGTGGGAAGATACTTTCGCTGATAATGTGATACAGACCCTGACGCACGCGTTCGAGGCGCGAGCGTGTTGCCTGCTGCTCGGCTCGGGGACCCCTGGCTGCCTTCCCTGGGGACTCTGACCTACCCAGGCCCCGCGGAAAGGTCTAGAGTTGCAGGATCGGGTTTTCCTGGCTGCTAACGTTATTTTAATACAGCTCCAAGTTTCCCCTGAAATGGGCCAGATATTTCCACTGGGTCTGACCCCAGGCACAAAAGAAGAAAGAAGGGGTTGAGGAGGAGGATGCAGGATGGGGAAGTTTTGGTCTCTTAAAATGGGAATAGTAACTCTTCCTTGCCATGCAGCAGCACTCCCCGGTTAAAAACATGAAAGAGGTGAAATCTGTGTTCATATTCTATTTTAATCTTAAACTTGCATTTTACTTACGTATTACTTAAATTACAGGTTAATCGATGGTAGAGAGTAACTGGATGATCTTGTGTAAAAAATGTCAGAGAAAAACAGTGACAGCTACAAGCTGTAGCTGTCAAAGCCCCACTGCGATATCAATATTAGATGGATGTTTTATAGATCAGGGAAAATGGGTTGGATGACTGACAGTGATGGGGAAAACCCAAGTACCTGTGGACGTTCGACGCTGGGAATGTGCTTTGAGCACTAAACTGACCGTCGCACTACAGGAGCGATTACAAGCTGTGTGGTGAGCAGGTGTGAGCTTGGGGGGGGATTTGAAGCTGGCACAATGCACGTGTGAGGTAAGGCGGGGGGGGACACACAGAACTCCCCTGGAGAGCAGGAGCCACGCACGCTGGAGTCCTGGGTGGATTTGGTCGGTGAGCCGGCTGTGACGGTGGATCTCTGCTCCAGAGAGATGGATGCTGCCCAGCTGCCTGCTGCCTCCCTGCCTGCTGCCTGCCCCCAGCCCTGCCTGCTGCCAGCCTGACTGCCCATCTGCAGACATCGCTGCCCCTTGGGAGAACACCCCAGCTTGCGGCACAGCAGCAGGTTTGCTGCCTGGGATGGAGCACAGGGGCTGTGTTTAATCCATCCTAAAGATGCAATAAAAAGGTGCTAAAGTAAAGCTGGTGTGTCTGCGGAGGCTGGCTGTATGTTTGGCCACAGGAGATGCTGTGGTCCCACAGGCTGCGCTCATGTTTTCTGCAGTGTTCCCTGAGCTCCAGGTGTTCCAGGCTTTGATGAGACTTTCTGGCACTGGAGGAGAGCCACCCGCGAGGACAAGGGCATCGTGCTCAGGTGGGGGACAGGAGAATCTGTTGCTTTTCAAACTCTGTTGTGGCTGCTGATGTTTTGTCCCCTCCAAGCTCAACCTTGTGTCTTTGAACCAAGCTGGCATGGCAGATTGAATAGAGCAAGGAGCTGGGAGCTCTGCCAGAGGTGAGACCACGGCTTTCCTGGCCTCTTCCCTCCCTGTTAACTTTGCGTCTTGCTTTGGGGAACGTAGACAGGAAAAAAATGGACACATTCGGCTTAAACTTCAAAATAAGCTGCTGAATTGCAAATTCCACTGGCTCCGTGAGATGCCAGGGTGCCCGGCCGTGGCCTCTGCCCGCCGCGGGTGGGGTGGGAACCTGAAACCTGGAGATTTCACAGGCAACAGAATGTTGAGGCCTGAAGAGCTATGCAAAACGAACTGAAGAACTCGATGAAAAACTTTTCCAAGTCGCCAGCCTGTATTTTCACTCCACCCTAGTCCAAAACCAGCCCCTGGCAGTTATTTGCTGGCAGAGATTAGTACGTGGGCGTCTTTAATCTCAAATGCTAAATCAGAGAAGCAGTTTCAGTTTGTGCAAACTCGCCTGTGTTCGCTGCGAGTTCTGATTCTCTTTTTCCGTTACTTTTTCCCTATTGCTACAACAATTAATTAAGAATGGTTCTGCTGAACCCTGTTGATTCATTTGGCACTTGGAAGCTTAATGAGGTGTAAACCTGCAGACTGTGGCAACGGTATAGCTGACACGGTAATTTATATCAATTGGCGTGATTAGTCCAGGTCCTCAATCACCGCATTGTTTCTCCCTGCAATCTGTCATAGCTCTAACAGGGGGACCTTAATACTGCACTTCTGTTACATTGGCGGTAATGTTCTCGAGGTGCTGCTAACAAGGAAAGTACAACTCATGCGATGCTTTGAGAATAGCAACATACAAATTGCTTTTGTAACAACATGTACTTTTCACTCTGGAGATGACTGAGATCCAGCCTTCAGAGCTGCCGGCTGTCTCATTTGTGTTTGCAGTTAGAGCAGCTGCAGGTCTGGTGTGCAAATACCTGCTGGAGGTGTAACCGCCTCCCTCGGTTGGTCTGGCCTTTTGGGAGGGTTTTCTTTCGAGACGCAGAGAACACCTGGCCGAAAGTCCCCATTGCTGCAGGCAGTTAGGAGCCGCCTGGGACGGGGCTGTGAACATCACTCTGTAGGTTGCCGGGTGCGTTCTGCCTTGACGATATTATTCATCGGTAACTCTTAGTTCTGCAAATTCAGCCCAGGAACGTAGGAGCCACCCCAGGTTTCTTCCCCCTTATATCACCCATAGTAGCGGGGTCGGGTAGAGCAGTGCAAGGGTTGTGTGACCTCTGTGCAACCACATGCACCTCGGTTGTGTTGTGAGTGATGCCACTGCATCCTATTGACTTCCACATTCCAACAAAAGTGTGACTATTCAGAGTCTTGGAATCCACTTTGTTGGTGAGGTATGACAAGGAAGAGAAGGAGATTCTCCCTTTTGGCAGCCAAGGCTCAGCAAAGCCAACAATGGCAAAAACATGAATCAAGAGCCACATCTCTGCTGCTCAAAATAATTGGTTTGGGGGATGAGCAGTCAGGCAGGTGGTCCAGTTACGCAGGCTCTGGTTGAAAGTATGTGGCCTGTTGCTGTGTCGTCTCCAGATGCCTTGTTTGTGCCCTTCGTTGTGCGAGGGGGACGCTTTGTGGGCCACCAGCGAGCCCATGGCCACAGCCTGGCTCGGGACAAGGGCTGGGAGGAGCAGCAGGACCATCAGTGGAAGCTGCCGCCGAAGGCAGAGGAGTCTCAGAGCACAACCAGGAGCTCCTGTGCGGCAGCGGCATGAGGGCTTGGCGGGGGCAGTAAATCAGTCCTGGTAACAGGGAGTGGTTTAAACCAGCCTAATTAGGTTTGTGCAGTTTTGTATGGAGATGGTGCTACTTTTGTTTTAATTTTTTGGGGGGCATGATCAATGGAAAAACAAACCAACCAACCTCCCCAAACTGAAACCAGAAACATGAGAAATTGAGCTACACCAGAATAAACCCGCCTTAGAGTATTCCCTGAAAATAGGGTTCTAAACAGGTTAAATGGATAAATGAATCAATCTAAAAAAGCAGTTAAGGTAAAGATCTTTTTAATGTTTGAAGAACCAGCGTAAGACTTTAAAGTTGATTCTTCGGGTAAAGAAAATATGTCATAAATTCTGCGTGTTCGATGTTATGCTTTTAAGCAGAGCAATGAAGCATGGGCTGATCCATTTCTGCACCAGGACCTTCTGTACCACTGCAGTTGTGTAAACTAATTTTAACACCCTTTCTATTTTCCGTGCAAAGAGTCCTTAGAGCAAATGAGTGTTTGACCTGTAACTACTGAGGGTAGTATTCACTTTGGGGCCTATCTGAGCCCTGTGTGGAGCAATACAATTTATTTTAATGATATTTAAACTAATGAGCTTGGCTAATAGATATTTTTGAAGTCCTTTATAGGGGTTCAGTCATGGGACAACATGCCACTGGGCACAAATGCTCATTTGCTCTGCAAAATGTCAGAGAATGGCCCATCTATTAGTAAAGTGCATTTTGTTTGATTTTTAAGAATATATTTCCATAAATTACCATCCGAGAAATAAAATAAATCAGCCAGCTATTCAGTGAAATCTTAAATGTTAATTGAGAGTCACGGGAGTGACGAGCTGAAGGAGAGAAGGGCGGGGGGGGTCTGAGCTGTCGGGGTGGCTCTGCTGGCTGTCAGCCCCATGGTGCCCTTTGCTGAGAGGTTTCCTACAAAAGGCCTTCACCTCAGGTCTGTGTTACTTCTGCTGATGGGGACCCTGGCAAGAAACCACCCTGTGGCTGGGCAAGTGTCCTGCCACGCTGGCCACCGGGCAGGTGGGTGTTTGCTAGGCTGCTCCCCGGAGCAGCTGGGACAGCCTGGAAGTGAAAAGTGAGCCCCAGAGGAGGAGGAGGAGGGTTGAGAAACTGGCTAAGGACCAGAAAAGAGGATTGAGAAACCGGCTCAGCACCAGAAAGGTGATGGTCAAACAAGTCACCACGGCTCCACCCTGAGTATCTCAGTGCAGGCACTTGGATTACATCGTGTGTAGGCTCGTACCCATAAGCCTAGCTCTCTTCCCTACAGACCTAGTTGAATTTTGCATGCCATGACTGTTCCTTGCATGCTGCTTTCTACATATTTATTTTGCTCAATGCCAGCTAGCCAAGGTTGCCCTTTGAGGGAAGATGGTTTCTGCCACTGGTGCATCTGTGGCCAGCTTGAGCTGGTCGTGTTTTCAGTATCCCCACAACTTTCCAGGACTGGGGAGCGAAAACTGTAAAAGTCATTGCATCAGGGAACATGGGAAGGGAACAGACCTTGCAAAGTCCATTTTCCTGCCCTCGGGCAGGTTGATCTGTGTTAAAACCATTCCCAGCAGCTGTTTGTTTAACCCATCCTTGAGCTCTGCCAACACTGGAGATCCCAGAGTATCTCACTGCTATTGCCATTACAGTTTTAGTTATAGCCCATGGCAAGGATATATTGTTATACAAGTGCTTCATAACAAGGATGGCGGGTTTCTCTTCCTCTCGTTATTAGCAGAAGTGATGTGAAGCTGCTACAGAACAGCAGTAGCAGAGGGAGGGGGCAAGGGCAGCAATTAAATCCATGTGAATCATGTCCATGGGCAAGCCCTGAGGCTGCTCGGTGCCAGAGCGGGACCTCGGATTTGAACCCCCCGCCATCCCCTTTCCTCTTCCATCCGTCACGTGAAGTTTGGGGTTGGATTTGTGCCGTCCATCCTGCTCCTGGGTCTCAGCCCGGGGAAGGAGCAAGCGGCACGGGTGGGTACCCCGCAGCCGGCCGGGCTGCTCCGCAGGCAGAGCTGTGGCACCTCCCAACGCTGGCAGCCCAGGTCTGCGCCGAGCAGATGAAAGATTAGAGCGATCAATTTGGTGAGAAGGGAGATTTTTCTCCATCTGTCCACCCTCAAGGCTGTATTTCCTCATAAACCATTCCCCGAGACATCAAGAAAATTGAAGCTGTTCAGAAATGGAAAAAGATAGTTAGCCCAGAATGAATGAATATCTGATACACTGGCTGGCTCTCCCGAAACAGAAGGGAAGCAGCCAGCCGAACCGATGGCTTTCCTGCAGCGTGCTGATTTTTTAAAATAGGAAAGTGCCTTTGTAGCCTGTTGTTTTCACCCAGCACCGCTCAGCCCTGAGCCCTGAGCCGCTCAGTGAAGCGTGTTGCAAACTCTCCCCCTGCCCTGCACCAAGATGCCTCTTCCCCAAACCGCGCAAGATGGGGTGGGGGGGGTGAGATCCAGCCCCCAAAACTCAGCTGCTGTTGCGCGCCCTGGCTGTGTTGTTAGCGCTCATTAGGAAAGCCTGGGGCTAACAGACTGGTCCTGGCCGGCCTCGGCGGCTGCGATTTCCTCATTTGGAATATGGGCTCCAGGCCCCAAGGCTTGCTGTTCATTTAGTAATCTAATGTGTAATGTGTTTTGTGTTTTTTTTTTTTTAAGGGAATAGCAAAAGATGAGGAAGAGAAGATATTTTAAAGGGTATATGTTTGTGAAGCTTTTCTGTCCTATGCTTCAAACCCTCCCAGCTTCATTAATAGCCAGTGCAAATTGTTTGAAGCAGGAAAGTCACCTCGGGACTGGTGCAGGTTTCCAGGTGAGACCTTGGGATACAGCCGCGGCACCTGCCTCCGTTTCCCTCTCAGAGCTGGATTTACGGGAGGGCTGTAATCCTGTGTCCTTATCCAAATGTGCCCCCCTCCCACCCCTGCTTCTTGCAAGGAATATAACTGTCTCTTCCTCCGCCATCACTTTTCAGGGTTGTTTTTCTTACTGCTAGGATGGAGAACATTTCTCACAACCCTGTGTAGGCTTCGTGCCAGCCCAATACACACCTCTAATATGCTCACGCATTTGCAGACTTTTCATAGTGCGTGTTCTCTCAAACAAATTTTCAAGCCACCTGCCAGTTTGGTTTTTTTCTTTTCCGTCGCATTTTTGAATGACTAAAGACTATTGGGTGCACATCTAACGAGCTGCAAGTGCAGGAGAGGTCCTGATGCAGAAGTGCCATTCCCATTCTGCGGCACGATCTGCAGAGCATCTTCTCTGTGTGTGCAGAGACCTCCAGAAGCTGCAGTTTCTTCTGGCTTGCTGATGGCTTCTGTAATGCATGAAATCCCAGTTAATGTGGCAAAATTGCATGTCCTTAATTTCTGCTTCATTGCCTTTTGGGGGAGAGGGGAGGGCAGGCAGTTCATCTTCTATAAGTTGCTGTGCGTGACTTGGTTTAGCAGTTTTTAATTTTGTGCTTCTTATTGTTCTCAAGGTGTTAACTTCTTTTATGGGGAAATGAGTGGGTCAGAATAGGCGTATCGCTTCATGTCTGACTAAGGTACTGGTATTTGCAGGGGGCAGTGGGTTGGGGATGCCAAGGAGGGTGGAATGGGAAACCCAAGCCTGGGCAAGGCTTACCTACTTGGGCCAGCGCAGGAGAAAGTGGTCATTCCCCAGACAGGCCTGAAGGAAGGGGTGAGACTTTGGGCTTGGAAAGAACCTGCAATGAGAATGCTACGGATGGATTTGCAGGCAAGCCTGCTGAAGGAAAAATCTGAGGGTTTTCGGTAGGTGCGTGGGGGTGGCTTTCCTAAAGCCCAGGCATGGCCAGGGAGCATGAGGTGGAGGATGCTGTTGCTCCTTGGAGAGGCTGGGAGCTGCAGGGCAGCCCTCAGCCTCCCTCCTAGCCCCCTTCAGCCTACGGATGCTCCAAAGCCTTGAGGAAACGAAGGCACTACATGCTTTTATTTTTGCCTGAAGCCATGTTTCTGCCAGGAAAACTTCTCCCACACATCCTGATCTGCATCTGCGTGGGCAGTCCCCAGCAGCTGGTGCTGCCTCCCAGCAAAGTCTGGTGGCAGCGACTGTGGTGGGGAGGCCACAGCTGCATCCCAAAATAGTTGGGGTCCTCGCGAGATGGAGAGTGCTGACCTCGGTCCAAGGGAATGAAAACCACTTGTCCTACACAAATACCCCAGGCATGAGCCGTAGGCGACGCTGGAGGATTATGGAGCAAGGGAGAGCCTCGTGGGAGCACCTCACTGTTGCCCCAGCCCATTGGTGCTGCAGGTCAGGGCTCAGCTCTTCCCGCAGGCACCATCCTCCTGCTGTCCCCATCCCCCTGACAGACCCAACCCACGGCTCCCTCTGGGCTTTCGGATGCTTCTACAAGCCAGTAAGTGTACGGAGGAGCAGCGTGCTATTGTAAGCACGAATGCATTCCTACCAGCTGTCAAAAAGTATTATTTAATCTCAAATAGCTCTCAGTAGCTTTTTTTCCTTTTTGTTGCTGTTGTTTCCTCTAGTTTGTTTTAAGAAGGTTGTTGAGTGTGAGAAAGCAGGAAGTGGTGTCAATAACACAGTGGGTTTTTTCTTTTCACAGACACCCTTTGAACTCCCTTTACTCTGCCTCCCCTCCAGTTACATTTACACACCCTATAAATAACCTTCTAGTGCTTTGAAACGCTTTTATTAAAGCTAAAAGGGATTTTTTTTTCCAAATCCAGTGTTATTTTCTACATTATCTGTAGACAACCTTCAGAATAATTATTATAAATGGCTTTAGGTTTTAACCCGTCTCACTGTGTATGCTAAATGAGAAGGAAAGCCATGCATAAAAGCGGCAGAAGCTTGCGAAGGTGATGATTGATGCCGTGGGACCCCACCGGCCCCAGGTCTCCTTGCAGCTGTGTCCATGGGGTGAGGGGAGCCGAGGCCGAGTGCGGCCGGTGCCTCAACTGCCCCCGGTCCTCCTCGGGGACGGCTGCCGGGAATGCTCGCAAGTTCCTACGTGAGTGCTGGGTATCTGAATCCTCCAGTCCCTACACACCACAGGTCTGCTGGAGGGCACTGGGAGTAGTATTGGGGGAGTGACAATTAGGGGGTGAGATTTACGGCCGGCTCAGTGGAGCGGGTGCGGGTACGCCTGTGAGCGGGCTCTCCCCGAGTCCAGCCCGCTCTGCCCGACCCCCGGCAGATGGAAACGTGTCCTCTCTGCACCCTGGGAGGGCACCTGGCACCATGTCCTCACGTGTGGGATGAGTTCAGCACAGTATGACTTTCTGGGATGCGTATTTCTGTTGCTTAGTTGTTACTTTCGGCTTTACCTTAGTAACCCATGGGCACCCCCATTTTACACTGAGGTAAGTCAGAAAATGATCGAGTTTTCCATAATAATTCTCTGCTGCACGCAGTGCTCTGTGTGCTTGTTTTCCTATGCTGGAAGCATTGCAGATCTTGCAATAAGGCTTTGGGACACCTCTTCTCCAGGTCGCCTTCTTTCCTACTGATGTCCATCCTTGGCGGGGCGGCAAATTGATGACAGAACCACCCTCGTAGCTTTTGCTGACCCGCATTTCTCTCTTTTCCCAGTTTTCTGATAGTAGTCATCACTAAGGCTGGGGCTTAACGAAGTGCCTGATGGAAGTTTTGCTACATTGCCTGGAGTCAAGTCGCTGGGAAACCACCCAGCCTCGTTAGCGTAGCACTTAATGACAGCAGATGAAGCTTTCTTGAAACTTAATGAACTGCGAGGTAAGACCACTCCCACCAGCCTTGCAGCCTACAGAAGTATTTATCTCTGCCTCTTGTTATCTCCGTGAATGATGAAAATCTCGTGCACCATCATCGATCTTCAACTTTCTGTATCAACAGGTGGGTCCCAGGAGGGAACTCCTCCAGCTCACGTGGGCGAGGGACGGGGCTGGGGGGTGTCTCTGCAGGGCTTCTTGATGAATGTCCCTTGCAGCAGTTTCTGATGAGGGATGGTGTCACCCTGAGATGAAGTGCATTTGCTCTCATACTGGGATACCAGATACTCTGCTATGGTGTTTAACACACCTGACTTCTAGTGAAAGATTAAGGTTTGGTGCAGGGACATTCTTTACCAAGTGTCTGAGACTGTTAAGGCAGTTGTCACCTCCATTGACTAATGTTGTCACCAGTTTAAGCCTGGCCACTCACATTTTCTGGAGGAAAACAAGTCTTTGGCCTGCAATTTAAAAAAATACAATACAAACAGCTAATTTATTTTGAACCAGCAAAAGAAAAGAAATCAGCAAGCAGTTGCACTGTCTTCTAGGTCGTGCCACATGGTCTTTCATAATTTGACTTCACTGGCAAAAGTATGTTCTTTTTTTGGGGTGATTTATAAAGATGTAACTAGCTTGCAATAGGTAACTTGTTAGATCTAAGCAGAAACAAGGGATGTCACGTTGCCTACACGAGGTGGGATGGATGTGCCCAGTTCTTCTGGCCGAAGCTCTACCACCCGCCGTGGATGTACGTCAGCGTTTCAGAGCAGGTCAGTACCTTGTGCCAGCTGCAAGTCCTGTCTTTTCATTGAAGACCAAGGAGGCGGCCAGATGCTTCGGAGTTATTTAGAGGAGCAAAGAAGTTATCACTTCTCTCCTGCACTCAACTAATTGATTGCGTGAGCATTAATAACCCATAGCAATGGGATGTGAGAGCTCTGCTCAATCCATCTTCTGCAGGGATTTACCGGAGATGTTTCCTCTTGAGTCTGTGGATGCAGAGTAACATTTATAAAGAAGTTTCTTTGCATTACTTCTAACAATAAGCATTGTTTTCTCAACTGCTTCCCCCCCAAGTCTGTTAATTTCTGAGTTACCAGTGGCTCCGGTTCCTTGACTGTGAAACTCGTAATTGATGAGATTTGACCTGAAAGTGGAAGAAAGGCGAATTTGAAGTCAGAAGATGGCAAAACCCCCACATTATTTCGAAATAACTGAAACAATTCTATTTGCGAGCCTTTTTTTTTTTTTTCTTGCTTTGTTAATATCTACAGATGTACGGTTAAAAAAAGCCAGCTCCTTAATATGTAGTGTGAGACTAGAAAGTTAAGAAGTCTTGATCATAATTTTAAATAGAATAAAATATTGTAATAACATCAGCAGTGGATTAAATGTTCTCTAATGCATTTACGTATATTAATTCGCAATTGATTTAACTGTTTTGAGGTGGACACTTTTGTTAAGTTGAATGAAAACGAACAAACAAAAAAGACTCTTGGAAAAAAACCCTATTATTGCCTAAGAATAAACCCACTAGTCCTGAAATATTTATAAACACATTGTTGGTGTTATTGGGACAGTGCATTTTGGAGGAACTGAAGGAAGGAGGAATTTTTTTGACCAGTGTGCTGTAAGGCTGGCAGGTCATTTTCTATTCTATATGTAGCTTTTGCAGGAGAGCGCGAGCGATGAAGGGCATTAGCTAAATAAGAGATGATTTAGTGGTGATGGCACTGTTGGTCTGCGTATCCCACAGCTGCTAAATTTCAATATAAACTCCATAACTCTGGATGCAGAAAGAACTGAACATGCACAAGAGACTGTTTCTGAATATATTTTTCTCCCTCTCTCCAATAAAAGGCGCAAATAAGAGCATATTTTTCAAAGTGCAAAGCACTTTACATTGCAAATAGTTACATTAAATTTACATTTCATGGGTGAGTGGCCGTAGCCGCCGCTTGCCACATCCTCACTGGTGACACTCCGGCAGTTGTACATGATGAACTGCCCGCTGGCCCGCGCGTGCCCGGTGGTCCAGGATTAGAGGTGGCTGAGGATGGAGTGCTGAGGAGCTCCACGAGCATCTTCCCCAACCTTGCCTTCAAAGTCAAAAGGCGGAGGAGTGAAAGCGCAGGAGACCGGGTGCTGGGAGAAGGAACACCTTGTGCAGCTGCACAGTGATTTCTGGGCAAAGCCAAGGGCATGGAAGGACATGATTCCTGTGCCCTGGAGGCAGGGGGTAGCGAGACACTCCATTTTTTTTACAGAAACAGGCAAGCAGTGCACTCCTGCTCTGCAGCGGAAAGCCTGCAGATAGTTGGTGCTTTCCCTGTAAAGGTCAATACACTCGCTGCCCCCATTTTCTCCAGCGATAATCGATGCAGTGCAAACGCTGTGTTGACAGTTATGCCTGCCATGGAAAACTCATTTTCTGCCGCTCCTCACTGGGACGTGCAGAAGGGCTGCCGTTACCCCGATAACGGCTGCACACCCTCCTGCCGTGGGCGACCTTCTTGTTTTGTGGTGGTAGACACAAAGCTGAACGCGTTCAGCTGACGGGTCGGAGCCATCCTGGCAGTTACAGGCTCCCCAATTTTCCTGCCTAATCCTGCCTTCCTCTCCTTGTCCCCGCTGCTGTGCCTGAGGCCACCGAACAAGCCCGGGGTGCTCCTTGGGCTGGGTGGGTTGTAGGAATGAGGGTGCAACCCCCTGGACACAGCTGTGTCCCTCTGCAAAGTCCCTCTGCTGCCAGCACGTCGCAGGCAGGAGCCCAGCGCCCCTTCGCTGCCTGCCACCACCCCAGGAAAGTGTGGGGATTTTTCATCCCTCCTTTCTTTGCTTATCTGCAGCAACCTCAGTGACTTTTCTGGTCAGTCCCTATCGTGACCTTTCCACTCAGCGCATTGTTTTATTTCTAGTCTCAAGGTTCGTTGTTTGCCATTTATCTGTGTTGGCTTTGGCACCCTTTAGCCCAGGGTACGCGCCTGAGTCACTCGTTAGCTGGCAGGGATTATTGCTTGTTAGTTGCTGTGCTGGCATTTACCATCCTGCCTGGTGCGTAAGGCAGACTGAGTCGCAGCTGGATTTGCTCCCATGGATAATTAGAGGTGACCCGAGAAGCAGCGCTGGGGTCTGGTCCCATCTCTGGAACGGGCAATGGGGCAGGGGTGCCGGTGGGGATGTCTCCATGCCCCAGCTTTGGTCCAAGCATGGGCCAAGCATTTATTCCCTGTGGGATTTATCCTGCCGTGGTTTTTGTCCACACTCGCAGATTAAAAACCCACGTGTGTTTGTCAGCCTGTGCTGCAGTCACAGCTCTGCTGGTGTGAGCCGTGGGTACAGCCCTGCTCCCGCCTGCCCGCTGGCATTTGCTCTTCTGCCTGTGTTTGCAGAATTCTAGGGGAGATCTCCCCTTTTATGGCTCTTTTTTTCCGCACACCGTGCTCCTGTTCCTCGCGAGCGGCGATGCAGTGGCACCGTGCCACTGAGCCCTGTCACATCGCAGGGCCAGCTCCTGCTCACAGCATCGTAATTTCCAGAACGGTCCCTCTATGGAAAAAAAGAAAAAAAAAAGTAGATCTTGAGCAGCTCCTTAATAAACTAGTTCAACGTATAAAGTATTTAACTGTTATGTAATTTCCTGGTAAGCCAGCGGGTCCCCTAATAAATGCCGGAGCCTGGTGCTGGCTCCCCGCCAGCACTCCAGCGTCCCTGGCCAGTTGCCACACGCCGGCTCCTGGAAGCCTCCCTCACCGTCTCCCACTCCCGCTCTCCACTCGGGACTCCTGGGGTGGCACAGCCAGGTATGGGGGCCCCTGGGACCCCCCAAGTCCCACTTGAGACTCTGTGCTCTGTGGGGAGGTGGCAAGGGCTGGACAGTGTCACCTGGCCACCCTGTCCCCACCGCTTTTGTGACAGAACCAGTTTTTCTCCTCCGCCTTTGCACACACACGCACACGGAACCCTTTTTTATGGTTTCTGGCATCTGCGGCAAAGCCACGGGAAATATCACTGACTTCTGGGGTCTCTCTCAGTTTTAGCTGTTTCTCACCTTTCCAGGCAGGGGGGGAAAGCGTGGAAAAGTGATTGATCCCACCCTTGAAAATGAGCCGAGCCTCGGGCAGTGAGTTAAACCTCCCCGTGCTCTAAACCCACGTCGTGATTTTGGGGGCCTGAATTGGATACCTCGACCTTTAAGGGCTGATCCTGGGGGCCTGATGGCTCACCACAAAGGCTTATCCTTTCTTTCTGCTTATTAATTCCCTGCAGTAACCCCCCCCAAGCTGATGCCTTACCCATGAATCTCCTTCGAGACACGGCACCTGGACCGGGATGCTGCCGGGGTGCCGCGGCTGCCCATCCAGCAGTTGCCAATGTGCCGGCCAGCTGAGGGAGGCATGCCGGCCGCGCCGCGTTTGAACTGGGAGGGAGGTGGGACCGGGGATGCAGCTTCAAAGGCTCTGAACTCGTTGCCAAGAAGTTCAAAGTGGCAGCGCGAGGCTGAAGAGATCCAGATTTGGGTTTTATTTTGAGCCTCATGAGAGTCTTGATACCTTATTTTCCGAGCCATGTGGTTACGGGGTTTGGAAGGCTCTGCTGGCCTGGCTGGCTGCTTGGCTTCGAAACGGGTTGTGTGTTTGTCGTGGACCCCCTCTGGCCACCAACCCCGGGTGCTGGTGGCTGACTGCTGCAGCAGCCCCTGGTGAGCCAGGAGGAGGGGCTGGATGCTGTCATGTGTGAAGTGAAACCATCTGGCGACAGACAGACAGACAGACAGACAGGCAGGCATCCCACGTGGGCTGTGTGAGCCTGGTCCGGCGACGGGGGCTGTCCGGAGGAGGACGGGGAGAGGAGGACGTGGAGCTGGGCTGCATGAAAACGCCTGGTGTTTCCCGGCTGGGCTGTGCTGCGCAGGGATTGTCTCTTATTCGACTGGGCAGGCTGGGCACGCTGCTCTGCCTGGGTTTTGTAGAATCATAGAATTGTTTTGGCTGGAAGAGACCTTTAAGATCATCAAGTACAACCATTAAACTAGCACTGCCAAGTCCACCACTAAACCATGTCCCTCAGCACCACGTCTACCCGTCTTTTAAATACCTCCAGGGATGGTGACTCAACCGCTTCCCTGGGCAGCCTGTTCCAATGCTTGACAACCCTTTCAGCAAAGAAATTTCTCCTCATGTCCATCCTAAACCTCCCCTGGCGCAACTTGAGGCCATTTCCTCTCATCCTATCGCCTGTTCCTTGGGAGAAGAGACCGACTCCACTCACAGGTCCACCACTGAGGGTGGTATCTGACCCGGGCAGCCCAGCTGGCCCGGGGGCTGTCCCCAGCCCTGCACAGCGGGGTCTGCTGGAAGGGCTTTCCTCTGTTTGCCATCAGTTATGATTCCTTCTTGTCCCATTCTACATTTTCCTTTTTTTTTCTTCAGACCTTCTACATCTTTAAGCCAACATCCATTCGGGTGTGAGCAAAGGTTAAGCTACAAAAGCTGTGTGTGGCTCTCCCGGGTTTCCATCGCATTATAACAAAGAGCAAAGGAGATTTCCTGCCTGCGCTGGGCCCGGTGCAAAGTCCATTGAAGCCACTGAGTTCTTCTGCAAACTTAGTGGACTTTGGCCCCTGCCCTTTGGCACGCACTGCGAGGGCTGTAGGAAGCGATTTGTACCCCGTGTGTAAGAGAGGGAACTGCTGGAAAGCCTGCATTTCCCTCTGGGAAGATGCATTTTCCCATCCATGGCATTTTTTTTAAATGCTGGACGCTTCATTGTATTAATGTGTATTTATTGGGTAGGTCAGATAAAAGCATCTGCAAAATCATTATTCATATTTCTGAAGGAGAATCACTTACAGGGTCTTTTGCGGCATTTGAAATGGTGTGCAGGCCTGAATCTGCCCAAGAAATGCCATTGTCCTGGGGATAATTTTGATCTGTTTGGGTAATTTGTGCCAAGTCAGAGAAGAAGCAAGGTCATTGTGCTCCTTTCACAGGTTGAATGCTCATTGGAAGGATTTAGTTCCCCTGGGACTTCTGTTAAAGAAAATTGGTGTAGCAGGGGGCGGCACTTTTGAATTTGGCAATTCCTACATTAAATGCGTGAGAAGGTGAAATCTACTGGCAGATCTTCCCCCAGAAATGCTCCCAAACCCCCAGCTTAAACTCGGTTCTCATCAACCAGTGCACGTTTCGGTCCTGGTCCACGTTAGTGGGACGTGCACCAGCTCTTCCCGGTGAGCGCCTGCAGATGTGATGGCTGCATGGGAAGGTGCCCGAGCACCTGCCCAAGTGCTCTGCTGAATCGCACCTTTACAGCACAACTTGTGCCTGTAACACAATTTGGGATTTTATTCACTATTTTCTGCAAGACCTGTATGTACTTTGCTGCTCAGCGTGTTTTTTTTCTCTCTTTCCAGACAAACTGCAATTCAATTTCTTTGCCTTGCTTGTCCTGCAGCCGTTTGCCGCAACCAGCTTCCATGACGGAAGGTTTTGTTCGGACGCACTATCTCCCGAAGGAATCGGTTGCATTTTTGTTTGAAATCGTGCAGAAGGCACCTGGTTTTCCATACTTCCTTATTTTTGGTTAAGTGGCCATCACCTCCTAATTATAGTTTCTCTTTTTTTAAGTACTGTACCAAATTTACAGCCTAATTACCCTTACCTTGTTTGTTTAATGAAGCTTATATAATGATTCCTGTGATCTTCATGAAACATTACGCCGGGATTTTATTTTTCACTTTATAAACTGTGATTTTATATTAATGTTTTATAACCTCAGGTTTCTAATCATAAAGTCATAAGGAGTTTAATCGATTTGAAACTAGCCATGCCCTGAAGTGTCTACATGTCAGATTGATTCAAATTGATCCAATGTGTTTAAATAAAGCTCGTGCCAAAAGCACGTAGCACCTTATGCTACCAGATATTTGCCCAAAGCCCCCCCGGTAACTTAATTATGCTGCCATCTCAGTATAATAAATTATCGACTAGGACACGTTTTTATGTGTGTTTGTGGTAGTTTGAGAAGGCAGAGAGACCCCCCCAATCCCACAGGACAGCGCAGGCGCATCGTGGTGGAGGCAACTGGTGTAAATCCATTTGGGGCCGTTTCCATCATCGGTGCTACGGCGACCCGAGGCTCCGGTCCCTGCTCAGTGCGGCACTGTGCAAGTGTCTGGTCACATCCTTGTGTTTTCTCACAGTTCACCTTTTTTTTTGGTACTCTAAGAAGCTGCTTTTACCATTTAAAGAAAGGAATGGGAGATCAGAGAAGAGAATACGATGTTGCGGGGCCAAGCCGAAGCGGACACAGCAATGTCATCTGATTTCAAATCGAATGATCAGCCTGGAAATCCTCTACCTCTGATCCACCTGGGACGACCTTTGTGCATGGACCTGCAAAATGTGTCCGGATCTGGCAGACCCAGATGGCATCAGATCGCCAACGTTCAGATCTGTGTGCACAAAGAGGGTCTGCTAAGGCTGCCGTCCTGCGAGCTGTAACCGGTGCTGCCTCCCACAAGATGCTAAATTTGGTATCCTTGGCTGAGGGATGCAGCAGCTATTCCTGCTGCTGAAAACATCCAAGAAATAGCCCAGATCCTTGGTCGATCAACCCTCGTGGTGAAAACCCTGCTGACCGGTATGAAGCAGAAGGGTAAGGTCGTCAGCAGCCGTGGGAAATGCCTTTGGGAAAGCAAGATGTGATCCATGCAACCCAAGATGCAATCAGCAAAATCAAATCCTTGTTTCCCTGAACCTGCGTGAGCAGCACTCGGGTCCTGTCACCCCGGGGGGGTCTCACCAGGGCCCCCATCCCCTCCTTGGAGTTATTTACATGCCTAAAAAAGCCTGATGGACTGATTTAAGTGAGTACAAATTTGTGAAGTAAAATGAAGACAGTTTAATCTAGAAAGAGGGCATCAGGTTTTTGTCTTTAATTAGACCTCAGTGTTACTATTGGATTTTTATTTTATTCTGTAGTTGGATTAGATTTTAGTAAAATAATTACATATGTTAGTACAGTCAGACCAGCTGAGACAAAACTGCTGAATAGGCTAAAATACAACAAAGCTGATTACGGTGACTAGTACCGTGCTGGCTAGAAGTAATGAAGTCGTTATGTTCAGCTTTTTTTTTCCTTAGACACTTGTCCGGATCCTTTTTCTGGTGGCACCGCTGGCTGCGTGCCACTGTCCCACCAGAGCAGAGCAGCCAGGATCCGTGCTGTGCCTTAACAGGCCTCCTCCTCCAGCCCATGAAATTCCTTGGGATTGAAGAAAATACTTGTTTTTGGGATGGAAGAAATAAAACCCTCAGTTTTTTGGTTTTAACCATCTTGGATTATTTTATTTTAAATTTCTGCCAAAAAAAATAATAATTGGCTGAGCTCTGATACGTGTTAATGCAAAGATGCATAAATAAATTAAAAAAAAACCCAGGTGAATGTTGAGCCCCAGTAAATATTTCCTGACACAGCCCTCTCCCCTTGCAGCCCTCACTGCACAAAGAGCGACTTATCTCCTTCCTGGCACTGGGGGTGAGATGTTCTGCCTGTGGACTATTTTGTGCCCCAGGTGAAGATCTTGAGCTGGGCTGCTCCTGCTGCAGGGAAAGGACAAGTAAATCATAGAATCACAGAATGGTTTGGGTTTGGAAGGGACCTTGAAGACCACCTAGTTCTACCCCCCTGCCCTGGGCAGGGACACCTCCCACCAGACCAGGTTGCTCAAAGCCCCGTCCAACCTGGCCTTGAACACCTGCAGGAATGGGGCATTGACAGCTTCCCTGGGCAACCTGTTACAGTACCTCACCACCCTCACAGTAAAGAACTTCTTCCTAATATCCAATCTAAATCTACCCTCCTTCAGTTTGAAACCGTTACCCCTCGTCCTATCATTACACCCCCTGATCCAGAGTCCCTCCCCAGCTTTCCTGTAGCCCCCTTTAGGTACTGGAAGGCTGCTATAAGGTCTCCTTGGAGCCTTCTCTTCTCCAGGCTGAACAACCCCAACTCTCTCAGCCTGTCCTCATAGCAGAGGGGCTCCAGCCCTCTGATCATCTTCATGGCCCTCTGCTGGACCCATTCCAACAGCTCCACGTCCTTCTTGTGCTGAGGACTCCAGAGCTGGATGCAGTACTCCAGGTGGGGTCTCACCAGAGCAGAGCAGAGGGGCAGAATCACCTCCCTCGACCTGCTGGCCATGTTTCTTTTGATGCGGCCCAGGATGCAGTTGGCAAGAATCACACAGAAAAGCAATCCTGGAGTCCTTGGTCCCCGTGATTTGCCTGGGTCAGCAGAGCAGGGGCGGGCAGTGTGTGTGTAGTAACATGCAAAAATGCTGTTATCATTTGAGCACCTGATTTCCAAGTTTCAGGGTAAATTTCCTGTTCTGCTTCAGGTTTGGTTTTGAATGCTCTTTTCTATGTAAATGACACCATTTAACTAAATGAGCCCTCTTCCACATACAGAGGACTTGTGAATTCAAAGAAATGAGGAACCGCACCTGGCGGGTGAGCTCAGAAAGCCGATGTTCGTTTTCTTTTATTTAAATTTTGGGTCCCTTGAGAACAGCGAGTTAAGGGAGGGCTTTCTGCGCCCAGCCAGCGCGCTGGAGGTGCTGCAGAGTGGCGGCCGCGTCCGTTGGCTGCGTGAACATCCCTTGTGAGCTCTGCACGGCACCGTGGCCTGCCACAGGCAGAGCCAGAGTCTTCTCAGCTGAAATCTTAGCCGTGAGCTCCAGGAGACCAAAATAGAGAATGTAGTTCTTATTTTAAACAGCAAAAATTCCATCTGTTTTCCATAAGCAAATTCTGACCATATGATGTATGGGGTGTCTGAACCAGCATCCTCTGTCCCACAAGGAACCTTTGCGATGGATTTCCATGAGAGCTGCAGTCGGATCAGGGCAAGGAGCTGGCATGTCGCTGATATTTCAGCCCAGAAAGCCAACTGCATCCTGGGCTGCACCCCCAGCAGCGTGGGCAGCAGGGCAAGGGGGGAATTCTGCCCTTCTGCTCCGGTATGTGAGACCCCCCTGCAGTGCTGCCTCCAGGTTCGGGGCCACCAACAGCAGAAGGACACGGAGCTGTTGGAGCGGAGCCAGAGGAGGCCACGGAGATGATCCAAGGGCTGGAGCCCCTCTGCTGTGAGGACAGGCTGAGAGAGTTGGGGGTGTTCATCCTGGAGAAGAGAAGGCTCCGGGGAGACCTTCGAGCCCCTTCCAGTCCCTGAAGGAGGCTTATAAGAAAGATGGGGACAAACATTTTAGCAGGGCCTGTTGCGATAGGACAAGGGGTAATGGTTTTAAAGTACCAGAGGGTAGATTTAGGTTAGATATAAGGAAGAAATGTTTTACGTTGTGGGTGGTGAAACACCAGCCCAGGTTACCCAGAGAGGTGGTAGGTGCCCCATCCCTGGAAACATCCAAGGCCAGGTTGGACGGGGCTCTGAGCAACCTGATCTAGTTGAAGATGTCCCTGCTCATGGCAGAGGGGTTGGTCTAGATGGCCTTTAAAGGTCCCTTCCAACCCAAACCATTCTATGAGTTTATGATTGTATTTAGCAAGTACGGGAGGTGTCAGGAACCTTGGATGTGGCTGAGCCCGCACACAGCATGGGCCGGCTGGCCATCGGCCTGTGCTGTGCAAGGACGGACATCACGGATAGCCAACAGCACCGGCCTTATCAGGGCAGTCTGTTTCTCTGCAAGAATTCAACCCAGTACTACACATCTGGAAAGAAGACACATTAATATATTTTATCTAGAATTTCATGTTCGGTTTTGTGAACACATGGAGAGATGGAGGAAATTGCTCTGCTCTGCTGAAGGCATTTAAGACAATAGTAAGAAAAGGTGCAGGACTGCTGTGGATTTTAGTTTTTTCATCACACTGGATTTTGTCCTGCTTGGGAACGTTGTTGTTAAAAGTGTCTGCTGCTTTTCTAACAGGAGATATCCACCTAAATCTTGGCGTAGATTGTCATCTCTCTGCAGGCCAAACAGAGACCTTGTGCATTGATTCCAGGGGAGAATTCCCCATGGAGCACTCGTGCTTCTGCCTCCCATGTCGAGGTAGCCCTCTGTGTTCGACGTGTAAATCACACGTCTCTGCACTGACTCACTAGTAAAATACTGCAGCTCTAAAAATAATGTGCATTGCTCTCATGAGAATATTTTTTATCAATTGGCCCATAAAAGTTCACCGAGGAATTATGCGCGTACCAATATATCTCTAACATCCTCCCACCCTTGATAGCGTCTATTTGCTATAGATCAAATTGGATTTTAATTTGTTCTCTTTCACACACAGAGTTTTATTTTTTGGGTGTATAGATGGTGCTTAGATAAAACAATGAGTCTTCGGGGATTTTGGTTATATGTATCACTACTTTTCATGACTTGGTGGCATTGGCCAACAGCAGATATCGCAGGCCTTACACTACATATCTATGCCCAGCCAGCTGCGTTGGCAGCCTCTTGAATATTGCGTGCCTCGTAACCATTGCTGGATCAATTGGAAGGGACGGATTTCCCTGCGTGGCCATGGCAGCCGTAAGTCCCCTTAGCATCACCCCCTGCCCACGGTCCGGATGCCCAAGCGCTGCGGGCAGCGGCTGTCTCTCCCTTCATGCATCACCTGGGATTTGCACTGACTTCTCGCACTTGAGGACATCTCTGTGCTGCCTTCACGGCTGTGACAGTCCCTAAGCGCTAGAGGTGAAGTCGCCCATGTGAAGCCCAGGGTGCTCTGCCAGCAGCCTGGCCGATGTGCTGCATCCCCTCAGATGGCAATCCCAACCCTGCCGGCAACACCGATGTGCTTTGGGCCAGAGCAAACCCTCTTTGCAATAGCAATAGGGCAGACCTATTGGACTGGTTGAACTGGATGATCTCCAGAGGTCCCTTCCAACCCTTATCATTCTGTGATTCTGTGACCTGAGCTTCATCCCACGTGGTTTTCTCCATCCCATGGAGGGGCTGGGGCTGTCGGAGGTCTCGGTGCGGAAATGTATGTCATGGATCCAGCCGTTTCCATAGGGTTTGTGTCCGGTGGTGCAGTGGGGCAGCAGCACATGCTGGCCTCCCGTGGGGCCTGGCAGGGAGCTGGGGTTGAAGGCACAAGGGACGGTGACACCCGTGAAGCTGATCTGCAGGAAAAAGGGTATTTCCCAGCCGGCGCCTGGTCCCCAGCTGCCCCTCAGCCTCCAGCCTTGGGATCCAGCCTAAAAGCTAACCGGATCCGAACACTGTTTTTCCTGGTGCCCAGCAAGGTGTGTATTTAAGCTGTGGCCTCGATACGCTATCTAGAGCAAGGTGTTTATAGCTGAACTGTAAATTAAGCGCTCCCTTCTTTCCCACACAGGGGTGAGGGAACTTGGACTCTGGAAAAAGACCCAGCCATGCTCCTTTGTCCCGGCTCCTGCAGCTGAAATCATGCGAGGGCTGGAAGGGGCTGAGCAGAGGTTAGGCGCGATGGCAGCACGAGGACAGGATGATTTATCCCAAGTCACTGCTGGGCAGGGGGATATCTTTATCTCCGCCAAGCCCCACAGCTGGCTGATAGAGCACGGCTCTTTTCTCCCTTGATAAGCACGCGGGCAGCGTGTATAATTCTTGCAGAGGTGTCCTGCTAACCCAAACAGAGATTCTGCAAACTTTATGTGCTCGGAAGATAAAAGGTAATGAGACTCCATACATTTCCTGGCCGAGCTCCTTCACCAACGTCTCAATTGCTTACAAAATGCCCTCTCGTAACCTCTCCATTAGAAATAGATTGGAGGTCTTAATTCTCCTCTTATCACAGACAGCGCCCAGGGGAAAGAGTCATGTCCTTCCCCTCCTGCACTCTGGGAGGGATTTGCTTCCCGGGCAGGTTGTAACCCAGAGCAGGTTCCTGTGCCTCGGGCTGTAATGCAGGCGGACAGGGAGGTGGCAGGGATCCGTGGCAGTTCATATATCTGCGCCGATGGAGAAGAATTAAAGAAACCGGAGTGCATTGAAAGCAGATGATTGTATTCCTGAGGTCAGGCTATTACATTTTATTTATCATTTAAAAATAATATGTCTGCTGCCCTTTGAAACCTGCTGAAATGCAGCCCTGCTGGTGCTGTCCTTAATTCACAGGAAAGAGGAATTTCTGTTCTTCATTAAAAAAAAAGATGCTGGCGGCTTTTATTTTTGTGGTTCAAAGTTGCTCAAAACCTATTTTAAGCTTCCTGATTGTTTTAAACCGTGGCTGGTGCTTGGCATGCCCACCTGCCATTGCTCCCTTGCTCCCTGGCTCCCTGGTCCAGCCGGTGAACGGAAACACGGTGCTTTAGCCTGGTCCGGTGCCGACTCAGAAACCCATGGTCAGTCCCCAGCCCTGACACAGCGATCCTGTTTCTAGCGCTGAATTCTGTAAGTCCTGTTCTCTCTGTTTCTGTAGGTAAATAAGCTAAGGTAAAGGAGCTGGTACCTACCCGTCTTGCCTGGAGCCGCCCGGGAGCGGGTCTGTGCGTGCTGCGTCCAGCCCCGGGGAGCTCTGCCCGCTCTCCTGCCGCAGATGCTCCCAGTATCTACGCTCCACACTGGGGCCAGATGGCAATACCTGTTGCTGGTGTAAGCTGGGATGTGTTTCCTCTAAATCCAACATATAAACCTGTCCAGGCTCTAGCGAGGCTGATGTGAGGGGTGCACCCTGTTTCTCAGGATGTTTAGGATGAGCCAGCAAGCAGCAGCAGGGCAAGCACTGTGCTGCCGGCGGGGCACGAGGGCAAACCAAGGGACAGCAGTCTGATCTAGTTGAAGATGTCCCTGCTAACTGCAGGGGTGTTGGGCTAGATGACCTTTAAATGTCCCTTCCAACCCAACACATTCATTGATCCTATGACACCTCTAGCCTGCTCTCTGCCATCTGATGGGCTGGGGCAGTCCCTTGGACAAGCACAAAATCATGATCCTGAAGTTTTGGATGGATTTATCAGGCTGTGCTGCTCAAATGGCCCAAGAGTGTCTGCCCAAGGCCTGTGCAACCCTTACTGGTTTTTGCTTACTCAGGAGACCGGCAAATCGGAGCTGCTCCTCCCAAGGCATTGCAATGCCGGGAGCCGAGTGCCAGAATATCACCAAATGACTATTGATTTTCTAGCAGGGCGTCTGAGTTGCAGGCAAGAGAACTGCTCTTCAGCCTGGCTGCATGTTGTGAAGAGGAGAAAATCAACAAAGTGTCATTTAAAGGCACCGGTGTGCCTTGCCGACCCCGCGCATGCTGGGTACCAGAGAGATCTTTGTTCCACGGGCAGCAGCAGGCATCCCTATTGTTTCTGCATCACGTCGATTGAACACTTTGGGGGCTGTGCAAGCAGGAGATGCACATAGGGCTTGCTTTTTTGTGGGTCTGTGCCCATGGGGACGGTACAAAGGTGGTTGGGGAGCTCCCCGGGCGCCCGAGGCAGGCGTCTTGCAGCACAGGGCCGGTGCCATGCCCGCAAGCCACCCCCTCGCCCATGCCCGTGGGTTTTTTGGTGGCTGTGGCTGCTCAGAGGCTTTGTGCAGTGAGCTGCACTTTCCGAGGTGCAGCTGAGAGTTGCAGACCTGCTGCCGATGAACACCAGCGCCTGTTGCTATAACTACAGCGCTCAGAAATCCATCCTGCGCTGCCGCAGGCGCCTCTTGCAGGCAGCACTGCCGGCGTGGCAGGGTGCGGGGGGGCTTGTTTGGCTTATTATTTATGACGTCAATTATGGTGAAATTGTGTCTCGAAACCAAATTCTGCCGGGTTTGTTTCTATATTTCAGCAGCTGCAGGAAAGATGAGGTCTCCCATGTTTGGACTGTCAGTGGCAGAGCGGGGACAGTGTCCTGCAGCCACCGTGCTAGGCCCCTGGCCCCGGTGCCATGCCTTCCCGAGCCACAGGGCTGGCCTCCGGCAACAGGTAGGTTCATTCCCCAGGGCTGTCACCATGAGGGATGCATGTCTGGGCCAGGGCACCAAAGCGATGCTCCTCCGGCACCGTGAGAGCCATTTGTGCTGCAGAAAGTGCTGCCTCAGTTTCCCCACCATCTCTGCAATAAGCTCACACTTTGCCATGGTACCAATACAGCACCTCTCCCTGTCTGCTAGGAGGACGTGGTAAGAGCAGACCTGACCTTGGCAATCCCAAGCATAAATACCGGCTGGGCAGAGAATGGATTGAGAGCGGCCCTGAAGAGAAGGACTAGGGGGTGTTGGTGGGTGAGAAGCTCAACATGAGCCGGCAACATGCGCTCGCAGAAGGCCAACCGCATCCTGGGCTGCATCCCCAGCAGCGTGGCCAGCAGAGCGAAGGGGGGGATTGTCCCCCTCTGCTCCGTTCTGGGGAGACCCCCCTGCAGTGCTGCCTCCAGCTCTGGGGCACCAACAGCAGAAGGACGCTGGAGCGGAGCCAGAGGAGGCCACGGAGATGATCCAAGGGCTGGAGCCCCTCTGCTGTGATGAGGCTGAGAGAGTTGGGGGTGTTCATCCTGGAGAAGAGAAGGCTCCGGGGAAACCTTCGAGCCCCTTCCAGTCCCTAAAGGGGGCTTATAAGAAAGATGGGGACAAACATTTTAGCAGGGCCTGTTGCGATAGGACAAGGGGTAATGGTTTTAAAGTACCAGAGGGCAGATTTAGATTAGATATAAGGAAGAAATATTTCACTCAGTGGGACGTATTTTACGCCCTCAATCCCAGGCACAGTCCAGGGTTTTTTTTCCAGCAGAAGGAGCCCTGCAGCAGAGGGAAGAAGTCAGTCCTGCCTTGGTGAGTGCTTCATCAGGAGAGATGGCCAAAAAACACTGTTTCTTCCCACTCATCCTTTAATCCGCAGCAATCGGGGGCGAGGGGAGGGAGGCAGCCTGCGAAGTCTCTCCCAGGGCTGCTGCACCCCAGAGTTTATCAGTGGCTCCTCTCCCCCTGCCCCAGCGAGGTCTGTCGGCTGCGAGAGGGACCAGAGGGCACAAAATCTGCAAAACATGGCCAGGCCTGGCCGGGGCGGTTTGGAGCAAGTTCTAGCTGCTCAGCACCAGCTCCTCCTCCGCTACAGCAGGGACAATGTGGCCACTCTGCAGAGCTGGGGCTTGAAGCTGCTCTTTGTTTGGGAGACTGGAGGTTTCCTGGGATAAATAAAGGCTCTGAATTGACTGGCACGTAGCTGGAGGAGATGTGCATCCTCTCCTTGCCTTGCACTGAAGATCTGAAGCGGGTAATGACTCTGCTTGCCTAATTTAACCACTGCCCAACTCTAAATAATTACAAGCCCTTTTAGCTTTGTTCCTGCATGAGCCTTTAAGTGTTTCCTTTGGAAAAGGCTTTGCTCGTGCTAAATGCGGAGGCTGTGAGCTTCTCGGAGCCTTTCCAGGATAGCATCAACTGCAGGCTGCCAATAGAGCAGGCTGCAACACGTGCGGAAGGCTGCCGGGTCTGGCACAGGAGTGCCCCGGGCAGGGAAGGCGCCAACGGCAGCCAGAAACTTGATTTTCCTCCTCTCCTTTGCAAGGAGGGAGGAGGAGGAAAGTAGAGCCGCATTGGACAACATCTTTCAACTGTATGCCTTGAACCGAGTCATAAAACTGTGTGGAGGGATTCATTTCTGGTGCCTTGGCATACTGCTTGCAGCGGAGCAGTGGGACATAAATTCCTCGGTGGGGTCAGGCTTTGCCACCGGCGAGGGGGGAGCAGGGGGCAGGCTGATGCCCCGGCCACCGCTCCGGTCCTGCTCGCACATCTGCGGCGTGACCTTGTGTACGAGGTGACTGTATGCCGTGGGACTGGGATGCGGAGTCTCCTGGAGCCCACTGCAGGAAAGCGCTGGCTGAGAGGCTTTTTATCCTATAGCTGCGCTCACACAGGGATGCTCTTGCACGCAAAGGCCAGCATCGCAGGTGTACAGCCATGCTGTTTGATGAACTCGAGGTCGTTTAGATGCATTTTATAGCTGCAGCGCTCTGGAGATGGCATCAGGAAAGGGCCTCCCTGGGGGATGCTCCCTGTGGGAAGCAGATCCCAGCTGGGGCTCCCCGGCCCCAGCAGCATCAGCCACGGAGCCCCGTGCTGCCTCTCTCCCCGGTGCCCATCCACGTGTTGGGGCAGCTCGTGCCCACATCTGTCCTGCTAGCCAGGCGGGGAGACAGCAGTCCCCTCCGCTGGGGACGGGAACCTCAGGGCTGTGAGCCATTGGGAAGCGAATGGGCAGGGATGGTGTTTAAAATAAAGGCAATTTGTGTGGAGTGGGCGAAGGGGGTTTATGGCAATAAGCAGCTATCAGGTTTATGAAATGGGTCCGGCAATGACTTGATGTACTATGCTGCAAGCAGGGGGAAACCGTGGCAGAGTTATCCAGGGATCAGCAACCTCCTCAAAATTTATTAACCGCAAAGGTTCAGTATTTATGTCTTAATTGTCTGCTAGACACAATGCCGCAGACAAGAAATGACTTATTTTCTCCCCTCGGCTCTAAAACATGGGCGATGATCTCTCCCCTACTTTAAGAAGGGTTATAGCGCTGTCAGAAAAGGCTGGGGTATTTTAAAATGCCGGCATCCAGGCTGGTAAGAAAGACAGTGAAGGACCTGCCCATGTTTTCGGCATCATGACTGAACTTCTCCTCCAGCCCCACTGAAGAGCTGGCACCACACAGCGCTCCGCAGAAAGCGGGAGGTGTGTGCAAGTGTGGCTGTGACACAGAGATGTGTTTATGAATGTAAAATAGTTATTTAGCAAACCGCCAGAACTGGAGGCTAACTGATGTTAAATGGAGCAGCTGTTGGCTTCTATTTTCCTCCAGCAGCTTATCAGAGATCATCTCTTCAATCAAAGGCACTTAAAAAATCTCTGACAATCAATTCATATTCTACTCTGTGCTGGGGAGAGAAGAAATACTAATAAAAGACCTCCCATGATTGCCTCTGTAATTTCCTTTGTACAAGATAAGTTTAGGTCCCAGTTCATAAAGTACAACACGTAGGACATTAAGTTGTTGTTTTATTCAGAAAAATGCTGCCAGCCCCTAAAGAATTCGATTTTGTGATTCATTAAACCTTTATTCCACGTCTCTATATCACGCTCTTTGAATACATAATCCCAGACAGACTTGATCGGTAAAAAGATAATCCTATTTTTAGCTTGGAAAAGCATCTATACAACAGCAAGGAAAACTTTCATAGCCGAGCAAGGAAAACATAGAAGATCCCGCGACATTACGGTAACAACAAAATGCTCATTAAAACTGACGGCTTTATAGAAGCTAACTGGAGCCAGGGAAAAGACCGTACATAAATACATGAATGGCGCTTTGTTGTGTCGTTATCCCATCTTATTCATGTCCTTGAAGTATCTCCTGCAGGAAAAAAAGTGCGTGTTGGGATGCCATGGAGAGGAGTGGGACTCGTGCTGCCGTGGCGGGGGAGCGGAGGGTGGCTTGAATGTCCCACTGGGCTATGGGAGGAGAGGCGATGGTCTGCGGCTCCCCCGGGGTGCGAGGCAGCTCTCCTGCCCCAAGAAATGTCGGGGGGACATCCCGAGGGGTTTCAAGGTTAAGATGTGACTCTGCACTGCTGTGGCTCGTTTTCCCTTTGCACCACTGCGAAACAGGTTTGCAGCCTTTCTGCTGCTCGTATCTGAGCTTTTCTCTTGAAGAATGAGGTGGGGTCTGTAGTTTTATTGCCTTTTCGTCTTGGTTAAGGTCTTGACAAGAAGGCTGGTGGGCAGCTGAGCGCCCCAGAGAGCTGGCAGAGGGCTGCCGGGGATGCTTCAGAAAGCAGCTCCCCTCGGCTGGTGAAACAAGCCTGTCAGGAAAACGCAAATTCACCAGAGAGCAGGTATCAGGTGAGAAATACTACCCAGAATCACAGAATCGTAGGGTTGGAAGGGACCTCGAGATGTTCTCTCCGTCCAGGTGTTTGTGCTTAGGATACAGTCGTTTGGATGTGCTGGCTTGGATTTTGCTCTTTCTCCTAATTGTAAGTAATGGGAAAGCAGATGTTTAGGGCCATATTTATCAAGGCACTTAGGTATCTAACTACCGCTGTAGGGTTTGCCAGCCCCAAACGCACATTTTAACTCCCTTCCTTCAAAATCTCTACAAGGAGGATATTGGGTTGTTTGGGTTTTTTTTTTCACGTGATGCTCTTTTATCAATTAGAGATCTAATGGAGGAGCAGGGAGACGGGTGTCTGCTGGTGAAACTGCCTGCGACACCTCTGCTGTGGGCAGGCTGCCACCAGCCTCTGCCGCGGCCCCCCCGGCCCCAGCTCCTGAAACCTCCCCGGCTCCTCGGGGCAGCTTTGGGTTTTCACTTTGTGATTTGAATTTTTGATCTGGGCAGCATTGGGCACACGGGTACAAGCCCCAGGAGCCCCCCGCCTGGGAGCCGCTGGGCTTGTTGGCACTTCATCACATTAAATGTGAGTGGCTTCATTGAGACCCACGGCAGCCCAGCAGCCAGGACACCACAACCACAGCCATCGGCTCCACCTCGTCCGTTCCCAGGTGCCGAGAGAAGCTGGACGGGTAATAAGGGAGTTTCTACGACATCCCCAATGCTGCAAGGCTTTATACTGTGGGGACACCAGGGCTGGGGGGTGCTGAGGTGCCCAGCACTCCTATCCTGGCCAGGAACCCCCCAGTAAATCCCTAGGATCCCCGTGCACCCATTTCTGCCTCGCTTTCTGCCAGTCCTGCTGGGAACGGAGCTGTTTGTGTCTCCTGATTGATGGCGGGCATAAAACCCTCCTGCTGAGACGAGCGTGGTTTATTGCTCCGTAATTCATCCCCCGAGGGAGGCGGCTGCCCCGTGCCCCGACCATGATACCCGCCTGTGGTGATATATGGCTCGAAGGCCACCTCGTGCCCTGCGGTCCCCAGCCGTGCCCCACGGTCGGATGGGGCTGGCAGTGGGGGGAGAGCTCCAGAAGGGGTTGGGTTCAGGCTGCTCAGTCATGTAGGCACAGTGCCATGTTGTGTGTGTGTGTGTATATATATATGTATGTATATACATACACATGCATTTGAAGACCCTCTCTGCAGCGTCCCACTTGAAGTGGGGGAGTTCAAAATCTCCCAGTTAGCTGGAAATCAGCCTCTGGGCCACCCACCCGTGGGTATCTGCAGTCTTCTCAGGGCAACAGGTAGCAGAGTGAGCTGCCACGCAGCCAGCATCACCTCGTGCCTGACCTTTATCTGCCTGAGGAAGGAGAGCGATAACTCACCGGCAGCACTGCCACCACCGACTTAATTGGTCTCATCTCACGAGCGAAGATAAAGGTCGCTTCATAGCTGAGTTCAGCCAATATGTTCTCCATATGGACAAGAAATGCTGCTTTTGTGTTAGCCATGTGCTGAAGTAGGGCTTTTTTCTTCTTTTTTTTTTTCCATGGGGTTTTAAACTTCAATGTAGCTAAGCACCAGTCATTAAAAAATAGCTCCAGCTATGAGAAGAAGTTATGGTATTTATAGGCAGTTAAAAGAAATCACTGCTTCCCATTTAATGCTGCAGTTCAGCAAATCACTTAAGTGCACAGTTAAATTGCAGCGCATGATGAATCCTCCCCACGTTCGGCAAAGCATCACAGCATGTGCTCACCTTCCCTTGCAATCCCAGGGACTTAAGCGTGCTCTTAAGAAGGGAAAAAGCAATATTTATGGGCTTTACTCAGGGCTGGGCTGAATCAAGGCCATTTTATTAGCAGAAAATGTAGAGATATTACATCAAAGCAAATGTTATTTATAAAGAGCCACATTCCTTTTCTGATGACAAGACAATTGTGGGAAGTGATCAAAGGTTCGAAAGTTAAGGCGAAGGTGTTACTTGCAGAGGCACATGGGAGAGGACGTCCTCACCCCCTCGGGCTTATCTGCTCGCTGCTGCTCACAAGCTAATATTGACATGGGCTCCCAAACACCATGCTTAAGGGCACTGCTTGTTTAAATAGTGGTATTTAACATAACAAACACGGTAATCATTGTATCAACACTCCTGGCTGGGAGATCTTGCATATCTGAGGAGGGTTTCAGCCCCAGCGAGCTGGCTGCAGGGAGGGCCACTGGTCTTGGCGTGGTGACGCTTTGTCGCAGGCAAAGTGGGTGGCAGGGACAGGGGGAGTGACAAGGGTGGGGGACGGAGGTGCCCAGCAAATCTCCATCCTCTGCCATGCTTCTTCAGCAGGCCCTGGCTGAGCAGCCGCAGAGGCATGGAGGAGGACACAGGGTTTGGGAGCTGGTGGCCAGCTGCTGCCTGACGGCATCACCCTGCCTGCGTGAGGGGCATCTCTCCTCCCAGCTCGCCCCAGAAGGGGGACTGGGGGGTTCCGTGATGCTCACACCCAGTGCAAGCAGCTGTGGGTCATCTCCCCAAATCCTGCTGCTGCTGGGCAAAGGAAAAGCCTGAAGTAGAGGGCTGGCCTGCATTCAAAAGCCAGTCCTGGAGCAAGGAGGCAGGGGACAGAGATGGGATGAGGCATGGAGGTGGCATGGGGAGGTGGGATCCCTGGAGCCCTCCATGGCACAGACATTGCCCAGGGAGCCCCCACCGCAGGGGACAAGCCCCCAGGCCCAGGTAAGGGGCTCATTCACCTCCCAGGAGGAGGACGGGGAATGCTGGTGAAGTGTTCTCTAAATGCTGTGCATTAATTGCTCTGATAATTACCCGTCAGGGTGCCAGGGCCTGGTGGAACAGCAGGTGGGAAGGGGTGGGAGAAGTCGAGGAGGGAGCCCAGCGCGTCCCTGCGCAGAGGAGGTCCCCTCCAGCGTCCCTGCCTCTGCGCAGGGGTGGCAAAGCACGCTGCTGAAGGCTGGGTGCTCCAAGCCCACCCTGTCTGACTGCTCAGCCCTCTGCATCAGAGACGACAGAAAAAGGAGCGTTTCCTCGGCACGGTAACTCCCGGCGAGTGCCGGCTTTCATCAAGAAGTAAATGCCTGAATAATCTCAGCTGATCTTTTCTCACACCCCTCTCGGGACCGAGGCGTGGAGGATCAAATTCCTCTCCCTCCTTCCTGGAAACACAGCTTATTCAAAGAAATCCTGGTGATATCCAAAGGAATCCCGTTGTTCTCCGAAGAAATGGTGTCCACAGGAACTCAGCACTAACGACTGGCGCCGGTGCCCGTCCCGGGGAGCCGGGAGCGTGGCAGCTGCCGTGCAGGCAGCCTGCGGGGACGGCCACCAGCGCTGGCCTGGGATTCACCGGGGTTGAGGTGAAATTTGATTGCTTCCTTTGCAGATGGCAGTAAGGTTGTGACCCAAAGGCTCGGGAACATCTCCGGTTCCTGAATTTGCTTCCCTTCGAACGCTCGATGCCAAAAAAAAAAAAAGAAGTAGCAAGATCCCAAGACGTTTTGGTTTTGTGAGGCTGGTGTCACTGCTGCCTGAGAGCTCGTCATCACTCGTGCTGGAGGCGGTGAGGGCAGCCCTGCCCCAAATGGGACCGGTGGCTGGGCAGACCTGCTTTGGGCTGCCTGGGAGGGGACATCTGCATCCAGGACCGCTTCTCCTTCAGACATCTGTTAAGGCTTTGAGCCCTTGGCAATCCATTATTAAAAACTCTCTTTGACTTCAGCAAGAGCAGGATTTCTTCTTTAGGCTGGGTTTTGAGCAGGGAAGGGATTTCAGCTTGGGGAAGCTGGGCTGGATTAGTCTTTTGTGTACGGGCTTCAAACATCTTTCACATTCACTTCAGCTTTACCTGTGTTGAACCAGGAAATAAATAATGTATATGGGAAGTAGGGTAATGCATTGTGGCACCGAAACCCTGGAGATGGCTGAATAATAAATAAAAGCCTCTCTCCTTTTATCAGTGGCTTATGTCCTCGCTGGCTGAGTATCAAGCCGGGCAGCCAGAAGAACAGTGTAAGGGTGAAGGGAGAGGAGAGGGAAAGGCAGTGGGAGCACAACAACTCTGTGGGGAAGCCCCTGGGACCCCCAAGAGTGGCAGAGGGGCTGCCAGCAGCACGGCTGGCCCCGGCCCCGGCCCCTGGGAGCCATGGTTATCAGCCACCCTCATCCACAAACCCTGCCACCCGGCACCATTTTGGGGTGCGCTGAGAGAAATCAGTACCTTACCTGCAGGGTGAGCTTGTATAAGGGCTGCTCGTCATTTTACGTGGCTGTATCACACACAGGCTCAGTGCGGTTCTGGTGAGGATGGGATTTTGTCCTACAAAGCAGCATCCCTCTGTCAGGGGCTGAGACCTGTCTACAGGCATGTGCTGAGACAGGGTTTGGGGAGTTTTGCTCCTTGCTTGGCCAGGGTGGTCCCACAGAGCTGTGCCAGAGGCATCCCAGCAGCTCCAAAATTGAGCAATTTAGAGAAAAGCGTTAAATCCTGACCTCCGTCAATCACGGAGTCATGAATTGCAGGAAATGCTGGGGGGCAGGTGGGGAAGGGGAGGGCGAAGGGGAAGGTCTGAGCCTGAGCTGAACCCCAGCAGCAGAATGTGCATGTAAAGACCCTTGGAGCAAGAGCCATTTCCACGAAAGCAGGACCCAGCCTGCCGCCCCAGACCGCAGCCGCGGGAGCTGTGTGTGCATCTCGGCAGCTGCGCAGCCACTTCAAACAGGGATGCTCTGTAGCTGAAATGAAGCGTTGGCAGCTACAGGCAGGGATCACTTCTCTCCGTGCACACCTGTCTCCAAAGCTTGTAACTGCATTGTTCATATTTAGGCTGCGGCAGAGAAATGTGTTTTATACCTCATGTTTGATCCCAGGAGTGCTGGCAGGTTTTTGGGTTCTCTTGTCCCTCTGTGTGCTCCTGGAGGGTTTGGCCTCAGACATCTGAGAGATGGAGCAAAGGGGGGCTCATCCCACGGCTCTCCTTGGAGATGGAGGCACAGGGGGCTACTGAACCACGTCCCTAAGGAGAGAAACATGTAGAGGAGTCTGTCTTCGTGAGACCTGCTAAAAACCAGATCATTTCTGCAAGTCGCTGTGGCCGCTGCAGTTAATCGATGCAGTTTGTTTGCCTTTGGGGCAGAGGGTATCGATCCCCTTTGTCCTCCCTCCCTCCTTGCCTGATGCCAGGTGCCTAAAACGTGTCCAAGTTGTGCCGGTGCCAGGCCGAGTGGCAGCTGAATTATCACCTGGGTCACCCTGTTGCTGTTGGAAATGCACAATAAGCTCCCAGCTAAGAGAGAGAGACAGAGAGAGAGAGAGAGAAAATAAAAAAGCCAAACAAAACCCCCCAGCAGCTGCTCAGCAGCCCAGGCAGGCAAGCCCTCGCCACGCATGCCAGCCAGCAAAAAGCGTGGCAAGAACAATGCCCAGAGCCGGGTGCTGCTGATGGCTCGGAGGAGGTGTTCCTATTCTTTTGGGACCCCCCTGCACGAGGGCCGTTCGAAGGGGCTGGCCCTGCGTGGGTGCTGCTCCCGCGACAGGTGGCCGTGACTCCCGGCTGCCGGGCTGGGAAAGCTGCCTCTGGGGTGGCTTCCCCTGCCCGGCGGGTGGCTGCAGCAGCAGCACAGCTCTCCTCTGCCCGACAGCTTCGCTCTCGTCATTACACAGCTTAATGTGATTCCCCTTCCAGCCTGGCTCTGCAACAGGTACCAGCTCTAACGAGGATAACTCCCAAGGCTACGTGCGGGGGCTTGAGATACGACTGAGCCGTTGCGTTCGGCCGGCTCCCAGCGTGGCAGCTTCCCCGGCAAGGTCTGCGTGGGGCATTGGGATTGCTGCTGGCAGGAGGAGAGGTCCATGGCCCACCCTGTACACATGCATTCTCTCTGGCGGACTTCCATCCCGTCCTTTCCTTCCATTCCTTCCTCTCCTGTCTCAGGGTGACGGATCCAGCATGGTATTTTCCTCTAACAGTTGTGGCTATGCCAAGGGCTTAAAAAAATATAGTGGGTGCTAGAAATAGTGATGGTGATCTAAGAATTGGGATTCACACGACTGCTGGAGTTGGAAGTTTTGTAAGGTGGATTATCATTAATTTCCCAATCAGCTAATGTGAGATAATGATGCTAGTGCCCTTTCAATGCTAGCAGCATCGGTAAGAGCCGGGTCTGGTGGTCACTCTGATGCCAGCCAAGCCTGGGTGACGAGAAGGGCTCAGCCCACACAACTACAGCTGGAGTTTCCCTCCTGTTTGAGCACAGGGATGATTTGGCTGCATCCCAAAGCACCCAGCTTTTGGGTGCTATGCACTTCTCAAAACCGTCTAAGGCACCCGTGAAGTGCTTGGAAACCCGTCCCTTGAACCAACTGGATTCAATGGGAGTTGCTTGTACAACCTCCGGGAGCACAAACAAGCACTGAAGTAGCAAAGCGTGTTATTCTGGCACAGCCGAAACCATCAGGAGTGCCCCTGCTAGGGCTGGAGAGGCAGGTTTAATGCCTCTTTTGATACACAGCAGAAGCATTCATAGAAAGCGAGGGACATTCATCAAACACCTGAAGCACACGCTTCTGCACGGCTGATGGGAGCCAGCTGCAGATGTTTATACTTGTGCCCTTGCTGGGGGAGCGGAGAGGGGTTTCCTCTGCCGCAAGGAAGTGCTGTGTAAGCTGCGAGTAAGTGCGCGTGGAGCGGGGCTGTGGGGCTCTGGCCTGTGTCACTCGTGCTGAGCGGCGTGATGGGGCATTACAGCGAGTCGCTGCTGGACCGTGAATAAATGGCCAAAGGAAGCTCAGTGTGGGCTGGTTCCTGAGCCCTGGCAGGCAGCGAGCAGCTCTCCGCAGGTGTTACACCAGGCTGACTCCATTAGTCTGGGTAGCCAGAGAAATCCCAGACCAAGAATGAATTTTCTCTGTAGCAGCTGGGCTGCCTGGGCACATGGCTGTACCCAGCACTCACATGCCTTGATCATTCCTTTTCATTTTCCTGCGGGAAATAGCAGAAACAGCCTTCCTCCTGTGCTGCGTGTCACCGGGGAGCTTACGATGTCCCTGCGCAGCTGGGAACATCTCTTAGCGGTGCCAGGCATCTCACCCCCGCAGTGTGGCCCTCGGGTATCTGTGCTGCGGTAGACGGGAGATGCACAGCCCTCGAGAGATGCACAGCCCTCGAGAGAAGCCTCTTGCCGATGTAGCGATACCAGCCTGTTCTGCGCTGCTGGCTGCATCATCTCCCCAGGTGCCTTCGCTGTAAAAGGGCATGGGGGCAGGAGTGGCACAGGACCCGCAGCACCCACGAGTGCTGCGTCTGGTCCCCACATTCGTCTCCTTGCTGCTCGGCCAGGCGTCAAGTTCCGCAGCCACTCTCTAGATCCCATTTAAAATCCTGCGCGCACATTATTGCTATTCACCAAAAAGTATTTTGACAGGGCTCTGTGATACACTAATTAGAAACAGTCACTTAAAATCCACATCTGAAATGCGTTGTGGAATTGAGGTTCAAGGAGTGCAGGTTTGCTACAGACACTGGGTTCCTAAAGAACAATTTCCCACACCTAAATAATGATGTTTTCCATCATGTTACATCCATTAGCTATAGCTTGGCAGTTGCATCCATCATAATACGCTATTTCGGGGAAATAAATGAGTGTATTTTTCTCCGTGAGAACCAAGGCAAAAATATCTCGCTGCTGAAATATTGAGCAGGTTTATACAGCTAGACCAAATGCAGATTATTGCTCTCATACGTTGATTGAGGCATTACCATACAGCATAGACTAGTCTGCTTTCTTGCAGTCCTGTAACTTCAGAACTAGCATTTTCATAGTTACTACTTATTAAGTTTGCTTTTAAACTACGCAATTAGCCTTCCAGCAATGTTATTAAGCGATATCATGGCTCTCCCAGAACCAGCCTGGCTGTATTTATAGCTGTTCCCAGTAGCCGAGGCACTTCTCAGTCTCCTTGCCTTGGCAGGGTGTCTGCTTTCCCTTTGCTTTTTAAAAGCATTTCAATTGAATTTCCCAAGTTCTTCCCCACCAGACGTATATGCCAGCAGATCCCTGATTTTCTACTTCCAGAACAGGGACTCTGGTCGTGCATTTCGGAAAGAAGAGTGACACAGCTCCAGACACATATGCCTTCCTTGGTCCCCGTGTGCTGTTGATGGGAAGAACATTGACATTCCCATCGTACTCTGTCAGCATCATTTCTGCTTGGTGTCGGAGCGGGATGTGCTGCTCCGGTGGGATGAGCCAAGGAGGAGGAATGGAGGAGTGTTTCACTGTGCCCTGAGCAGCACCCCTCACATGCGCTCCCCGTGTGTCCCTGGGTGCCCTTCCGCTCTCATTTTCCCAGCTGTGAACTGGAAATGATGGCAGTTCATTGTTCATCTTGTGAGGATCAACAAGTAGCTCGCAGGGCTCACAGGACGCCAGGTAAAAGCTGCCTCTTGCTGGTCTGAGGGGCCTCACCCAGCGCCTCTGAGGTCAGTGGGACTTGAATTGGATTTCCCACCCCCTGGAAGAAGGGGATGGCCCATCTGGGGTTGATTTAAACCCGGCCCGGTCTGCAGTTTAACTGCATCCGTGAGGCCGCTGATGTGAAACCGCTCCTCGCCTGGGAGGAGGAAGAGAGAGGAAGCGCTCCCAGACGTCCCTGCCAGATGGTCCCCATATCCCCATGGGCACTGCACGGCCCCTCCGAGTCCCCTGGCCCCCCCAAGAAATGGTGCATCATCTGCTGAGGTGCAACTGAATCATGGGGTAGGTGGACGATACTGAATGGGAACAAGCAATCAAATATACCACTTCTTCCATGCTCTGGCCACAGTATTTGCCAGCTGGGAATCCTTTCCCTGATCAACAGTGAGGAAAATAATACATTGAGGGCTGCAGTGGGGTGTCACTCTGCCTTGCTCTGGGACTGACACCCAGGTGATGTTGTACAGAAATGGGTGTACTGGGGGGTGGAGAACCCCGGGCTGATTCACAAGCGTCACGCAAACAGCAGAGAGTTTGGAAAATGTGCCGGTTCAAGATTTTCGGTGATATAATCACAGGATATTTAAAAAGGTTGATTCTCAACGAGCCTAATCAAAGGGAAGTTCCTGAACCTCAGCTGCAAAGTGAGACCCCATGCTGTAACAACACGAGCCCTAATCTCAGAGCTTTAATGGCGTACAAGAGCATAAAGTGCTCCTGGGACAGTGACAGTAGACACTGCACGGAGCGAGTGAGCAGCAGAGAGAAGCAGGGTCTGGAATGAGCACCTTCCTCTCGCACGCCGGCTGCTGATACAGGAGATAGGAAACATCAACGGGATCTTCTGCTCCCAACCGTGCTGCTCCCATTGATTTCTAAAGCAATAAAATTGGCCTTTAGTCAGCCACTGCAAAGTTGCGTAAAGCATATTTGATGGATTACACCTATCAAAACTTTTAGCGAGAGGAACAGGTACAATTAACAGGCTGCGTACAGGATCTTCTCTGCAATTTTTTCCTTGACATCATCAGTAATTACCTGCACTAAACATGCTGCTGCTGCGCTCGGGCTTGTCAATCAAGAGGCAGCTCAGACCCAGAACATCATAAATTCACTGTCATAAATTTTGCTGCTGGGCTGAGGGAGAAGCGCTGTCGGAAGGGGACCTAGCATCTGCAGGGCTTCGCATCCCTCCCTGCGCCCTTGCGGCTGAGGTCAGGGAAGCAAATTATTACGGAGCTGTGCCACACGCACTGGCTGAAAATGCCAGCGCTTCCAGCTCTCCAGAAGAGCCATCCCACAATTACCTTATGCGAGCCTGGCAGTTCCCTCCGCTGGAGAGATACAAGGTTATTAAGCAAATATGATTAATGAATAAAAGAACCTCTGGCAGGCTGGAACGAGGCTCCGAGGCCCACCGGGCTCTGGGAGGATTCGTCGGCTCACGCTTTGGGAACTGCATCAGGTTTCTGCAGTAATATGATTAACACGCTGTGTAATGGGATAAATCCATCCCAAGTGTCCCTCTGGTTAAGCCTCTGCGTGGACACCTGGGATGAATTTGGCCCTTTTACAGTGGATGCACTTGACAGAGCTGTACTACTAAGCTGGAAGGAAGGAGGGTACCAAGACACTACTACAGCCGGGGAGGAGGTGGCAAAAAGGATGGAGAGGACAGATGGATCTGGAAGGGCGCAGAGGGATCCAGCCCAGCGCCTGCCCTTGCCACTCTGCCGGAGTGCGGGGAGGGCTGTGGGGTGGGAGCAGATGTGTGCTGAGCCTGAGTGCCTGCCATCCCCGTGGCCGGCTGACACACCGTGGCACCTCCCGGCCAAAGCCGTGGGACTTGGCCACGTGCTGGCCTGCCATACAGCGCTGCTGCTCCCAGCTCCAGAAAACATGGAGCTGCCAGACCTCGCCGGCTGGAGGAATGGGAAGGATGGGGAATGCTGCCTTCCTTATCTGCGGGGCCAGATTGCGAGCAGCTGCGGGCAGATAAAGAGCGATGGAGATCGGCTGGAGGAAGGCATTTGCTTCCCCAGCAAAGCAAACTCTCTCCCTCTTCCCAACATACTCTGGCAGCAGCCAGGCTGCCTTCTGGGCAGGGAATCTTCTCTGCCGCAGGGGTAAAAGCAAGAGGATGGATGATGTAAGAGCAGGAACTTGAGTGACCGACTTCAGTTTATTTGTAGACTTCTGCTTTATCTTGCCCTGTTGGGGCTGCTGCTGCTTCCTACTCCCCTGCCCAGGATGGGTGTCCGCTGCCAAAGGACAGAATGGCTGGGAGAAGCCCATGGTGGCCAGGTTTGGCTGTGTGTTTGGCTCCGGTATTGCAATGCTCTTCCATAGGTAGGCTCCATTCTGCTGCAGTGTCCTGTAAGACATTAATTGCAATATGATCACAGAATAGAATCATAGAATGTGTTGGGTTGGAAGGGACCTTTAAAGGTCATCTAGTCCATGATTTTCTTAGCCATTCCAATATACCTTCCATTTCAGGTAAGTTCCATGTTTTTGTGCTGTTTTAATAATTCCCAGCAAGTAACTTTGTTTTCCAGACTTGGGTAGTTTCATGCAACTGTTCATTGCAGTCCCTGACAGTTTGCTTTAGTCTCGTAATTACTGAGTGATCACAAGGAATCGAGTCGTTTAGAGGAACTGCCTAGAAAGGGATTAATCGCAACCAGACCTCGTTAAAATCCCGTTGACACACCAATTCCCCACACTTACAGAACCTGACCACTGTGTGAAAATTGATATTTATGCTGAGGAGTGTCAATGCGCTGCCTGTGCACCGTTCCCTGATTTACTGTCCTCCGGGGTTTGAACTCTGGGGCTGCAGTGAGATGCGCTGCTTGATTTCCAAGCCCCGAAAATGAAATAACTGCCCACTCGGGCCCTTTGGCACTAAATGTGATCAGCACATTAATGCCGCTAGATTCTGTGGATGATCAGCACTCCAGCCTAAGTCACCTGATTTCTTGCGCTCCGATTCCTGCAAACTTGTTGAACTGGATGAAAACTGTAGCAGAACAGCCAAATTTTGCAATAGGGATCAAAAGTCTGCTGCTGGACATGCCTTAAATTCACTCCTCTTGGCTTGTGGTCCCCCTCTGTCCTGCTGGCTAATGGGGGACAGCCTCGGCACACTGGTGACAGATTTCCAAGGAGGCCAAAACTGTTGGAGGAAGTTTTTCGGGAGGCAAGGTGACTCTCTGGGGCTGCTGGGGACTCATCTTCTCCCCGAGTAGCATGTCCTGTGGCTGGTTGAAGAGATGTCCCTCCCTGAGGCCTGGGACAGGTTTCAGAGTTTGTTGAAAATGATAAAAAAATCTCTCTTAGTTACCAGTATTATGACACAACAAAACAGAATTTTTTGTGATATTCTCTACAGTGGAAAAACTCTGCGAAAAAGTGTCTGTTGGCTTTGAAAATCGCTTGCTCCAATACTCTTAACAGATGGACTGCTGCTCACAGCGATGTGGCTGGTCTGCGCTTGCAACCCTTTAGCTCCCGTGGAGACATAAATGTTTTGTTAGGAAACAGCAAGTTCTGCCAGAGATTGTGGCCGTGGCCTCTGGGGCATGGAGGCAGCGGGCAGGAGAGCAGAAGCCCCGTCCCCATGCCCCAAGCCCCATGCCCCACAGCCTGCCCAGCCCCAGGCGCTACCCAAGGCACCGGCGTGACATTTACACTCTGCAGCTCTTCCATGGGATGCTGCTACGGCCTGGGTGGAGCATCTTGCTGAAAAGGATGCCAAGGCACACTCACTGGAGCAGGGGATGCTAATAATTTTAATGATTCTGGTTTGACCAATAACTGGTCTGTTAATGCAGTCTCTGCAACTAGGAACGACAGGTTTATTTCTGTACCTCTCAGGAGAGAGACTGGAGCTATTATAAAGTTGCTAAGCTATTATTATACACAGGTATTAAGGCTGAACGAAGAAGCTGAGTGTTATGAGGGCGTACGAAAGAGAAACCTCAGAGGTGCACAGGATAAGTTAGGGGAGGCAATGGTGAGGCATTCGTAGTGAGAAGGGTCTGATTCAGCTGTGGGACCAACCAAAGCCAGAGAAGATAAACCATAAGTCACCTTTGAGGTCTCGACAAACCATTTTCTTCAGCCATACGACTAATTTGTGTGGATTCCTACAGGGAGGTGAGCACGAGAGCTGGCCCCACATTGAGGATGTAATAGAATCATAGAATCATAGAGTACTAGGTCGGAAGGGACCTCAAGGATCATCTGGTCCAACCTTTCATGGCAAAAGCGCAGTCTAGACAAGATGGCCCAGCACCCTGCCCAGCTGAATCTTTAAAGTGTCTACACCAGATCTCTAAATGCTGTTGTGCTCTGCGGTGTGAGCAGAGACCAGCTGAGCTCTGAAACTCAGGGAAGAGCCCACCTCTGATAGCACTTGCTATGGGCCGCTGCAAAAATGATGTTGTAGTTTGCAAAGCTTGTGTATTCAGTGTGAGTGAGTCTGCGATGGCTGTAAGGTCCAAATTCAAGCTACTGGCTGGAGGAGGGACGCTTGGCGAGAAGGGAACAGGTTCTCTGGCCCAGGTTGCCCAGGGAAGTTGTCAATGCCCCATCCCTGGAGGCGTTCAAGGCCAGGTTGGACGGGGCTTTGAGCAACCTGGTCTAGTGGGAGGTGTCCCTGCCCACAGCAGGGGGGTTGGAACTAGATGATCTTTAAGGTCCCTTCCAACCCGAACCATTCTGTGATTCTGTGAAGGGAGGATGCCAGGTGGAGCTAGCACATGGAGAGGACGCCTCAAAACCCAGTGTGGGTAGCGTCTTGGATCCACTCAGAGTTTAGAAGCTCTAAACACAGTGGGATACAGCAGCTGGATCTTTTTCCAGCAATCTGAACATCCACCACAGGGAACAGAGCCAGGGCTGTGACACATGAGCACAAAACGTTAGTCAGAAAGGACAAATGGAATGTGAAAAACCACCAGAAACTCCCGAAGTGGGTCAAATTCCTTGATGCATCTAACAATAGATGTAGGATAGGAAGGGCAGGGTCAATCTGGTTGCACACCCTCCTGCGCCTCCCAAAATCTGGGCTCCATCGTGGGTCTGACTCCATCATGGCGAAATTCAAAGCAGGCGGCTGAAACGGTGGAAGTCAGAGGCTCCGGCTGTGCCTCCTCCGCCCGGGCCTGCCTGGCATAATATTAGCTTCACGCCTGAACGAGGAGGACTTGGCTTATTAAACTTGCAAACCTGCCTTGCACTAGCCCTTGGGTATTTAGGACTGCTGGGTCTCTGGGGCAGGATGCTCTAATGCTACTTTTACGCCACGTCTACCGCAACGAGGCCTCCTTAATTGGCTTGTGGTTCCCACCAGCACTGCAAGCAAAGAGCAAGTGATGGAGAAAAACCTGCCAGCGCCACAGCTACCGTTTGGCACTGGTGCATCATTAGTTCACACGTCATCTCTCTCCCCAAAGACAAACAACCTGGGAAGCCCAAAAGGTCTGTGGGGAGGATACACAGCAAAATCCAAGTGCAAGAAGTGGGGGGATACAGGCAGTCATCATCCACAAGGCATCCCCCTGCCCCGTCCAGCTGCTCCCCTTCACCGAGTCCTGACTTTTCAACAGCAGGAGGGGGAATTTGCAGTGAAATTGTCTTTTTTTTTTTTTCCTCTTTATTTTTTAAAAAATAGCTTCCCCCCACCCCCTTCCCTGCTTTAATCACTTTAAAACAACCCAGGAGGAGCGAGACTAGGGTAAATAAATGTGGGAACCAGGGGAGTTCTTGAACTGTTAAAGAAATCAATATAAATCACAGAGTAACCTTGCCCTGATATCTTTCTTATCACCTCTGAGGCTCTACCTGCCTTTGTCTAACAACAATCTCAGTTAATTAGATAATTAATCTAATTATCTAATTAGGTGGAATTGCTAATAGCTATTCCACCTAATTAGGCCAGTGGCTGTATCTCAGCAGCAGCGGTTCTCTCTTTCTGGCTAACCCTCCACCTTCTGCCATGCCTGAAACCAGGCTCTGACACAATTCACAGCTCTTTGTTTGCTTTAACCAAAACCACCTGGAAACGGTTTCACATTCTTACTCGGGCTTTCCTTGAATGAAAGCAAGGTGGCCAGTTGGAAAGTAGAAAAGGAAGCTCCCAGCAGAAGATTAATTTTTTTAGCAATGAATGCAGTAAGATCTTCATTTTTTTTTAATTTGTTCTCTCGGTGTAAGATTAATTTTAGCTCTGAACGCAGCAACCTGTTACGAATTGATCCTAGGGAAACATATTGCCCTGACGGTGGGGAAAGAGTGTAAGTAGCTTTTTTCCCCCCCCTTTTCATTTGGACAAGTTTAGCTAACTCATGGCTGTGGTCCCAAACACGGTCTCTTCCCCTGCAGAAGCGCAGGTTGTTCTCTGGCTGCAGCTTTCCCAATCTGTCCTACGTGCGATGGCACAAGGGAGCCAGCCAGAATTAAACCCAGCCTAAGGCTGTTGGTTGCCCTGGCAGCAGAGTCCCGCTGCTCGTCACTGCAGGGATGCTGTAGCTGGCAGCACCATGACACCAGTTTTGGATCAGTGATCCAGCACCGCTGTCCCCTCAGGAGCTGTGGATGCCTTTGGGTCTGCAAAGCTACCACACGGCACTCACGGGGTTTTTTTTCCTTTAATGTCTAAATTAGATTTAAGAGCATTTTAGTACATTCTAAAACCAATTGGCAGCTGTCTGCAAAGCAGGCAGCCAGACTTGGCCCTGAGAAAAGATCGATGTGCTCACGCTTCGCACCCAGAGCTCTGCTTTCTCGGGATCCCACCTTATGCACCAGCCTAAGCCTAAGAGAAGCCATTCAAAAGCTGAGGAGTCAAGGATTTAGACTCTTCCAGTCCAAGGAACCCTTGATGGCTCACACCACCACTATCAGTTGCTGGAGAGCCTCACTGGAGCCCCTCCGACACCTACAGCCGTGGCAGGCATCACTTGGTGCAGTGCTCGGGAAAGGAGGCATCAGGCTCAGAAATCAGCGCTGTGTGTTGCAGAGTCCACAGGAACCCTGGCTGGAGTCTAGAGAAGATAAAATGGCCAGGTAGGTTCTGGGGATTTTAAAAAGATATTTAAAAAAGAGCATTTCTGCAATAGACTACTACTCTCTCCTGGAAATGCTTCCTTCCTGTAGTGCTCCCGGGTTAATCTGCTGCAATAGCATCCAGACCTGTGATCTGGTTCTGGGGAGAGAGTCCTGCTCCTGCCTACATCTTCCTGCTCCACTGGGATGATGGGCAACGGGTGAATCCATGGCTTTTCATTTTGCTTTCCCTGTGTTTTGGGTTTCTTTTTTTTTAATATATATATAACTGAAGCACCATAAAATGTCTCCTTGGGGTAGTTTGATTTTTCTTTAAAAAAAAAAAAAGTCATATATTATATATATATTTTTGAACAGCTTGGAGCAAAGTTGTCTCAGCATTCTCATTTTGAAACCCCCATATTGAGGTGTTTATTGCAGCATAGTGAAAATTCACATTTAGTTGAAACTTGGCAAATGTTTTTTGGCTTGAAGCAAGTTTTCTTTTCGAAGGAGTTTACCATTAAGTGTTTAAGGTGTTGGTTTTTTTCTTTTCCTTTCTCTCTATTTTTCTTTTCAAAAAGCAACACGTTCCAGAGCTGGGTTCAGAAACACTAGGCCGGCTCTGCAGCAAGTGTGAAAGCTGCAAGTAAAGCACAGAGCTGCAGCCATTCATGCTTTTTCTAACATCTGTTAAGGGAACGGGAAGAAGGGAATTCAAGCTGTACTCTACGAGAAAAGAGGCTTTTTTGTTATTGTTTTGGTGAGTCCTGCATAGCTGTGTTCCCACCAGATGCCGGTGATCCTAATGCCAGCTGCACAGAGCACAGCATCTCTGACCGCCTGGAGCTGGTCCCTTCACACGCCCCAGAGCAAGACAAATTTGCTGTACCTGTAAGAAAACTGAGTGTGTGGCAGGGCCGTCGTTCTATGACTTAGCTGTGTATTGAATAACAACATCCCTGGCAGGGTCTGGGATCATGTTGTTACAGTTCCAGTGGCATAAATGCAGTTACTGCTGATCTGTTTGTGCTATGGCATCAGTATCGATGATACAGTCTATACTTTTCTTTATATTCACCTTTTTTTTTTTTTTTTTTTTTTTCAGGTGTGCAGACCCTGGCAGCCCAGCAGAGCTCAGCGGCACTGGCACCGACCTCCTCTGCTCCTTTTCAGCCTGCAAGCCATGAGATGGAGGTGGGTGAGGATGAGGATGGACAGAGAATACAACCAGATCTCAGGCAGTGCATCCGCAGGGCCTGCCTTAATGGACACATGTCTCCATATGGAGGAAGGTGAACATCTCCAGAGAGAGCCAGGACCTTCCTGCCACCAGAGATGGATGGTTCCTAACCCTGAAGCCAAAGGGGATTTCTTCTGAGGTTCTGAAATATTATAGACAGGGTTCAGTTTGTTTGGTTTGTTTTTTTTCCCCCCACTTCGAGTTTCTAGCAGCAGCCAGAAGTGGAAGTACTGAAGTCTCTAGAGTAAGCCTGCTTTCTCTGGGTCTGTCTTGCAAACTCAGAAAGTTTGAAGAGACCTGATAATCACCTTCACCCTTGCTAATTCATCAGCTTAGTCTCCCCCCAAGGGGAGTGCCCTACCTGAGATGGCTCTGCCCACGCGACCGTGCCAGCTGGCTGCCACAGCAGTGGTCACGAGAATAGGAAAAAATAGCATGGGTACTTTTGGGCCAGTCCTTCTGGTGCTTTTTCCATTTTTGCTGTCCCGTTGAAGTTTCCACAACAGAACTGTGCCTGTCCTGTGAAGATACCAACTTATTACCACCATTTTGTATCAGAGATATGACAATTTCACTGCATTATTTAAGACACCTTGCTGGGATACCTGCGGTTGGACAAGTGTCTGTACTGGGGTTTTTCAGCCCCTTCCATGACACATTATTGACTTAGGTGATTGAATTGCAATGTTGACTTGTTGGTTTCCCTTCCTCTTTCCCCTTCTCATCTTATTCTAATTTTTTTTTTATTTTATTAGATATTATTTTTTGACATGTGCTCCCATGTATCATTGCTATGTAGATATTACACCGATCTATTTACCAATTTCCACTTGCCGTGTTTCATAAGACACGAAGCTGCTGAATAGTCTTTCCTCATCGTGGGCTTCAATGTTCTACAAACAGCATGGAGCTAGAAGATCAAGGTGCTTTTTCTTGGTTGCCAGCATCTAGCACAAAGGGGAGGCAGATTTGGAGACGTTTCTTGTTTCTATGGACAATAATCAATAAGACCCATTAGGGAGACAACTACATACATCACTAAACTTTGACCTCTGCTCTCCAGAGCAGTCCCAAGATGCCTATTCATATGCTGGTGACATCCAGATTGCGCTATTGCAAAAGCCTCTTTGCTTGGGAAGGGATTACAGATTTAAATTGCACAGCCTTTGCTATCTGTAGAATACAGCGTGCAGGATGCTTAGCTGGAGCCTCTAGTTTTTGTTGGCTTTCTTTTCTACTCAGCCCAGTTTTATATTTAATGCTGTTACACGCAGAGTTTTTTATGCCTCTCTACCTTTTCAGGCTGTTTTCTACCCCTGTCTGTCTGGCATTTTAAGGGTTTGCAGACCCCAGAGATTCTTGGCACTGGCTGTTGCTTGCATATTGCTCCTCATCTTTCAGATCCTTTTTCTACTACGTTGTTCTTCGGCTGTTTCTGATAGAAAGTTTTTGGCTTGGTGTTTGAAGTTCCTGATAGTCGGCATTTGATCACTTACTAATTCAGTTCTAAAAGTATTTTCCAAAGAACCCAGGAAAGACTAGTTATAAATAGATTATATTAAAAAAAAGAAAACTTTAAATACACCCTTATTTTGCTGAATAGAGGAAGCTTTAAGTTTTCTGGGAGGAAAAACACACGTACCAAATGTAGAAGCAAACTGGAAATCCCTGGGTGTTTGAGAAATCCATTTCTAGGCACAAAAACTGGATGAAGAGTTGATTTTTCTCCCTGTACCTCTCTCCTTCCCTTGAGAGAGCATCTACTGAGATCTGTTGGCTGGAAACAAGTCAGACAAGCTGATTTGGTGTGGGTGGGTGAGGAGGGAGAGGCAGGACTCGGGTGACAGCAGTAGGGTCTGACCTCAGTGGGATCACAGGGGCAGGAGGGACCGTGTGAGCTGCTCCACTGTGAGATTCCTTCTGTAAGCGATCAAGGTCTATCTTTACATTGACTGCCTTTGCTCCTCCCATTGCCAGGCTGTTTCTGCTCCTCCAAAGGTTAGAAACAGATGTCTAGTTTCCAGCCTACATGTCCAGCATAGCTCAGTCGTGCTCTTTCTTCTCTGCTAGCTCTTTTATTGCTGCGATGTGCTGCCTCCTTCCCCGGTGTATTTTTTAGAGAGAGGTCATATCCCCTCCCAGCCTTTGTTTCCTTAGGCTGAGTTTGTAGAGACTTCTTTCATAAAATAGGCTTTCCATTCCTCTGACCATCCTAGAAACTCTTCTCCATGCTTGCCTCAGCTTGAATGCATTTTTTTTCTTCAACTGAAGAATTGTCTGGAGAATGGTAATTCCAAGATCTTGCCTTTATATGTTTCCCTGTCTCCATTTGTTGGTACTTCTTCTGATACCCTCTGCTTGACACTGGCCTTTTCAGGAGCTAAGTCACACCAGCGGCACAGAAACACCTGAGAGAGGTCTTCTTCCAAAGAGCTTCTCCTCTATGTCAGAAAGCTTTATTAGGAGTACCCAGCTGCCTAAGTCAGTTACACTGTATTTCATCGCATTTCCATTTCGCGCTCTCTCAAAGTTATTCCCTTCTTCCAATGTGACATTCTCCTTCTCATCTTCAGCTTTTCCTAATGGGGTCGCTAAGGAAAATATCAAGTAATGTTCATACCAAGGCAGTTTTTTTGAGGAGCTCTACCAACGATCTTCCTCCAGCCCCATGGTTCTCTTGCTTCATCCCTTGCCTACTTTGTCATGCCTTTGCTCCCAGCTCAGCTAAAAATATCCCATATGAATGTGCATCCGAGTCTTTACTGAAGTCTGGTAAACGGCACACTGTGTGGTAACTCTTCCTTATCATTTGATTCTCTCCCACAATTACCAGTGAAGTCTCTTAGTGTCCCTGCATTAATCTGAGACGCTTGTTAATTCAGTACGTTTTGCCAGAGCACACACAAATCTCTGTGGTGCACGAGGGTCATCCACCAGCCAGTCCTGTGTTTGCACAATCCCTAGCACAACGCTTTTCCTCCAAAAGCTCACGAACTCAGCCTAGGCCGTGTTTTCAAAGATGCTCTCAAATGCTAAGTGAGACTTCCAAGAGCAGTTTCCTCCTGACTTCTCACTGATGTTGGCACCTGAAGACGATGGCAGTTAATGCCGTGCTTTGAAAGCAAGCGAGGGGGCGGTTAGTTGGCCACCAGCATCTCTGGTCAACACATGCTTTCTGGTTTGGTATTTTGTTTTGTGGCGAAGACTTCCAGGCTTCTGAGCATAGGCTCACGCTTCCCTTGCCAAGGATGCTCTCATGGTATGGCAAACATTATGCTACTTTGTGTGAAGTCCGCTGGCTTTCACACAGCCTCTTTTTCTTCCAGCCCTTGATGTCTTCTCCTCATCCTGGAAGCCTGGGGAGGCCAAACACATTTAATCCCCTTCAGCAGGACACAGTGAAATGAATGCTGGCTGTTAAGGTGCTCTAGTGTAGCTGGTTCACCATTTCTACCCTCAGTTGCTAATTTCCATTTCCACCCTCTTCTACTAAAAGGTGCTAATCGTGTGGCGATACGCAACTTCCCTGCCCCACAGAGCAGCAGCATCACTTCTGATCCTTTTAGCTCTGGCTAAACTAATAGAGACCTGTGTCCTGAGCCCAACTCCCACTCCTGTGTAACAAATTCCTTGTTAAATCCACAGAAAAGTAATTTACTAGTGGTTAGACTTCAGGCTGTTGAGGACAGCAGTCACTTCTGAGAAGTTACGCACATCTGATGCAAAATTACAAAAATGCATATTTACCACAGTGACCAACGGGGCCGAGAAGCTCAAGTTAATATTTATGTTTGGCATTGAACCCTATGCACAAATACTGACTTTGGCTGTGTGCGTAGCATCCTGGTTTAGTTTTAAATCCGTTTATACAGATGGTCCAGGTGCAGAGAGTTATCCCTGTGCCTCAGCACCCCAGGTTTTGGAGGTCTCACTGCGCTGAAAAGGCTCTTAACAGGGTGCTCCGAGCACCTCTGGCCAGCTGCTCCGGGGAGGGTATGGACTGTCAGTTGCTTTTGGGGCTGAAGAAAAGAACAGGAGCAGCTGCAGCGCTGCTGGGGTGAGGGACGATTCAGGCAAGGGAGATGGGGATGCTGAGCCAGTACAGAGGGGTAACCATGCTCAATCTGTTTCACCCCAACATTTCCAGACCTGACATGAAGGATGTACTGGGCAAAGCCATCTGTGCATGAGCTCCCAGCACAGGCTGTGGCAGCCAGGTTGGCCCAAGAGGCTCATGCCCTGCTCTCCCAGCTGCTGTGAGAGTGCCCGCTGTGGGGCCATGTCTCTGGTCGTGCCCTGGAAGCATCTGCAACCAGTGTCTCTCTACAAGGTTTTTGTTGTTAAAGATACACATGGTGGGGGAATGGGAGAGGTGGAAAGAAGTGGGTTAACAGGATCCTCTTGCAGTTGAGAGTGCTCTCAAGCAAGGAGTTGCACACTGTTGGCACCGCTGAGAAAGCAGCATCTTCTGGAGGCAAGGGGGGAAATTTCTTCAAGTGTTTTTACCACCACCTGAACAGCACCATGGAGTCTAAAACATTTAGCTGGAATGAGTTTGGTTTGAAAACTTGTGCCATAGATTCACATGTGAGCCTAGAAATTTACTGCTTTCACTTTTCAATTCTAGACTGCTGGAGTTAATGAGAAGAAGTGCTAAATGACTTGCCCAAGGCTGCCTTGAGAGCACACAAGAGCCCGAACTCCATTAAGAACCCACAAATGCTCAGTAGGGTGCACTGCTCATGCCACCTGGGTGAATTTTGAGGCTGGCAGGATAATTGGCTGTGCTAACACCACGGTGTGAAAGAAATACCCCACCAAGGCAGTTCTAATTCAGTTTGACTGTATTTTCAGCCCTTGATTTCTGCCAACGGTCCCTGTCTTGGTGGGTCAGTACCTGCAAGAGCCAACAAGGAAGTGCTGTCTGCAGGATGCAGCATCCCAAAAGCTCCAGCTGGATCAATGCGCGAGCCCACCAGCAGCCATGGTTCCTCCAGGAACCATCCGTGAAGGCAGAGACACCAAACTGCGGCTTGAAGAGTATTTAACAAACTGGGAATGATCACCTCCCAGTGCATGTCCGTGGCTGAATGAAGTCACGCTATACTTGGGTTGCCAAGCTTTTCACACGTGACTTTGAAAGCATTATTTGCTGAGGAAGGAAGGTTTCCAGGGGAATTGATAGGAAAGGATGTAGTAGGTTTTTGGAAAGAAAACAACTTTTGCTGTGAAAAGAAAACACCAACCCTGAAACTTTTTTGAGGAGATAAATTGCTTTCTAAAAATGGGCCGTGGCCCCTTGGTGTTTCCACAAGAACTTACTCTGTGCCTGTGGTGGCTGTCGCTTTGTTTAATGTGGCAATGGGAGCAAAGGGAAGCAGCTGTGGCAGAAAACAGGAGTCAGAAAACAGCCCACATTTCCTCCCAAGTCAATATTTCAGTGCTTTCTGCCTTTCTGTGCTTCTTCTTGGGTTCTCCACTGCCCTTGTCCCCAAACATGCCTTCATGGCCCCAAACATGCCTTCATGTCCCCATAAACTTCATTGCCATTAAGGTCTGGTGGCAATTGCACACCAGGACTTTGCGTGTGCTTACGAGACCCCATTAGCACTGCTGAGTTACTGTTCCCACACAGATTCCCGAAGCAAACGTTACTGCTGTAATCTAAAAGAGCAAAAATGTTTGGAAAACAGCAGATGCAATGGGAAAATGACACTTCCTACATGTGATAATTGCGCAACCTTAACTCTGCCCTTGGAGTATGTCTGCTTCTCGCTGTATTGTTCGGGAACTTGTGTGGCGTAGGAAAAAAAGTCATTGGAAGTCTTGGTCTGTACAAATCGCACTTAAAGCAGTTGGCGGAGGTGCTGGCAAGGGTTAAATTACCTGTGTGGGGCGGGGGGAGCTGGGTAGGGTAAGTAAGTGGATTACATGCAGCTATTAAAGGCAGAGAGGTGAGTCTGTTTGATCTGACTGTTAAGATGGGCACCAGTGGAGGAGGAAAAACTTCTGTGGCTTATGAGTGAGTCCAGATCACTTTAAAGCACAGGACAGGGTTATGCTTTACCCCTGTCATGGTAGGAGCGTATCCTGCCTTCAGCCCCTTACATTGGTTTGCTTTTTATTTTCCTTGTATTCAGCCATAGGTGGTTACTTTGCTCAGATGTCTTCACCCTGGCCCTACAGCCCCATTCCCCGGGCACGGCCCCAGGCAGACACTGGCCCCAGTTTCTGGCCTGGGGATGAAGTTTGCTCTTTGCTTGGCTTAGTTGCCACTGAGAAATTGGGAAAATATAGTGAAAAAACATCTGCCCTGCAAGGCTTGCGTGGCTAGGAGTGGTTGAACCAACTTTTGTCTTTATCGCTCGTTACTGCTGCCCTTCCCGAGCTGTTCGTGTCCCACATCTCCTGAGGAGCCCGCCCTGCCTGAAAAGTGGCTCAGCAGATGGCAAGGGCTTGTCCTTGCCACGTCCCTTCCAGCCCACCCTGCCAGTGCTTCCGCAGCCTCAGTGTGCAGGGGGAGCAAGGCCAAGCCTGGGGCTGGATTGGTGTTTTTTGGGAAGTTCTACTTTTTGGGAAGTGCCACTTTTTGCCAACCCAGGAGTTTTGCAGAACCACAGCTTGTGCTTTTGGGGGGAGCTGATAGACCACCGAGGGATCGACGGGCACGTTTCTGGAAGGCCAATGCAGCGCCATCGGGTGCTGTGCAGGCGAGTGACCTGACGCAAAGGGGGAAGGAAATTCATAAAGGCAGCAGCCGAGGTGTTCGGGAGGGCACAGGAGAGGGCACGGAGCAGGAGTTCGCTCCCGGCTGCCCCGGCCCTACGGGGTAACTTCCAGCGCGGCGGCGAGGCGGGGCCCGGCAGCCCTTCCCTCAGGAGCGGGCCTGCTTCCCCCCCACCGCCCCTGGGCAGGCCGGGGCTGCGCTCTCCCCTCAGGGGCTGCCGCAGGGACGGGCAGGCAACGAGCCCTCCGCGGGGGAAGGGACGGGAGAGGAAGGGGCCGCCTGAGCGGAGCCCGCCCTCCCGCCGCGGCGGGGTCCCGGTGCGGGGGGTAGGGAGGGAGGGAGGCGGCCCGAAGGGGCTCTCGGGCGGGGGCGGAGGTGGGACCCGCCGGGGAGGCGGCGCGGGGGGCGCTCCTCGCTCTCCTCCCCGCCGGGGCTGGCGGCGGGGCCGCCCCCATTGGCCGCGGCGCGGCGGCGAGCTCCGCCCGCCGGAGCGGCGCGGGGAGGGAGAAGAGGGAGGAGGAGGAGGGAGGGCGCCGGGCTGCGCTGCGCTGCTAGTCTGGAGCGGAGCCTGGCAGCGGCAGGAGCGGCGGCGCGGGGGTGAGGAGCAGCCGGAGCCTGCTGGACGGAGGCAGCCCCGTCCCCCCTCCCCCTCGCCTCTTTCTTTGTGCGCAGGGCAGGGGCGGCCCCGATCCATGGTCATGGGCGACAAGAAGAGCCCGACCAGGTGAGCAAGGGAGGGGGGGGACGGGGACTGTGGGGGGGTTGCGCGGGGGCGGGCGGGGAGAGGCACCTAAGATGGAGGGAGCGCGGCGGGGGCCGCCCGTGCCCCGCCGGTCGGCGGTGGGCCCGGCTGGGCGCTGGCGCGGCGGGCGGGAGGGAGGGGATGGCGGTGGGTAGGCCCCTGGCTGGTAGTTGCGTGCGTGTGCTCCGCGGCGGGGGAGCGGGGAGGGGGGGGACGGCAGTGGCGGCGAGGGGCTCCTAAGATGGAGGGAGCGGGCGGGGAGGGGGGCGGCGTGCCCGCGCCGCCCCGCCAGGTACACGGGGGGCCGGGGCTGAGGGGGGGGGGCGCTGCGGGCGGGGAGGGAGGGAGGCTGCTAAGATGGAGGGAGCGTGGAAGGGCAGCAGCAGCAGGAGGAGGAGGAGTGCCGGTGTCTCCCTGCCTGCCGCCGGTGCCAGGGCTGGTGTGGTGTGAGGAGCAGCCATGGCGGCTCCTCTCGCTCGCACTCCCACTCCGCGCACTCGCTGCTCCCAGACAAAGGGAGGTTTAACAAGGTGGAGGAGGAGGGAAGGCGCCTCCCAGCCTTCAAACTCGCCCTCCCGCCGGGGGAGGGGGGCGGCCCCCGCCGCGGTGCCGGGGGAGGTGGCCCGGCCCGGCGGGGCTCGGCCCGGCCCGGCGGGGCCCTCCCGCGGCGCGGGGCCGGGGGCGGATGGCGGGGCCGCACCGCACCGCACCTCTCCGGGAGCCGGCCCCGGTAGGTGTTTGTCGGCCGTTCCCGGGTGCGGGGGGGACGGAGGGTGGGGAGAGTGGCGGGCAGAGCAGGCGCTGGGTTTTGGGGCTCTGTAACATGGTTTCTCATGTGTGTGTTTTCTTTCTCTCCTCCTCCCGCCGCCTCTCTCCTCCTCCCCAAACACACACGTACGCACACACACACGCTTTCCCTCTCCCTCCCCCTCCTCAAGGCCGAAAAGGCAAGCCAAACCTGCAGCCGATGAAGGCTTTTGGGATTGTAGCGTGTGCACCTTCAGGAACAGCGCCGAAGCCTTCAAATGCAGCATCTGCGATGTCAGGAAAGGCACCTCCACAAGGTACGTCCGCACCTTCCGACACAGCCTTTGCTCCGCGCTGGGCTCCACCGACTTGTTGATTTTTTTTCCGCTATTGCCTGGATATCGGCTGATTGCACCCCCCTTTCCCCCCCGATGCAGTCCCTTCTGTCCCCATTCAAAAGCGTGTGGATTTTAAAAATTCTCTTTCAAGCATTTAATTGGAGCTGGAAGACATGTTTCGTGGATGTGGTGGCGACCTGAATCTTTTTGTTGTTCTGTGCCTTTTTGTCGCTGATGTACAGAGGACCTCATGGAGATCTGCAGGCAGCCAGAAATGTTCTGGCTGTACTTTGTGGCAGATGGTTTTCTGTGGTTTGGGTGGAGATTTACCTATGTTTTCTACAGGAGTAGAAATGATTGAGGATTAGGGAGCAAGAAAGGAAACGGCTGAAACTAAAGCTGCCACGAGAACAACAACTCCCTTCCCGAGATGTTGATCTCTCGGTGTCTGTTGTCATCCGAAAGGAATCGGCTTTGTGTTCAGTGTGGGAATGGTGCGGATTGCTGAAAGCTTTAGCTGTCAGGTCTCTCTGATTGCCTCGCACTGAGTAACTGTGGAAGTCTTTACGAGATGGTGAAGCTGAAATACAGTAGTTAATTTAACCTCAACCCTCTCCCCCTTCACCCCCCCCCCAAAGTTTGCACTCTCTCAGTTAATGGGTTCATAAAGTTTGTCCTGGAAATATCATCTGGTGCTACAACGGGCGTGTGGTGCTCTGCTTTTTCTTTCTTTTTCTGATTTGTTCTACCATGTTGACTTCTGATTATGTTCATATTGTACCTTCCAAATTTGAGTTCCCGTTGCTCTGCTTTGCCAAGGAAGTAGTCCAAAAGATTTCCTTTGTGAAAGGCATCATTTTCCTCCTTTGAGTGAAGCAGTGTATTGAGATGCTCTCATCAGCAGGCTGTTTGCATGACTTGGCTGTCTTGACTTGATTGACAAAGGAGGTGGAAGCATGTTTGGTTGGTTATTGTTCAGGCTGTGCTTTAAACAATGTGAAGTGCCTACATTTTTAATGGGGAGCATGCTTTTGGGCCATTGAAACTGTCTGAGTTACCGCAACAGAGTGCTGTAGTACTTCACTGTGTGTTTCATGATGCACGTTGGTTACAAGTATCCCTGTGCTTTTTACAAAATATATAGAGGTCTTGAGCTTAAAACAGTTCTAAGTAGCGTAGTTATAGCATTGAGTAAGGTCGAGCTTTTGGGACAGTAATGTTCTGTATGCACCTAGAGCTGATTCTTCACTGGTTTTGTTCAATATTGTTTTGTCAATGCTTGATTTCTGTGGTTTTCTGTTTTCCTTGGCTTCCCTGTTTGGCTCAGGTGAAACTCGGTGATTCTGCAGCTGCCTGGTCTTTAACTGTGCTACTACAGTGCGTAGCCTTGCAGTCGCTGTGAGTCCTCACAGCCTCGCGTCAAGCATGTGCATGGGTGTTTGTAGGAGGAGAGCCTTAATGAGATGTAGGAGTCCATATGGGTTGTGTCTTCTATCAGACTCGATCATTGTCATTTGGACACCATGCTGATGTTCATTTTGGGAGCAGCAGCTTTCTCTTGCATGCCTTTTTTTTTTTTGTTTTAGTGATAATTTTCAAACTGTTTATTGAGGTAGTAGGATGTTTTGTCTTTTAAAGGGCCCTCAAGAGGGATAGCAGTTGATGATTTTGGGTGAAGAACTGTAGCATTACTTGCAGATGTGATCCTCAGGTCTAGAACATTGTACTTCTGTTTAGCTTTTAATGGACCCTTATGAATGGCTTCTAATTTTAATTCATTTAATTCATCAGCTTTCTATTCATTTTTGCTGCTTTTTAAATTACTTTTGTTTGTAGAATTTGAGAAAGTATTTAAAATATTCAATGCACCATCATGTTGTCTTGCATATTTATATCATTTATGAATAAATATAACTGAAAGCAGGAGTGATTGAGCGTTGTGAGTGATCGTCATATGTTGAGAAGTCCTGGGAGGTCAGAGTTCTTTGTTGTGGTATTGCTTTGAGTGCTACAGTATGTGACGTATGAGTCGACGCTGGGGAAATTCTTCGGAATTTTTTAAATAAATGACTGATGTAAAGATACTTAACAAGTTGTGAATGATAATTTATTACTTGAAATATAAGGTGTCTGATGAGCTTGACTTTTAAGTTGCAATTTGACAAGTTGATGACACTTTTCCACATTTAAAGATGCCTTGCTTCATTAGGCTTACTTAAATTTCCAATAAGTGTTATTGATCAAACTCACTTTTAAAAAAACTCAACAAAGTAGTGAAGGACATCATAGATGTGAGGCAACTGGTTTTCACCAAATTACTGTGGGCAATCACAATATGCCTATTTTTTTTAATTAAGATCTGGTATAACCTACTTCCCCCCCACCCCTTCCCCTGTGAAGCCAGTTATTTGCTGTAGAATTTACTTTCGCTGATAAATATTCTCTGATTTGAGAACTAGTTAGGACGTTAGCTAATTCTCACTGTGTGTATATTTTTTCAGACGATATAATATGTTGGTGTGTGGGAGGGGTGGCTGGCACTTTCTTAGATCCAACTATCCTCTTTCCCTAGGATCTCGTAAAAGGAGCTTCAAACGCAGGGAGTTTTAGAGTTGACGTGCCAAGTCAAAGTCACTGCAGATGCTAAACAGTTAAATTGCACCTGAATACTTTTTCACGGGGCTGTTTATAAATATTTCAGTTGCACTTTTAAATAAAAATGAGGTCAAATCCATCTCTAGAGAATTGGGAGATGTCGTGCAAAGATTGCATTAAACCTGTAGTACTTACTTGAATACTGGATTTGTTACAGTATGGCACTAACTCAGCTTTCCTCAACTTTATTCTTGCTATTTTATGGTTAAACATTATTATGCCCTATTTAGGCAAGTATGTTGAATTTTTCTACCGTTTCCCTTCTGTGAGAGTCACAGCAAAGATACAAGCTATGTTCAACACAACATTCAGTTGGGTGAGACAATGATTTAACTGGTTGGCTTGGGAGTGAGCAATGGTGGTGTCTTTGCTGGGGTATACAATAATTTTTTCTTTCTGGGAGGTTTTTGTATTGGTGTAAGGGCACAGGGGACTGGTGCTGGTCACCACTTCCACTTGCCTCCTGTGGTTCTTCTGGTGGTTTGCTCTGGTGTAGCCCCACCAGCTCCTGCACACAAGAGAAGGCTTGAATTAAAACTTCTGCCAGGAACTTTGCTCCACAGACATGCGTTCCCTTCCAATATCCGTTACTTCTTCAAACGCAGAAGGAAAGTTTACTTTGGATTTCCTAGGAATGTGAGGGTAGAATTTGGCCTTGTATTTCCCGTTATGGGGAGCTGTGTGTTCCTATTTGAGGGTAGATGATGGTTCCCTACTTCTGTTTGTTTTTCTTAATGGTATTCTTAGTTCTCCTCCCCTTCGGTTCTCTGATGGTTTCTCTATGTTGTGTGCTATATACCTCTTCTTGTAGCTTCATCTCTCCTCCCGGGCATGGCTGCGCAAGGTGATGGAGCTTCTCTGATGTTAGTTTTTCTCTAACAAGTGCTTTCCTTGTCCAGACTTCACACCCTCTATCATCAGTGTGCCTTGATTACAGAGAAATGCACCAAAAAAAGTCAGTGGCAGATGAGAGAGCAACAACTGGATGTCTGATATGCCAATTAACAAAACAATGGGACTTTTTAATATGAAATTAACAAGTTGTAGTGTGTGTGTCCTCTGTAAGGCATGCTCTCAGTAAGCAATCTGTTGTATTTGTTGCCAATACCTGTATACCAGAAGTGCATAGTTTGGAGATTGCATCGAGTGATTTGAACATTGTGGAGGGTTCGGGGAGTATATGTCGTCCATGTTTCACTCTTCTGCCATTCTTTTGAGGGGAGGTCGAGTTGAAACGATTCACCAGAATTTTAAAGTGAATTTTCTCTTGTGTGGAACAGGTGTCTTGGAATGGCCTTTGTTCCCCATCAGTTCTCCAGAAAATTCCTTTGCATGTTGGCAGGATATAAGCTAGCACCTTGAAGGACGTAAACTACTGTCCATGTCACCATTGAAAAGTACTCTCTTGTTCTGCATCCAAGCTGGGCTGACCAGAATAGACACCAGATAGTCCTGCTATTCCTGGAATGAGGAATCAGGCTCATGATCCAGACCGCCATACAAATAAAGTATGCCCTGCTTATTTGCTGTCTATTTGTAGGACTGTTCTTCTAAAAATGCTTGCTTTGTTGTGTAGCAGGTTAGAAGCAAAGTGGTTTCACTCTATTCTTTCAAGTTAAGTAGCTTTCACCTGTGTTAAGGTGGGTTTTATTTAGCATCATAGTGGCCTTTAAGTGGGTTATTTTCTATAAAAATGGAGTACGTGACTTGTCTGGAAAAAGCTGTTGTGGAAGGGACATCGGTGCCTTTACTCTGGAATATTTGTTTTACTAATTGGCCATTTAGATCTATGGTTAAGTCATCCCTATTTTTCCTGTTGATCGCTGAAGTTAAGTGGCAGTTGGATCAGGTGGAGCAAAGCATGGTCTGTACCAGCCTGGAGTTGTGCCAGCGCTCCACAGGGCCATCCAGATCTTGGAGACGTGCCTCCTTGGGGACAGCTTTGTTGGTAATGGATGGGAACAGCATAATTCTGCCTAGGTGGTTTTGAGTGCTGGAATGCTTGATACCTGTTTGCAAAATGTTTGCCTGCACGCAAGTTCTTCAGGCCTCTCTTGTCTCACGCCTTGTTTACCAGCACTGTCTAAAAGTAATTAGCTGTTACTTTCTGAGTTTGTAGGTTTTTGAGTATTTTTGCTAGGTCTGGCAAACCCGCCAGGGCATGGGAGCTAAGGACAGGAGGAGCCTTTTGCAAACCTAACCTTTTACAAGCAGACGATGCTGATGGTTCACAGCAACCCCCAAATTCTGGGGCTGAGGTTTGACGATACACCAAGTTTGACTTGTATTGCTGGACCGCAGGTGTCTCAGCCATGTGGCTTGGGGTATTGATCCCTTATAAACTGGCTACTGGTACAGATTCATATTACACTTATTTTTTTAACTAGCATAGAGTTAGTCTGTGAGACTTCATCTGAGCAGATGAAGCTGTTCAGTTTCAGATCAGCTACTATCTGTCATTCTGGTGCAAGCATAACACTGATGTCTTGTACATCAGCACTTTTGAAAGAAATAAGAGTTGTGTCCTGATTTGCTCTTTGCTAGTGTTTGGCTCTGGTATTAATGATCTCATTACTGTTACCCCAGGATTTCTCTTGGGTCTCAGCACCTCTGGGGAATCATTCTCAGCAGTGAGGATCCTCAGTATTGATATGCAGCACCTTGGCAATATCCCTTTGCTATGGTTGTCAAATTTGTGTGCTTGAAACGCTGCAGGTGTCAAACACAGCAGGTAGTGTGGTGGCTGCTGTGACTCACTTTGCTTCTATCACTTGGAGAGGATCCTATAATAATAGCTATACCTGTTGTGGTCTTTTTTAATTAGGGAAAAATGTTAAAATAACATAGTAAAACCTGTGTTACAGTTTTCATGTGGATTACCCATCTAGCTTAAAAGATTGTGGATAATGGGGTTTGAAGATCAATCTCTGATTTCTGTTGGAAACTGTATAAAGATCTAATAGATAAACTGTGACACTGAGCATGTTAATCTATCGCTGATAATATGCAGCATGGATATTATTAATTTTTCCCTTCCTCCAGAGACTGCTTTTTTGGGAGATGGGAATCTAAGTCAAAGTATGTATGTGCATGTAGGAGGAGAGGGCATGTAACTTTCTTTTATTGCTGTAAACAGACATTGGGATACTGGGATACTGGCCCTGGCTCTCAGCAGGTCCTCGTGGGGAACTGGTAGGCAGAGGAATGCTGAGCAACTTTCTCTGCGTGCCTTTCTTAATTGCCCTGATTGTTTCATGTTCCTGTCAGCTGGCTGCAGAGGGGCTGCTGCATTTGCACGACTGGCATGTGTATATGCACGCTGATGTAGGGTTCACCTAGTAAGTGGAACCTTGTATGAACTGGAAATATAAAAGCGTGTTTGTGGTGTTGACGGCTGCAATAGCTGAGAGCAGGGAGGTGGTGGATGCAAAGTGTGGTTCTCTGCGGCCACCCTCAGCTCCTGTGGGATCTTGGCTGACCTGTGTTGCCTGTTCGTGTTCCCCAGCAGCTCGTAGTGCTGTGGGACTCTGTTTTGGCTGAACTGTTAGGTCCCTCAAAGCAATGCATGGGATCCAAGACCAGTGAGGGATGAAGGCTGGCAAGTAGTGTGCTGTGGATGGGTTATTTTAGCTGGCCACATCCAGCTATTGCCTGGATACCCTGCTGTAACTCCAGGCTGATTGTGAATCAGGTATCACTTGTACTTGGGCTGCTGCAACATGAATTAAACAGTTCTGCTGCTTGTAGGCTTGCCATTCCTTGCTGCAGTGCTGCTCCTCTTCTTCCTGCTCCATCTTACTTGAACAAGCAGACAGGTCCTTTCATGGTCCATCGATAAGAAACACAGAAGTTCACGGCACTTCTGGGAAGTCTTGCTGGTGTTCAGGAATATGGCAGCAGGGCGAGAGACAGTGGCTTGCAGAGTGCTCCTGGGTTCGGCAAAGGATGTGCTCTGCATGTCCTTTATTATGTGCATCTTTCCTTGTCTGCATAATTCTTCTTACGAGGAAACCCACTGACCTATTTTGCGGGATTTCAGGTGGTTCTATAGGTTAGTGTGTTTCAGTCTCGCAATGTAGGTCACTCGCAAGGTGTGCTGGAGTTTCGTAACGCGTAGCTCTGACCTGAAATAAGATTCATACAAACTCTGTGGCTGTGTCTTGCAGCTGTACTTTACGTCTCTCTTTGCACTGGCTGCCTTCTTCACAAGGTAAAAAGAGAAATCTGGGTGTTACCAGAGGGAAGGGGTCTTACCAGGAGGGTTTGTGAGGGTTTGTTTAAAGTGTGCATGTTTCAGATAGGTAAGGGCAAATTATCATTATTGCCCCTTCATGTCTATTAAGGACATGGCAAAAAAAAAAGCAGACCTCAAATACTCAGTAGCCTGTACATGCTATCCTAAGCAGATGTCCAGGATTACACAGTGTGACAGAAATAATGTGGAAATGCCTTCATTACATTTATGTGAGTTCCTTTTACAGTGACACATGCAAAATACATTGATTGTCTCTTTGTACAGACAGACTTTCTTTGCATCAACCAGAGCTCATTTCACACTTTTTTGGCGCGGCTGGAGGTACCACCAAATCCTTAACATAGCTCTTCCCGTAAGCTGGCTATTAATTAGGAGCATGTTCTTTGTAGCAGAGTGCTAATTGGTACATCAACAAATTCACTGCCTGTTAAACGTTGGAAAGATTGTAGTTCTGACTAGCTCAAATATAAATGAGAGGGAAAAGCATCACTTTTCCTTGCTGGCCTGGTGGTTTTTGTTTGACTCTTCAGTAACTTGGTATCTTCAGTCAGGTGAGTGTCAACTCCTTCCTAGAAAAAACAAAACTAACTGGCTAGAACTGGGCATTGTTTTCATAGTATTTTATTATTGAAGTGCTGCCTGTATTTCTGAAAGTTAAAAGTACACCCACAGCCGATCTTCTGTTAAGTAATACTGGAAAGGTGTGATAAAAAGAGGTTGTAGGGATCTAAAGTATGGATTGTGAAACCAGGAGACCTGATTTTGAAGCGCATTGTGGACTAACCCCCTGTGCTACAAGGATCAAAATACTAAAAATCTGTAATTATGTTCTTTACCGCAGAAGAAGTAGTCTTGTTATAGTCAAATTGATTTTAACCTTCAGACAGATAAACATTTTGAAGCATACATTTTATGGCAATTTGCTGAGAGCTGAAATGTTCCACATCTAAGTAAGCACAGTGTATGCTTTGTGTCAGTTGCTATATGGAGGTGCAAACTTCCAGAAACTATGTTTACAACTTAGATGGGAATATGTTCAGGAGTTCTAGAAACTTTAGTTTGAGGATCTTATCAGATTGGTTGTCTTTTAATAAAAGTGGAAGCAAAATAAGTCAGTTTTGGATTCTGTGTAGGGGTAAACAAGGAATAAATGTTTAGAAGTGTTTTCTGAAGCAGATTGTTCTTCGGGATTTCAGAGTTATGATGGATTGCTTGTATCATGCAGAGGTGCTAAGTGAGACAAAATAATCTTGCCTGAGCTAAAGCTGCCTTCTTCAGATTTATATTGTTGAGTAGACAGACATGAGACTGATCATAATCTGAAATATTTTTCCTGAACAAAATTATTTTTGTGCGGGTGGAACTATTTCCGGGTAATTCACGTGCAACTTGAAATACTTGAGTCAGGGAGGTGGATGTAGGATGTAAAAGTACTCGGATCTGGTGGCTTCAGTGATGTTGCAATGTTGATGGGAACGTTGCCTGATGAGCGCTGAGCATGGGTTATCCCCTGCACTCTGGGCCCTGAAGATGCAGTATTTTTTAAATTATAAGGGTAGTTCTTGATTGAATAGGATTACTCCCTTTTAAATTTTTTTTTAGCTATGTACCAAATAAATACATGGAAGGATTTGTATTTTCTTTCACTTTTATTTGCAGGTGTCAATGGGAATAGTATGATGTTAGTATGATTTGAGCATGTGTAAAAGAGGCTGGAATTCACCTGTTAGCAAATCATCTAGCTAAATATCGTCCAGTTGCCATTCCTTAATCTGCATGATTGTATTCCCTGTCTGTTTTAATTTGATCAAGAAACTTCTGTCTATGGTAGGTGTTTCATTCCTTTGTTTAAAAAAAAAATTAATAAAAATCATCTGGATTAGCAGAAGGACATAAATCTTATTTGTCCTGCTTGGACAAAGCATGTGTATATGTTCAGGTTGTTGGAAATGTGTGTTTCTGCTTGAACATTTGGCTCTAATTATGTATCCTGGAGCTCTTATTCTGAAAGTGCTTTCACTGTTTTTTCGGAAGTGGTACTGAGCACTTTCCCTTCCCGAGATGAGATTTCAATGAGAGAGGCAATACATTGATGGATGATGGCCCTGTGATGGAGTCAATCAGCCAGTGCAGTCATTTGTCTCCTGGGGATACAGGGTAGAGCACATCATTAGCAGCAGAAGGGGAGGTTTGCCTCTGTAATGCTAATACAGCCAGGGAGCTGGGGTTGGTGCCTGTTTGCTGCTATTGCTCAGTTACTACAAGTGCCTTACGGAGAAACAAACCCGCTTTCATTTGTTATCTGTAACAGTCATGGGTGTGGATCAATTTAACAACAATATTTAATAAGCTCTAGGAAATGTTTCCAGTTCAGCATAGTGTTAGCAATTCATAAACCTGTATTGCATAAAACTGCTTGTCATAAAAATGGTGAATTATTTTGGAGGAATTGTGTGTTTTGTTTATCTGTAATGACCGGTTTACTGAGTAGACTCATGTGTGTCAAGCATTCGTTACAAGTCTTGGTCCACCTACGAGAAAAGTTTCCTGGTGGTTCTAAGAACTTTTGCAAGAAGTGTCTGGATGAGGTCTCATGAATCTCTGTTCAGAGGATCTCTTGAAAAACTAATCAGATTTTCTGGATTCTTCATCGCAAACCAAACTGAAGTGCATGTGAACTAATTCCAACTAGCTGAGTAGAGAAAAACCCAGGTGATCCCTAAACATGTAGAGGGAAAACAGAACAGCCTGGCAGTTTTTAAAATTACATTTTAGACACAAGTAACTTGACTTGTGTAGGAAAGACTGGCAGCTGCCCGATGTCAGCGTGAGATTCGAAGGACGGTGGGTCTTAATCAGAGGAGAAATGTTGCAAGTGAAGATGGTGGGTTGCAGAATTTACTCTAATAGTGTCTGATGGCATCGGGTGGCTTGTCCAAGGCCTGGCTGGGTGGTGTGCTGTTGTGCGGTGGAAGTTATGAGTTAGCTTAAAGGTAGCTTGGTGTGCTCCAGGTGATGGGCATCATCATTTGGCCAGGGAGGACAAGTTAACTTGCAAGTAGCTGTTCCTTCATGGCTGCTTTGCTCCTTTCAGGGCTCTTGCCTCTCGGTGGAGATGGTGTAGTGGTGGTTCCATGGGGAAGAAGTGTGGGTTTGTCCCAAGGTGGGCAGGAGTGCTCCTCTTATGGGATAGAGGGCTGTGAACCTTGTATAAGCAGTATCTCAGTGTCCAGAGATGGTTAATTCCCATGTGACATATAATGAAACTATAACTGTTGTCAGAAAAACGTCATTCTGGATGAGTGGTGCGTGTTTCTGTGTACTTGCCAGCACTGCAACCACAGAGGTGGCACCCAGGGCATCGCCTGTTGTGGGGACTTTTTCCCTTCCCCCCCCTTTTTAACTCGCTATGACTCTGGACCCTTAGGTCACTCACGTGAATAGGTTTACCTGTCTGTAAAGCAAAGGTAGTAAGAAGTCCCTACCGCATGTGGCGTATCGGAGGTTAAGTTAATTTTTGGAAAACACTTTCACATACTGAAGTGTCATCTCAAAACTGCACGTCAAGTCAGACTTAAAAACCAATATTCCTTTCTCTGAACTATATAGATAATTGTTTAAAAATAAGAGCACAGGCAACAAGAAGAAAAATGATGATACAACTGCTGGGACGATGTGGTGGGTAGACTTTGTACACTTCATTTCACCATTGTGTACAGCGATGTCTCCGCTCCTAAAGCACCTGAGGAATGGCACAGCTCTGTGCTGTGTGGGTGCTAAAGGCATGGGATTGTTAGAGTTGCACAATTTTACATGTGGGTTAGCAGAGTAAGAAACATGCTTCATCATGGGTGTGGGAATACAGTACTCTGGCAGCAATTAAGAGTCATTAATTAGAAGTACTTATTACCGGATGTGAGTCAAGTTAGTTGTAAGTTGCTTAACTTCTGAGGTCAAGAAGATCTAATGCATCTGAGATGCGCATTATCAGTGTCTGTGGGACTACGGGGCTATCCACAGGGATAGTCTGTAATGCCACAACTCAAACAGGAATTTTGAGGTTTGTTAAATGACTTATTGACAGTGACAGTTTCGCAATGCCTCTGCAAGCTGGGACCACGCATTCGTATTCAGAAGTTTAGACCTATGAAGGGTTCGTTTAGACTCCTGGGTTGCATTGTCTGGGAACGTACAAGTGTGTGCTGGGAATTTATGCTGCTGTGCTGAGAGTCACTGTTACTCAACCAGCATTCAAAGAAGTGATAGTGAAACTTTATTATAAACAAAAGCTTCCCTGTCTGTATGAAGAGGATGACATTTTTTCCAATTACAAATTAATGAATTGATACAAAAATCAACAGTGAACAGGGCAGTAGAACATCGTGCCTGTATGCTGCTGCCTACCTACCCTTGTAAATGCATGGGAAATCACACCTTTGTGTTCAGCGTATGCATTTATAACGATGTAAGATGTGAGGGCAGTCTCACAGCTTGTGCTTGGGAGAGGCTACTTCTGCCAACAGCTAGATGTGTCAAGCAAGTCGTGGAAAACCTTCTATAATAAGGTACCTGTTACAGTTCTGTGCCAGTTCTCAGGACTCTTCCTAATGTGCAGGGAGAGTGAGGGATAACACCTAGCAGTAGTTTGTTTTTATTTCTATCTCTTTAGTTTTTCCCCTCTTGTCTTTTTTTTTTTTTTTGCGTTGTAAGCCAGACGGACATTCCCGCTGGCACTCTGAATTCAAAGCTATGAAATTGTACAGCTATGTACTACACTTACTTGTTTTTAAAAGCCTGTCACAAGCGTGAGTGTTTTTTTTTTGTATTTTTGTACACAGAGGCATATAGTGTAAGGAACAGGTTTACTTAGTCATGGGTGTGGGAATATGGGCACTGAAATTGCTTTAATAGCAGTTGGTCATTTTATTTTGGAGTGTACTAGCATTTGGAATTCCATCTTGGTTCGACAGGTGGTTGACACTTGTGGAGAATGTGACCTTTTGCTCTTTGCATTGATTTTTCTGAATTGTGTCCAGAGGCTGCAGAAGTCGGTGCAGCACTTTGCTTTCAGCTGCAAGGGCTGGATCAGGGCTCAAAGACAGATGCATCGAGAAGGGAATAAGTTGACATGAAACTTAACGTGGTTATCTTTTGTGATCTTGCTTTGTTCCGAGACTGACTTTTTTCCAGGAAGATATTTTTAATAGATAAAAAAGAACTGAGAAATGAATTGTATTGTATAAAGCCCTGAATGAGACTCGGGGGAAGAGCTTGATCTGTGTCTGTAGCACAGGACTCCTCAGATTGCTTGTTGCACGCAGTCATCCTGGAGCCTCTAAAGTTTGAACAGGGGCCGAGACTGATAAAACTATTTTTTTCAAAGTAAGCAACTTAGATGGTGACCAAACATTTTTTGTTTTTAAGCAGAAACAAACAAAATACCCAGAAAGTCCAACATATTAATCAAATTTTGCAGGGCTGTAGTTCTCAATGAGTCTCATCTGTCTAAAGTTTAGTCTTTCTCCTGCCAACTGTATAAAATTCTTGGTTTTGATGTTAGTGTACAAATATGCTAGTCTTCATATATCTGCTCACTTGGATCAAAAAGATTATATTCCTTCTCCATGGAGTTGTATCCATGCCTTTGCTTATAGAGCCGGCAGATTATTAATAGGTAAGATGGTCGATTATCAGTGGCTTCCTGCTTTTCCTCCCTGCTCTAGTTCCGAGTATTATCATTAGCAGCTTTTAAAGTGAGGTTCCTCCTGGAAGAATTTCTGGCTTGAGGCAGAAGAAGTTTTCTTACCAGTTTTGAACTACTGGGACTATTGTGTTTTTTAAAATCCTATTCATTGCTTCACAAAACTGTTACAAGTACATCTTGAATCATGCATAGCCTGAAGAATATCCTGGGGGTAGTGAGAAATAAATAATTGCTTAATTGGGCTGCTCTGCTGTGTAGCTTATATCACGTTGAGTGTATGGAAAGGACTGATTTTATTTAGTGTTTTACTGTAACAATTCTCATAGTTCTAAGCCGAGCATTTATCTTAGTAAAATTTAATGTGGTGTTAAGCAAGACATGCAAATGTGTTTTGACTTAAGCTTTTAGTTTGTGAATAGAAATGGTCCAAATCTCTCACCTTTCAAACGTTTGGTAATTATGCTAACTGAAGTCTTACAAGGAAGAGTCTTACCGGGAAAACAACATCCTATTGGAAGGTAGAAACTTTCTGATTAACACTTACAAATAGTTAGTTAATAACTATTTTTACATTTCATTAGATTTATGAAAAAACATGTCTTCAGTCGTTGTTAGCAGAGATGGCAAAAATCTGAGTAACATATCAACATTGTTTTAATTAAGAATACGTTGGTATTCTCCTAAAAATTCACTTTTGACATCCAACTCTTAGGCTTAAAATGAATGTCAAACTCATCTTTTTATACTCCAGGAAAATATGCTCTTTTGCTCAAAACATGCAGCAAAAGCAATCCTACGAAACTCAATTAGAATAATAGAGTACAGCCATTGCAAAATATCATTACAATAGTTAAGTAATTATCCCACTGCATGACTTAGCAAGAGGGATAAATAATGCATGTAGAATTGTGTTGGAGCTTGCAAGGAGGATTCGTGCTGGCAGGGTGGGTGGGAAGGGCCAAGGCAGAGCACGGCTCTGAGGAGGGGGTCTGCTGGGGCCGGTAGCTGATGACTGAAACCTTTCAGTGCCTGTGATAACGAATATGCATCAGAGACCCGATTTTCTGTTTTTTCCTTTAAATTTAAAGATGGCCTTTGGGAAGAAATCTTCCTTGGCTGTGTTAGCACAGCTTGACTCCAGCTGCCTCTTGGAGCTGCCTGGCTGCTCCTGGATGGGTGGATTTGGGCTTTGGGGCACAAGCACAGCCAGCCTTTGCGGGGAGGACCTTTTGGAGTGGTGGAGCGGGCACCTGGTAGGGTCCAGCTCTGCCATTCGAAGGGTGGAAAACCCCCAAGATGCCACTGCGTCAGGGTGCTGATCCCAGTGGCTCACTGCCTCACCTGTCCCACCACTCTTAACTTCTTTCTGTTTCCTCCGCATTCTGAGTTTTGCCCCTCTGTAGGTCTGGGCTGCTCCTCATCTGTTGTTCGTTGGGCTGAGAGCCACTTAGTGCAGTAATGCAAGGCTTGGAGTCCTGTCGGCAGCTTGTCCCAGACCCTGACCAAGCTGCGAGTCTGGTCAGCAGGAATATTGGCTGTTTGTTCAGTGGACAGATGAGGGGTTTGATTTTTCTTCCTTTCAGCTAGAACTGAATACTCTGAATCTGTCAGTTGCTGTCAAGAGGATTGTACTTTGGATTAGTGAGCTACTGGAAGCAGTTTGAATCGTTGCAGTTAAAAGCATGCTGAACAGTGGTGTAATTAATAGTTATATAATGTCATCAACAAGCTTAGGAAACTGGAATGTAACTTGGAAAGAAATACAGCCCCATGCGATCCCTGCACCGGGCATTCAAAGGATGATGCTTTTCTTCCTGGGACTGTTATGGTCAGGGCAGGCTTGTTGCTGTTGTGCTGGTTCCATCATGAGACTGTGGAAGCACCTTTCTTGCCTTTCCCCTTCCACCCCTTTTTCTCTGATGTCTGTAGCATCAGGACAGGGTCAGACCAAGAACCCTGCTCACTTGAGGCTTGTTGGAGCTATTCTTTCCTTCTGTGATTCCAGAAATCTTCAATTGCTGTGTAATTATGGATGCTGCACGAAATACAACTCTACAGCTCATGAGAATAATACGCATTTTTGTTGTGCTTTTGAATAGAAATTTCAGGGAAATTATGCACTACCTTTCTTTTATACAGTGCGAGTAAAACTCTGTCAGCTCTTTACCGTATGTGTTTCTAGAGAAGCTGAAATGGTTATTGAGATTTCCAAAGTAGTTTCTGTTTTGTGACAAGCTCGAACCTGTCTGGAAAAGCCATGTATTTCAGCAAGGTAGCACTGTGCACCTGAGACCTCCTGTCTCGTACGTATTGAACTGGGAGTGTGATGCTTTAAGTTGTTTATACTAACTTCTGTGAATATCTTAAGGACACAGAGACGATCAAAATTCTGAGGTGTTACTGTAGTTCTGGGTGAATTTGATAAAAAATTAGTGTAATTATTATTCCCTTGGCTTCTGTTGGCTTAACCCCTTTTGCTTTACTCCGACATCTAAAAATACTTTTTCTCTTAGTTGACATGTAGATGTGGCACTTAGGGACATGGTTTAGTGGTGGACTTGTGTTAGGCTTATGGTTGGACCCAATGATCTTAAAGGTTTTTTCCAACCTAAATGAGTTTGTGGATCTATGAAAAAGGGAGAATTATGCTGGTACAGAACTTGATTTTTCTGTTTCTAAAAAAGGTACCTTATCAAACATATTGGTTGGTGATTAATTAGAAAGTATTTCTCATGTCTAGAAAGGGCAGCTTTATATTAAAATGTGATACTATTAAGGCTGCCTGCCCTCCAGTTTTGTATCTACAGTGCTTCCCCGAGTGTCAGTTTGCTCAATATTCACTGCCATTGACCTTGAATAATTAAGAAAAAAGTCTGCTGTTTTGAGGAGATAAATGCAGCTTGTGTTTGGAACGTGGCTGATTAGCTCAGTTGAAAGTGTAATTTTGTGGCTGTAGTTTCTGGTGGGATGGATGCTGCCTTTGCAAAACTTGGTGCCCCACTTCTCTGCTCCCTGATACCAGTTGAAGTTGTGGGTGAAAATCTCCCAGGACTCCAAGATCTGAAATGTGCAATGGACCTCTTCAATTTTCAACGGAAATTACTTTAAACTAATACGGACTTCTTTTACTTACTGAATCACTTTTTCACTGTCAGCCTATTTCCAGTGCAAATTCAAGGCTGTAGTTTTGTTCCGGGTGGGGGCCCAAGTTTCCCGGCTGGCGTGGTGACTGGAGCAGGGCTTGGTGCACCTGGACTTTCCCAGAACAGGGTTGGTGTCCGAGTTGGCTGTTGAGAGCTGGAGCGTGCCGGGACCACCAGCGCTGGGGTCTGATATGGGACAGAGTGGAGATTAGAGGAACACCAGTGGAGAGGGAAGGCTGAATCATAAAAGCAACAAAAACTTAAGGAGAGGCGAAACTTCTTCAGGCTTGTGAAAGTTATTTGTCAAAATGTGAAGGTAGGGGACTGGTGGGCACTGGGGTCTGTTTGTCAAATCCCTTGCTCTTATTTTTATCTGTGCTGCCACTTGGACTTCCTTCTTTACTTCTGTCTTTGTTCTCCATGAGTTACTTGGGCCATTTGTGACTTAAAGTACGTGTTTGTTTACAGTGTGAGAACTGTTTGTTTTTTAAACATCTCCATGATGATCACTCAGTTGCATGGTATTTTGGTGGGCTTTTTTCTTAGGGTAGGTTTTCAGCTTGAGATGCTCTACAACTATATTTGTGCTGGCAAAGTACTCTGGGCTGAAGATAGCTAATAAAGTTGCATTTTCAAGGTTTTTTTGTGTTTTGTTTTGTTTTTTTTACTGGTGTAATAAAACTATCTTAGGACTAGAAGCTGCCCAAACCAAAGCACAGCTTTATAAGTGTAACTGCATCCATGCTGTTTTGTGTTGGGTGTTTTGTGGTTGTTTTTTTAGCTGGTGTCAAGCTCTTCACCTCCTTTAGAGACGGTACTGTGGTGGTAAATTGTGTATTTTGCCAGGTTGTCTTTTGTTAATACACAGTGGAGCACCGTTCCTGATGGGATCTTTGGGTGCTGATGTGATGTAATTATCAGGAAGATTTGGGATGGCATGTGATTTTCACAGACTCTTTGCTTTCAAAGCCAAATCTGCAGCCTTGAAAATCTTCAAGGCTTTGTAATCTTCCCCCCTACAAGGGTATTATTTATTTGGGAAATGCATAATACTCATTATGCAAGCAGTCTTTTCAGCCACTGTGTAAAGTATATTATAGAAAAAAGTGTATTTTTTTTTAAATTCAGGCAGCAAGTGTCACAAAATAAATGCCACAACTGAGATGTTTTAATGAAGAGAGGTTTCAATGAAGGTTGTATTCTGTTTATAACAGAGGTGAGGCAGAACTGAACACAGCTCCAGCCACTGTTCACACCTGTTTCCAGAAAGAAATTCAATTCCCACTGTGCATCTGATTCTGAGAAATAGTGATTGAGTAGACAGACACTGTTATGGATAAAATCAACATAGGTCTATTAAATTGAAATGCATTTTTCCTGGAATATTTCTAGTAAACAACATCTTATGTGAAATCTATCTGTACCTTACTTTACAACATCTCATTTAAGGATTTACTGCTCTGCACTAAGTTCTACGTCCCATTTCACATGTCTGTGCATGTACTGAAATAACTCATTTTGTAGCCATCTCCTTTTTCTCTGCAAGCTGGTACATGGTCTTGTTTTTGAGTCTCCCTGGGAATCTGGTTTTTAAAAAAAGCAGGAGTTGATACAATGGAGTGTTGCTGGGGTGGTGGGAGGACACTGGAGCCCTCGTCCTCGTCCCCTTCCCACCTTCTGCGCCTGTGGGCAGAACTGGCGAGGCTTGGGCTCCACCACGTTCTAATATGGCATGGCTGCTTCCCAGTGTGGGGGGCCTTACAGGTTTTACATTCAGGTTTTAGCTGAGTCCTTGAATATATCTGTTCAGTTGAAAAAGGGTTGTTTCATGTAGTGTGTCTGAGTAGACGAGTTATTCACTTGAACAAAAGCGACTTAAAATGAAGCTGTTAATTGTCCCAGCCAGTGACTTTTTTCTGTGTGTTGCTGCCAACTGAGAGCGCTTTAAACTCACATCCAAAGTATGAGAAGACCCATAGCTCTTATCTGCACCTCCCTGAGTAAGGAAAGCAGACATTCAATTATTCTCTATAATTAGTGTACTTCAGTGGGTAGGCAGGTGTTAGTTATTCACAGTCTCTTTCACTCTCTCTTACTTTTCCAGGCATGTTTGCCTGCCGGTCTTCTGCCATTGCCTCTGTCCCGAGGCATCCGGGATGTTCCTTACCCACTCAGACCTGTGTAACGAACAGGCTGCTCCTGAGAGCTGTGACAAGGGAGGGAAGTATAGAGGAGTACCAAAATCAGTCCAGCTGATGTAAAAACACCTTATGCAGGTTGAAAGAATTTGGGAGATGCTGTGATTGCAATAATTATGAAGTATGGTTGTCCTGAAAGCAGGCTTCCAAGTCTGCGGGTCACTTTTTTTTTAACTACATGGGACTGGTTTAGACTAAGCTTATGTCTTCCTGTAGAAATTGTTGAACTTAAACCAGCAGACCATCACAGCCCTAGTACTGCTGGTGCTGCTGCTTTCTGCAAAATGCAGTTATAGGTATTGCAGCATCCAAAAGGTTTACTCATCACTGAGCACTTGTAACCCAGGCAGGCTGTTCGTGCACCTGTGTACGGTGTGGAAGGTGTGCGCATATAGGATTAAAATAGTTTAACTGCATGGAGAGCTTTTCTTCGCTGGTTTGTAAAATTCTGAACACACCCCCTCCCCCCCACTTTATGTTAGGTGAATGATTTTCTCCTGTGAATGGACCAGAGGGTAATAAAGGACTTGAAGTTCTTACTGATACATAAAAAAAAAAAAAGAAATAAGAAAAAGGATTTTGTTGCTGGAACCTGTCTTATAAAAGTGGTGGATGAATGTGCCTGTGAAACTGCTGTGGTGGTTTTATTTGTTTTTGAAGCAGTGAAGAAATAACTTGTGGAAGGCCCTGGTCCTGGTTTTGCAGTGGGCACTGTGCGTGGGCATGCTTTGTCTGCTGCTCACTAACAGGCCAGCTTCATTAGACTTGATGATTCAAGTTCTTTTTGTAAGCTTATTATCAGGTATTTTATGTCACTACATGTCTGTCCTTGAAGTGGTAGCCTTTAAGAGACAATGTCTGTTTAAATTAAAAATCCGCTTTTCAGAGAAACACCTTCTCTTGGTGACTACTTTTATGAAATACTTTGATGGGAGTCTGTCTGTTTTGGTGAAACTTGTTTTAGCTTTTACTGCGAAGACCTTTGCTCAAGAGGAACAGGGGACTATTGATGCAGTGTGGTGATGGAAGAGCACTGTTTGGACTGAAGGTATATCCACACAACGAATGTATGCGTGGCCACAGAACAATTCCTGACAATGCTGAACATGGAGCGGCACAGCATCTGTATACTCTCCTGCCAGTGTGATTTCTGTCTCAGTCCACACCACAGCCCCAGCCATCAAGTCCTCGCTGCTCGCTTTGCCCCATGTGACAATTACTCTTTCATTTTGCTGCCTAAAACACAACCGTGAACGTGGACTACAGCCTGCGGAGAGTGTCGGGTGTGCTCAGCCAGTGGCTGTGACTGCTCACCTGTCCTCTGGCTACGGCCATCACCAGTGGGAGCACATACTCACACAGGCTGTGCTGTAGTCAGTGTAGGGGTTTGAAGTCCCCTCCTGGTGTCAGATGTGTTAAATCATAGCACTGCTGCTGTTAGTTACATTACAGTATCGCAAGTAGCACGGTGTTTTATATATGTTGCAGTCACCTTCCTTTTTTTGCTGGCTAGGTGTACCTGAGGGTAGGAGAACTGTATTTTCACTTTCATGCAAGCGCACTGTTCCCAAAGGAAGTAGAACAAGACTTGTGCTCTGTCAAAACACCGGCATTCTGTGGAAATCCGTGCAGGAGAGCTCTACCATTGGTGTCAGAATGAGTGTACTTGTTTGCAAAGGATGTTTGGTGTCCAGGGTTCCTGCCACAACTGTGTGTTTGAAGGGTTTATGTTGTTACTCTTCCTTCAGCCCTGGTCCCTCAATAAGTCAGTCCTTTGCCCGTGTAGAGCAAAAGTTGTTCTCTTGAAGTTGGTGGAATTGGTATCACTGTGGTTAGACTTCAGCGTGGGATGGATCATCTGAAGTGCATTTGTCCCTAAGCAGAGATGTCGGATGATTCCCAAGCATTTGGTGACCCAGCATCCCTGGGAAATGGCTGCAGCCTCCGGGGAAGGAGCAGAGACTTCTCTTCCAACTCATGCTAGTGTTTTTTTAACAGTTGTGTAAGTAGCATGTAAGCTACGTTGAGCTTAGACTGTGTAACTTGTTGTCTTTCCCCTCTTCACCTTCATTACCTTCTTTCAGCCTAATATGACACTTGGGGGAAATAAAAAAAGGTTGGTTGTTTTTTTTTTTCAAGCAAGCTCTGAGGTGATTTACTACCTTTTCCTTTAGGAAAGACTTGAAGCTTCTTCTAAGTTCAGAAGATCATAGCTACCTGTGTTTCAAAATGCAACGTGGAACGGCTGTTGGGGGTGAGGGCTGCTTGTTGGTTTTGGATGAAGCTACTTGCCCTGTGCTGCCCTGGCTGCCACCGGGAGAGGAAAGAAGCTGAATAAACAGGGAAACTGTGAAATAAACAGAAACAAAACCAGACCTAGCCCCTGCCTCAGGGCGTGGGCTTGAGTCTGTGAAGCAGCTGTTTCAAAATTAGACTTTCTTTTGTTAAAAGGAGGCACATAAAAGCTTTTCTGCCTTTGTTTTTGTGCCATAACGATAATTTCCATGCGTTTTCCTGTGTTATTTGATTGATTTCAGTTTCTTCTGAGGAAACTTACTTGAAAAGTGAGCAGTTGTGTTATTGCAATGTTAAGATGGCTGCTTCAACCTTTCCTGCCTTGCCTACCCCCAGGTTTTCTAGACGAAGTGACCATTTTCAGGTAGTGAACTTGAGCCTGCATGTTTTTCCTAAGCTGCCACTCAATCTTTAAAGATGTTAAATAGACCTTTTGGGGTTGCAGGTCAGGCTGCAAATACTTGTGCCAGGGTTTCAGTGCTCACAACCTTCCTTGTCACTGTTCACCACGAATGCCGGAGCTGTGGCTGGTGCTGGTGGCTGCATCCAGCGCTGGTGAGGGGGAATCAGTGGGTTTGAGAAGCCAGTGGCAGAAGTGGGCAGGGCTGTCTCCCGTGGGCATTGCAGCCCAACGGGGAAGTTTTGTGTTGGTTTGAATCCTAGCACTTGCTGCTGCTGCAAGTGACCTCAGAGATTGTGAAAAGAGATGATGATGAGCACATATTTTCTGGTTTTTCCTCTAGATGGTTTGTATGTGTGTAGTTGCTCACACAGTTATGCTAGCCCCAAAAGCTTTTGCTCTTTTCACTCCCCAGCTTTGGTGCAGAGCAAGGGTACGAGCTCTTTAGGAAGTGGTTGCCCAACTCGGTCCACGCTGTTTTCTGCGATGCGTTTGAGTAAAAACGAGGTTCTGTTTTTAGCTTGCCTTAACTTGGAAATTCTGGTGATAAGCAATTAGCTGCACAAATCCAGGAAGAAATTAGAGGAGGAAGCAACATAACATAGTAGAATCTCACTGAGTCATTTTTGCAAATCTCTAGAAGCAAGTAATTTTTCTAGTCGGGGAGATGTGTGTCGCCAGTGTGGTGTAGTCCCGGGGCTCAGAAAAACTTCATGTATTTTCTTCTGCTGTAGTCATCCTCAAGCAAGCAAGTCGCTTTTTGTCAGGGTTTCCCCATAGTTAAATGGGAATAAACCTAAACAAGGGGTGTCATGATAAATACACCCAAGACTGAGGTGCCTGGATATTGCGATGCTGAGAGCTGGATGATACGCTTGAACCAGAACCAAACCTAACACAGTTGGACTGCTTAGTGGTGCTTTTGAAGCTTTTTCCTTTAGTTGTTCTGTTACTGTGTTTGCTATTATAAAATAACTAGAATGTGTTTATTAGCAGAAAAATAGGTTTATAATATGTTGTCTAAAAATCCCTGTACTTAGTCTTATAGTTGGTAATCTTTATCTTTCTCTGCTCAGATAATTCACAAAAAATCTGTAATGTAACATCAGATATAAAGTAGGAAATCTTGGTGTGTACGGACAGCGGGTGATGTCTGAGGAGGTTGTAGAGGATGCGCCATGTGCTGAGCTTGAGCTTTCTGTTGTATTTTGTTGTACAGAGGAAGTGAAACTTCGGCTGTATTTTGCGTATTCTTTTCTTCCATTTCCAAGTAAGAGCTCTGCCAGCTTCTGTATTTCATTCATCTACAGACCAGTTTCACTTTCACTACGCTTTTTTGTTAGGCATGATGTTAAATTTGCATTTATTTGATATTTGCACATTGTGTGGTATTTCCTTTTGTATACTCATCCTGTAAGAATTTACGGTGGGATTTACAGGGCTGATGTATTTCTTCACACTTCAAAATATCTCAGTATATCTTTTATATAGAAAAATGCCCAAGCCTTATTTCTTTCTGTCCTGACTAAATGCCAGGCATAGGTACAGTTTAATAGCAACCTTTTAAACTGATGACAACTGACTTGGTCACAGCTCATTTTTGAGCACGTATCTGTGAATTTTCACTGTCGTTATTTAGGTAACAGAAGGTGGGTTGCGTGGGAAAAAAAATAATTACTCAAATCCAGAATCTTTAGGCGCAGATTTTGAGTCATTGCAAGATAACAATGAAGTGAGGACGATGTTTTGTACGGGAAAGCCCAGTGTTGACTCTCCAGCCTTCGGTTAAAGGATTGTACTGAATGCGGTTGCTCTTACCTTGTATGTTTGCCTCTTGGAAAGCAAACGGTGGCAAACACCCAGGCACTCACTTCTGTGTCTCTTTCTCCACCAGTGCTGGGAAGCGTAGTAGCTGGAAGCTTTGGGAGCCATCCGCCGTTGCTATGAGGACGCCGTTGGGTCCCGCTTCGTCCGGAGACTCTCCAGATGACACAGTGCATTAGGCTGACAGAGCCACACGTGTTGCGGGCCAGGCAGGCTGCCAAGCGCTCAGCCAGCGGGGAGAAAAGGCATTAGGAATCCCAATAATCCGCACATCAGTCTCCGTGTGCTCCGCTTGGTCAGTGGAGACCGAGCGAGCAAGCTGTGGAGAGATTGTGGGTATTAAGTGGGATGGGTAATGAAAGGCTGCGCTGGCGCTGATGTGAGACTCTTTAAATGGAAAATGACTTTAAATGATGGTGCCAGGGCGGTTGGAGTGATTTGCAGCTGGCACAGGTTCACGGTGTAACTGGTAGTTTTCAGTGAGACTAACTACTTCTTTAGAATGGAGCACCAGAATTGCTTTGAAGAATTAAAACAAAAAAAAAGAACTTTGAACTGCCTTTGCTTGCTTTCCCTTCTTGGGGCTTGTACCAGAACGATGGCAATTCACGATTTTGTTTGCGTGCATGTGTGTGTGTCTGCCTGTATACAGATAAACACAAGTCATGTGAGTGTATGCAAAACTGCAAATTAGTAGTCATCAGGGTGATAGCAGTGGTAGTATAGTCAACAATACAATAAAGTGAACGCTTTAAGTTCAAGATTACCTTATCTGAGAACTTTCTTTAAAAGTGATAGTTCTCTCTGGACAAGCAGTTACTGTTATCTGCTGATCAGAAGTTGTCTTGCAGAGGACTCCGAAATGTTGCTGTTGTTTTAATTAATTATTCCTAGCTTTTTTTTCTGTAGGATAGTGCTCTCTGCTTGTTTTGTTTATAAAGGTAGTTGAGTTTCCCTGTTCTACGATGTGCTAGGCATGCATGGGAAACTCACGCTGGTACCCCAAGTAGGGAACTAACAGTTTACTCAGTAGGTTTCTCCTAAGGCTTTCTAGTTAGGGGGAGGAAGAGCTTTGAATTGAGTATTGTAATATTGTTTCCTGGCAAATTTTGAAACCATCTGGGTCAGTTCCTCACGCCCAGGAGTAATAATTCTGAAAGCAAAAGTTTCTGTGCTCTGGGGCGGTTTTGTTCCCACGATGCTGGAGCAGCAGCTATGGATGGCAGCCCAGTGCCCGACTTCTCCTCTGGCTTCCCTGGGCAGCACTGCACGCACACGCGGGATTGCTGCGCATTGTGCCACCTGCGTGGAGCTGGACATGTCACCTATACATCTGTGTTTGCTTATCAGATTATGTTCAGAGGACACAATGGGGAAAAAAATGCTCCTCTGAGCACATGGTGGCCTTTTGAAATTGCATGTCTGCCTGCCTCATCATCCTTCAGAGCGGCTTTTATTTTTTTGTTGTGTTTAGAAAAGCAAACTGATTTACTGAACAGTAAGGTTTCCTCTTAAACCATTGACAGTGACCGTTTCACCACAGATTGTGCTGGGACAGAGGTAGGAAGGAGTAGGTAGGGTACCGCTTACCAGAACCAGTGTGTGCCAGCTCCCTGTGCTGCTGCTGTGTTGGCTTCCCACTGCTGCTTCCCAGGCAGCAGCGGAGCAGCGTCCTGATGGGTCTCAAATGGCAGAGCTGCTGCAGGCTGGAGCTTTGTCGCAAAGCTACATTCCTGGTTGTTCAAGGACTCTTGAAACGTTGCTTTCATATGAAAGGAAATCCTAGCATTGATGATTCTTTTAATAAAAAGGAGGGTTTGCTTGCTGGAAAAACTCAGCTTCTCTCATTTAGATGAAGTCTGCAGTGTCTGATGTAGCTGAATTAAAATTACTCCCTTGCTCAATTGGCTTTTTTCTTTTTCTTTTTTTTTTTTATGGCATCCTGAGAGATTTAGGGCCTATTGAGACTATTCAGCATCTGCTGTAGAAATGGTAGTTTCTCATTTTGCTTCTGTGTGAACTTAGCCTATCTGGTAAACGATAGAGAAGCCTTTTTTCCCTAAGTGTACAGTGTTCCAGTGTCATGCAAGCACACAGCGAAATTTTACTCTGATAAACCAGCCCATCCCTGCATTGCCAGGGGACTCTGCAAAGGAGTTACTCGGTAGAAATTTCTTAGTTGTTTCTAAGCAAAGCTATCCTCCCTCGCTATCCACAGGTTAGCTATTGGGGTTATCTGCATTTCTCAAAGAGTATGTGTTATGCAAATTTAAGCATTATGCTTAAGTGGCTGGAAACCTTGTTATGTAGTTCGTAGGCTGTTTCAATCTTGTCCGTGCTGATTTTAGGACAGATTCTCGATCTCTGCATCAGACCCAATTTTAAAACTTGGACTTGTACGTTTCGAAATTTCAGTCTCCCAATTTATAGAAATTCATCTTGTTTCAAAGTTTTAAAATTTACCTTCTGTTTGCTAATAAAAGTTCTGGATGTTGGAAATGTGTTGTCAAAACACAAATTCTGGACCGATGATTTTGGTGTGCAGCTTCAGAACCTTAAAATCTCATTCAACTCTAGCTGTACAACAGGTGATGTTTTAGACCTATTATTTAAATGTTGATTTATTGCTGATATAGATTAAACCATATTAAATTTTATCTTAAAAAAATAATTGACAGGTTTCTTCAGGAATGGTACTATATATGGGCTGCCATGTTATTAGGCATTGTATGTCAATATGTATTCAAATTTGGAGATGCTTGAGTGTGTTGAAAGAGAGAATGGTCTTATAACTCATCTTCCTGTAAGAGGAAAAAGTACATGTTTTTCTTTGTGCTTACCCAATAGCATGCTTTTAGAGAAAGGTGCTTTTGGAAATGTATTTTACGTTTTAGATCTAGTACAAACTTTTGAGGAGGGAATCAACTTCAGAATTTAACTGACATCTCTTTTTTTCAGTAGGGAGCTCATTTTCTCAGCATCTTTCCTTTTTCTTGCGCGTTTTCCAAGATTGGTCTCTGTCCCGGTATGAATTTGAAGCGTGAAACCTGAGTATCCCAAAACCTGGAGGCAGATGCTCCCGGATGGGACATGTCAGGCTGGATTAAAGGACGGTGTATACATAATGATTTCTGTTAGTACTCAAGATTTCAGTGTCTGAAATGGAAATATATACACACACACAGAGATATATCTATCTATCTATCTATCTATCTGTCTATCTATCTATCTATCTATCTATCTATCTTAGCAGCAGTGGTAAAGCACTCTTATAACACCAAGTCTGGTATTCCTAGTTTTCAGCTTTAGTTAGATTTGCTAAAACTATTATTTTCCTTAGATTTTCATAATTTTAATTTATGATAACAATAACCATGAGCAGTTGCTTTGGGGAATCTACATATTAAATTTTCATCAGACTCATACCTTCATGCTGCCAACTCCACCTTGTTATTCAACAGGAAGTTTTGAGCCTGTTCACTTTCCTCAGGATTATACATAGCTTAATAAACAGTCAAATAGGAAGACATATTTAAGTAATTGGTTTTGTTGTAAATCTTGAGTATTTTATTATACACATCTTGGTTGCTGCTGGCTTTATGAACTGTTTTCAAATTTTTGCTAGTGAGAGCAGCTTATTTTTGACAAGCAAGTAAAACCCCTTAGTTTTATCATCATTCTGGTGTAGTAGGCAAGTAAATTTTGTGCTGAGATCAGCGAATTTTTCATAACAATTTTGTAAGTCCTTGTAAATCACAGAACACTTGATATTTTGCAGTAAGGTATGTCTGTAGGTGAAAACATCAGAAGCAGCTGCATAACAAATTTTACCGTTTTGGCGTAAAACCTGCTGAAGGGCCTATTTGAATTTTCAGTGATGGATTAACCTGAAGTGCTGAGCGTATCAGCGAATGGGTCAATAGCCTGATGAGGGTGGTTGCAATAAGTTTCTAGAATTGAAGCTTGTGCAGCATTTGCAACATATGACTGAAATTATTGGTGCCCAAAGAAATTTGCGTATCTAAGACAAATGATTTTGTAATCTCAAGGCCATCTTTTCAAGTTTGGGCTTGGTGTGATCTTTACATTTATGGTTGCATCTCATTTCGTAAACACTTGGTTGTGGATTTTGTATATATTAGCACAATTTTTCTGCTGCTGTAGAACTTCTTCCCTACAAATGCAATAGGAGGCAATGCTTTTTTTTTTTTCCGCTGAATGCGTAGCTGTGGACCTGTCTCCTACTGGTTGTAAGCAAATACTTAGGCAGAAAGCAAGAAGGAGAATTGTAAAATTGTAGTTCTACTGGAATTTAGGGTGATGTTGCAATCGGGAATTGATGCTATTTTAATCTGTTACATATTACAAATTTTTTTTTAAGAGCAAAGGTGTATTGTGCTCTTTTTTTCTTAATTCCTGATTATTTTTTTTTGATGGGGCATTAAAAATTCTTAGTAGAAAATTATTTTTTATGTAAAATAGTGGATCAAGTAAGCATCTGAAAAACTGTAGTTCTGGCTATGTACTTTTATCTTAGATCTTATATAGTTATGAATCAGAAGTAGCTTTACAATGTTTGTAAGCATAATGAAGTTGTGCTCATTTGGACAGTTCTGCTTCCCCATCAAACAAGACAAGATGTGCTTAAAAGGTGGTAAATTTGGTGTTTTGCTAACTCTTTACTCATTTTATATTTATTTAGAAGTGTGTTGAACGCCTTATTTAAGGAAACATGCAGAAAAAAGTAATTCAGACTTTTTTCCATTCTAGTCCTTAAAGGATATTCCTATTGGAAGTAGTTGAAGCAGATGAATGCAGGTGCATCTAAAACAGTGTACGTAGCTCTTCAGTGCTGCCTTGCTATTGTGTATAAATATATATATATATATATATATGCACTCCATGAGTGCCCGTGGCCAGTGAGCTGTGCGTGGGGGCTGCAGCCCCAGCTTGTAACTCCAGGGACAGAGCCGGGAGCAATCCCATCATCGGAGCGGGTCTCTGCCAGGGACTGGGACTAAGCAGAGAAGGCAACTGCAGGGTGAGCATCTGTTGGACAGCCTTGGGGCTTTTGCTGGCGCTCATTAGCTGCTGCCGATTAGATATGAAATTATCTCCTGTTGCAGCTCAGATAGGTGCTGCGGATGAGGGGATGGGTGAGGCTGCCAGCGCCGCCTGGGCTTCCAGGCAGGTTCTTACTCTAAAAGGAGAAGCAGAGCAGTAGTTCTTCCAAAACTTCAGCGTGATTTTTGGTTTTTTTACGCTATTAGTGGTTAAGTAAACCTTAAGCTCTCTTCCAATAACTGACACTCAGTGTTGTTATTCACCATCACCGCTATTTTCCCTCCATGCTCTGGTATCAAAGAAGGCTGAAGAACGACTTGTGTTTAACTCTTCTTTTGCCATCTCAGTGATTTCAAATTAAATAGCTGCAAAAAGGGAGAGTTGTTGGTCTTGAGAAGTGCTGTTTTGCAGGAGACCTTGTACAGATGACTCTTTGTTCTCCAGAGTGTACAGGAGCTTTTGTTTGCTACTGTCTTACGCTACTTGGTATCATGAACCCTCCACAGAGGCGTATCAAAATAAACCTGTAGTCCAAAACATGTGCAACCACACAACGTTAGACAACGTGCCCCATCCCTGGAGGTGTTCAAGGCCAGGCTGGACGGGGCTTTGAGCAACCTGGTCTAGTGGGAGGTGTCCCTGCCCAGGGCAGGGGGGTTGGAACTAGGTGATCTTTAAAGTCTCTCCCAACTCTAACCGTTCTATGATTCTATGATTATTTTTTTTTCTTAATTATTTTCCCTTTGGGGCCGGGGGAGAGCTTTTCTGCAAGTTCTGTATACTTGCAAAAATGCAGACAGTGTTGCTTCTCCACTGAAAATCTTCCAACAAATTCCCAAATCACCCCCTTCTCTGGCTTCGGGCTCTTTTCTTGCTGGAAGCCCACCAGGTCCTAAGTCTGGCCATGCAAGGAGCACCATATAGGATGTTTTTTATTTAATGTGATAGGGTACTAATGGTCACAGTTTGCTTTCACGTTTGGATTTGTGGTAATGCCTATGTGACCAATTACAAGAAATGTTATTTGCAGGTTTCAGTTTTGTACTGTATTAGAATGGGTGTTTTGAGAACTTGCGTGATTACTTGCAGCTTCGGCATGGCAAAAATTCTGTTCAAACTCCTTCTAAAAAGATCTTACAGCCCTGACTTTAGCTTATTTTGTAATGGGATTATATGAAATAATGTATATTAATAAAGAACTGTAAAAGTATTGAAAACGCTATTACACTATGCTATTCAGCAGTCATACTGAAATAGTTTCATAGATCAGTTCTGGAACTTGCTTAGTACTGGATTTGCGATTGTTAGCATATTGTCACTAAAAAAATCAGAAATGTGAGCTGCAGAATCTGTGCAGTGGCAACTCTTGGAATAAAACTCTTTGATTTATATGCTTTGATTTGTAAATACGCACAAATAATTAAAAATAAGCAATGCTGAGGCTTCTGTAACAAGTAAGAATTGAGTATTCTTTTTACAGGCATCGTTCAGAGCCTCAGCTCCCCTATAGTGGCACAGAGGCACTGACTAATAATGCCTGTCCTGTTGTGTAAAGGGAGGTGGCAGCTTGCATTTCTCTTAAAAACTTTCCCATTCTTGATTTGATTAAAAAAGAAAAGGGAGGGGGAAAGTTGAAGAAAAGCAGGATTTGACTCTAAAAGGCAGGGGAGCTGGTAGCTTTGTGAGATCACTAAACATTAAGTACTGCAAATAATTTTGAACTTTTTCAAGTTTAAAAACATAAGTACTGTGGAAGGGTATTCAAACTGTGAGAAATGTCCTGAAGTCTAAAAACTTCTGGTAGACAAACATGAAGTTTAAAATACTCTTCTGAAATCTGAACAGCTCAAAGTTTGTTGTCGTGGCCAGGAACAGTTATTGCAAAGCTGAGGCTCCTTTATCTCTGCAGTGCCTGTTCTCGGCTCTTCCAAGGAGATGGGAGACAGCGGGCTTGGAATGGTCAAGGAGGACATTGAACAGTTTGTTGGAGGCTTTCTGGAGGTGGCTGTATACTTTTAAATGTAGTTTATTTTGTGGTGAACAATTTTTTTTGGTTTGTGTGAAGCTGTTATTTTCTTCCATGTTTTTTTCCTCAAATGTTCAGGCCTAACACTCGGAATCTTTCAAACACGTAGCTGTGTCCTTCTGCATAAGGTTAGAGCAAATGCTGTTTTCTTCAGCTAGAAGATAACCCTGTCTTGCTGGCGATGCTGTGAAAAAACAACACCTGCAGCCCAGAAGTGGACGCTCCTTAGATTAACTTCTTTATTTTTAAACATCTGTCTTCTAAATGAAAACACAGCATTAGCACATCACTGTTTAAGGAAAACCCTGTTCTTTCAACAAAATATTGCTCAATCTATTTCTTGCTGTTTGTCCTTCTAGTTGTCTTTAACAGATTTTATTGTTGCCTTGTGGTTTTGTATTATAGGGAGAACTTCAGTAAATGTACACAGCTTCCATACTGCTTTGCAGTTGTACACTATGGACGCTTTGTCCGTTTGTCCTTTTTCTTGTTGCTAAAAAGGACTGTGTGGTCATCATAAATGAGCTGGAAAATGTGCATGCGAGAATGAGTGCTTACCCTATCATTATGTCATTTATAGCTTAATTTCTCCAACACTTTGATTCTTCTGGATGTCAAATTCTTTCAAGGTGATGTTCTTTTTTTTTTAATGTATTCATGGGTTAGTTTCTAACAGTATCACTCAGAAGTACGCTTATTGTACTATTACTCCGGTACTAACTGTTTTATAAACACTCATGTAAATACTTTTAGTCTTGTTTTCTTGTTTTTCTTTGAGCAAAGATACATTCATGTGTGACTAGGATTATTAAAATAATCACGTACTTCACACTGCACAGCATATGAAACACGTTTTCTCAAGGAAACGGCGAGCCGCAGAGGTCTGCCAGTATCACCTCTCGCATCAAAGCCAGAACAGCATGAAATTATCCAAATCCTCAGTACTTCACGTTACATGAGGCTTTTGGCTCTGAAATCCCACTTGATGCCACTTTCATTCTTCTGATAACATAGTTGGAGGAAAGTAAGAGTAATCGTAATTAGATCCATGTTTCTGGGGATTGCTGGAGTTCCTCAAGGTCTGTGTGTGTTGCCGTGGGTATGAAGCCTCTGCTCCGCAGTGTCAGCAGGAGGCGGGAGGCGCGCTTTTTCTCAAGGCAGCGGGGCCAAAGAAATCCCAAACAGATACAGAAATTAGGGTCACATGAAAAAATATGGTGCAACTTATCCTTCTATGTCCCCATTGAGGTCCAGGTCTGGGTCCGAGTAACTACCATGTGTGGGTGTGCGGTGTGATTTGTGCTGCTCTACTCCTCAGCCTGGTTGCAGGGGTTAGGAGCAGAGCAGCACAATTCCTGGGCATCAGTGCTCTGGATTTGGTCCCAAGACAGGCTTTACAGGGAATCTTTGAGGTACGGAAGAAAATGCAGGTGCTGAAAGCACTGCAGGGTACTTGCCAGAACCTTTAAAGTACGTATTTTTTCTGTTTTCAAGGGCACAGTAACGTAGGCAGTGAGCCCTGTTTGCAGTCGTAACATTTCTGTGCAGGTCTGCTGTTAAATGACACACACAGATACTCTTTACTACCTTTTACAGTGGTCGATAGTAAAGACCTAGGTGCTAAACACTCGGAATAGACAAATATATTTCAGCTTTCTTATGTATCCGTGACTGTGAATTGTTGTGCAAATATCTGCTCCTGTGATTGAAACTACACTGTAACTAATGAGAAACAATTTATTTGACCGAACATCGCTTTGAAAGTACAGTTTAATTTAGTTTAATTGCTCTTAGTTTTAGAGGAGGAGAAGACAATCCCCTTTATGTTGAAAAAAGAAAAAGGATAACGTTCATTATTTGTTGCATCAGTGTTAGATCTTGATGGTTGAGTCTTTACCTAGACTGTTGCTTAAATTAGGGGAAAATTGTACAAGCAGAGCATAACTTTATCTAAATGTTTAGGTAGAAGGAAATGTACCAATTTCAGATGCTTGCCTTGAAAATTGGTTCCTAGAGTGTTCATCTGTTGGCATTATCTGCTGATATGTGTTAATTGAACCATACTGGCTTCTCTGAAAGCACTTGCCTGATACTGGGTGCAGAGTAGGTGTAAGTAATGATCGCCACCAAGGTGTAATAGCACAGTTTGATTTGTGGGGACAGAGATGGAGGGGGATCAAGCAAGAGTCTCTTGTAGCAGACATTGGGCACCGCAGGTGTTAGAGGGGACCCAGCACGGACCAGGAAACAGTCATGGAAAACACGCGTCGTCTTCCTCTTGTCGGGAAGAGACGGTGGCCTGAGAGAAGCAGCAGAACACCCTGGCTCAGCATTTGGTGTCTGCTTAGGAATTCAAGAACCAGGTGTAATGCGAAGTATTGAATCTCTTCAAATAAGTTTTCGGAAGTTGGGACTTGTTTACTGTAGTTTGTCTGTAATGTTGATAATGTAAACCTTGTAGTAAATGACAATATAGTTGTTCCTTGAGTGTGAGCGCTGGTTAGGCAGCTTGGGAGAGGCTGAGTTGAGGTTTGATTTTTGTGACTTAGGTGTAGTCTTTGTTTATATGAATGGTTTAATGTTACAGAAAGTAAGCTGATGAGTGGATTTCAGGGTAAAAAATGATTAATACTTGTTTCTGAGTCATCTTATTCTTACCAAAAAATTTAGGAGTGGCTTCAACTTTCTGTTCAGATTATTGTGTTCAAGTGATAACTTTTTTTAATATAATAGTGGTGTATTTGGCTTGAAGCATTCTATTTGGAGATTGCCTCCCCCCCCACCCCTGCCAAATCATTAAAAAAAAAAAGGCCAGCTGGGACAAAATTAGGGGCAGGGAGTCTCAGACACGTTGCAGGGTTCAAAAACAGAAAAAGAAAAAAGGAATCTTGCTGTTCTGATGACTGAATTCTGCAGTAGAAGCCAGAGCGTATTAAATTGTTGTAGCCCAAGTGGGAATGAGGCTTCTTTTTCTCCACTGATATTTTTTTTTTTCCTTCCTTCTTCAAATTCTGAAAGGGAAGATGACTAGTATCCACTGCAAAGAATTATTGAATTTGCATTTTTCCTTATTTCTAGAAGGCAATGTGAGCTTACCTGCTGCCACAGCTGGAGAAGAACTTGCTGCACTCACGTGGAGGGTGGCTGCTTTGGCAAACAGCGTGACTGGGAGATGGCACATATGGCTGTGGAGGCAGCAGCCGTGTCCAGAGGGATGGTCTGTGTGAGGGGTGCTGGGCTAGATCAGTGGTAGCCCTTGAAGTGTGTTTTTGGTAGGCAGGGAAACTTGGAGCAAGTTTGGAATATTGCAGCTACTTTACTTGATTGTGGTTACTATGGTTATAGTTTGCTGTGGTTAAAAACGCGCTGCTCTACTTGCTTTGCTTGGCTTTTTTTCTAAAGGGCTTGTAACCAGTGTATCCTGGCTGTACTGGCAGTGTGGGCCTTATTTGAAGGATTTTATTACTCCTATTATTATTACTATTAGTATGCCAGTTGCTTAGCTTTACCTGCTTTTTAGCCTTCCGAAGCATGCTGCTAGTGTGACTGAAATGGCCAGATTAGGAATTGGGAAGCTATTGGGTTATTTGCATTAGTTTAAAAAAAACCACCATCTGAATATCTTCTAGTACTACAGCAGATGCTGAAGCATGCTCGGTGTTGACCAAAGTCTTGGCAGCTTTCTGCTCCCTTCCTTGGTGCAGCAGGAGAAGCCCCGCTGGCAGGTCCCCTGCATGTGCGCTGCTGCCTGCTCTCTTTGCATTCAGTTTGGGGTTTGCCCTTTCCAGGGAGCCATCCTGGCCTGTAGAAGGAATATGCAAATACGGATTTTGGAGAAGTTGTGCTAGTTATGTCAGTGGCTGGCCAAAAAAAATGATAAAACTTAATAAACGTAGTGTGCTGTCACAGGCACAGAGAAGGAGCAGGAGAGCAGAGGGCGAAATGTCTCCGCAGGAGCACTTTAAGGCTGGTTGTCTGTGCATTCCAGCCTTCCCTAGGGAAATGCAATGTGGCTTATTTATGTTTAGTTGAAGTTTCCATTTTAAAATTTCTATCTTCGTTCAAGCAGTGCAGCACTCCTGCAACAGGAACAGCAGCTTGGTAGCTGTGGAGGTTGGACTTAAGGCTTGGAAATACCATCGCCAGCAGACACATCGGTTGTGTGCAGTAGGAAAACGGTGAAGGTGCTCTCAGATTCTTGAATGGGGATTTCCCATGAATGGCTCAAGTTTCTGACTTAGCTGGTTGTGCAAACAGCAAATAACTGTAAGTCTAGGCAGAAGTGGCAGCTTCAAGCAGTGAGGTTAATTATGTATAATCCTGTAGGGAGATGGTATCTGCCCTCTCTTTGAAGATTTCTTGACACTTTATCTCTTCCCCCCCCCTCCCTTTTTTTTTTTTTTTTGAGTAGGCGGTTAGCAGGCTGCTTGACACAAGCTAATGTTGTCAGCTTTTAGTGTGGTTGCATCAATCTGAAAAATGTTTTCTGTGTAACCAAAACGCTTTTTCTTACGTGTTTATTCTCAGTCATACAGACAGAAATTGCTGTATATGGGATTTTTAAATGTGAGGATGCTTAATATCTTCACTGTTCTGTGAAACAGGTAACTGCTTGATCTGATCTGCAAAACGTTTCAGCATCATCGTTGTGATAGCTGAAGACCAGATCATCTTTGTTCACTCAGAAATGTACACAGATTGTGGCATGAGATGAGTTATGGTTTCTGTGTTGGGTGAAAAATCCAACTGCCGGGGTGTTGCGGCGGGTCAGGGGCCTGATTACAACCTGTTGCATAGACTTTATAATAAGCCATGGTAGTGAAATGAAATATTTGGGTATATCTGCCTTCAGTAAGAGCATCTTGGTATCATTAAACAGAAAACCGGTGCCAAGAGATACTTATTAGATACTTGGATTTTCCTGTGCCAGGGAGTAGAATTTCTCTGGGTGTTCTGTTATCTGTATGTATCATCTCTAAATGCAGATGTTGCATGTGAGTACTTAGTGTTTTGTATGTTTCTTTTTAAAAAAGACATGAAACCACTAAGTAGCTTCTTCAGAAAGTCTTTCTAGATGCTTGTAGTAAAAACTGGCTGCAGGTACAGAGCTTTGCAGCAGAAACCCTAGGATTCCTGTGTTTCAGTTGTAGCCTTAATGATACTTGTGTACTACTTTGACAATCTGTTGTGGTCTAATCTAGGCAGAAAATTTGAATTGTATTTATGACCAATATAACGGCTATGGACAAGCATGAGCAACTGTTGCAATTAGTATTCAGCTCATAATGGAACACTAATGGAGTTGATAACCTGGTTTTCTTCCCCCCTAAGCTGTGTGGACGTAGGGAGCATAGATCTTTCTGGCATGTTGAAGAGGCTGAATCAATCATGAATAGTCAGAGTATAAACTGCTTTTTGATATGTCAGGCCAGGAGGGAGACGTTTTGAATTGTTAAGCTGCGAGGAGATGAGAGTTTGGATGAGGAATGCAGAAGAGAGGAACGTACGGATTTCTGTGAGACTATCTGAGGATCGGTAACCAAGGTATAGGTTACATATGAAGCTATTTTTTTTGTACAAATCGCTATTTGAAATGGAGGTAGTCTTTGAAAGACACTGCGCTTGTGTATTTGGTCTGAGCGCCATTGAGGACTGCAGACAATTGTGTGAAGATGATGTGTCGGAGGCTGGCACAGCCGATGCCCATGGAAGCCTGAATGCCTGCTTGTCTTCTGCGCTCCTGCCAGAGAGCTCCGGCCCAGGCACAAAGTCATCTCAGTTACCTTCCCTTGTTCTTTGTTATTTGTGTGAGGTTTGCTGCTTCAGGGAACCAGAATCTCGTTTGAAAAATTAAATTGAAAGATATGAAGGAGACCGATGTTTATCAGGAAACTTATTTTTATCACTCTCTCTGTTCTTTCTCTTAAAGTGTAGCCACAGTGTGTGGCTGGCAGCTGCTTGAAAGCTGCTTTTTCACTATTGTCCCCCCCAAAATTGGCTGTGATCTCATGATATGGATGGAAGAAAGGGAGCATTATACTTAAGGATGCTAGATGAGGCTATAAACTGATAAAACAGCGGTTTGGAGTATTTCTTAATTTTAAAATTTCTGTCTTGTTTGGTAGCAGCAGTAGTACTTCACATTAAATAAGGACATCCATTTATCCATTTGGTTCTTTTTAAGTGGAGTAGTATTCTCTGGTTGCTGAAATAAATCTTTATATGACTTTTGATGAAGTAATTTTTACTGGGTAAAATTGACTGTAGATCTTTCTTTTCATTGTCGTTATAGAAAACCTAGAATAAACTCTCAGTTGGTGGCACAACAAGTTGCCCAGCAATATGCAACCCCACCACCGCCTAAGAAGGAGAAGAAGGAGAAAGTGGAAAAACAAGACAAAGAAAAACCTGACAAAGAGAAGGAAATTAGTCCAAGTGTTACAAAGAAGAACACTAACAAGAAGACTAAGTAAGTTTGAAGGATGCACTATTGAATGTGGAGTGATTTCAGTAGCACTGTGCATTGATTAATTGTGTGGTTAATCTAACATCGTACTCTCCCTCTTCCCTCCGATTCTTACAGACCAAAGTCAGATATTGTGAAAGATCCTCCTAGCGAAGCGAACAGTATACAGTCTGGGAATACTACAACAAAGACCAGCGACTCAAATCACACTTCAAGGTAACTTTATACTGAAGTTAAACTCTTGGTATCTGCAAACTGTGTTAAATAGCAGACACTGTTCTTTTGATGGGTCTGCCAGCATTAGTATGGCAAGATCAGCAGTGGCCAGGAGCCTTCTCCGTGTCCAAGCACTCACACATTCTGCTGGTGAGGACAGGTTCAGGCATTGGAAATATTTGTTCTGTTGTCCACTCGGTTTTCATTTCTCTGCTACAACAATCATATTGTCAAAGTGGACAGTAATGCTTTTGCTTATAAAACACAACGGGGGAAAAACATTAACCAGCAATCATAGTGGTTTTTACCAAATTCTTATCATCACTCCATAGCAGTAACAAAGGTTACCTTTTTACTTCCTTATCCATAATTCAGTCACTGTAACTGTCAAGATAATTTTCGAAGTTTACAGGAAATAAGACTGAACGAACAGATTTGCTGGAATCTTGGTGTCAACAAAAAGCATGAATGGTTGGTTTCATATTTGTCTAAGTTTGAAATGAGTAGCTGTCTGTGGAGAGTGGTTTATTCCTAGTCTTGCCTATACTGATACTCCATGCTTGTTCTCTCTAAGCGGTGTCTTATGCTTTATTTCTTAAATCAAAAATTCAGCATCAAAGAACAGGTTTTATATTATTGAACTTAACTACAAGAGGCAGAACTCATCTGGGTGCTTTGTCTATGTGGGCTATATAGGAATTGCATCTCTTTTCAAAATGTGCTGTAATAAGTATTTTATAGTGAAGCCACGTGAGCTGAAGCAATATTAGTTAGCTGCAAACAGTTGTAAAGCATGTGGGAAATAGTGCTGTTAGTGTTAAAGTTCGCAAGACGTGACTGCAGAAAACTTGTCTTGAAAGTTTTTAAATAATAGCATGAAAATGTTTGATAAGAGTGAATATCCTTTACACAGTAACTCACTTAAACGTAGTGAGGGCAGTGTGAGATTTGCTGTGATAGAATACTGAGCTGTTTGCAGAGACCGCTGTTAACTCTTCCTCAGCCCTCAAAGATCAAATTGTCTATTTCTGATTTGATTAGAGGAATATAGCTTTATTGCAACGATTTTGTTTTTGTCCTGTTCTTTTTAAAATGGTACTTATTTTGAGAGTGAGGATGCAGGAGACTTGATGCACTTGACTAATGACATAATATTAAATTGATAGATTACATCAAATAATCGTTTTTACTCCTTGAAGGAGTCACTCTGTCTACTGCCGAGTCTTTTAGTCCATGTTTTGTGGCAAGCTTTTGTCATTCCTAATTAATCCTTAATCGTACCAGGTCTAGCTGGATATCTATAAAAGATACATCATCTCCTTCAGTTCTTAAACTGTCTTTTTAAGTGTTGTGTTTAGTGGAACTTTTCTTTCCGTTCACTGCACTCAGGAGTGCTGTCAAGAGTCTTTTATAGATCTGAGTTTTACAGAGTCACAAGTTATCTGTTCGGGTTTTTTTCAGGCCCGGGTTTCTTAACTGTTTTATGTAAATTGTCTTTTAAGGATCTCTGAATTTTTAAGGAATGCTCTTTGTACTTCTTGTGTGCTTCGTCAGAAACAGGCATGGTATCTCAGTTTACTCCATGCCTTGCTGTGCACTTTGTGGTTGATTGTTTTGAAACATATTTCTTACTTGGCCATAAACATTTGTAGCTATAAAGGCAAAACATCAGGTTGTTTAATTTTGCAAAATAATGTGAACGGGCTGATCCCTTTGCCTTTTGTAGAAAGCAAAAATTGTATGCGTGTGCTGAAGAGATTGTCTGGAGGTTTCCATCTGGGCTTGATCAGCTCTTTGCAGAGGGGAGACCCCTAAAACCTCCTGCAGAAATGGTTGGAGGGCTTGGTTCTAAAACTGGCATTGAGAATGAGCGGGACTGTAGAGAAATCCTGCACCTCAGCCCTGCTACCCCCCCAGTCCTTCCGTGTTACTTTGTCACGCCATTTAAAAGATGCATGGGGCAGCTTCATTCAAGTGCTTGGTGCATGGATTAGCTCAAAAGCTGCTGTTAGTGTGAGTTTTTTGTGGGCAGAACTTAATGCAGATTAGGCCGTATGAACTCTTCTTTTAATTTTTCTTTCCTATTTTTCTAATTATGACTATCAGTGCTGGCTTTTGACAAGCAATATCAAGAGTGTGTGTTCAACCCTGTAGAAAGGTGGAGGCAGTAAGGTCTGTTCCGGTATCTGGGCCAGCATTTTTTGGCTGTTTCTGAGTACAACAGAAAACAAATGACCCAGGCAAATTACAGGAAGAACTGGGTTTCCTAGAGGAACTTGGGGCTTAGGGAGGAAAATACGTACGCGTACTACGCTTCCGGGAATGCTTGCTGCTGTGTTTGCTGGCGATGCCTTGTGGGCAGCCTTTATCTGCTGAGACGTTATCTGAAAGCGGACGGAAACCCCAAAACTTGCTGAGCTAGCTGGCCTTTCTTCTTACCCACAAACAAGGTGATGTCATTTAATCTAGCGTGTGGTTACGTGTTGAATTTGCCAACTCCTGCAAGTGCATACGTACAACACA